>NC_052153.1:137111050-137711050 GCF_902713615.1 Scyliorhinus canicula | reverse complement strand
AACAGTGGGAAGGACAAGAAAAGGCTTCAGGAAGATATAGACAGGTGAGAGGATAGACAAACAGAGGGCATATACAATGTAATGTGGATAAATATTAGGTAGCACAATTCTTAAAGATTTTGATTGGATCAATGGGGAAAATATTTTCTCTGGCTGGGGTGCTGTAACGTCTGGGTTCCCAGCATCGTATGACTGGACCGTCTGCCCTGACCCCCACGCCACAAGGCCCAACCCGACCCGTAACCCACTGATATCCAACTCCCCCTCACCTTGATGTCTACCCCCCCCCCCCCCCCACTCTTTCTATTTACGACTGCTTCCCCACTTACCCAATTTTAAACAATCTCACCCGCCAAACTCTGACTCCCCGGCCCCCATCCCAAATCCGATCCACGTACCTCAGAGTACCTTTTCTCTGACCTGTCAATTTCAATGGGACCTTTGAACTGACCTGCTTCATCATAGCTGGTTCTGTAAAAAAAAGGGTTTGTGACCTCTTCAGTTCAACGGTGCTACACTGCCTAGATCTTGCTCGGCCTGAGTCGGCAGCTGGGGCGAGACAGGCAAGTAAACAATTTGGCATAGGTAAGTGCGGAGGGGAAATGGGATGCTGGTTGTCATCCTGTGGAAGTTGCAGTACAAAATTGTCATGAAAATCATTGGGAAAGAAGATATGAGAAATAGTGAATTATAGGATCATGAAATGGTTGTCACTGGGAATTGCTGATTTAAAGGAAAGTTGGATAAATATTTGCAGTGGAGAATGTTTCAGGCTAAGAAGAAAACTGGCTAGTGGGTTAAGTTTTAGATTGCTCAAGCAAACATAGACATGGTGGATGAATGACCTTCTTTGTGCTGTATATTTCTCTGGCTCTATATAAACTTTGACCATAATTTCAGCACCAATTTACACTTTTAACGTAGCAACATATCACAAGAGGATCCAACATCACACAGGAATTTAGGAAGAAATTAGCATGATTAAAGAAGTAAGTTTTAAAGAGCCTTTTGAAAGTGGGGAGAGATACAGTAAGGCATGGGCCATTAGGAAGAGAATTAGTCAAATCTGAAGATTTACGATCAGCAAGGGAGCAAATGGAGGAAGGACATACAGAAGGTCAGGGGGGAATTTTAATTTCCGTGAGCTTGGGAGTGGGTGGGTGAGTTAAGCATTGAAAGTAACTGTGTTGGGAAGCCAATCCAACTTGTTGACTTCCATTAGTCTGTGTATGAGCAGCCGACTCGGGAGAGGAAGGTTGGCAATATAATGTCAGTAGCTCATTGACTGCCATATTGACATGGGTTTTTGGATTTGACTATGGGTGGACAGGCAGCTTTCCTGGAACTCCATCAGTGAAAGCAAATGAGAACACAGCAGCAATTGAGAGGTGGAAGGGATGAAGAAATTATAAGCAAACATTCACATCAGTATTGAATCCTCACAGCCATTTCTTGCTGAATTGTGTGAATGGCTTTTGCTCACAGTACTTATTCTGAGAAATTGTATTCACTACTTTACATGCTGCTTTCACTACTTTATGATGTGGAGATGCCGGCGTTGTACTGGGGTGTGCACAGTAAGAGGTCTTACAACACCAGGTTAAAATCCAACAGGTTTGTTTCGAATCACTAGCTTTCGGAACACTGTTCCTTCATCACCTGATGAAGGAGCTGCGCTCCGAAAACTAGTGATTCAAAACACACCAGTTGGACTTGAACCTGATGTTGTAAGACTTTTCACTACTTTAGACGTGACTTCCTCAACTTACGACCTTCCAGTTTTTTGTCATTTTAATTCACTATCTTGCGCTCATGCTCTCATTTCTGTTCTGAGACAGTTGCAATGTTCCAATGAAGTCCAATGCAAGCTGAAGGGACAGCACTTCATCTGTAAGCACTTTATAGCCTTCTATACATAACATTGAGTTCAACTACTTCAGACCATGAACAGCATCCTCCAATTTGATTTTTTTTCTCTTCACGTGCCTGTCTGTATCTTGATCTCATATTTGGCTTTCAGACAAAGCTGACATTTATTCTGCTATGAACACCTACTCTGGACTAAAGCTTTGTTTCTTCATTATTACCGTACCCTCCCTTTGCCTTTTGTTCCATGACATCTTTGTCATTTAATCTCCCCCACCCCCTAACCTAACACTGACTTTACCTTTTGCCCCACCTGACTCTCCCACTTTTTTTTAACAAGTTAAAACCCATCACATTTCTGTCTCTCTTTAGTTCCCAGGAAGAGTCACATTGGACTCAAAGCTCTCACCCCAGGTCCTGCCAGACATGTTGCGTTTTTCCAGTACTTCCTGTTTCTATTTCAGATCTCCAGCACCTGCAGTATTTTAGTATTTAAAGTCACTCCCACCCTCAAATTCATTATCTTAGGCTCCTTCCCTGGACAGGCCAGCGGTGTTTGCAGGATTTCACAGTCAACAGCACACAAATGTACTGGGGCATTGATGCCATGTTTGTTTGGCAGGCAGCTATTATCGGTGTAGTGCTGCACTTTGCACAACCTTGTCCAACAGCCAGGTTTGGTCTTTCAGGAGGATCAGAGCACAGAATAAAAAGCCTCTTCAAAAGAGGAGGAGGAGGAGAAATATCATGTAGCCACTGCACCACCAGAAGCACACATAGCTGTCTGGGAGGCCCTCACAATGTTACTGTTCAGTTAGGTTGTAGCGATGCACCCAGCTGACAGCCACATGTTAAACATACATCACCACAAACCCCTCCCTGTCCTCAACACAAAACAGTCCTCCAATTAAGCAAGCTTACCTATCACAGCACCCCCATTGCTCCATTGACTTACCATCACAAATAAGAAATCCACTTGCTAAACAGCAGGAAAAATTACAAGGCGGGAAAGTGGTGCAAATAAATAATAGTTACATGGCTCAGAAATGTAACTATCCTACACTGTAATATTGTCAAGTGCATAACTTTGTGCAACTACAAGAATTTACTCTTCCTCTTCCAAGAATTTCTACATGGTGCAATCGCTGTCATTTCAGCAAAGTTAGAGTCAGGCTGCTCAGAACCTTGCTCTGAAAGCTGAGATACTATTAGCAGATATCTTCATGGTTTTAGAGTATGTGAGACCACCTGCACATGCTCAGGAGCAGACTTGGCCAGCAAGACTTGAGGCAGCATGTTGGGGTACTGGCTGAGATGGTGTTGGGGTACAGGTGAGAAATGGAAGTGTTTTGAGCAGAGTTCACACTTCCACATCCCATTTGACCATCATCCCAACTCATGATCCACGCATTTCCTGCTAGCAATGAGCTGGAAGACACTTAATTCCTACAGATCAGTGGGGTTAATGAATGGCCAAAGTTAGATTTTCTTCAATCCTATTTAAAGTGCGAGCCTTTGGTAAGGGTTGATATGCACTGCTGTGATTGTTGCAATTGATGCAACATTTGGATGGCCTCTCTTTCCATGGACAGACATCATCACTAAAGCCTGTCACATCATGGCAGTCACACTTGAGACATACTCCTCCAATCTCTATCCAAATATGCCAAAAGGTGGAATGGCTGGCAGAATGTGGCAATTCTTTGCTGCTGCTTCAAACGTATCCTCTTCAAGGATCAGGATCTGCTGAAGACCAGCTGAGCAGAGTTTGGACTGTCATGCACCTTCCAACACAGACTTTCCACCATGGTCCCGACCATCTGCTCTTGCTCACTTACAATGTGTGAGACACCAGATCAAAACCCAACTATCTTCCTTTTGAATCCCACTGAAGTATGAACATTTAAGTTGGTACATGGTCTGCCTGAGTCCCGTGAAGATGCATTCTCTGAGCGTGTGATTTCCTCAGGTTGTCTTCTTACACCCATCCCCTTACTGGCTCTGTGAAAATTAATGACATATATTTGAACTGTCAAGGTGTGAATGTTTTAAATGATCATTGTACAAATAATCATATTTCACAATCTCCTGTAGTGAAGTCAATGTGAGTGAGAGTTGTGTGACATCTGGCTGTATAATATTTAATTCTGTCATCGGTGCAAGCCGCCTATTTTCCACTTCTGCCAGGGATATTCGGGGTGACTGAGAAGTGGCAATAGTATCCCTTTGGAATATTGAAAAGGGAAGGCAGGGGGAAGATGTGTTTGCCACTGCTTATGTTCACTTGAATTTCCTCCTAAATCTCCTCATCTAAATCTGGCAACATTGCTGTGGAATAATTTATTGGGACTACTGAAGGAAGTGATGTTATGTCTCAAATAACTTGAAGGTTGTGAATGTCGACTGACCGAAGCAAGAGATGTATAAATGTTCTCTTGTACTTGTGGTATATATATATATGTTACAATAAATGTTCATTGTATATTGTTTGGATTTCTGTGATTCCTATATCAGTCACACAGTAAAGGAACAAATAATATAACAATCATAATTCTCTATTCCCTTCTTCCTCATATGAACAAAGAACAAAGAACAATACAGCACAGGAACAGGCCCTTCGGTCCTCCAAGCCTGCGCCGACCACGGTACCTGCCTGAACTAAAACCGTATGCACTTAGAGTCCGTATCCTTCCATTCCCACCCTATTCATATATTTGTCTAGATGCTCCTTAAATGCCGCTATCATACCTGCTCCCATCACCTCCCCAGGCAGCGCGTTCCACATATGGACTACCCTCTGGCAAGTAAAAAACTTGCCTGGTGCATCATAAAACATAGAACAGTACAGCACATTACAGGCCCTTTGGCCCACGATGTTGTGCCAACCATTTATCCTAATTTAAGATCAACCCAATCTACACCCCTTCAATTTACTGCTGTCCATGTGCCTGTCCAAGAGTCGCTTAAATGTCCTTCATGACTCTGACTCCACCACCTCCACTGTATTCCATGCACCCACCACTCTCTGTGTAAAGAACCTACCTCTGCCATCTTCCCTATACCTTCCTCCAATGACCTTAAAATTCTGTCCCCTCATGACAGCCATTTCCGCCCTGGGGAAAGGTCTCTGGCTATCCACTCTATCCATGCCTCTCATCACCTTGTACGCCTCTATCAAGTCACCTCTCTTCCTTTTTCACTCCAGTGAGAAAAGTCATAGCTCCTTCAACCTTTCGGAATTTGCAGGTGGTGGTATTCCCATGCATCTGCTGCCCTAGTCTTTCTAGGTGGTAGCGGAGGCTGCTATCCTGCCATTCAAACTTGATCACAACACAACTGTTGTTTCTTATTTATCCAGTTAACACTCCCTTGGGCTTTAATATCATGAAACCAATTGTCAGTTAATCTGTCCGTCCCTCCGTCCTATCACACACCGTCCCTTTTGTTCTTCTGCATCCTAAGACTCGCCTATTTTCACTTGCTCAAAGAAGATTACATTTCTTACATCGCTACAGTGACTACACTTCAAAAAAATACTTATTTAGCTGTAAAGCACTTTGAGATCTTCGGTGGTCATGAATGCTGTATTCATGCGAGTCTTTTTTTTTTCTTTCCTAAATTCTGATGGAAGGTCACAGACCTGACACATTAACTCTGCCTTTCTCTCCTCAGATGCTGCGTGACCTGCTGAGGATTTTCAGCATTTCCTATCTTGATTTCAGCCATGCCTTCTTGCTTTCAGTGGTGGACATCTTCCTACCATTGGTGCGAAACAGTATCTCCCTGCGGGCCCTTGCTGGTTTCAGTATCAAATCCATGGAGGCGTAATTGAGGCAAGGCACAGATTGACACATTGAGAATCCATGAGTACACCTATTTCGCTAATTTCCCCCACCTCCATAATCAACCAGCTGTCATCTTTGCAGTGTCCCTTTATATAACGCAGTTGAAATCAACTCAAGCAGGCTGCCACCCACTTACTCTAATTGATCGGGAAACTCAGATGTCAGGTGCAAATGCATTAGTTGGGTGAGAAAATCACCGGGAAATGTGCTGCACTTACTTCCAGGTTTTCCACGCACTACTGGACCTCTCCCCATCCCCACCATTCCCATGTCCTAGAATTCAGAAGGAGGCCTTTCAGCCCATCGTGTCTACACCAATCCTTTCAAAGACCACTCTACCTAGGCCCACTCCCCTGCTTATCCCCACAACCCCACCTAACCTGCACATCTTTAGACTGTGGAAGGAAACCAGTGCACCCAGAAAGGCAGCAGTTGCTCCACCCCCCCCCCCTCCACCCACCCGCACATATGGCAGAAGATCATGAGAAGGTGAGTACCCATCTCTACTTACCCCAATGAGCACAAGGGGCAGCACAGTAGCATACGTGGCTAGCACTGCGGCTTCACAGCACCAGGGTCCCAGGTTCGATTCCTCACTGGGTCACTGTCTGTGCGGAGTCTGCACGTTCTCTCTGTGTCTGCATGGGTTTCCTCCCACAGTCCAAAGATGTGCATGTTAGGTGGATTGGCCATGCTAAATTGCCCTTAGTGTCCAAAAAGGTTAGGAGGGGTTATTGGGCTATGGGGATAGTGTGGAAGTGAGGGCTGAAGTGGGTCGGTGCAGACTCGATGGGCTGAATGGCCTCCTTCTGCACTGTTTGTTCTATGTAAGTATGTATCATTGCAGCATAAAGAGTTAACAGATGGGGTATGCTAATATATAACATAGAGGATAATGTACCATCAGTCAGTTATATGCTTCCTCTCTTTCACTCACTCAAGGTATGGAACAAGGAGCAACATGCCCACTCTGTAATCTGTTTAAAAGTAGTACCAATGAGCAAGGGTTAATCAGATGCCAGAGTGTTACTGCTGTTGCCTACTCACCAAGAACCACACTGAGATAGAAGGACCATCTCAAAACAAGATGCAAGTGATGGAGAGATTGGAAGTGATTCTCTGGCCATTTGTGACCAGTGCAAATCCCACTGTCGGTAGATTTCCAGGAGAGCTTCAAAACAGGGTTTGCGCTGGACACAAAACTGTTTCCAATTCTCTGGACTGCTCCAGCTGGCGTTATCAGGATCTCGCTCACAAAGGATGAAAAACTGATCACAGCTAATTTGCATTCATTTTAATTTCATCAGTGAGATTAGTCAAATTCAGCGACGTCATGGTATTCTCCCGCTCCCCCAATGGGAAGTCCTACTAGCACAAATCACTATTCGCCCTTAAAAGTGGAGACCAGGTACGATGGACTCAATTTCTAACCAACCTATGTCACCTATGGGTGCTGAAGGATGAGCTAATTCCTCACTGAATAGTTGTGGATGTCCAGGATGAAAAATCTCTCCGACTTTCTGCAGACCAACGGTGACCTTACTTTGAACCAGCTGGTTCAATACGCGAAGCAGGTCAAGCATAGAGAATTTAATCGGGCTATAAATCAGCACAACTCCAAGGCTTCCCATGACTCTGTTAACTTTGTAGGCCCAAGGCAGCAGAAAAAAAACCTGTCAAAATCTGAAGAAGCACAGGGAATTCCCATTTGCAAAAATTTTAGGCTGAACAACCAACATAGACACAAGAATTGCCCAGCAGGTGATGCGGAATAATTCCAGTGTGGCAAAACTGGGCATTTCAAACTTCTCTGCAAATCCAACAACTTTAATTGAGTAATAGACAAGAAAGTATTTGTGAAACATGCACCATCCAAGAAATGGACAATCAAGATAAAGGAAAAATTACAGAGTTTCTTGGGGAAGTTGACGGCCTTAGTCCAGACTGTTAGTCGGTTAAGTGCAAGTTCAAGGCTTCAATACCACCTTTAACATTGATACTCGGGTTGCTGTTAACATACGAGCAGATAATCTCAACTGGCTTCAATTAATGACCTTCATCCATCACATATTAAATTACAAGGTCCAAATCACATAAACCTTCCAATTACAGACAGGATTATTATTCCCCTTCTCTATAAGGGGTGACTATTCAGTGGTTTTCTCATTATCCATAATCACTGTTGATCCTTGTTGAGTGGCGATGCTGGTACATTTCTAGGAATCCTAGTAAAACCAGATGCTCATTTTTTGAACAACTTATTATCTTTCATGCAAGAATCTTCAATATTTTCTTTGGAACTAATGGAACTGCAGCTTTAAGAAGTTAAGGAAGTTTCGGTAAAGGTTTGGAGGGCCGAAGGGCCTGTTCCTGTGCTGTATTGTGCTTTGCTCTTTCGATAAGTACATCGATAGGATGTGTATAGAGGGATACAGCACCAGACAGTGCTGAGGGTTTTCGTGAAGGGTGGCATCATGACAGATACAGGCTTGGAGCGCCGAAGGGCCTGTTCCTGAGCTGTACTGTTCTTTGTTCTTTCTACAATCAGCAGTAAGTTCCTTTATTTCACAGCGACACTATCTACTAGATCTTGGGCAGAGATAAAAGTTATGGATCTTTCAGTTTTTTCATGAAGTAAGGTGGCCGATACAGAAGGCCCTGCAGCAGATGCCATCCACATTAAAACGTGCTGCACCTGAATTGGCTCTTCCTAGAAGAAAGTGATGAGGAAAAAACCTTTGCAGCATTGAGTGAGCTGTTGAAGGTTCAGCTCCGAGAGGATGATTCATTTTTCCAGTTGATAGATGTACCATATATTCTCTGTTTTTTTTAGAGGAGTCAACTGTGTTTCCAGTGCTTGAGGACTATTCAGATCTATGTTCCACTGAATTTATGAATGTATTGCCTGGACTCTCTCTCTCATTGTCCATGTAGAGTCTTCGAGCCTTTCTCGAGCTATGTCAGAATTCATAGAGGATCATGCTGCCAGTAAGCTGGTACCTTCAAGGGGCAAAATCAATTGACACCCATGCTTCAGTCCCAGTTGAAAATCTTCTTCCCTCTAGAGCTGGACGTCAGCGCAGAACTGCGACAGAATCCTCTGCATTCTGGAGCTGCAGAATCATGTACAGCAATCTTGATCCTCAAATTAATTGTCTGCAGGAAATTTGTCTCATTACAGAAGGTGATACAGCCTTGTCTTCATATCCTCAGCAATTCTTCCCATTGCCAGACTGAAGCAATTTCACACAGAGAAGTATAGTTCTTAGCACTGCCTTCAGAAAGTAGACAGGCCGCCCAAAATATCATTGGGAAATATCTTTATCTTTTCTTGAAAGGCTTTCAGGAATTGTGTAGATTTTCCTTCATCGTTTAAGTTTATTGAAATCTTGGATCTTCAATGTATTTTCAGTATTTGATACAATTGTGACAGTCTTCCTCGGAACTGAAGATCATTCTTCTTCTGAAGGTCTTTACTTGAGTGCTTTGAGGGAGCAACAGGTTCCTCAGTGAATCCTGAGTTCTTCTCTACTAGTCCAGAGAGTCCAAACATCAGTTCCCTTCAGTCTCCTCTCTTGGCCCAGTCTTTCATTGAAAATTCCTCATTGTTCTTGCAGTTCATTCATCCTGAATCCTACAATGTTGCTAAATTATCGTCCAATTATGCAGATGATGATGTTGTGGTATTGTGTGAAGCAAATAATGGCATGATGGGAAAACTAGTCAAGTCTTCTTGGTACAATTGAATTTAACCTAAGACACAGATTCAGAATACACATAGACAGCATGTCCTGAGAGTCTAGATAAGGCTTGAAGCTAGAAGTAGTCTTAATACATAACAAGCTGAACAACTATTTCTTCTTGTTCCTAAACAACTTCTTCCCTTTCTTAAAACAAAGACAAGATAATGATATGAAACTCATGTCCCCTGGAGGTCAGCAAGGTGACACCATTGTAACGATTATTACTTATGTTTTACTTTCAATCAAATTCCTGACCAAGCTGTATTCATGTTATCTTGATCCTATAATGTATAAGAATCACCTTCTTTTCTGTACTATCGCAGACTTGGGACGGACTCCGCAGTTTGTAATTGACTGCCTTCCGACTTTCCAAGTTTCTGCCATTTCTGCTAGCAGTTCTAATTGGTGAATAAAGTTCAGTTTTGCTTATCTAATGAATGCTGTTTGAATTTCTCTATCACAGACAAACGCGGGGAAAATATAAAATACAACACCTTCAAGGGGCAAAATCAATTGACACCCATGCTTCAGTCCCAGTTGAAAATCTTCTTCCCTCTAGAGCTGGACGTCAGCGCAGAACTGCGACAGAATCCTCTGCATTCTGGAGCTGCAGAATCATGTACAGCAATCTTGATCCTCAAATTAATTGTCTGCAGGAAATTTGTCTCATTACAGAAGGTGATACAGCCTTGTCTTCATATCCTCAGCAATTCTTCCCATTGCCAGACTGAAGCAATTTCACACAGAGAAGTATAGTTCTTAGCACTGCCTTCAGAAAGTAGACAGGCCGCCCAAAATATCATTGGGAAATATCTTTATCTTTTCTTGAAAGGCTTTCAGGAATTGTGTAGATTTTCCTTCATCGTTTAAGTTTATTGAAATCTTGGATCTTCAATGTATTTTCAGTATTTGATACAACTGTGACAGTCTTCCTCGGAACTGAAGATCATTCTTCTTCTGAAGGTCTTTACTTGAGTGCTTTGAGGGAGCAACAGGTTCCTCAGTGAATCCTGAGTTCTTCTCTACTAGTCCAGAGAGTCCAAACATCAGTTCCCTTCAGTCTCCTCTCTTGGCCCAGTCTTTCATTGAAAATTCCTCATTGTTCTTGCAGTTGATTCATCCTGAATCCTACAATGTTGCTAAATTATCGTCCAATTATGCAGATGATGATGTTCTACCAAATACAGAAGAAACCCCCTATCTCTCATATGTCTTCCCGAAGGACTGAGGAAGATTGAACCCCGCAGGAGAGTGATTTTGTTGGGGGTGGGGGGGGGGGGGGGGGAGGAGAGAGAGTGGGTGTTGGTTAAAATCTATAATTGCAAAAAAAGGATTAAAGAAATGCAATGTAAATAGTTTAAAGACATAGTTTAATTTGGTTGTTGAAAATAGGGTGGTATACTTGGAGGGAAATGTCATATAAAGGGTTAACAGATGGGATATGCTAATCAACAACATAGATGATGATGTACCACTGACACCAGTCCGTCGTGTTTTAGATGCTCAAGAGAACGCCCAGGCGAAACATACCTACTCTGCAACCTGTTTAGAGAGTACTATTAAGCAAGTATTAAGCAGATACCAGAGTATGTCTACAGTCCGTCTACTAACCAAGTACCACACCTCGAGTCTAAGGCAGAAGAACCACCTCAGGATAATCACGAGGTTAAAAATCACCTTTCAGGATCAAATAGCAAATACCTGGGCCTGAGTTTTCAGGCTAGTAAGCGCACGGTGCCCATCATCTTGTGAGTTGGCAGGAACACACCACCACCAACTCCGACAGGCCCGCAGCCATTTTACACTCAATTGAGCTCTGATTGGCAGCCGGCAGGACTTTGGTCCACACTCGGATATAAGGCCGCCTTGGAGAACAGCCAGCCAATCAGATTGGCTGATGGTTTCCCAGCCCATCAGGGCATAGGACTACAGTTGCCAGAAGAGATACTGCAGCGCCGTGCCTGAGATTAAGTCCCAGGACTGCACTTCATGTAAGCACCAAGGATCCTGGGAAGGAAAGGTACGGGATGCTCTCGGGTGTTGGGAGGGGGACAATCTTGGTGTCAGGGGATAGGAAAATGGGGGGAGGGAGGCCGGAGCTCCCTGAAGGGCCATTATGATTGAGGTGCCTCCCCCTCCCCATACCCTCCTTCCCACCCAATATCAAGGGTGAGAACGTTTTCACTTTTCCACCCTCAGTCATTGGGTGCCCGCAAACCTAAAAATTGAGGATGGCCTTTAAGTGGTGTGCAGAATTTCAAAATTTGCAGACGACACAAAATTGTATTGTAAACTGTGAAGAGGTCAGTGGAGAACATCAAAAGGACAGAGATAAGTTGGTGGTGTGGGCAGATTGGTGGCAGGTGGTGTTCAATGCAGAGAAATTTGAGGAGATGCATGTTGTAGGATGAACATGGAGAGATGATATAAAATAAGAGATAAAATTCTAAGAGGCACAGGAGCAGAGGGACCTGGGCGTATATGTCCTGGCATAGAGTACAAGAGCAAGGAGATTATGCTGAATTTATACAAGGCACTAGTTAGACCCCAGATGGAGTATTGTGTACAGTTCTGGGCGCCACACTATAGGAAAGATTTAAACACATTGGAGAGAGTGCAGGAGAGGTTCACAAGAATGGGTCCTGGGATTAGAAACTTCAGTTATGAGGACATATTGGGGAGGTTGGGACTGTTCTCCTGGGAGAAAAGGAGACTGAGAGAGAATTGATAGAGATGTTCAAAATCAAGAGGGGGCTGGACGGAGTGGATAGGGAGAAACTTGCCCGGCATCTCTTTTCCCACTGGCAGTGCACCTCCGCCCATGGGTTTCCCGATGGCATTGAGTGGCTTCAATGGTAAATCCCCTTGATGAGCTGTGGGAAGAGTGAATCCCACCACCAGCGAACATCACACTGCCGAGAAACACGCAGCTGCGGAACTGGAGAATCCAGCCCACTTTTCCTGTTCATAAGAGGATCAAGAACGAGAAGGCAGCTTCCGGTTGCGGCTATGACTAGCTAAGCCGCACATTTGGAAGCTCCTGCAACAAAGGTGTTTTTGGGCCAATTGGAGGGCCCCAACGGCGCTGAAAAAACGAATCCCGGTGGGGGAAGGTCCCCTGAGGAGAACTAGACCGATTTTATGGTCGGTACCCGGAGTGGAGCGGCAAGAAAAACGGCAGCAGCTCCCCAAAAAAAGCGGGGGAAGAAAATCAAAATGGCGGCCGGTGGTGCACCGGAGGAGTGGAAGAAATGGGCGGAGGAGCAGCAGGCCGCTCTCCTCCGTTTTTTCACGGAGATGAAAGTGGAACTCTTAGAGTCCATGAACGCGACGGCCACCAGGTTGGTGGGAGCCCAGGCGATCCAAGAGGCGTCGATTAAAGATCTGCAGCAGGAGATGGCCGCGAGGGAGGAGGAGGCCACAGTCATCGGGGCAAAGGTGGAGGTGCACGAGGCACTCCACATGAAGTGGCAGAGCCGCTTCGAGGAGCTGGACACTCGGATGAGGAGGAAAAATTTGAGGATCCTGGGCCTGGAAGAAGGCCTGGAGGGGTCGGATCTCCCGGGATATGTGGCGGAGATGTTGAGCTCCCTGATGGGGGAAGGGGCCGGTCCGGCGCCCCTGGAATTGGAAGAGGCATACCGGGTCATGGCCAGGAGGCCTAGGGCAAACGAGCCCCCGAGGGCGGTGCTGGTGCGGTTCCAGCGGCTAAGTGATCGAGAGAAAGTCCTGAGGTGGGCTAAAAGGGAGAAAAGCAGCAAGTGGCAGAACTCGACGGTAAGGGTGTACCAGGACTGGAGTGCGGAGGTGGCAAAGCGGCGGGCCCGGTACAACCGGACAAAGGCGGTGCTACACGCGAAAAAGATCAAATTTGGAATGTTGCAACCGGCGCGCTTGTGGGTCACCTACAAGGACCAACATCATTATTTCGAGTCCCCAGAGGAGGCCTGGACCTTTGTACAAGAGGAAAAGTTGGACACGAACTAAAACCTGGGAGCACCGGCGGTCGTAGCCGCCGGGGGACTCTGGATTGTGCAAGTGGCCCTTTTCTTTTTCAGGCCAGGTCGGAACTGGGTAACAGTTTCGTGGAGTGTTTGGGGTGTTTTTTCTCGAACGGTTGACTTTTCTGAATATTTTGAAGGTTTCGAGTTGTTGGGTGTTTCTGTATATTTGTACTGTTGAAATCTCTATTGTGGGTCGTTGGCTTCTTATGGGGTGTTTTTTCCCGTTTCCAATTTCCCTTAGTTATTTACCCCTCTTACCCTTTTTCTTTGGGTGCTTGGGGGGGTTTTTTGTTCTTTTTTTTCTTTTCGGGTTATGGTTATCTGCGGTTATTTATACTGTTTGATGGAGGGTGATGGTTGGGCACACTGTTAGTTGATAGTTAGTTAATTATTTTGTTATTTAAGTATGTAGTTAAGTATTTATGTATTTAGTTGCCATTGGGTATTTGTATTTATATCGTTAAGTTGGGGAGACGGGACGGGGGGGAGCGGGTTGACTATGCGGGTCTTTCTCGGGGGTTTTAAGGGGATCTTTCACGGGCGCAGATGGGGTGAACCGGGAGGAGTCGGAATGTGGCAGGAGCAGCCGGGTCAGCGGAGACCAGCTGACTCTCGGGAGTACGATGTGGGGTACATCGCGGCTAGGAGGGGTCCTAGCCAGGGGGGGGGGGGGGGGGGGGGGGGGAAGGGGGGGGGGACACCGGGTTGCTGCTAGAAAGACCAGGGACGAGAAGGGGAGAGCCGGGGGGGGTGGGGGGGGGGGGGGCCATCGCTATGGAAGCGGGTCAGAAAAGAAGGGATGACCCGGGGCGAGCAAGGGACAAGACATGGCTAATCGACAGGGAGTAGGGACGGGTCGCTCTGCGACCCGATTGATCACGTGGAACGTAAGGGGGCTGAATGGGCCGGTCAAAAGATCAAGGGTCTTCTCACACCTGAAGGGACTGAAGGCTGATGTAGCAATGCTGCAGGAGACTCATTTGAGGGTAGCAGATCAGGTCCGCCTGAGAAGGGGGTGGGTGGGACAGGTGTTCCACTCAGGCTTGGATATCAAGAACCGGGGGGTGGCGATTTTGGTGGGAAAGAGAGTGTCGTTTGTGGCGGCAGAGGTGGTGGCAGACAAGGAGGGCAGGTACGTGATGGTGAGGGGTAGGCTGCAGGGAGAGAGTGTGGTACTGGTAAATGTGTATGCCCCGAACTGGGACGACGCGGGTTTTATGAGGCGCCTGCTGGGCCTCATCCCGGGACTGGAGGCAGGGGGCCTGATCATGGGAGGGGACTTTAATACGGTGTTAGACCCTGGGCTGGATAGATCGAGTTCCAGGACGAATAGGAGGCCGGCAGCGGCAGAGGTGTTAAGGGGGTTCATGGAGCAGATGGGAGGGGTAGACCCATGGAGATTTGGTAGGCCTAGGGCGAGGGAGTATTCTTTTTTCTCCCACGTCCACAGAGTGTACTCTAGGATCGATTTTTTCGTATTGAACAGGGGGCTGATACCGAGAGTGCAGGACACGGAGTACTCGGCCATTGCGATATCGGACCATGCACCACATTGGGTGGACGTGGACATGGGGGAGGCGCGGGACCAACGCCCGTTGTGGCGCCTGGATGTAGGGCTGTTGGCGGACGAAGAGGTGTGCAGAAGGGTGAGAACGGGCATTGAGAACTATCTGGGTACGAATGACACAGGTGAGGTGCAGGTGGGGACGGTCTGGGAGGCCTTGAAAGCAGTGATTAGAGGAGAGCTGATCTCCATAAGGGCACACAGAGAGAGGAAGGAGAGGCAGGAAAGGGAGAGGCTGGTGGGGGAGCTCCTAGAAGTAGATAGGAAATATGCGGCGGCGCCAGAGGAGGGGCTATTAAGGGAGCGGCGTAGCTTGCAGGCCAGGTTCGACCTACTGACCACTAGGAAGGCGGAAATGCAGTGGAGAAGGGCGCAGGGTGCGGCGTATGAGTACGGGGAAAAGGCGAGCAGGATGCTGGCGCACCAGCTTCGTAAGCGAGATGCAGCCAGAGAGATTGGGGGAGTGAGAGAGAGGGGTGGGGATGTAGTGCAGAAGGGGCAAGAGGTGAATAGGGTCTTTAGGGACTTCTATAGGGAATTGTATAGGTCTGAACCGCCGAAGAGGAGAGGGGGAATGAAGAACTTTCTCGACAAATTGGGGTTCCCAAAGGTACAGGAGGAGCTGGTGGAAGGGTTGGGGGCGCCGATAGAGCTGCAGGAGCTAATTAAAGGGATAGGCCAGATGCAGGCGGGGAAGGCGCCGGGGCCGGATGGGTTCCCGGTGGAGTTTTACAGGAAATTTGTGGACTTGGTGGGTCCAGTGCTGGTGCGAGCCTTCAATGAGGCGCGCGAGGGGGGGGTTCTGCCTCCAACAATGTCGCAGGCCCTGATCTCCTTGATTTTGAAGCGGGACAAGGACCCGGTCCAGTGCGGGTCCTACAGGCCTATCTCCCTCTTAAATGTAGATGCCAAGCTGTTAGCAAAGGTCCTGGCAACCAGGATAGAGGACTGTGTGCCAGGGGTAGTCCATGAAGACCAGACGGGGTTCGTGAAGGGACGCCAACTTAACACAAATGTCCGGAGATTGTTAAATGTGATTATGATGCCAGCAGTGGAAGGGGAGGCGGAGATAGTGGTAGCGCTGGACGCGGAGAAGGCATTTGACAGGGTGGAGTGGGAATACTTGTGGGAGACGTTGGAAAGGTTTGGGTTTGGGGAGGGATTTATCAAGTGGGTAAAACTGCTCTATTCAGCTCCGATGGCAAGTGTGGTAACAAACGGGAGGAGGTCAGAATATTTTGGGCTCCATCGAGGTACTAGGCAGGGATGTCCCCTATCTCCCTTACTCTTTGCATTAGCGATTGAGCCGTTGGCGATGGCACTGAGGGGTTCAGGGGGGTGGAGAGGACTGACAAGGGGAGGGGAGGAACATCGGGTCTCGCTCTATGCGGATGATTTGTTGTTGTATGTGGCAGACCCGGAGGGGGGAATGCCGGAGGTAATGGGGATACTAGCGGAGTTCGGGGACTTTTCGGGATATAAATTAAATCTGGGGAAAAGTGAGGTCTTTGTAATACACCCGGGAGACCAAGGGGAGGGAATTGGGAGGCTCCCCTTCAAAAGAGCAGTTAAAAGTTTTAGGTATTTGGGGGTGCAGGTGGCAAAGAACTGGGGGACCCTACACAAGTTGAACTTTTCCAGACTGGTGGAGCAGATGGAGGAGGAGTTTAAGAGGTGGGACATGGTGCCGCTGTCGCTGGCAGGGAGGGTGCAGTCAGTTAAAATGACGGTCCTCCCGAGGTTCTTGTTTTGTTCCAGTGTCTGCCCATCTTCCTCCCCAGGGCCTTTTTCAAGAAGGTAACGAGTAGTATCATGGGGTATGTGTGGGCACATGGCACCCCGAGAGTTAGAAGGGTCTTTTTGGAGCGGAGTAGGGATAGTGGAGGGCTGGCGTTACCCAACCTTTCAGGATATTACTGGGCGGCAAATACATCGATGGTACGAAAGTGGATGATGGAAGGGGAGGGGGCAGCCTGGAAGCGCATGGAGAGGGCGTCCTGCGGCAACATAAGCTTAGGGGCACTGGTAACGGCACCATGGCCGCTCCCTCCCACGAGGTATACCATGAGCCCGGTGGTGGCGGCCACCCTCAAGATCTGGGGGCAGTGGAGGCGACACAGGGGGGAAGTGGGAGGTCTGATAGGGGCACCACTAAGAGGGAACCACAGATTTGCGCCGGGAAACACAGGAGGGGGATTCCAGAGCTGGCAGAGGGCGGGTATTAGACAACTGAGGGACTTGTTTATAGAGGGGAGGTTTGCGAGCCTGGGAGAGCTGGAGGAGAAATTTGGGCTCCCCCCGGGGAACACGTTCAGGTACCTCCAAGTGAAGGCATTTGCCAGACGACAGGTAGCGGGGTTCCCCGCGCTCCCCGACAGGGGGGTGAGTGATAGGGTGCTATCAGGGGTCTGGGTCGGGGAGGGGAAGATCTCGGACATCTATAAGATTATGCAGGAGGTGGAGGAGGTACCAGTAGAGGAGCTGAAAGATAAGTGGGAGTTAGAGCTGGGGGAACAGATAGAGGACGGGACATGGGCAGACGCCCTGGAGAGGGTCAACTCGTCGTCGTCATGTGCGAGACTAAGTCTCATTCAATTTAAGGTACTGCATAGAGCCCACATGACGGGGACAAGGATGAGTCGGTTTTTCGGGGGTGAAGACAGGTGTATTAGATGTTCGGGAAGCCCTGCGAATCATGCACATATGTTTTGGGCATGTCCGGCACTGGAGGAGTTCTGGAAGGGGGTGGCAGGGACGGTGTCGAGAGTGGTGGGGTCCAGGGTCAAGCCAGGATGGGGACTTGCGATCTTCGGGGTTGGGGTGGAACCGGGGGTACAGGAGGCGAGGGAGGCTGGAATATTAGCCTTTGCGTCCTTGGTGGCTCGGAGGAGGATCCTGATTCAGTGGAGGGACGAAAGGCCTCCGAGTGTTAACACCTGGTTAAACAACATGGCAAACTTCATCCAACTGGAAAGGATCAAATTCGCCCTGAGAGGGTCGGTGCAGGGGTTTTCCAGGCGATGGCAACCCTTCCTAGACCTCTTGGATCAGAGATAGAAACTGAGGCCATGACAGCAGCAACCCGGGAGGGGAGGGGAGGGCGGGAGGGGGGGGAGGGGGGGGGGGGGAGGGGGGACAACGACGAAGGAAGTACGGTAGCGGCGGTGGCACGGGCAAGGCCTGCCCGAGGACGCTGCTAGAAATGATAAGTTGGTCTGACTGTCGGTTCGCCGGCGGGGGGGGGGGGGGGGGGGGGGAACGTGCGGGTAGGGGGGGGGGGGGGGGGTTTCTTTTTCTTGTTAAGTAGGGGGGTTTGACTTTGTTTTGTTATAATTGAAATGTAAATGTAGGGGGGGTTAAAATGTTTGTATTTTGAAAAATTCAATAAAAATTATTTAAAAAAAAAAAAGAACGAGAAGGCACAGATTTAAAGCATTTTTCAAAAGAAGCATATGCGAGATTAGAAAAATGTTCTCACACAGTGAGTGGTTCGGGTCTGGAATGCACTGCAGGAAGTGTGGTGGAGGCAGGTTCAATCAAAGCATTCAAGAGGGCATTAGATGACTACGTGAATAGAAACAATGTGCAGGGATGTTGGGAAAAGGCAGGGGAATGGCACAAAGTGACAATGATCATTTGGCAGGACAATGCAGATACAATTGACCAAAATGGCCTCCTTCTGCACCATAACAATTCTGTTATTCTGAAGTGGCCACTTAAGGGATTTAATAGGGGCATGGGCAGGATTCCATTTGAGGCCCTGTCCATCCCATTGTAAAATCGCATCTAGGTAGGGTTGGTGGGATTCCAGACAAAATCCCATCCATGTTATTTCATGTTCCTCGCTGCCCCCCCACCTCAGTATGGAGGGACAGCATAAAATACTGGCCCTGGAATCTACACCCGATGAAGGATTGAAAATTAGGATAGGATTAGATCACAGCGATTCCTGTATTTAAACCCATCATGTTTGAATGCATGACCAATAAAGTTGCTATTGTTACTAAAAATATCATTACATTTTATTCCTGTTCCAAGATACTCTCAATATGATATTAGACCTGTGACAGATCTGCAGTTCCAATGCAATGGACTGTACAATAACTTCTGAACTTCAAAATGTGCGACCATTGACACTTGGAAATGAAGTATTAACGAAAGGTGAACCAAGGTCATGTTTGGTAATCATCAATCATGACTGATTCCATTACCATCTCTTCATGGACTCTGCCTCCCATTTACGCTTATTACACTTATGTACTGATTCCAATTTGTGAGAAGACTGCTGCCCTTATTGTACGACTTATAATTTGTAGGAATAGCTGAAGCAGTGGACTAGTGCTGACGCACAGCCAATTTACTCCTTGCTCAGAACCTTGATTTGATCCTTGACCAAATTTACAGAATATGTCTTGGCTGACTTGATTGAATAACCTGTTCAGCAGCAGAATAAAATAATCAAATAAAATGAAGAAAACAAAAGAAATGGGGCTGGATTCTCAGTTTCAGAGTTGATGCCTGGAATGAATCGGTGGACTTCTACGGCCACTAAATTGGCGCCGGACCCGGAACAATCCATGATCCGTTAATGGGGAGGCACCAGTGCCACATGAATGCGATCAATTTCAATGAAAACGGTGTCCAATTCGCTGGATCGGGATTGCCACTCAAGATGCTGAGAAGCTGCAGCTGCATATAAGCACTCCACTCCCCATCCCAGCCAACAGGATGAGAGCACGGAGAGCAGCACTCCAGTTCATGGACGCAGAGTTTGAGACCCTGCTGGAGGGTGTTCAGGAGAGGCGAGCCACCCTGTTCCCCGGGTTGGGAAGCAGGTTGCCACCCACAGTTGTACACCGGGCCTGGGCACAGATGGCTGTGGGCTACACTGCCAGGACCAGACATCAGTATAGAAAGAGGCTACACAACCTCAGGGTGGCCAGGGTGAGTAGGCAGCACTGAGTCCCTGGCAGCAACCCCTGTCCCACACACCCGTAATCCCCCCCTCCATCCCGGAGGACAATCAAACCCCACCTGCCGGCAGTGTGCGCACTCCCCACCCTGCACCACAGGCCAGCACTCATACCGCCCGCCATGGCAGGGTGCCCTGTTTACAAAGGCCACCATCTGCCCACCCTCTGAGCTGCAGGCATCTGACTGCCTGTGCGGCTTTTGTCTCCACCCTCCCCTCAGGTGAAGGTGACGCATAACCGCAAAGAAAGAGAAAGAGAAGACCAGAGGGCGACTGCCGTCCTTCGGTCCCTCACCGTCGCGGAGCAGCGGGCACTGGACCTAATCGGTTGGCCCTGAAAGAGGGCAGTCGCCGAGGCAGTGTTTGGCATTAGGCATCCAAGTGAAGCACCACTGAGTTGTGGTTTCCCCATGGCAGGCATGGCACGAACACCACACCATCCACTCACCACCCCAATACCCCCTTACCAACCCCACACCATCCACTCATTACTCCCACACCACCCACCACCCCAACCAATGATCCAATCATGTGTCATGTCTTGTGTCTTGCAATATCACCTGGCAACGAGACAGGTCCTTCTGGTGTCCCCTGCCTCCGACCCCAACTCCAAGCGGACTTGAGCGAAGAGTCAGCAACAGACAGCAACACGAGCCCCCAAACGCCAATCCGAGACACCCCGGAGCACCAGCCCAGGGACAACACTAACTCCCCATCATGGTTGTCACCAACACCCTCCACCATCCCAGAAACACTCACCCCGGTTGGGCATGTTAGTGAAGAGGTTCCTGGGGTACGATCTGGTACGTACCACACACGTGCAGTGGTACATCAGGTGGAGGAAAGAACCCCAGGGGAAGTGGACAGTTGGACGATGGCCTGAGCCCAGGAACTAGTTGCCTTCCAGACGGGTCTCGGACGTCATGCTGATGACTCCCGCAGCGGCGGTGCTGGAACCCCACGGCGCTTCGCACTCCCTCCACCTCTTCCTGTTCCTGATGCAGTGGGCAGCGGGCAAAACAAGGTGGCATCACACCACCTGGGACAACCACATGATGGCCTCTTTCAAAGGGTGTGAGAGATGGACTGAGTTGGGCTGGCTGCAGAGAGGCGCTGGAGGAGGGGTGGGTGCAGGAAATGGGTGGATGTTGGAGGTGGGCATGGGCTAGTGCCCCGAGGTCAGATACCGCACATTGCCCCGGTACCCCACCTCTTCCCCTCCCACAACCTACCCCCCCCATCCCTCCCACCCTGTCCTAACCGCCGCCACCCGAAGGGTTCGGTGGGACCGTGTGATGGAATGGCCAGCTCACATGCATAAATCATGGAGGGGTATGTGGGGAGGATATGGTGCAGGGAGGGTGGTCATGCGAGGGTCGTCAGGGAAGGGTGTGGTCAGCCGGGGAGCATGGTGGGGGGTGGGGGGGGGGGGGGGGGGTTGTGCATGTGTGGGTTGGGGTGGAATGGGATATTCATGCCGAGGCCTGGCCTCCATCCTCCTCCAGCACGTCACCCCACTGCCGCTCAAGGTTGTGGAGGGTGCAGCAGGCCGCCGCGATGTGGGAGGCTCTCCATGCTCTACACTGGAGAGCCCCTTCATATGGTCCAGACACCTGAACCATATCTTCAAGATGCTGATGCACCACTCGGATCATGCCCCTGGGGTCGCAGTGTGGGCGTTGTTGTAGAGTGTCTCCACATCAGTCTGTGGCCTCTGGATAGGCATCATCAACAATGACCACCTTGTCGACATGGAGCCAACCCCTCACCCGGTGGGTGCACCTCTAAAGTGTTGGGAACCGCTGAGTGCGCCAGCTTGAAGGCATTGTGCACACTGCCTGGGTATCGGACGCAGATATACATGATGTGCAGCTCATGGTCACACACCAGCTGCGTGTTCATCGAGTAGAACCCTTTTTGGTTTGCGAAGACCGGGTCATCGTGGACCGGTGCTTGTAGGGGACATGCATTCGTCGATCACGCCCTGGACTGGGGCATCCCGGCGATGGTGCTGACCCATGCCCCGCAGCCTTTCCACTGTGTTGCGCACATTTGGAGGGACTGGGGGAGTCGCCCTCAGGTCTGACTGTATGACAGTTAAACAAGTGCATGCTGGTCGTCACAAATGGTGTGCACATTATGAGTCCCACCTCATACCGGATTGTCGTAAAAATCTTTCTGGTTCACTAATGCACTTAGGGAAGGAAATTTGGCATCCTTACCTGCTCTGGCCTACATGCAACTCCAGACCTGCAACAATGTGATTAACTCTTCAAATTCCCTCTGAAACTACCTAGCAAGCCACTCAGTCAAAGGACAATTAGGGATGGGCAATAACTGTCATATGATTCTCACATCCATGGAAGTAAAAAAGCCTGCCTGGGGAAGGGTGGGCCAGCTGGGTGGACTTTTTCAGTTTAACTGAAACATGCCAGAATTAGGCTGCAGGCAACCCAGGCAGTCATCTGCATTACTGATGGTGTCCTCGCCATATGTGGTTCTTCCTTCTCCTCCTGCTTCTCATGCTGCTCCTCCAAATCCTCTACCTTTGAAGAGCCAGTGTGTTCAACACTTTCTTCTTCCTAGATCTCTAATCCAACTGTCGCTCTATTTTGTTCAGAACTCGCACAGCAGCTGCAGCTGTTTTTTTTAAATACTCAGCACAAATTTCATCACTATTGAGACTGACAGCAGGAGTATCCCTCAGCATGGATCTGATGAGAGCGAAGAGGGCACCGGAGGATGCAGATATGGCCTGGGGAATTGTTCTCTAGATTTTCATTTGCAAATAGTCTCTGAGAGTTAAAATGAAAGCATGTGATGGTTCTGACATTCCAAATGCCTATTCCGCCTCTCCAGAAGAAAAAGTCTGCTCAAATGGAAGAGAGCTGAGTGCTGGAAAGGGGGCGAGTGCTGGGGAGGGGGCGAGTGCCGGGGGGGGGGAGGCGAGTGCCGGGGAGGGGGGAGAGGGCGGTGCCGGGGAGGGGGCAAGTGCCAGGGTGAGGTGGCGAGTACTGGGGAGGGGGCAAGTGCTGAGGAGGGGGCGAGTGCCGGGGAGGGGGCGAGTGCTGGGGAGGGGGCGAATGCCGGGGAGGGGGCGAGTGCCAGGGAGGGGGGAGAGGGCGAGTGCCAGGGTGAGGGGGGCGAGTGCCGGGGGGGGGAGGCGAGTGCTGGGGAGGGGGCGAGTGCCGCGGAGGGGGGAGAGGGCGGGTGCCGGGGAGGTGGCAAGTGCCAGGGTGAGGTGGCGAGTACTGGGGAGGGGCGAGTGCTGGGGAGGGGGCGAGTGCTGGGGAGGGGGCGAGTGCCAGGGAGGGGGGAGAGGGCGAGTGCCAGGGTGAGGGGGCGAGTGCCGGGGAGGGGCGAGTGCCGGGGGGAGGCGAGTGCTGGGGAGGGGGTGAGTGCCGGGGAGGGGGCGAGTGCCAGGGAGGGGGGAGAGGGCGAGTGCCAGGGTGAGTGGGCGAGTGCCAGGGAGGGGGCGAGTGCTGGGGAGGGGGCGAGTGCCGGGGAGGGGGTGAGTGCCAGGGAGGGGGGAGAGGGCAAGTGCCAGGGTGAGGGGGCGAGTGCCGGGGGGGGGAGGTGAGTGCTGGGGAGGGGGCAAGTGCCGGTGGGGAGGCGAGTGCAGGGGAGGGGGGAGCGGGCGAGTGCCGGGGTGAGGGGGCGAGTGCCAGGGAGGGGCGAGCACCGGGGAAGGGGCGACTGCGGGGGAGAGGGCGAGTGCTGGGGTGAGGGAGTGAGTGCTGGGGGGATGGGGGTGGAGAAGGCGAATGCTGGGGTGAGGGCACGTGTGCCGGGGAGAGGTCGAGTGCCGGAGTGAATGGGCGAGTGCCGGGGAGGGGGGAGAGTGCCGGGGTGAGTTCCGGGGTGAGGGGGCGAGTGCCGAGGTGAGTGGGCGAGTGCTGGGGTGAGTGGGCGAGTGCCGGGGAGGGGGTGAGTGCCGGGGAGGGGCGAGTGCCGGGGTGAGGGGGCGAGTGCCGTGGTGAGGGGACGAGTGCCAGGGAGGGGGGAGAGGGCAAGTGCCGGGGTGAGTGGGGTGAGTGCCGGGGAGGGGGCGAGTGCCGGGGTGAGGGGGAGAGTGCCGGGGTGAGGGGGTGAGTGCCGGGAAGGGGGAGAGTGCCGGGGTGAGGGGGCGAGTGCCGGGAGGGGGGAGAGGTCGAGTGCCGGGGTGAGCGGGCGAGTGCCGGGGAGGGGGCGAGTGCCGGGAGGGGGGAGAGGTCGAGTGCCGGGGTGAGGGGGCGAGTGCCGGGGTGAGTGGGCGAGTGCCAGGGAGGGGGGAGAGGTCGAGTGCCGGGGTGAGTGGGCGAGTGCTGGGGTGAGTGGGCGAGTGCCGGGGAGGGGGTGAGTGGGCGAGTGCCGGGGAGGGGGTGAGTGCCGGGGAGGGGCGAGTGCCGGGGTGAGGGGGCGAGTGCCGAGGTGAGTGGGCGAGTGCCAGGGAGGGGGGAGAGGTCGAGTGCCGGGGTGAGTGGGCGAGTGCCGGGGAGGGGGCGAGTGCCGGGAGGGGGGAGAGTGCCGGGGTGAGGGGGTGAGTGCCGGGAAGGGGGAGAGTGCCGGGGTGAGGGGGTGAGTGCCGGGAGGGGGGAGAGGTCGAGTGCCGGGGTGAGTGGGCGAGTGCCGGGGAGGGAGCGAGTGCCGGGAGGGGGGAGAGGTCGAGTGCCGGGGTGAGGGGGCGAGTGCCGAGGTGAGTGGGCGAGTGCCAGGGAGGGGGGAGAGGTCGAGTGCCGGGGTGAGTGGGCGAGTGCCGGGGAGGGGGCGAGTGCCGGGAGGGGGGAGAGTGCCGGGGTGAGGGGGTGAGTGCCGGGGAGGGGGCGAGTGCCGGGGTGAGGGGGCGAGTGCCGAGATGAGTGGGCGAGTGCCGGGGAGGGGGGAGAGGTCGAGTGCCGGGGTGAGGGGGTGAGTGCCGGGGAGGGGGCGAGTGCCGGGGTGAGGGGGCGAGTGCCGAGATGAGTGGGCGAGTGCCGGGGAGGGGGGAGAGGTCGAGTGCCGGGGTGAGTGGGCGAGTGCCAGGAAGGGGGGAGAGTGCCGGGGAGGGGGGAGAGGTCGAGTGCTGGGGTGAGTGGGCGAGTGCCGGGGTGAGGGGGTGAGTGCCGGGGAGGGGGTGAGTGCCGGGGTGAGGGGGTGAGTGCCGGGGAGGGGGTGAGTGCCGGGGTGAGGGGGCGAATGCCGGGGAGGGGGGAGAGGGCGAAGGAGGTAGTCCGCCTGGCCAGGTGCCAGCTTCCAACAGACGCGACCATTCAGCCCACGGCAATTGGCTGCGGGGGGGTGTTGGGGGTGGGGGTGGGGGGGGGGGGTACGGGCAATGCTGACATGTCGTCGTTCCTACCCCCATCCCCACCACCACCCCCACCCCCTGCAGGCCATTATGTTTGCTGATCAGCCAGCGATGTTGGCCGCTATGGCGGCAGCCGCACTTCTACATGTTGCCCTGGGGTAGGAAGAGGAGGAGGAGGATTGTGCCAGGGAGGCAGCGGAGGCTGCTGCAGAGGAGCATGCTGCGGAGGGGCAGGTGGCAGCCGCCCTGGCTGGAGGGCCGCCCGCCCGACAGGACGAGGAGGTGGAGCACAGGAGGTTGGGGAGGGGGAGGAGGGGGAGAAGGAGGTGGTGGCGCCACGGTGATCGAGACGCCCGAGCAGGCCCCGTGTGTTCTGGCCCCGCTCGTTGTACCAGGACCTCATGGACCAGGCATGTAGTAGGAGACGCCAGATGAGCCGGGAAACCATGGCACACATCTGCCATGGCACTAGGGGAGGACACCCTCTCTCTCTGTCCATCAAGGTTACGGTGGCCCTGAATGTTTATGCCACGGGGTCATTCCAGGCGCCAAGTGGGGACCTGTCCGGCATCTCGCAGACATCGGTGCACCGGTGCATCCGAGCAGTGACAGACGCTCTATATGCCATTGCAGACCGCGACATCCAGTTCCCTGTGGACCGGGCCAGCCAGGATGCCCGGGCAGCGGGCTTCGCTGCCGTGGCCGGGTTTCCCATGGTCCAGGGCCGATCGATGGGATGCACGTCGCGGTGCGGCCACCTGCAGATAACAGGGCCGTGTTCACCAATAGAAAGGGGGCCTATTCCATGAACATTCAGGTGGTCTGTGACCACCGCATGATGATCCTGCACGTCTGCGCCCGGTACCCAGGCAGTGTACATGACTCATATGTATTGGCGCAGTCTTACATCCCCGGCATGTTCGTGGGACGCCCCCCCTCCCGGCTGAGGGGCTGGTTGCTGAGCAACAGGTGTTACCCGTTGCGGTCGTGGCTGATGACGCCTATACGGAGGCCACAGAGTGCCGCGGAGAACGGCTACAACGATGCCCATGCAGCAGCCAGGCGTGTGATAGAGAGGTGCTTTGGGCTGCTAAAAAGTGCCTGGACCGCTCTAGAGGGGCCCTCCAGTACCCGCCAGATAGGGTTGGCCGCGTCGTTGTGGTGTGCTGCGTCCTGCACAACATAGCCCAGCAGAGGGGTGATGTGCTGCAGGCAGAGGAGGGGGGAGGTGGTGGAGCAGCAGGACGAGGCACAGTCCTCCCCAGATGAGGAGGAAGGGGGCAATGGTAGGACAGATGGGCTGCACATGGACGGGAGGCTTCCCACCGTTACCGGCTGGGACAGCGGGCACGGGACAGGCTGATGGCCGCCTGGTTCACTGACTAGGGGGGCGTGAGAATCGCCGAGTATGGGCACCACAACACCAGACGACCACCACCCCCCTCCCCACCCACCCACCCACCACCAGCACCCTCACCCCGCCCACCCACTCACGACCAAGACCCTCATCCCCTATCCTCCCACCACCAACACCCTTACCCCCCACCCACCCACCACCAACACCCTCACCCCCCCACCCACCCACCACTAACACCCTCACCCCCCCACCCACCCACCACCAACACCCTCATACCCCCATCCACACACCACCAACAACCTCACCCCCCACCCACCCACCACCAACCACCCCCACCCACCCACATGCACACCACCCCACAATTGTACATCCACCTGTGGCACAATGGGCCGGACTCATACGATCGCCGGTGGAAGCGTTTCTATTGCAGGCCATGGAGGATGATGACGACCCGCTCTGCGATGAGCTCTGGGCTCTACATCGTTGGACAATGTCTGACCCATGGCCACAGTACCACCCTCCACCCGGACCATCCCTGCATGCGGCCGTGACACTGCAGCGCATGGTCCCATACCCTACCCGGGGGAATGGTGAGGGCGACCCGGTTGGCAAGTGGGGGGGGGGGGGGGGGCGGTGGGGGGTGAGCACACTCACCTGGGGCCGACTAAATACCACCCCTCACACACACACTGCCGCTCAACGCACACGACACCCCCGCACGCTTCAGACAGAGCACAAAGGCAGCTTGTGTAGGTGTGAAAGTGATTTTAATAACAAACAGACCATACACGTGCCCTAGCCCCTATAACCCATCTGTGCCCTGCACCCGTGCCAACATACTCAGTGTCTAATTGTTTGGCCTTATGGGCCCTTTGACTATGTCTAGGGAGACCCAGAACCGGCCCCAGCACCTCCTCCTCCTTCGGGGTGCCCGATGGCCCCCGGGCCTCTACATGGGTCGGGGATGCGAACGGACCGACCATCCGACGCCCCCTCAAACACCTGCTGCTGCCAGTCCCGGAGACCCGCCCTGGTATCGACAAGGGTCTGCAAGTTTGCAGCCATGGAGCTCAGGCAGTTGGCCATCCCTGTCTGTGTCTGGGCGACGCCGGCCAGCACCTGGGCAATGGCGCCGATGCCCTCAGCAATGGCCTGCTGGAACTGGGCCACTGCCTGCAGAGACTGGGACATGGCGTGGAATGCCTCTGCCATCTGTTGCTGGCTGTAGCTCATGGCTTCCTGTGAGAGGGCAGCCATGTCCTGGGCCACAGACGTCGCCTGCACGGAAAGCCCCAGGCCTTGCATACTGCTCCCCATGTCTGACACCGTCACACCCATTGCCTCTAATGCGGACGCCACCCTTGAGGTTTCAGCCTGGGTAGCTTGCATGATCGGCACCACTCCCAGCTCCTGGACGCGGGTGGACTCCTCCACCTGCGACTGCAGCTGCCGCAAGCCGGCCGTCACCCCTTCAATCGTCCCTGGTTCCGTGACTGCATCGGGTCTATGGGTGGGTGTGGTAACTCCAGCAACCCGGAACCCATCTGGGTGGCAGATGGTGGCTGGGGCCAGGATGCACTCCGACCTCCCGGCCCTTCTGCTGCTCCTACCTTCACCTGCTGTACCGGTACGGCTGTGTTGTGCGCATCAGTGAGTATACGAGAAGTCTCATCCTTAAAGTGCCCAACCGAGGTGAGTGTCTCTGCGATGGTGGAGGGTGTTGGAGATAACAGTGGCGTTGTGTCATGATCATTGTCCGACCCAGAGTCCATGGTCCCCTGGGGTGGTGGTTCCTGTCCATCCGTCCACTATGTGTCACTGTCCTGTGTGTCAGTGTCGTGTGTGTCGGTGTCCCGGGTGGGCTGTTCTGGGTAGGGCTGTTCTGGGTAGCGGTGCCCTGGGTAGTGGTGTCCTGTGTAGTGATGTCCTGGGTAGGGGTGTCCTGGATAGGGGTGTCCTGGGTAGGGGTGTCCTGTGTAGTGATGTCCTGGGTAGATGTGTCCTGGGTAGGGCTGTCCTGGGTAGGGCTGTCCTGGGTAGGGCTGTCCTGGGTAGGGGTGTCCTGGGTAGGGCTGTCCTGGGTAGGGCTGTCCTGGGTAGGGCTGTCCTGGGTAGTGGTGTCCTGGATAGGGGTGTCCTGGGTAGAGGTGTCCTGTGTAGTGATGTCCTGGGTAGGTGTGTCCTGGGTAGGGCTGTCCTGGGTAGGGGTGTCCTGGGTGGGGGTGTCCTGGGTAGGGCTGTCCTGGGTAGGGGTGTCCTGGGTGGGGGTGTCCTGGCTCGGCTGCGACAGGGGCCTGTGGCTGCTCCCCCTGGTCACTGGATGTCGCACGCCTGCGTCGCCGCACTCGTACAAGACCGGGGCATCGTCTCCCTGTTGCTCCAGACCTGTCCCTCTCGCGTGGCCACCCTGGGGCCTCCTGGGGGCTTTGCATGCCGGAGGGGCCGGGTCTCTCCCTGCCTCATGGCCGCCCTGGGGCGTCCTGGGGGCATCGCATGCCAGAGGGGCCGGGTCACTCCCTGCCTCATGGCCGCCCTGGGGCGTCCTGGGGGCATCGCATGCCGGAGGGGCCGGGTCTCTCCCTGTCTCGTGGCCACCCTGGGGTGACCTGGGGGCGGTCGGCATCCGCGGGGATGGGTGCCTCGATGTTTGGTCCTGCAGTACACAATAGAGCATGGTTGGACACAGTGGTGGTATAAATGTGAGCACTGCCATTGGTGCAGAGCATTGGTTCCCCATTGGCTCTGGCTGGTCATGTGCCTCTCGTCCGATTGGCTGGGACTCGTCATGTGACTGCTCACCAATTGGTCGAGAGTTAAGTAGACCCCGCCTCCAAGGCGGGGTATAAGTACCCAGAGTTCCTGGTGGTCAGCCTTTCTCTGTAGTCGGTCACTGGGCTAACAACTAGCTGATTAAAGCCACGGTTTGGATCTTCATCGTGTCTCGAGTCCAATTGATGGTACATCAGACACACAGGGCAGGATTCTCCCATACCCGGTAGGGCGGGGGATCCCGGCAAGACGCAGTGGCATGAACCACTCTGGCGTTGGCCCTCCCCAAAGGTGCGGAATCCTCCGCACCTTCAGGGGCTAGGCCGGCGCCGGAGTGGTTTGCGCCCCGCAAGGCCTTTGGCACCATGCCAGCCGAGGCCGAAGGGGACTCCGGCGGCCGGCGAGAGTCCGCGCATGCGCGGGTGCGTCAGCGGCTGCTGACATCATCCCGTGCATGCGCAGGGCGGGGGTCACCTACGCATTTTATGGCTTGCTTGTCTGGCTCACATACACCTGAATCAAGAAACCATAAAGCTACACATTGTTTAAAACATAAGAATTTGCAAAGTAGGTCAGCTGCATCGCAATTGAAACTGGGGGAATTTCTGGATGTTTTAACAATTTTCCTTTGACCTTCCATCCCCTATAATATCTGGGGTGAATGTCACTGTAGGCACTTTCTCTAAGCTTACCCCCTGAAAACAAATTGCGGCGGGAATGCACCACAGAGTAATGGCATCTTTGTTTTTTATCAGTTTATTGTTCAGAAAATCTCCAAGCCAGCCATTGCACTTGCAATCTTCTCTGGTCTGATTTTATAGCTATTTTTTTCAATTTTATTTTCATTTGACTCTCCCTTGCTCACAATTGATTTGGCCCACATACTGATCACTTGCATTTCCCAACTGAGCTAGTCCAGTTCTTGTCCCCTTGATGCACTGTGCCACCACAGAACTGAGAGATTATACATTATAATCTCACCATTAAGCATCTGTCTGCTTCGCAGTTCTTTGCGTGTGGCTTCAAAACATTTTGTAGCAATAACCCACTTCATTTCCACCACTCTCCAATGCTGAGACTCTGTTGTGGTCAGAGAAAAACATCAATGGTTGTCTTGTGCCATGTAGTATGATCTATGGCTGTTCACCATGGCTATGGCTACAAGCTGGCTTTCTTCCTGGCATGTTAACTTCTCCCTAACTTAATTTTGCAGGTTGTTTGACCACTGTTGAGCACCATCTTGTGTTATTCTAATGGTACACTACCTAATCGCTCATAAGGGATTCAGTGAACACATTGTTCGTTCATTTATTTAGACTCAGAACATGAGAACAGGTATACATTGATATAAAGCTTGAAGACAGCAGAGCTGTGTGTGTGTGCTGTGCTCAAAGCAAAATTGAAACTTAAACTGGATCACTGGACACGTTTCCCTTCTGCTGTTATCCCTTAAAAGCATATTACAGCAAAAGCTACCATCAGTCTCTTTCAGTTTATTCACTAGTTTTTCACAGTTACATCCATCATCATGCTAATGCTCAAGGCATTCATTATAGTGATGGATTTACTAATTGCATTTACAAAGTTGGGCTCTACCAGGACAAACAAGAAAGTAACAAGCGACAACTTTCTTTGCAACTGAGAAAAGCCAACTATTGATGATTGCTTAAAACTAGTAATAGTTGGTCAGCAACCAATGTCAACTGATCCCAACTGGGAACGGACAACTTTCCAGCAACCCGGACCAACTGTTATTGACCGGTCTCAATTCTGGGTTAGAGTCATGGAGTCACAGAGATCTACAGCACAGAAAGAGCCCTTTGGCCCATTGTGTCTATGCAGGTCAAAAACAACCACCTAAGTATTCTAATCCCATTTTCCTGCACACATTGGTCACTGTTCTGCCTGTTCTAGTTAAACTTTCATTCCCTTCCAAGGTCCACTCTCATTGTTGAGTCCCAGGCTGGTGCTTATCTGCCCAAATCCCCAGGGCACATTTACAGCATGCCAGTTGCTTGCTCCACCCATTCTCAAGTACTTCAGCACACTCACAGTGTGCTGTGGCTACAGGGTGACTTTCTTCCTGGCGTGTTGACTTCTCCCTAACTTTCCTTCCAGGGATGAAGGGCAAGCAAGCCACCTGACCCATAAAATGCAGACCCACTGCCAAGGTCTGAGATCAAATCTCATGGGTAAAAAGTCTTTCACTCAGGCAGGGATGGAGAACTGAGATTTCAGTAGTTTTGAGTTTAGTTACCTTTGTTCATCCTCTGACACACCCACTGTCCTCTCACCTTGCTTTTTAAAAAACGCTTTCTTGAGACGAGAGTGTCAATGGCAGTGCCAGCATTTGTTACCCATCTCTAATTGCCTTGAGCAGACTGACCTTTAGGTCTTTTCAGAGTCAACACATTGCTGTGGGTCTGGAGTCAGATTCATAAACTCCCTACAGTGCAGGAGGAGGCTATTTGGCCCATTGAGTCTGCACTGACCGTCCGAGGGAGCACTCTACCTAGCGCCACTCCTCCACCCTATCTCTGCAACCCTGCCATTGATCAAGGCTACTACAACTAACCTGTACACCTCTTGACTGTGGAAGGAAACTGTAAATCCACGCAGACACAGGGACAACGTGCACACTCCACACAGAGAACCATCCAAGGCCAGTATCGGACCCGGGTCCCTTGCACCATGAGGCAGCAGTGCTACCGTGCCGCCAATAACGACAGTAGGTTTCCTTCCCTCAAGGGCATTAGTGAGCCAGGTAGGCTTGTAATGAACATCAATGATAGTTTCATGGGCACCATTACTAGTTTTATTCCAGATGTTATTAATTGAATTTAAATTTCATGAGCTGCCATACTGGGATGTGAACCCACGTCTTAAGAGCATTAGCCTGGGCCTTTGGATTACTGGTCCTGTGATATTATAGCTATGCAACTGTCACCCTGCTTGCAATGGAAAGATCCAGAAATCCTGGAAAATCCGTGCACTCAGAGTTAAATTCAAAAAGCCAAGTTAAACCGCGCTAACAGCCTTTATAACTTAGTGAAATGACAAGCCACCTCTCCCGAAGCTCTCCCTCAATGGACATACTGACATCTCAGGGCAGATGTCAGCAGGTTATGGTCAGCTTGCTGAAGTGCTGTCAATTGCTGCCCTTCTAATCCGCCAACCCTCTTCTAAACCCACTCATTTTTTAGATTAAAATTCCCCCATGTCACTCACATTATAGTGTTTGATTACAAGATAGAGAAATGTTGTGCACCCAATAATAGATTGCACATTTTTGATGAAATCTTTATTGCAGATCCAAAGAAATGACTCGTTTCAAATAGATTGAGTACATAATTGTCGCAAAGCAGAGATTATTCTATTCCTAGAATATGCTTCCATTCTGTATAATTATCAGAAATGAACGCAACACTGTTTCACTGTGTGTACAACTGCACTGTGATGTTTAAGTAAATCCACTTTTCCACCATATCTAAAACGGGAGTATTTTTTGTACTGTTCTGCATCATCATTCAGTGAAATCCAAACCGGCTTGTGGTTTCTTCACTGTTATATACCTTAGCTATTAGTCATTTTTACAGAGTGTCTCTTCCAGAAAGGATTATAGCAGGAGGTTAGTGTGTGATGAATGAAATAAGTTGAAAAGATTTTTAATTTAACATGTCACAAAATTAGGGCACCGGCAAAGTCACATGATGGTGATGTCAGTTCAGGAGCAAGTAATTGTGTTGCAGTTTTTTATCATGCATTTTACTAAAACTTCCACATTTATGTTAAAAGCTGACATTTCAACACTGCGCATAAATACAATTCGAGTTTTTGTTATTTTTCTCCTGATAATTTTCAGCATCGTACCACGCATTGATAACATTAAACACCTTGAAGCCCTTGAATAATTGTCTAGTGTCACCTTAATATCAAGAATATCAATGTCACTGTAACAACCACTGGTTATGAACAGTTTAATGAACTGGAACAAACTGCAGTTTTCATCCTTAATCTGACCACAGAAAAAGGAATGGGGTAGGTTTTCCATTGAATGTGATCCTGATCAGTGGGTTTTGCACCAATTCAATTTGTGAAGATATTTGCCCGATTTCCAAGCTAATTTCTTGGGGTTGAAATTTATCAACAACTGCTTTCAGGCTTTTAAAAAAGAACTCACATATTTTAACTAGATACATTTTAGACTGCTTGACTTGGAGTTAGGTTTCAGCTGGAAAGGGGTGAACTAGCACAGAAGGGAAGAAGCTCAGTATCAGCTCCTATAAAGATATGAACCTGTGGGAATCACAGCAGTTGCCCGCCTAGCCCCAATTACATGTTTATTGTGTTGCTCTTTGCTTGCAGAAATCACAACTCGTTTCTTCTTAATAGTCTCGGTTGATCCTTCCTGACTCCCATCTGACTTCTCTGAGGTGGCTCTTCCTGTTTGTGTGGTCTGGAGTGCCTGAACGATGCCGTTGAGATATTCTCCTCCTCTTTCTCCTTCCAGCCAGTGTCCTCATCGCAGGAGAGGTTTTATACAGGCAAAAGAAACATGTTAGCATAGGTTAAGGGCCAATGGCTGTGACCACAGTAGCAAGACAAACAGCTTCTTGCAGCTGTTGGGTTGATTTTTGTTAGTCATGGAAAAAGTGTAAAATGCTAGCAAGAAAAAGAAGTTGAAGTGAGACCTTGCTTTTTTAAACTGGGCATGAAGCCATCTAGCTTTCTTATGTGTACAGCTTAGCAGTTTTGTTGCTGGGCTTGTAATCCAGAGGCTGGTTGTAAAATCCATTTGGTTTACTCACATCCTATAGAATGGAAAACCTGCCATTATTATCTGGCCTGACCTCAATGAGACTCCAGTCTCCCAACAATGTGGTTGACTCTTACTGCCCCCTTAAGTGATCAAGCAAGCCACTGAGTTTAAATTATGGCAGTGATTCAAAGATCCATCACCACCCTTTTTGAGCAACAAAAGATGGGCATTAAATGTTAATCTTGCCCAGATGCTCGCATCAACAGCTTCCACACTAATTATTTGGATGATCTGCTCTTAATTTTATTTAAGCATCTAGCCCCTGTGAAGGGTCTATCCTCTATGCATTTCCTCTTGTGTAAGTTGTGTATGACCTCTTAGACAAACTAATTGGCACTCTATTGCCATTCCTTCACTGTCTCTGGGTCAAAATCCTGGAACTTCCTTCCTAACAGCACTGGGGATATCCCTATACCATAAACTGCAGCGGCTCAAGATTGCAAGGGTAATTAGGTATGGGCTATAAATGCTGACCTAGTCAGTTACACCCACATACTGTGAACTGATAGTTTGCAATGCCAATAGAAAAATTTAGGTTAGCCATCTGCCAAGCTTACAGGCTATCTGATATAAAATGGCGTAGAAACCATTTAAGTAATTTGATGGATAAAGTTGACAGAATTCAGTACAGTAAAAGCAAGGTCTGACTTTTGCCCTCTGGCAATTTGCAATTATTACACCGTCACTGAGGTGATGTTAGATGCAATGGGTGTGGCCAGTGTTTTGTTTTATTCGTTCAGGGGATCTGGGTGTCGCCGGCTGGGCCTCCAAATCTTTTTCCAACAAAGTGGTCTGCTCTCGATACTTCAGTCCAAGTTCCTTGATGAGATGTAAGCATCAACCAAAATTGAGAGACACTCTCTTGATTATATTAGCCTTTAAGCGTCCATCCAATTCTTCGTCTTCATAACCTCTCCCAGGAGACTCAAAGCTACCTGCACATACCAAAAACATACAGAGAACCTGGGCAACTTAGTCATTTTAGTTGTCTTTGTGGATTCTGATGAGGTCATGTCACTGTATAAGCAACATGGGTGCATATGCTTAATTTTTATACAATTTTTAGCCAGAGAGAGAATAGAACTGCCACTTTAATTTCTGTTTTATTTTACAAGATCTCACTATGCTTTCTTTAAAATATAAGTTTATAACATTGATTGGTGAAAGGAACATTGTGTTTAACTAATCAAGTTGAATTTTATGATACTATCAGTATGGCTAACAGGGAAATGTGTATGGATACTGTCTACATGAACTTCCAAAAGGCATTGATGAATTTCTGCAGAAAGATCATTATTAAAATTGAAAGTGCATGGAATTGGAGGCACCTTGCACCATGGGCCTGTAATTTGTTAGGAGGTAGAAGACAGAGAACTGTTATCTGTAAAACCTCAGACACTTCGGCTAGTTTCACCCAGGTACCCTTATTTGCGAGATGAACAAAGGACAAATACAAGTTTACAATTCAACCAACTTTATTATCAAACACATTAAAAAGTTACATTCTTAAATTATCCTAACTACAATAATCTGAAGGTTCTTAATACTATCAGTGTCAATGAACTCAAGCGAGCTGCGGGTCTAATTCTCTGGGTTTCGGTTGTCTCATAGCTTCTGTCCATGAAGGTAAGTCTTGCACACTGGTACCTTCTGTACTCTGGTCTGCTATCGAATCCTCTCTGTTGTCTCTGTGTCGAGTCTTCGCTGGAAAGGGTTTCTGGATGCCTCTTTGTTATATCCCTCTTCACTCACTTCCAGAAACTTCTCTGGCTCCCTGCCAATGAGTTCTTGGGGCAGGGGATTGCAACACCCAATTGGGTTACTGATTGCAACTCTGTAGGATATCATAATAATCTTTATTAGTGTCACAAGTAGGCTTACATTAACACTGCAATGAGGTTACTGTGAAATTCCCCTAGTTGCCACACTACGTCGCCTGTTTGGGTGCACTGAGTGTGAATTCAGAATGACCAATTCACCTCTCAAGCACATCCTTCGGGACTTGTGAAGGAAACTGGAGCACCCGGAGGAAACCCATGCAGACACAGGGAGAACATGAAAACTCTGCACAGACAGTATAGTAATGGCAAGAAATCTGATCTGGACGCCGGCTTCCCTATTCTCCGGCGCCTTTTTTCGGGCGTCGGCGGGATTCCCACCACGCCGGTCGGGGGCCGTTGATAGCGGCCCCCCTGGCGATTCTCCAGGCCCTGATGGGCCGAGTGGCCAACAGGTTTTGCCCAGTCCCGCAGGCGTAAATTACTCACCTCACACATGGCAGGACCTGGCAGGTAAGTGTGTGGGGGCAGTCCTGGGGGAGGAAGGGGGAGGTCCGACCCAGGGGGGCCCCCATTGTGGCCTGGCCCGTGATCGGGGCCTACCAATCGGCAGGCAGGCTGGTTCCGTGGGGGCCTTTTTTCCTCCGCGTCGGGGCCCTGTAGGGCTCCGCCATATTGCCAGGGGGTCGGTGCGGAGAAGGGAACCCCCGTGCATGCGCTGAAGTATGACGGCCGTTCCGCGCATACGCAAACTTGTGCATGTCCTTCTGCACCGGCTGGTGCTGCGGGAACCACTCCGCCGTCATACTAGCCCTCTAGAAAATGGAGAATTCCACACTTTTGGGGGCCGTTGACGCGGGAGTGGTTGGCGCAGGTTTTCATGCCGGCGTGGGGACATAGCCCCATTATTGGAGAATCCCGCCCCCTATTTTATCTGGGCAATCCACAACAATCAATCCATTTGAATGGGACCAATTATCTCCTGATGTCCTGTTTACAGATCAGACCCCGACTTGTCCCGACTGTCTCTGCTCAGTGTATTCAAACTTGGTTGTTTGAAATCCAACCAGGCCTGCCTGTGGCTGACTGTGGCAGATTTAAAAGGTCCAATTTTTAATTTAATTTAAATTAAATTTATACATCAGCCTAAAATTCAGGCCATTGTCCATTTTACCACAGAGTAGAGATAAAGGGATTATTCTCTTGTGGGAAATTACAAGTGGTCTGCCCCAGGCATATGCACTAGGACCTTAGTTGGGACCTCAGCTTATTAACATAGAGAGATTTATATCTGAATTTATAGATGACCTGTCCACCACTGACGTACCATGATAGAAGTCTGTACTACCTACAACATGTACTGCAGGAACTCACCAAGTTTTTTTAGATAGCACCTTCCAAACCCAAGACCACTCCCATCTACAATTACCGAGAAGTTTCCTTCCAAGCCACACACCAGTCTGATTTGGAGCTACGTTGCCATTCCTTCACTGTCACTGGGCCAAAATCCTGTGATTCCCTCCCTAACATCATTGTGGTGCACTTACACCACATGGACAGCAGAAGTTCAAGAAGACAGCTCATCACCACCCACCTTCTTAAGCGCAATTAGGAATGGGCAATGAAGGCTGGTCTAGCCAATGACTTCCACATCCCATAAATGAATACGGGAAAGATCTTTAGCTCAAGGATGCCCGATTACAAAAGTAAAGAAATTACTCTTCATTTGCACAGACCTTTAGTTGGATCTCATCTCAGGTACTGCATTCTATTTTGGGAACCAAACATCTGCGAGGAGAAATTATGAGGAGAATTGTATAAATTTGTTTTTTTATTCCCTTGACTATGGAAGGTTAAGGGATGTGTATTTAATATTTTAAGGGATTTGATTGGACGCATACAAATAAATTATTAATTCTTCCAGAGAACCTAGAACAAAGAGCTTTTATCTTAATATTAGAGCTGGGGTATTTAGAAAGAAAATTGGAAGTTTTACACAAAGGGCAGTACGAATGAAGAGTTCTCTTCCATGAAAGAACGTGAGATGCTGGGTCAATTGAAATTTTCACAATTCAAAATGATAAATTTTTCTTTGGTAAGGATATTGAGCAAAAGCGGATAAATAGAGTTGAGGCACAGTTCACCCATGAATAGAAGAACAGGCCCGAGGAGCTAAATGGCCCACTCCTGTTCATAATTAGCTTTACACAAAATTAAGGCTTCTACACCGATGTTAACTGTCTCTTCTCATCAGCATTAAGAACTTTTTGGCATATGTTGCAGACACAGGAACCAAATTAAGCCATTCGGTCCGTCGAGAAGCTGCGCCATTCAATCATGGCTGATATGTTTCTCATCCCCATTCTCCTGCCTTCTTCCCATATCCTTGATCCCCATATTAATCAAGAACCTATCAATCTCTGTCTTAAAGACACTCAGTTATTTGGTCTCCACAGCCTTTTGCGGCAAAGAGTTCCACAGATTCACCACCCTCTGGCTGAAGAAATTCCTCCGCATCTCTGTTTTAAAGGATGGTCCCTTCAGTCTGAGGCTGTGTCCTAGGGTTTTAGTTTTTCCTACGAGCAGAAACATCCTCTCCAGATCCACTCTGTCTACGCCTCTCAGTAAAACTGTAAGTTTCAATAAGCTCTCCTCTTATCCTTCTAAACTCCAACAAGTATAGACCCAAAGTCCTCAACCACTCCTCGTATGACAAGCTCTACATTCCAAGGATCATTCTTGTGAACCTTCATTCCAGGGATGAAAGAGGGTGCAATGAAGTGTATATTGCAAATTTTCTTTCTCTTTTATACCAACAAAAGTGACCATTTACAATAAAAGCGAAACTAACCATCTTCGTGTGACGTTCAGTGGAATTACCATTGTTCAATCCTCCAATATCAACATTCTGGGGTGGCCATTGACCAGAAACTGAACTGGAACTGCCATATAATTACTGTGGCTACAAAAGCAGGTCAGAGTCTGGGAATTCTGTCGTAACTCCTGTCTCCCCAATGCCTGTCCACCATCTACAAGGCACAAGTCAAGAATGTGATGGAATATTCTCAATTACCTGAATGAGTGCGGCTCCAAAACTCAAGAAGCTCGGTACCATCTAGGACAAAGCAGCCCCTTGATTGGCATCCCATCTACCAACTTAAATATTCATTCCTTCTGCCACTGAGCCTCAGTGGCAGTTATGTGTACCATATACAAGATGCAAGGCAGCAACTCACCAAAGCACCTTTGACAGCACCTTCCCAACCCCCAATCACTACCAGACAAGAGCAGCTGATGCATGGGAACGCCATCAGTAGTGAATTTCCCTCCAAGCAACATACAATCCTCTGACTTGGAACTATATCGCCATCCTTTCATTGTCGCTGGTTCAAATTCTGGAACTTCCTTCCTAACAGCACTGAATAGTTAATGCTTTATACTCTGTCATTTTTTTTAAATTTCCATTCTGAATGTTTATACCTTACATTTATTATCCTTGAAAGCTATAGCACATGCAAGAAATGCATCCCTATGTACCTCTCCCATGATAATTAGTCACACACAAACACACAGACCTATGTTTATGCACATGCACATACTCACTCATACACACCAGAACTCCCATTCCCTTAAGTATTTACTCATCCTGAAATGACTTCATTCAGAAAAATATAGAGAGGGCGTAAAACGGGCTGCCGTTTGAAATAGGCCATTTTGTGTTACTGCCTAAGATCAATTTCACTCCATGTATCATTTGTGAGAGGCGGCTATAAACATCAGGAAGCATGAAAAGCCCTATTCAGCTTGTTATCATGCTCCTGTGGACATTATATCATGTTCATGTGAGTTGTCAGGGGAGGAAGTGAAGGTTGATGTGAAACCAATGGTTCCTTTCGTTCTCAGTACAATGTCTGAAACATCCTGACTGTTCTAAATACATGCACCTGCACCATCACTGTGGCAAAATAAATCTAAGTATTAGATCTGAAGGAAGGCAGCCTGAGAAAGATTGACCAGCTGAGTGGAGAGCAGTTAACCACAATCCATTTCCTGTCACTCAGTCAATTTCATATCCAAGTTGCTATTGTTCCCTTTTATATCATGAGTAGTAACTATGCTCACAAAGCATATTGTGCAGAACTTCACCAAATGCATTTTGGAAGTTCATGTTCACCATATCAACAGCATTACTCTCATCAGCCCTACCTGAAACCTCATTAAAAATCTTAAGCAAGTTACTTAAACACAATTTGTGTTGAACGTATCGCTACTGGCTTTACTTACTTAACCTGCTTTCGCCCAAGTGATTATAATCTTGTCCAGAGCTATAAATTCCAGAAGCCTCCCCACCATCAACTTTAAATCAACTGGCCTGTGGCTGCTGGACTTACCTTTACATTCTTTTCTGAGCAAAGATGTATAATTTGCAATTCTACAGTACTCTGGCACCAGCCCTGAGTTTAAGGATGATTGGAAGATTCTGGTCAATGCCTCTGCAATTTCCATTAATTTCCTTCAGTATTCCTGGATGCACCTCATCCGGTACTGGCAACATATCAACCTAGAATACAGGCAAGCTATCCAATAACTCCACTTTATCAGTTTTTAACAGTTCAAGTGTCTGAACTAGCTCCTCTTTCACCATGACCTGCATAGCATCATCTTCTTGGGGCGGTGCATTGCTGCTGCAGGTAAAGATTATCCCGACTTGGGGCAGCATGGTGGCACAGTGGTTGGCATTGCTGCATCACGGTGTCAAGGTCCAAGGTTCGATAGCAGCTCTGGGTCACTGTCTGTGTGGAGTTTGCACATTCTCCCCGTGTTTGTGTGGGTTTCACCCCCACAACACAAAGATGTGCTGGGTTGATCAATTGTCCACGCTAAATTGCCCCTTAATTGGAAAAAATGCATTGGGTACTCTAAATTTATAAAAAATAAAAAATAAATTTTTTTAAGATTCTTCTGACTTGATGCTGCGGTGCATTTCTTCCAAGATCTTTTAATCCAGGCTGTCAAAGAAATGTATGGTGTAATATCTCCTGGGAACTCCATTGGAGCAGAACAATATTGCTGAAGACAGAACAACGGTCTCCTTTTAAGACATTGGCCACGATTTAACGCTCAAAAATCAGAGTCCCGTTTTGGGCACGAATAGCGGAGTGTTTCTCGGCTCATGCAGGCCGACAGCGACAGCCACATTATAAAATAGGACTCTTCTTTTTCTGTTCTTGGTCGGAATCTCCCCACTGAGGCCGCACCTACCTCACTTCCTGTATTGACAAGCTCAGCTCATCGGTGCAGCAAGAGATCAGGGTGCAATTTTTAAATGCCGCCCCGATCTTTCAACCCCTTCTGACTATCCACCGCAACCTCCCAACCCCCCAAACCCCGACGTACCTCTTATGGGGTCCTCGGGTTCCCCCTCACTCCACGTCTTAAGGGCACTCCTGGGCCTGATCCCTGGCATGGGCCACCTGACACTCAGGCACTTTGGCACTGTCAACCTGCCACCCTGGCAATGTCCCTGCCAGCCTTTCAGTGCCATCTGGGCACCTTGGCAGTGCCAGGGTTGACCAGCCAGGATGCCTGGGTGGCAGTGTCAGGAGTGCCAGGGTACTGCCCTTCCCAGAATCCGATCACCTGAGGTCATCCTGTGCCTGTGTGACCCCTCCAGGTGCTGTTATGCCTGGTCCATGTTTGTGTGGACCAGTGTTAAATGGCGTCATGGTGAGGTCTCCCACTAATGGCTCACTTAAATATGTAAATCTGGATCTCGTCCAGCCAGAGTGAGATCCAGATCATGATGTCTTTTGTATCTCGCGAGGCATTCCAAGCATCGCAAATCTTGTCAGAGGCCTCTCACGAGAATTAATGGCCTTGTCATGTCACCAAGTCAGGCGGGATGAGGCCATTCGATCATGCCCAAGAGCTATCGTATCCTGTCTGATTAATTTAAAAGTCCAGTCTGAGTAGATGATTGAATGGGTAGGTGGTGAGTTCATAGGATGTGATCAGCACTTCAGAGGCCAACATTTATTGCCCATCCCTAAATGACCTTGAGAACATAGAATATAGAGTGCCGAAGAAGGACATTTGGCCCATCGAGTCTGCACCGACCAACTGAAGCCCTTGCAACCACTCTTTCCGCGTAACCCAATAACCCCACCTAACTTTTTTCGTCACTAAGGGCAATTTATCATAGCCAATCCACCTAACCTGCGTGTTTTTGGACTGTGGAAGGAAATCGGAGTACCTGTAGGAAACCCACGCAGACACGGGGAGAACGTGCAGACTCCGTGCAGACAGTGCAGAACGTGCAGACAGTTACCCAATGGGGAATCGAATGGGACCCTGGTGCTGTGAAGCCACAGTGCTATCCACTTGTGCTACTGTGCTAGAACAAAGAACAAAAAACAAAGAAAAATTACAACACAGGAACAGGCCTTTCGGCCCTCCCAGCCTGCACTGATCCAGATCCTTTATCAAAACATGTTGCCTATTTTCCAGGAATCTACTTCCCTCTGTTCCCCGCCCGTCCATATATCTGTCTAGATGCATCTTAAATGATGCTATCCTGCCTGCCTCTGCCACCTCCGCTGGCAAAGCGTTCCAGGCACCCACCACCCTCCGCGTAAAAAACTTTCCACACACATCTCCCTTAAACTTTCCCCCTCTCACCTTGAAATCATGACCCCTTGTAATTGACACCCCCACTCTTGGAAAAAGCTTGTTGCTATCAACCCTGTCCATACCTCTCATAATTTTGTAGACCTCAATCAAGTCCCCCCTCAACCTCCGTCTTTCCAACGAAAACAATCCTAATTAACTCAACCTTTCTTCATAGCTAGCACCCTCCATACCAGGCAAAATCCTGGTGAACATCCTCTGCACCCTCTCTAAAGCATCCACATCCTTCTGAAAATTTGGCGACCAGAACTGCACGCAGTATTCCAAATGTGGCCTAACCAAACTGTAACATGACCTGCCGACTCTTGTACTCAATACCCCGTCCGGTGAAGGCAAGCTTAATGCCTTCTTGACCACTCTATCGACCTGCGTTGCCACCTTTAGGGTACAATGGACCTGAACTCCCAGATCTCTCTGTACATCAATTTTCCCCAGGACTCTTCCATTGACCGTATAGTCCGCTCTTGAATTGGATCTTCCAAAATGCATCACCGCGCATTTGCCTGGATTGAACTCCATCTGCCATTTCTCTGTCCAACTCTCCAATCTATCTATATTTTGCTGTATTCTCTGACAGTCCCCCTCGCTATCTGCAACTCCACCAATCTTAGTATCATCTGCAAACTTACTAATCAGACCACCTATGTCCAGATCATTTATGTATATCACAAACAACAGTGGTCCGAGCACGGATCCCTGTGGAACACCACTGGTCACCCTTCTTCATTTTGAGACACTCCCTTCCACCACTACTCTCTGCCTCCTGTTGCCCAGCCAGTTCTTTATCCATCTAGCTAGTACACCCTGGACCTCATGAGACTTCACTTTTTTCATCAACCTGCCATGGGAAACTTTATCAAACGCCTTACTGAAGTCCATGTATATAACATCTACAGCCCTTCCCTCATCAATTAACTTTGTCACTTCCTCAAAGAATTCTATTAGGTTTGTAAGACATGACCTTCCCTGCACAAAACCATGCTGCCTATCACTGATTAGTCTATATTCTTCCAAATGTAAATATATCCTATCCCTCAGTATCTTCTCCAACAGTTTGCCTACCACTGATGTCAAGCTCACAGGTCTATAATTCCCTGGATTATCCCTGCTACCCTTCTTAAACAAAGGGACAACATTAGCAATTCTCCAGTCCTCCGGACCTCAGCCGTGCTCAAGGATGCTGCAAAGATATCTGTTAAGACCCCAACTATTTCGTCCCTCACTTCCCTCAGTAACCTGGGATAGATCCCATCCGGACCTGGGGACTTGTCCACTTTAATGCCTTTTAGAATACCCAAAACTTCCCCCTTCCTTATGCCGACTTGACCTAGAGTATTTAAACATCCATCCCTAACCTCAACATCCGTCATGTCCCTCTCCTTGGTGAATACCGATGCAAAGTATTCATTAAGAATCTCACCCATTTCCTCTGACTCCACGCATAAATTCCCTCTTTTGTCTTTGAGTGGGCCAATCCTTTCTCTAGTTACCCTCTTGCTCCTTATATACGCATAAAAGGCTTTGGGATTTTCCTTAACCCTGCTCGCCAAAGATATTTCATGACCCCTTTTGGCCCTCTTTATTGTGCATTTGAGATTTGTCCTACTTTCCCGATATTCCTCCAAAGCTCCATCAGTTTTGAGTCGGCTCGATCTTATGTATGCTTCCTTTTTCATCTTAGCTAGTCTCACAATTCCACCCGTCATCCATGGTTCACTAATCTTGCCATTTCTATCTCTCATTTTCACAGGGACATGTCTGTCCTGCACTCTAATCAACATTTCCTTAAAAGACTCCCACATTTCAAAAGTGGATTTACCATTAAACAGCTGCTCCTAATCCACATTCCCTATCTCCTGCCGAATTTTGTTATACTTGGCCTTTCCCAATTTAGCATTCTTCCTTTAGGACCACTCTCGTCTTTGTCCATGAGTATTCTAAAACTTACAGAATTATGATCGCTATTCCCAAAGTAATCACCGACTGAAACTTCAACCACCTGGCCGGGATCATTCCCCAATACCAGGTCCAGTATGGCCCCTTCCCGAGTTGGACTATTTACATACTGCTCTAAAAAACTCTCCTCGATGCTCCTTACAAATTCTGCTCCATCTACACCTCCAACACTACATGAGTCCCATTCAATGTTGGGAATGTTAAAATCTCCCATCACGATCACCCTATTGCTCCTACATTTTTCTATAATCTGTCTACATATTTGTACCTCAACTTCACGCTCGCTTTTGGGAGGCCTGTAGTAAAGTCCCAACAACGTTACTGCACCCTTCCAATTTCTTAGCTCTACCCATATTGCCTCAGTGCTCGAATCCTCCATCGTGCCCTCCTTAATCACAGCTGTGCTGCCCGAGAAGGTGGTGGTAAGCTGCCTTCTTGAACCATTGCCATCTTTGTGGTGTTAGGGAGGGAGTTCCAGGATTTGACGCAGGAACAGTAAAGAAACGATGATATATTTACAAGTAAGAATGGTGTGCTGCTTGGAGGGTAACTTCCAGGTGATGATTGTTACAATCCCAGTTGATGTTACAACTGGACGGGAAGATCCCACAGTGGAACCCTGTCTCAAAAGGCTGCAACTTTTACTTTTCTTTATAAAATATGGTGGAACAGAGTAACAGGATCGCTAATTAGATGCAACAACAACAAAAAATATTTATTAAACAAGAAAAAATTGGACTATATTACAGTACTGTTTACACCCCTTAAGCTTAACAATTGCGCACAGGTTATAAGAGTAACACGGATTACAAAGTACATCTTAAGCTCTAATATTCTCATTAACACAAAACCCTTTTTAAGTACATAGGATGACTGTGGTAAAATACATTCTCCTCTCTGAACTGAAGTTAGTGTCCTTGGCTTTGTCCTCAGAATTCCCCCACATGATTGTCACATGAGGGTTTCAAACCTCCCCTCCCAAAAACATGCTTTAAAATCTTCTCTCATAATAATGCTTTCCCTCAGCAGTTTGCATTCTAAAATATAATCCAGGTTTTCCAATTGGACGTGTAAACAAAGCTTCCGCTTCACTTTTGACAGTGAATCCAGTCCAGGATTTTCAACTCCCCCTTTAGGAATTCTTTGTCTTGTACAAACTGTTCATAATTGCTTTAACTCATGATTCCCAGATTCTAGGATAATGGCATCAAACATTTCATTTACCTCTGAAGTCTGCTGTCCCATTTTAAATCTGGTTACTGCAATTGTCTCTTCAACTCAGAGGGCGCGATTCTCCCAGAGGGGGAGAAATCGTAAGGCTGGCGTCAAATCCGGACGGGTTTGACACCAGCCCCCCCCTCCCCGACCAGGAACCGATTCTGGTCCCCGGTCGGGGCTAGCATGCCGCCGCCGTAAACTCCGGCATCGCGGGCTTAACGAATTTCGTTAAGCCCGCTTGCCAGAGTTTGCGCCGGCTGACGCGTCATATGACGTCAGCCGCGCATGCGCGGATTGGACAACTCCAACCCGCGCATGCGCGGATGACGTCATCGCGCATGCGCGGGCCGGGATGCCCCTCAGCCGCCCCGCGAAGTGATACAGCGGGCGGCGGAGGGACAAAGAGTGCGCGGGCATCGGACCCGCTGCCCACGATCGGTGCCCACCGATCACGGGCCCATGGCACCCTTGGCACGGCCGTGGTACTGCCGTGCCAATCGGTGCCATGGTTTTAAAATCGGAACTTTACGGCCGTTTTTACGAACGGCCAGACCAGGTGTGTTTGCCGTTCGTAAAAACAGCCGTAAAGGGCTGGGAACTCGGCCCATCGGACAGCTGAGAATCGCTGCTGGCCGTAAAAAAACGGCGGCAGCGATTCGTATCGGGAGTCGGGCGTGGGGGGGGGAGAATAGCGGGAGGGCGTTGGACGAGCGTGGCCGTAAAATTTTACGAGCCACGCTATTCTCCGCACCGTCATGAGTGCGGAGAATTGCGCCCAGAGTACTTTGTTTCCTCCTCATTGAATTCTTCAGTTAAGTACCGTGGACACTGTTCACTTAACTCCAGTCATCTCAGACATTCATTCTGTCCCAATTTCCTGGTTATCTCAAATGTAACTTGTTCCTTCAGAAGCCTGTATCCTTGCAACTCCCTTGTCCTGTCCAGCTTCTGCCTGAGTTGAGAGATGTTCATTCCCCAGTGTACTGTCTCCAATTGCAATATATCCACTAAAAGCAAAACTTAAAAGCTTTTCAATCCTGACAAGCGTCTCCAGTTGCTGAGCAATCCTTGCTACGACTCCTTATTCTTCATGCCGTAACCCTCTCTAAACACAATAAAATCACAGTTGGAATTGACCAACTCCTACACATAAAAACACTTCCCAGATCATCGGCGCCATGAGGCAACAGTGCTAACCACTGTGCCACCTTGCCACCAGATTATATTTTATTTATAATGTTTACCAATACAAATATAGATCCCTTAAAACTACCTTGGTTTTCCCAATACTGATGCTCCCGTATATCTGCTGCCCTTGTCTTTCGAGATGGCAGTGTTCATGGGTTTGAAGGTGCTGTTTAAGGAACCTTGGTAACTTGGGTGTCGAGGGTAAATTGCTAGTTGCATGGTTGGGTGGGTGGTCAGGAGGAAGTTGGAGAGAGTCAGGTCGGGTCGGTAGACAGTCAGACCAGGGGGTAGTTTGGACTTCTGCAGGGTCCTGACTTGCATTTTGCATCATCATGGATTTCCAGTCCCCGAGTATTGTGCGGCTGGAAGATTTTGACGAAAGTATTCACTTAATACCTCAGACATGCCCCCTGCTTCCATCCGTAAATCTTTGTTTTAGTCCTTAATTGATTTCACTCCTCCTTTAACCACCCTTTTAATCTTTGTGGTTATAGAAGACTTTTAGAATCTCTTTTATGCCGGCCTCCACATCCAACAGCCCCTATGGCTGCCTCTGCGCTGTTTCAGCGGTCAAATCCTGTTAATACTACTTTCTCCTTTGCAATTAAAGTTTCCAAATCACATTTGTGGAACTGGGAATTTTCCCAACTCTGGGGCTTGATTCTCTGACCCCCCCGTCGGGTCGGAGAATCGGCGGGGGGCGGCATGAATCTCGCCCCCGCCGGGCCGCCGAATTCTCTGGCACCGGATATTTGGCGGGGGCGGGAATCGCGCCACGCCGGTTGGCGGGCCTCCCCCCCCCCCGGCGATTCTCCAGCCCGCAATGAGCCGAAGTCCCGCTGCTGTAATGCCTTTCCCGCCGGCATGACTCAAACCACCTTGCTTACCGGCGGGACTGGTGGTGCGGGCAGGCTCCGGGGTCCTGGGGGGGGGGGTGCGGGACAATATGGCCCCGGGGGGTGCCCCCACGGTGGCTTGGCCCGCGATCGGGGCCCACCGATCCGCGGGTGGGCCTGTGCCGTGGGGGCACTCTTTTCCTTCCGCGTTGGCCATAGCCTCCGCGATGGCCGACGCGGACGTGACCCCCTCCCCTGCGCATGTGCGGGGTTGACGTCAGCAGCTGCTGACGCTCCGTTGAATGCACAGACTTCTGCCGGCCGGTGAAGTCCCTTCGGCTCCGGCTGGCGTGGCGACAAAAGCCTTCCACCGCCAGCTAGCGGGACGGGAACCACTCCGGCGCGGGCCTAGCCCCTCAAGGAGAAATCCGCACCTTTGGGGCGGCCCGACGCCAGAGTGGTTCACGCCACTCCATCCCGCTGGGACTCCACGCCCCGTCGGGTAGGGGAGAATCCAGACCCTGCACTCTGAATCCAAGAGCAAAAATTCAGCCCTTTAATATTTTCCACCTTCACTAAATCCAGCTAGCATCTTATATTTCCAAATCTGGTTCTCTCTGCCTCTCCCAGTATTCTGTGCATCTTTTTATTCTTCTTTGGTATTACTTTCTTGTCCCCACACTCCTGCCAAGTTAGTCTAAACCCTTACCAAAAACACTAGTTATATCACTTCACACCAAAATTGGTTGAGGCTATGATTTATCGAAACCTGTCTGACCTGTACAGCATCCATCTCCCTAGAACTGATCTCAATGTCTCGGGAATCTGTAGCTCCCCCTCATGGACCATATTTTCAGCTATGCATCCATCTTCTTTATTCTCCTATTTCCGTACTTACTTGTACGTGGTATCGACTGTAATCCGGAGATTATTACTTTTTAGATCTTCCTTGCTAATTCTCTACCTATCTCTCTAAATTCTGACTTCAGGGTCACATGCCTCGTTCTACCTATGTCGTTGGTACTGATGTGGACTTTGACCACTGGCTCTTCACTCTCCCCATTCAGGGTCCTCATGCTTAAATGAGGCTCCAATCCCCTCTTCCTTTACATGACAATCAAAGTTTGCCCATGAGTTTATGCTCCAGTTTTCTGCAGCCTTCAAGTTTGTCGTAGATATTTTCCATCTGAATTTAGTATCAAAAAGAAAATAGAGTTGCAGAAGTGACTCTCTTCAGAAACATGGGTTAGAATTCCCATTACATGCCATGTGTGGAAAGGAGAGATCTCTCACATTTTGAGCAGGATGTTCCAAAGTGCCTCATTGCCAATGAATTGCTTTTGAAGTATTTGAACTGTTGCGTTCTTGGCAAACATAGCCGATAGTTTGTGTGGAGCATAGAACAGCAGACAAGATGGTAAAGGACCAGTTAATCTGTTTTTGTTCCTGCTATGTGGACCAGGAAACCAGAAAATCTTCTTTCTCCTGGTTCAAATAATGCAAATAGGGGTCTTGCATAAATATCTGAACAGACAGTCGGAGACTCAGTTTAGTATCTCATCTAAGCAGTACCGCTGCCAACAAGGCAATGCTCCCTCAGTGCTGCCCCGAAAGCGCATGCCTGGTTCAAGAGCTCTGGAAGTTGAAGTTAATGCCTCCTGGTTTGAAGACAAGAGTACGACTCTTGTGGGGGTTGACATATCTGCAGGGATTGATTTGTGTGTGCATGAGGAAGTGCTTATGTGAGTTGTGATCTCACAGGATTTGTTGTCACTTCATTATTGGATTACAGGGATGGTAAAGAAACATGTTGAAAAACTGTTTTGATTGAAGGTAATTTTTAGGCAGGTTATAGCTCAACAATCATGTGAATTGATTTAATGTGAATTACTCATTTTGAAAACTTTAACTTCCACAACCAATTTCCGAATGTGTCAAGATATAAATCATTCAACTCACCAAGATCTCCTCCACGCCCGTATTAATAAATGCACAAAATATCTTACCATTTTGATTTATTTAATGAAAATTGTCGAGTTACATCTGTTTATTTTTAAAATAGACGGAAAATGATCGCTGACTGTGCATGTAGGACATTGTGGGCTGAATCAACATTACAAACATAAAGGAAAGTGGTTAAATGAAGAAGTGTGAAAAATGTTGCTGAAACACTGGAGGATGAATTTGATTTCTAACTGAAATGGGTCAGTGGCAAGGCCATTCATATTCACCATTCGTGCTAGTGTGAGACCAAAGCAAGACTTGGGATTGGGCCTTCTTGCCCAGTTTACAGGGAAGCGGAGGGCAGCAATGGATATCCTATTGCAGCTAGGGAGAGGGGGGAGGGGAGTGTGGGTGTCAGGGGGGGAGGTGAATCGCAGAGCGGGGAACTTGGGGAAGAGCAGCCATGGTTCTTTGGTGAAACTTGGAGGAGCACTATCGGCAGTCTGTTTTTGAACTCTAATTGAGCAGCAGAAACATGAATTACACGCCATCCTTTCAATACCAAGACATTACATAACTATAGGGTGAGTTGAAGGGAGGAAGGATGGGAGGAAACATTTAGTCACGATGGTTCAGTCATGGTGAATGTGTTGCAGGCTTGATACCAGCCCACCATATTTAAGCACACAGTGGACGTGATTACGGGCCAGGTAAGACTGAAAGTTTACCGGATGACTTACGGTTAAATGCAGTGTCAGAAAGGAACAAAGCCATGCAGACCTCAAGTTGAGTGCCCCGCTATTGATTCTGTCTATTGAATGTTTCCACACCTGGGGCGAAATTCTCCGACCCCCCCGCAGGGTTGGAGAATCGCCCGGGGCCGGAGTAAATCCCGCCCCCGCCGTGGCCGGAATTCTCCGCCACCCGGGAATTGGCGGGGACGGGAATTACGCCCCGCCGATCGGCGAGGCCCCTGTGGCGATTCTCCGGCCCGCAATGGGCCGAAGTCCCGCCACTGGGAGGCCTCTCCCGCCGCCGTGGTTTGAACCACCTCTGGTGGCGGCGGGATCGGCGGCGCAAGCGGGCCCTGGGGGTTCTGGGGGGGCGCGGGGCGATCGGACCCCGGGAGGTGCCCCCACGGTGGCCAGGCCCGCGATCAGGGCCCACCGATCGGCGGGCGGGCCAGTGCTTTTGGGGCACTCTTTTTCTTCCGCCGCCGCCACGGCCTCCACCATGGCGGAGGTGGAAGACAATCCCCCAGCGCGCATGCGCCGGTGGTGATGTCAGCGGCAGCTGACGCACTGGTGCATGCGCCAACCGGCGAGGGCCTTTCGGCCAGCCCGACAGCGGGTGTCAAAGGCCGCTGGAGCCGGTTTGGGCACCAGCCGGTGTGGTGCCAACCGATCCGGCACGGGCCTAGCCCCTCAATGTGAGAGCTTGGCCCCTAAAGGTGCGGAGAGTTCCGTACCTTTGGGGAGGCCTGACGCCGGAGTGGTTGGCGCCACTCCGCTACGCCGGGACCCCCGCCCCGCCGGGTAGGGGAGAATTTCGCCCAATGTCTCCCAGAAAGAAGGCATATATAGGATTATCTGACAACTTAAAATAAGTGAGAGGAATCCATAATTTCAGCCAGCCCCATGCAAACAATATTTCATCTTGCTGATTCTGGCATGGTTAGGATTGGTGGGCACCTGCAGATTAAACCCTGGCATAGGTTCTCAATGATGTGGACCTGGCATTGCCCGAGCATTCCCCCTTTAAGTTTTTTGCTCTAATGCCTGCACTATATAGGGGAGAAAGTGGTCATTGCTGTCGGCGGCTTAAACCCTCCTTTTCCCGCCGCTATCAGCCTTTGCCGATTTTTGGGTAAATTCAGCCCCAGATATTTGAAAATGAAGAGTTTGAAATATTCCCTGATAAGGGAAACAGCTTTCTAATGAGATTCTGCAACTCCCAGTCCACACTGACATCTGGGTGGGTTGCTGAAAAAACCCATGGGATCGGTATTGATCGCATCTGCCATTTATTTGGCAATGTGGTGTGTTCAACCAAAGCTTGCCTCCTCACTCACATGTACCTCATATTGATTCTGAATGTTAGAGCAAATTGTTTTACTTTACTGATTTTGTGCAGTAAAGTTTATTTTGTTTGATCCCAAACCATGGAAGCTTGTGACTTTATTTTCTTAGGAAGTATCTGGGATCTCAAAAATTGTCTACCTTAAACAAAACGTTATTCAGACTTGGCATATTGTAGCATAAATTTGGGGTCCTGGTTCAGGAACATAAAAACCCCTCATGTCCAGGAAGTGGACATACTTCCAGAGGCATCATAGCAACACAGTTTCTAGAGAGGGAGAGAGAGCTGCCAAGGTAATGGAGTTATCCTTAAGAAAATGGCAGCATTTTAAGGGGAGCAGATTAGGGAAGCAAAGCAAAATTGGGACCATTAATTACAAAAAGGGTTAAGCTTAGTACACATCAGTAACTTTGTCAGATTCTGCTGCTGACTATGTGTTTCAAAGCATTTGGCAGTTGAAAGCTGATTTTACAAAATTAAAACTGGAGAGTAACATGTGAGTTCCCAACGAACTCACTTAATTTAGCAATAAAAACTTTTTTCCTTGATTTTGGAGGATGCTAAAAATAAAAATCCCAAACTTCAACTGGGAGAATGTATCTTTCTTTTTATTTATGAAAGAGGCATTCTCTTGTGACCGGCGACATTACTCTTATGCTGAGCACAGGCTGCAGACTGAATCTTGTCTCTGCAGGGAATTCAAAGCTACAGCCGCAGTGGTGTGAAGTGAGTTGTTTACTGTATCACTGAGCTGTGTTCCACTTATACTTCGTAACACAATAAATGAATGTATCTTCAAGGAAGAAATTAAACTTTTAGACTGCTGGTTATGCTATATCGACTTACATTCTAAAGCTGATAAAAATCAGAGCTTAAAATCAGAATGTACACGGTGAGCCCTGCACTGCCAGCTCAAAACATTGCCCTAATTGCCCCATATGGCCCTGTTGGTAAAGGCACTGCTCATTTTGGAACGGTGGTATACAGAGAAAGAAGATGGCTGCATTTAACTGCAGTCTGCACTGGGTGAGCTGATGTCAGTACAACAGTACATGGAAAAATGTGTCTGAAATTACCTTCAGGATTCTTCTGATCGACCACCTTAGTTTTGGGGGATGATCAAACACATTCAATTTCAGTTGAAGATCAGCGGAAACTCCATTTACACAAGTAAATGTAGTGCCCACTACTGGTGTAGAAAACTGGTCTGGCTCCACCAGTATTGTAATGTGTAACTCTGGCCAATATGGAGAATCTCTGGATTTTAAGAAAGTCCACAAGACAACAAATTATGTTTTGAGCTGCACTTCCCAACCCAAATGCAAAATTGCATGGGAACACCATCACCTCCAGGTTTCCCTCCAAGTCGCACTCCAACCCCTCCCACTACACCATCATACATATAACACACTTCCTTTGTGGTCACTGGACCAAAATCCTGGAATACCGGGCTGGATTATCAGTTTTTGGGAATATGCTCCCACAACGTCGTGAAAACTGTGGTCTTTTACGTCAAGAAAACTGGCGTCAAAAGGCCACAGATTCACTGCCTTGCAGGGGGATAGCAGGCAGCTGTCATGGAGTTTGCAGCTCCAATTGTAAATACGGCCCCCGCACGTCCGGGTCAGAGGCTGCGCATGCGCATGGCGGCGGCCTCCAGTGGCCGCGCCGTGCTCCATGGCGGACTCAGACCATGGACCTCGACCGCGGAAATAGTGCTCCCGATCGGCCGCTCACCCGACCCAGACCGACCACACAATAAAAGCCCAGTCCCGAATGAGGCCACCCCCTGCCCTCCAATTGGCCAGCCCCGACTGTGGTGGCCATGGACTGAGTCCGCAGCCGCCTCGTGAGTTTCCCGAATGGCAGGACCGTCGGGAATTTGGCCAGTCGGGGGCGGAGAATAGCGGGGCGGGCCTCAAGCAATGGCCTCAGGTGGTGGATACTCGGCGTGGCGTACGCTTTTCGGGGGCATGAAACTGGATGGACCACCCCGTCTCCGAACGCGACTTTGGCGTCGGGATGCAGAGAAGCCAGCTGCCCGTACTTAACACATTTGTTGAAGTGCCTTCACCACATGGTCTGCAGACATTCAAGAATATGGCATACTACAACTTTCTCAAGGCTATCGAGGGATGGGCAAAAAATGCTGGCTTTGCTAGTTAGGTTTGTATCCAAGTAAGGAATTTTAAAAAACGATATTAGAGATTGAGCTCTTGATATAGAATCACAGAATCCCTACTGTGCAGAAGGAGGCTCTTTTGCCCATCAAGTCTGCTCCGGCCCTCAAACCCACACCTCCACCCTATCCCCGTAACCCAGTAACTCCATTTCACCTTTTGCACACTAAGGGGCAATTTAGCATAGCCAATCCACCAAACCTGCACATATTTGGACTGAGGGAGGAAACCGGAGTGGCCAGAGGAAACCCTCGCAAACACGGGGAGAAAGTGAAAACCCCACACGGAGTCACCCAAGGCCTGATTTGAACAAGGGTCCCTGGAGCTGTAAGGCAGCAGTGCTAACCACTGTGCCACTAAGCTGCCCATATACAAAGAGCAACTGAGAAAGCTGAGAATATTTGTGTCAGACAAAATTAGGTTCTGAATGGAGCTTATAGGAGTTTTCAAGCTTGTAAGAGATACAAATAAGATGTACCCGACCAAATTCCTTGGCATTGCTAATGTTAAGGTCCAGACCAGACCCCAACATTTGTTAGGATACTGGATAATAATTCCAAACACTTGTTTAAAATTTTCAAAATGGTGAGGAAAGATACTTCGCTCCAGGAGTGACCCCACTGACAAATAGGGATACGGTCTATTAAAACAAACTTTATTAACAATTAAACTACATTAACATCACAGAAAATGATTTACAATTAACAGTTAGCAATTCTTAACAACGAAAGGAACCATTTTAACTTCAAACCGATACATTATCGATCTCCAATTAAACAAAACCCATCACAGGTCAAAAGCCACTGATAAATAAAGTTAGAAAACATAGCAAAAACTCCTGCTCAGATTCAAGCTCCTAGCAAAACTAAAAGCTAAAATGCCCGCTCCAGACTTGGTTCCTTCCATTGATTACATCATCTGTATCCCATTCAGATCCTCTGACCTGTCTTAAATCTGATGATGTCTCAAATGATCTACTCTCCAGGGAATATTCTTTTGATAAACAGAAGTCCATTAGGCCTCTTTCTGTACACAGAAATATGGTTGGAATGAATGATGATCTCAGTTTTACGACATGTTAACTGCACCTTTTGCAGCCACAGAGTCATTAATAATATTACTGCAACTGATGTATCGATGTGAACTCAGGCATTTCAAATCATTGCTGAAAAAATTAAATACTTGACTGGGAAAGTGGTGTTTATGTGGAACAGATGGCCGAGAGAAACATGAAGGTAGATAGTGTGAAGAAATGTAAGCAGGAACTGTTCGGACAATTTTTTGGCAAAAAGAGTGGTGAAGGAGGTATTGGAAGTGATATATTTTGGACTGTGGATGAACCATATGGACTGTGATGCTCTTGTCAGTCCTGAACATTCCTATGTTTCTATGAAGATATATAAGAGGCCAGCATTTTATTAGTTTGTATGAACTGTCATTGTAAGAGAAAAGGAAGATGTGTCATGCCCGAAATGTTTATCTAAAAGATGTGGGGCGGGATTCTCCATTTCTAAGACGAAGGCTATGTTCTCCGATTTTGAGACTAAGTGCCGACGCTGGCGTAGAAACAGTGCCGTTTTACGACAAAACAAATGGCCCAAAGCTGCACTGATTCAGCTACTTTAAATGGGCTAGCACAGTTGCCATGTGGAATGCAATTAATTCCATGGAAAACAGTGCCGGATTCGCCGGGTCAGTGATTGGGGCACATGAGGCTCACATGCCGCAGCTGCACTTAAACGGCCCTTCTCCCAATACACACCATCCCAGTCAACAAGGTGGCTGGAAGGAGAGCAGCCGCACGGTTCAGAGCTACTGAGCTGGACACCCTCTTGGACACTGTGGAGAAGAGAAGGATGACCCTGTACCCAGACCCGGGAAGAAGGCCACCAGGCACCATCGTTTGTCGTGCCTGGGTGCAGGTGGCAGAGGCGGTCAGTGCTGTGGGCAACATCACCGGACTGGCATGCAGTGCCGGATGAAACTCCACGACCTCCCCATGGCGGCCAGGATGAGTCGGCTGCTCCGAGCCCCTGGCACTAACCCTGCGCTTCACACACCCGTAACCCCCCCCCCCCCCCCCGTGGGACGGCCGAACCCCCACCCTGTCACACAAGCCAGCACCCATGCCAACCGCTATGGCCGGGTGGCCTGGCAACTGACGCCACCATTTACCCAACCCCTGGGCTTCATGCGTCGGACCATGTAAGGTGTCATTGTATGTGATCCTCTCCCACCCCGCCCCCCCAGGAGAAGGCCACACACAAGCGCCAGTAGTGGAAGAAGACCAGAGGGGAACCAACAGAACTGTGGCCCCTCACCATCCCCGAGCAGAAGGCATTAGATGTGGTCGGCGGCCCGGAGGAAAGGGAGGTGACTGAGGTGGAGTTCGCGGCAGGTGAGGAAGTGAGATCCTGCTTAGTTGCAGATCCTCATGACACATGTGTAGACACCCCACCCAACACCCCCCGCACCCCTGTAACGCACATGCCACTCACCTCTCACCCCCCTCAGCCCACGCCCCCTCACCCCCTCAACCCCACAACCCCCAAGCCACCCCGGCCCGCTGTCGAATCATACATGTTGTCTTGTGTCTTACAGGACCTGTCGGAGAAGGGCCTGGTCCATCCAAAGCCCCCCCAAACCCCGCCCCCAGCCAGTGCCAGAGCCAGTAACCCCAGGCAGTCGAGCACTGACGGGGAGAGCGGCCCGAACACCAGCCATCCGCCCGAGACTCAGGACACCCCGAACTCGTGTCGGAGGATGACACTGACGTTCTGTCACAGCTGTCTCCTACACTCTCCACCATCACCTTGGTTGGGCACATTAGTGAAGAGGCTCCTGGGACACTATGTGGTGCGCACCACACATTGCATCCGGTACAGCAGGTGAAGGTAGGAGCGGCCGAGGGGCCGGACTGTCTGAGGGTAGGCCAACCCCAGGACCCAGGTGCCATCCAGCGGACCCAAGGCTTCTGGAACATCCAGTCCCAGCCACAGTGCAGTTGCAGTCAGAGACCCAGGGACCACAAGAAGGGATGGTGGCAGGCATCCAGAACCTCCAGGCGCAGTGGAGGAGTCCATCAACGTGCAGGAGCAGGGTGTGGTGCTGGTCATCCGTGCCACCCAGGCCGACACCACATGGTGGTGGCATAGGGGGCAATGGTTTCAGCTATGGTTCAGTGTGCCCAAGGACTGGGGCACTCTGTGCAGTCGGTGGCTGAGGCCCAGGACAGGGTTGCTTTCTCACAGGCAGCCATGTGTCCGCGCCACCTGGACATGCAGCAGCGCACCTCAGTATGGCCCAGTCACAGCAGGCCATGGCTGGGAATGTCAGCGGCATTTCCCAGGTGCTGGCTGGCATTGCGCAGACACTGGGTGGAGTCACCGATGCCCAGAGGGAGGTGATCCAGTCCCAGAGGGACGTGACCTAGTCTCTGGCTGATGTGGCACAGTCGCAGTGTGATGTGGTGCAGTCCCAGACGGAGATGGTCTACTCTCTGTGCTCCATGGCCGTAAGAGTGCAGGCCCTGGTCGAGACCAGAGCGGGCCTCCAGGACTGGCAGCAGCAGATGTCGGAGGGGCCTCAGGGGATGGTGCCGCTCGCACCCTCATCCAGTGAAGTAGCCCGGGTGCCATTGGGCACCCCGAGGGAAGAGGAGGTGGTGGGGCCCGTGCTGGTGACTCCCGCAGGGGTGCTACTGGAAGACTCCCCCCCCCCCCCCCCTCCTGTCCTTGGTGTATCTGGTGGGCAATGGGAAGAAAAGGGCGGAACCACGGCAACTGGGACCCCGAATAGGCCGGGTCACCCTAGGAGACACGTGCCAACGGGAACCCTTGACGCAGGGCTGGAGTCACAGTAGCCCTTCCCACCCCTGCTATAACATCTGGGGAACCACCTATGCGAAGTGTTAGGGCCCGTAAGGCCAGAATGTCAGATACCAGTTAAGTCGGCACGGGCGCAGGGCACAGTTCAGTTATAGGGGCTAGGGCACAGACTGTATCTATTTCCGCACAGTAAAGATCTGTTAACACCGTTAAAGCCTGTCTGAGTGCTCTGTTTGATCGGTAAGGGGATAGGCTGGTCCTAGCTGGCCAGGTGTGGAGGACCAGTGCTGGCCCTGTGGGAGGTCCATGCACCCTCCCCTCCGCGCACACCCCCCTTCCCATGCCAGCGTGGGGATATAGCCCCAGAATCAGAGAATCCAGCCCAGGGTGTCAGGCCCACTGATGATATGCCTACTGAAATTTAACCCCACGCGGCGAGCGGAGCATCCTGATTTGGCGTCAAACGACGCCTAGCCCGATTTTGGCGTTGGAAGCCATTCTCCGCCCAATCGCGTTTCGCGATTTTGCCGTCGGCAAGCGGAGAATCCCGCCTGAATGTTAACCCAATGCAGAATTCATGGACTTTCACGACAACAAAACTGGCGTCGCACTGTTAAGGGGCTAGATTGGTGCCACGTGGAACACAATCGATTCTAATGAGAAATGGTGCCCGATTCACGACTATTGACACTCAGGATGCTGACAAGCTGCAGCTGCATATACACACTCCACTCACACACACACCATCCCAGCCAACAATATGGCAGCAAGGAGAGCAGCCCCGAGATTTACTGATGTTGAACTGGAGGCTCTTGGACGCCGTGGAGGAAAGGAGGATGACCCTGTACCCTGGCCCGGAATGGAGGCTTCCAGTCGCCACCGTTCCTGGGCACAGGTGGCAGAGGCAGTCAGTGCAGTGGGCAACATCGTCAGTGGCATTGCCCAGGCACTGGCCGACGTGGCGCAGACACAGAGGGAGGTGGCGCAGTCCCAGAGCGGGATGGCGCAGTTACTGGCTGATGTGATACAAACCAAAAAAGGTGGTGGCACAGTCGCAGCATGATGTGGTGCAGTCCCAGACAGAGATGGTCCACTCCCTAACCTCCATGGCCACAAGCATGCAGACCCTGGTCAAGATCAGAATGGTTCTCCAGGATTTGCAGTGCAGGTTGCACGGAGCCTCAGGGGTTACCTCTGCTTGCACCTCCATCCCATGTGGCACCCGGAGGGAGAAGGAGGTGATGGGACCCATGCAGGTGACTCCCACAGGGGAGTTGCTGGAACACTGCAGCACCTCGGACTCCCCCCTCCTGTCCCTGGTGCATCTGGTGGGCAGCAGGCAGAACAGGATGGCACCATACCACCTGGGATGTCCGAGCAGCAGACAGGCCCATCCAAGCCTGGACGTTCTAGATGATGCACACCAACGGGTCTAAGGATATCATGGTTGTGTTGTAATTTACCGACTGACCACTAGGAATCTCATTAGTAAATAGGTAAATGTTAGAGTTAGGTGACCTCAGACTGACTGGAGGGCTGGAAGAGAGAGGTTGCTTGTGCATAATTATACTGTTACTCATCTGTTATTTTGTGTATAGTTGACCCATAGTTTATGTTCATAAATCATTTATAGCTTTAGCTACAAGTTTTCTTGTAATATAAATCAGGCCATCCGACAAGAGCATGACATGGTACCAGTTATTGAACATTGAGAAAAAAACCTTCAGCCTGCCACAAGGTCCACAGAGGTTTGAAGATTTTGCAGACTGCCAGAATTAACAACATGGAGTCGTTGAAGCCACCAACAAGTTTCAGATTTCATGGTAATGTGGAAAGCAACTGAAATGAAAATGAAAATGAAAATGAAAATTGCTTATTGTCACGAGTAGGCTTCAATGAAGTTACTGTGAAAAGCCCATAGTTGCCACATTCCGGCGCCTGGTACGAGAATCGGACCGTGCTGTTGGCCTGCTTGGTCTGCTTTAAAAGCCAGCGATTTAGCCCAGTGAGCTAAACCAGCCCCATAACAGTTGATGTGTTTATTAATATTAATAATAATTGCTTATTGTCACAAGTAGGCTTCAATGAAGTTACTGTGAAAAGCCCCTAGTCACCACATTCCGGTAAGGCCGCTACGGGAATTGAACCCACGCTGCTGGCCTTGCTCTGCATTACAAGCCAGCTGTTTAGCCCACTGTGCTAAACCAGCCCCGACCACCAACTGTTTCTTACAGCAGCAAATTTAATCAATCAGATTTGCGTAATGTAGCGATATGCTCGTTACAGTGACAGGGCCTGAAGAAATTGCTGTCTTTAATATGTTTAAATTTGCAAACAATGAAGATAGCAAAATTTTAACAAAGTAATTCAAAGATTTAATGACCATTGCACCCTCAGAAAGAATGAAATTTATGAACGCTATGTGTTTAGATCATGTTTACAGAAGACAGAAGAGTCCATAGATCATTTAATCACTGGTTTAAAGTTAAAAGCTAAAAACTATCATTTTTATGAGGTGGAATCTTCCATGATTCAGGGCCAGATTGCGTTTGGTGTGAATGGAAATAAGCTGAGGGAACGGTTGCCAAGGGAATCGGAGCTGTCTTTGAAACAAACAGTTAAGATTTGTCAGGCTCAAAAGCTAGCAGCACAGCATTCTAAAATGTTTCTCAGTTATGGTGGCATCTTCTTGGAGGAAAGCATTCCAGTTGCCACCCTTTTTCTATAAAGGCGGGAAACCTCCAAAATAAGGCAGGAACGTGCAGCTCCTCGCACACCAACAAACAGGTTAAAGATCAGGACAAAGTATTTCTGTGTAAGAGATCTGGTCAAAGGCACAGATTAAGGCAGTGTCCAGCGTTTAACAAGTTTTGTTCCAGATGCAAAGGGAAAAAAAATCACTTATCTCAGAATTGTCACTCTAAGCTCAACCCCAGATCAGTCAACACAGTGGAAGTCACAAGTCTCCAGTGATGAAACATTATTGTTTGTTGAAGTAATAACAGAGAAGAATAATTTTATGGAGACATTAAAAAATCTTCCAGCACTTAAAAAAATGCAAACTGACACTCCATTTAAAATAAATGCAGTTGATGAGGACAAATGACTGGCACCACTTGAAGTGAATGGTATAGTGGTCCAATTGAAATTAGACACTGGTGCAAAAGCCAATATAATCAATATGACTGAAATAAAAAATCTAAAGATTCAGCTGATTAGAAGAAATCACAAAATATCTCTGAAAAATTGTAATGCTTGAAGCATTAAATGTTATGGTGCTTGTGACCTGAGTGTGGTGATGAAGAACAGTTTATTCTGTCCCATTTTGTATTGTACCCACAAGCCAATGGAAAAGACAGAAAAGGTGTAATTGTTGAAGAAAACAATGGACAGCCAATCTGATCCATATCTCGCACTATGGAGTTACAGAGCGTGACCATTGTCACATTGTAGATCGCCAGCAGAGTTACTCATGAATAGATGGTTGTGTACCACATTTCCATACTTGGAAAAGAAGGAGATGCAAAACATTGAAGCAAAACAAAAGCAGTTCCATGATAGACTGTCGAGAACTTTACCACCTCTGAGTAGTGTTGACATAGTGAAAATAGGAGATTCAGGCAATTGGTCGAAAAAAGCCATTGTACTTGAAGAAGTAGCAAATTGTTCCTACAATGTACAGACAGAGGAAGGGTTGGTTTTAAGAAGAAATTTTGCCCACTTTTGAAAACCAGAGAAGACATTTACAACAATGTGATGGGTGACAAATCTATGTCAGAATCAACGTTAGCTGCATTGTCAGACAGTTTAGCAGTTCCTGACCATGAGAATGTCATGGAGAACATTGCATCTCCAAGTTCTGAGCAGTAAGTCAAACTTTGAGAAGATCAAACAGAATCAGTAGAAAACCTGATCGACTCAATTTATAGATTTGGACTGTTTGTTAAACCGGTTTTTAAATTTAAAAAAATAATGCTGTTAGACTCGCAGTCTCATAATATCACATGTAAATATACTGATGATAATGTATTAATTTATTCCTTCAAGGGAAAGGATATATAGTGATATCAACTTTGTGTTGGAATTCACCGACTGGCCACTAGGAGTCTCATTTGTATATAAGTGAGTGTTAGAGTCAGGTGACTTCGGATAGACCAGAGAGCTGGAAGAGAGAGGTTGCTTGTGCATGATTATACTGTTGATTTGCATACAGTTGACCCACAGTTAATGTTAATAAATCATTTATAGCTTTAGCTACAAGTGTTCTTGTAATATAAATCAGGCCATCCAACAAGAACATTACAACAGGTAAGGCCAGAGAGTTAGACACCAGTTAAGTTGGCATGGGTGCAGAGCACTGTTTAGTTATAGGGGCTAGGGCACAAATCTGTAAATATTTGTTCACATTAAACACCTATTACCACTGTCACAACCTGTCTTGGTGCTCTGTCAGATGGGTGTGAGGGATGGTCTGGGGGGCTGGTCTGGGCTGGCCGAGTGGGGAAGGGGCAGACATTGATCCGCTGTTACTGCCTACCCAGGGCGCACACCTCATAGTGCGCCAGATATGTATCGTGGAGGGAGTAGCAGGTGGTAGGGTGGGGAATGATGAGGGGGAGAAAATAAGGGGATCTGGGGGTGGAACGCAGTGTCCATGCTCTGCCGCTCAGGCAGCCTGGTGGGCTCGGTCCACAATGAAATGGATGTATTGAGCTGCCTGAGCATATAGGGCCTCTGTGACGGCACGGATGCATTTTGTGCATCAACGTCTGTGAGATCCTGAACAGGTCCCCACTCAGTGCTTAGAAGGACCCTGTCGCTTAAAAGCTCAGGGTAGCCATTACCTTGACAGCCACTGGGAGTGGGTGCCCTCCCCCATACCCCCGAAGTGGCAGGTGTGCGTCACCTCGCACTGTCTCTCTGCTCAGCCGGAGTCTTTGATGGCATTGCCCAGTCTGGCAGGTCTTCTAATGACAGGCGGTGCTGGGACACATGAGGCGGCTCCTTGGAACCTCCTACTTCTCAGCCTGTTGGGCAGTTCGCTCTCCATCCTGTGCAGCTAGTTAGAAGATGTTATATTCATTGCAATTCAGGGGCAGCAGGGTAGCATGGTGGTTAGCATAAATGCTTCACAGCTCCAGGGTCCCAGGTTCGATTCCCGGTTGGGTCACTGTCTGTATGGAGTCTGCACGTCCTCCCCCTGTGTGCGTGGGTTTCCTCCGGGTGCTCCGGTTTCCTCCCACAGTCCAAAGATGTGCGGGTTAGGTGGATTGGCCATGCTAAATTGCCCGTAGTGTCCTAATAAAAGTAAGGTTAAGGGGGGGTTGTTGGGTTACGGGTATAGGGTGGATACGTGGGTTTGAGTGGGGTGATCATGGCTCGGCACAACATTGAGGGCCGAAGGGCCTGTTCTGTGCTGTACTGTTCTATGTTCTATGCTGCAGTAGCCCACCCAATTTATCAATTCTAAATCAATGAACTGAAGCACTTGCACTGACAATTTTCTCACCATGGGTACAACTTTGTAAGCAAATTAATTGGGTACCACACCGATCCCTCTAAGTGGTTGCAATACAGTCGTATGTATCTAATTTTTATTTGTTGTCATTAAATACTGGATGTTCACATGTATATTTTTATTGTTGCTGCTTTATTTTTAAAGAAGGCACATTTTTCACCAGGGTACAAGTGATACCTAGCTGTTTAGAGGGTGTATAAATGACCATCCCTCTCCCTGGCAACTTCTGAGGCTAAACTAGACTATTCACAGATTTCAGATTTGACTCCAAGTTGAGCACCTGACCACATTTCTTTTTTTTTTAATTTAGAGTGCCCAATTCATTTTTTCCAATTAAGTGGCAATTTAGCATGGCCAATCCACCTAGCCTGCACATCTTTGGATTGTGGGAGCGAAACCCATGCAAATACGGGGAGAATGTGCAAACTCCACACGGACAGTGACCCGGGGCTGGGATCAAACCTGCGACCTCGGCGCCGTGAGGCAGCAGGGCTAGCCCACTGCGCCACCGTGCTGCCCCTGACTACATTTCTACATGGACCTGCTAAGGCTGCCTATTTACTCCTCTGTAACATCACCTGACTTCCCACTCCCTCAGTTAAGCTGCTGTTAACATCCTCATCCATGTCTTTGTTCCCTCCAGTTCTGACTATCCAGAACACCCCGAGCCAGCTTCTTACAAGCTACCCTCTGTAAAGGTGATGTCATCTAAAATTCTGCAACCTTTTTTCTAACACACCAAGTCCAGTTCACCCCATCACCCATGCTCATGTTGCCTTCCACAAAAGCAACACCTTGATTTTAAAGTTCTCACTTTGTTTGCAAATCCCTCAAAAGCCTCGGTACTAGCTCTGTAAATCCCCCCCCCCCCCCCCCCTCCACACACACACACAATCACCCAAGTTATCTGCGTTCCTCTAATTCAGGCATTTCGAGCATCACCAATTTTACTCACTCAACCATTGATGTCTATGTTTCAGCTGCAGAGGTGCTGAATTCCCTCCTCAATATCTCCACCTCTCTACCTTCCTTTTCTTCTCTAAGATGCTTCTTAAACCCATTTCTTTGACCAAGTTTTTGGTGGGGCTCATGTATTATACTCTGTTTTAATAAAGTTCCTGTAAAGCACCTTGCGATATTATACTCATTGAAGGTGCTATTTAAATACAAGTTGTTGTACACAGTATGACTTGTGCAATGCACTATTTTGCATGGTATGTTATGTATTGCACTTTATTTGTTGCATTAAGCTACAACAAATGGAAAATGAAATATTTGAAACACGGTAATTATAGACTTCCAATGCTTATGAATTCAGGTCACATTCAGTAGGGCAGCATCTAGTTATTTATCAACTACAGATATTTCAAATGGGTGGCCTTTCAGAAATGTTGAGGTCACTATAACAGTATTGGCTTCAGTAGAGGAATCAATCAGTAATGCAACTTCAGCTTTCTGTTCTTCTATATAACCACAAACTGGGCTTCAGCTATTTCTTTCCTGCATTATTTGCTGTGTTCAGCAATGATAAACCTACAGGTTGGGCGTTACTGGCAGTTTGCTTCCAGCTGCAATGGTAACTCAGCAGTGGGAGTGGGAGCTGTGATATATATGAGGGAAACCAAGCCGTAGCACAAAATAGAACGAATCACACTAAATTAGGCAGCAGGAAATATGGCCAGTGCACCAGAGTCGCACCCCACATTGTTTAAAAAGTACCCGTGTGATCTATCACTTTTTCTGAAATTTTGAAGTGATTCTGAAATGACTATATGTTGTTTTACTACATATGCTTACTGGGTCTCATGTCGGTTGGAATTAGTTGACAACACTATTGTGTATAGTCTAACTGAATTTAAGATCTCACTTCTTGAATTCCTGTGTTTTGTTTCGACTGATGTCCTCCCGTTTGCGCCTTTGTCTTTTGTCTGCAACCATTAATCTTTCCTGCTGCTTGGTCCTTCCTGTTACTTTTCATTTTAGCTCCATCTTACCAGGCCCCAAATTCTATTTATTTATACTGGGTCACAGTATCAACAATATCACCCAGCGCCAATGAATCAACCTCTGTACAACACAGTACACCAAGCCCAGCTTGGGGTCAAGTTCAACTCCAAATCAGTGAACGGTGTCTTTCAGCCTGAGACTGATGCCCAGACAGGGGAATGGAATTAGTGATGGGGGAGACAATGGCTTCAGTTTTTCCAATATTTAACTTAAGAAATTGTGACTCATCCTGGACTGGATGTCAGACTAACAGAGGTTGTGGTGATGTGAAAAGGGGTGGTGGAGCTGGGGTTTGTCAGAATATATTTCGATCCTGACTTCAGGCAATGTTGCCAAGGAGCAGAACGTAAGTAACAAATGGAGTGGGGTGCGGGGTAGGGGGGGGGAGGGGGGGGGGGGGTGATGCATCCGGGGGGGGGGGGGGGGGGGGGGTCCAGGGGTAATTCTGCAAGGTGGAAAGAGAAGCAAATCCTGGAAATGTTCTGGAAACCAATTGATGGAAAGGACAGCTCCACTTCTTCAAGTCCTGGAACCCTCTTGACCTCTTCTTTCCCCTGATTCTAACCACTTGTCGTCACATCCAATACCTTCAGTTGTCTCAGCCAAATGCTCTTAAATTGGTTCCTCAAATCTCTCTACTTCTATAGTTTCCTTTAATGCCCTCCTTAGGCCCAACTTTTTAGTCTCCCCTCCTTCTTCTTTGGATCATTATGTATTGTCCCTTGCATCTCTGTAAAGCATCTTGGGATGTTTTCAAAATTAAAGGCATCGTGTAAATGCAAGCTGGAGTGTCACTTCTTAGTGCAGTGTAACTAGGGGAGAAATGAAGTAAAGCTTCCTCTGTTGTAATGTTGCTCAGATCTCAGGGATAAAGCATTGCCATTTCACTGAGTCTTTCATGTTTCCTGGCATCTATCACAAAGCACCGTTCAACAATCAGGGAATTGAGATGCAAAATATCACCATGAGGAAAGAAGCCACAGTGAATTGCAGGAATAAAATTACGTGCGCAACAAAAGAACCATTAAAAAATGCCAGTGAGGTCTGTGACAATAAAGAAAATTCAATTCTCAATGCAAGCAATCAACAGACAAGCTAGTACTTAAACCTGTTGACTAAATCACCAATGAAACTACTCAGCTAAATCTTCAAGCATTCCCTTCCAACTGTCTGATTACTGTACAATCCCCAAGGTCACTCACTCTACAGGCTGAATTTTAACTTTCTAGATAGCTGGCAGTGGGGTACTCTAATAGTACATTAGATACCTGGAAGCTTCAGCTGCATGATTGTCATGTTATTTGCACCTGGCTGTTGCCTTGCTGATTCATACAGTACCAGAAGAGATTGAATGACCCGATCTGGGCAGAAAGATGGGAGCCATGCCACATTCAAATGGGAACCCGCAGCACGGTACTACAGTGGTTTACACAGTTCCTTCACAGCTCCAGGGTCCCAGGTTCGATTCCCGGCTTGGGTCACTGTCTGTGTGGAGTCTGCACGTTCTCCCCATGTCTGCGTGGGTTTCCTCCGGTTGCACCGGTTTCCTCCCACAGTCCAAAGATGTGCAGGTTAGGTAGATTGGCAATGCTAAATTGCCCTTGGTGTCCCAAAAGGTTAGGTGGAGTAATTGGGTTACGGGGCTAGGGTGGAAGTGTGGGCTTAGGTAGGGTGCTCTTTCCAAGGGCCAGTGCAGGCTCGATGGGCCGAATGGCCTCCTTCTGCACTGTAAATTCTATGATTCTATGATTCCTCAGACCAGCACATCTTTACACCCATCACTCTCCCTTCAAGTATCTCCTCATATCCCCATCTGACAAACTACCACTGATACTCATCCTATCTTACTACCATATCACATCCACCCCAAATAGTGACCTTTAACCTCTGAAAAAAATTCTATAGCGCACACTCATAACTCTCACTTTTCTTTCCTTTATGGAAGCGAGACCACGGAACTCCAGGGAGAGCTAGAGAATCGAGGATGATACTCCAGTCAAAGCGCTCTGACAGCATAGAAGGGGAGATGATGGAGATAAACAAATTATCAGCGTGTCTGGCCATTGGTGATTGAGGAATGAAAGGATCCTAACTGCCTTGTGACAGAACCAAATGGCATACAACACTCACACATGTAGACTTGAGATCACCAGCCGCTGAGGTATGATGATCTGCCCAATAACTTGCGTGTGTTGGCTATGGCTCAGTGGATAGCACTCCTGCCTCTGAGTCACAAGGTTTTAGGTTCAAGTCCTGCTTCAGGACTTAAGTATAAGTATTAAGGCATAAGTATCCAATGCAGTACTGAGGGAATGCTGTCCTGTTGAAGGCCGTATGATGTTCGCAGTTTCTCTTCCAGTTGCTCTTAGCCTGCATGCTTAGTCATTCCCTTTCTCAACAGTCTACTTTTCTGATTTCCTTTGTTTGTTATTCTTAAATGCAGCACTTTCCATTGAATAGTAATCATATACCGAGCTCTCAATTGGCTCGGTTTTGCTACAACAGTTGGGACCCCGGCATCAGGCTCCATTCTGAGTCAGAAACAGAAAAGTGGTGGGATCAGTCACAATATTCCTGGAGTTTGATCAATTAAGAAGTCTTCTCCAGGCGCTCAATCAAATTAAGGATCACAGTAGTCATGGAATCCCTACAATGCAGAAGGAGGGCATTTGGCCCATCTACTCTGCACCGACCCTCTTATAGATACCCGACCTAGGCCTCTTCCCCTCCCTATCCCCCTAACCCCACCTAACTTTTGGACACTAAGGGGCAATTGTAACATGATTAATGCACCTGACCTGCAGATCTCTAGACTGTGGGAGGAAATTGGAGCACCCGGAGGAAACCCATGCAGACACGGAGAGAACATGCAAACTCCACACAGAAACCATTCAAGGCCGCAATTGAACCCTGGTCCCTGGTGCTGTGAGGCAGCAGTGCTAACTACTGTGCCACCGTGCCGATGGTGCATGTATCAGGGAACCAGCCCAATCAGAGGGCATGCAGCAATGTAAGGTCGACACAACAGGAGAGGCGAGAGCTGCTGAGGCAGGCTTGTGAACACGAGGGTTCCTCCACTTAGCGGTGCCCTCGGATGTCTGCATGAAGATATATAAACTAAAAGGCCCCAGGCCAGTAGGGCCGACAGGTTGGTTGGGGAAACCCCTTTTCAGCCTTCCGTTCCTATACCCCCATCATTAGGCCATGGTGATGACACAGCACAAAATGACCCCGAAATGGGGCCTTTATTAGACTAATTGGATAGCTGCTTCCAGAGAGGGGAACGTTTACACAGTTCCCAGAGGCGGGAATGCATCAGGGAGCCATCCGACACAGCTTGCATGTTATTTTCCAGTTACCACCCTGCTTCCAATGCTGTCTGCAACGGGCTGGGAAAATCCAGGCTCAGAGTTTTAATATCACCTTAGCTTTTTGCTAATGTACAACAATATTTGCTTGAAGAAGTAAAGGCATTTCTTTCATTATTTAAAAATGTTGTTTTGAACCTCCTGTAGTTTCTTAGCTGCTTCATTATATTCAACTAATTTCCCCCTCCCCCACTCGCCAGCCTGGCCATCCCCAGAATAGTATCTATAAATTTTATTGGATTGCCACTGGGGAGTATGGCAGTTAATGGTTTATAATTACAGACTTCTTGACATCTATTTGATGTAATTATTTTCCCTAGTGTTTCGATTCAATTTCATGACCTTTTATTTGGTATAATTTTTTTCCCACTCTTCACATGCCCCCACATTACAAACCAATCCCCAAAAGAGAGACCAGTTTCCAGGCCTTCGCAGCCTTGTGACTGTCAAAGAGTGACCCAGACTGGTGTAGCGTCCAACTTTGCCTGCTTATTAGAGCTGAAGTACAACAGATTTCGGTGCCACTTCGCCAGTAAAAGATCTCAGATTAGGAATTTACCGTGAGTACTTGTGAGAGGAAACGATTATCATACCACATCTTTAATATAATAGTGCAATAAATACATGGACAGAACAAAGTGCTGGCTATTTGTTGATTCCTGTTAAAATCCCAAATTTTGAATGCCATTTTGTTTCAGAGTGGGAGATTTGCTGGTTCTGATTTACTCACCTGAAATTAAATCTAGCATACATACATACATGCATGTGAGTATGTTTGTACGACAGAGCACATATTCTCTTGTTAATCCTTCAAGGCAGAGATGACCATGCTCATCATCAGGGGTGTTTGGCAGGGTTTGGTAGATGGGTCAGTGACTGCTTAAGATGATCTGTGCCTCGAAGGTTCTTCTGCAGATAGGACAAGGTACCAAAGAGATTGAGCACCATGAGTTTGTCTCTGTCCCTGATACGCACTTGCTTTTGAAGGAGACGGCACCATTTTGAATTTGGTCACACTGGATGCAGCTATCCTGGGTTTGCCAGCTTTCCTATGCAAACTTTCAAGCAAGGGCTGGCATGAACATGTCCAAGGACATAATGGGCAGGACAGACTGTGCTAAGTGAGAAGAACAAAGTGGATCCAGGTGGAAGATAAAGGGAATGAAATACAAATAAATAAATATGTTCTCCCAACCTAACAACAAATAATCTTGAAAATAAAGGGCAGCAGGGTAGCATGGTGGTTAGCATAAATGCTTCACAGCTCCAGGGTCCCAGGTTCGATTCCCGGCTGGGTCACTGTCTGTGTGGAGTCTGCACGTCCTCCCCCTGTGTGCGTGGGTTTCCTCCGGGTGCTCCGGTTTCCTCCCACAGTCCAAAGATGTGCGGGTTAGGTGGATTGGCCATGCTAAATTGCTCGTAGTGTCCTAATAAATGTAAGGTTAAGGGGGGGGGTTGTTGGGTTACGGGTATAGGGTGGATACGTGGGTTTGAGTAGGGTGATCATGGCTCGGCACAACATTGAGGGCCGAAGGGCCTGTTCTGTGCTGTACTGTTCTATGTTCTATGTTCTAAAGTCACGCAAAAAAAAAAGGATAAATGCAGAAGATCACGAGTAGAATTGAATTTGGATCTTACAGGTAATTGATTGATAAAATGGTAGTTGCTCAGTGTGTTTTTCTACAAAATGTTTGATTCACAGACTATAATCTACAATAATAAAAGTAAATTTTGCAGTGTGTGTGTGTGTGTGTGAGTGCATGTGTGCGTGTGTGTGTGTGTATATATGAGGAAGGTCTTATTACACAGCTGCTTTCACACATTACAGCCAGTACACCACAAGCTTCAAACCCCAAGCCACAAAGCACAAACCATACTGAAGTATTACGCAAGGCACAGTGTAAGGGAAATAGGTGCAGCAATATTCATGTTCTGACTTTTACATTTAACCTTACAAAACACATACTGCACGTTGGAAACACTGGTGTCCAATTTAGAAAGTTTCTTTATCAGAATCAAAAATATGTGTTATGAGTAGTTTGGCAGTTAAATCTGAATAGCAATGTTTGAGTGTCAGTTCCTTCAATCTTCACAGCACTGATGGCTGAATAATCAGTTTTGTCTTAATGCACATAATCTAATCTACCTCCACCATTAGCAGCCTTTACCGTCTCCATAAACTGATGAATTGATTGTCAGTGCTATAGTCACTTAGTCACATGGAGGAGTATAAACCTACTAATGTTTAGCAATAAATCCGTACATTGCCAAAGGGAATGCATCTAATGCAGGTTTTCCAAACAAATGTGTCTCCTTTTTAAATGTTGCCTCCTTTCCTCCCTTTACAGAAGACAATGACTTGGGAAGGGAGCTTATACAGAGCCATATTGGACTGAGGTTAAGCCTGTCTTCATCCAGTTTGCACACACACAGTAGCCATCAAGAACAATTCTTCAGTTTTGATGCTCCAGCACAGATAAATTGGTTTTATCTATTCAACCGTATGAAGTATAACCACCTGAGCAAGGCCATAGGGAATTGTTACAAAACTTTACACCGTCCTCATCTTGAGAAATTATAAGATGTTTTAATAGTAAACTTAAAAATAAGGATTTGTTGAACTTTGACGACACCATTTAGTTTCACCTCCGACTAAAATAATGATTTCATTCATGCACCCCCTTTCATTTATTAATACTTCAAAAACGAATGGCAAATGTTGTGGCAGCCCAAAGTTCTGACAAAGGAGCAGGATTGATCATTCTGGGCAGGATTCTCTGTCCAGCGACGCCGGAATCGCGATCGGGCAGAGAATCGCGCGTCAGCCAAAAATTGAGGTTGGCACCGGGTACCCATCGGAACACCATGCTCTGGTGCCTCAATAGCAAATCATAAATAATAATAAATAATCTTTATTATTGACACAAGTAGGCTTACATTAACACTGCAATGGAGTTAGTGAAAATCCCCTCATCGCCACACTCTGGCGCCTGTTCGCGTACACAGAGGGAGAATTCAGAATGTCCAATTCACCAAACAACACATCTTTCATGACTTGTGGGAGGAAACATGAGGACATAGAACATAGAACATAGAACAGTACAGCACAGAACAGGCCCTTCGGCCCTCGATGTTGTGCTGAGCCATGATCACCCTACTCAAACCCACGTATCCACCCTATACCCGTAACCCAACAACCCCCCCTTAACCTTACTTTTATTAGGACACTACGGGCAATTTAGCATGGCCAATCCACCTAACCCGCACATCTTTGGACTGTGGGAGGAAACCGGAGCACCCGGAGGAAACCCACGCACACAGGGGGAGGAGTTGCAGACTCCACACAGACAGTGACCCAGCCGGGAATCGAACCTGGGACCCTGGAGCTGTGAAGCATTTATGCTAACCACCATGCTACCCTGCTGCCCCTAAGGACCTGGAGTAAACCCCGCCGGCACGGGGAGAACGTGCAGACTCCGTACAGACAATGACCCAATCGAACCTGGGACTCTGCCTCTATGAAGCAACAGTGCTAACCACAGTGCTACCGTGTCTACCCCCTTAATATATTCCTATTTATTGTGTATTCCCGATAACTGTTTGACCTCCCTAAATGCATGACCTCCCACTTCTCTGTGTTAAATTCCATCTGTCACTTTATTGCACACTCCACCTATCTGTATCATTTTTGAGATTATTGCTATCCTCTACACTGTCCACCAGCTAAAATCCACATTCGCAACATCCATTGCACTACCTCCATCAACCCCTCTTGTCATTTCCTCAAAGAATTCAATCAAATTTGTGAGGCAAGACTTTCCTTGAACAAATCCATGCTGACTATCCCTGACTAGTCTATGCTTCTCTATGCGACAGTTAATCCTATCTCTCAGGACTAACTGGCCTATAATTGTTTGGCATTTCCTTCAATCCATTTTGAACAATGGACCCATGTTTGCATTTCTCTAGTCCTCCAGTAACTCCCCTGTGTCTAGTGAGGATTGGAAAATCATCCTCAGAGCATCTGCTATCTCCTCCCTGGCCTCCCTCCATAGCCTCTGGCCCTGGCAACTTATCAACTTTCAAGGATTCTAACCCTTCAAGTACTTCCTCTCTCTTTATGATTATCCCATCCAATATCTCACAGTGTTCCCCTGGACTACTATATCTGCATCATCCGTTTCCTTTGTAAACACGGAGGCAAAATATTAATTTAAAACCCTTCCCACAGCCTCTGCATCAAACACGTTCCTTTCTTCATCTTTGATAGGTCACACTTTTCCCTAAACTAATCTTTAACAGTAATATATTGGTAAAACATCTTTGGGTTTTCTTTAACTTAACTTACTAATCTTTTTTCATGCCCTCTCTTTGATTTCCTTATTTCCACTTTTACTTCATCTCTGCACTTCCTATCCTTGTCTAGGCTATCTGCAGTGCATAGGGGCTGTTTAGCACAGGGCTAAATCGCTGGCTTTGAAAGCAGACCAAGCAGGCCAGCAGTACGGTTCGATTCCCGTAACAGCCTCCCCGAACAGGCGCCGGAATGTGGCGACTAGGGGCTTTTCACAGTAACTTCATTTGAAGCCTACTTGTGACAATAAGCGATTTTCATTTTTCATATTCTTTGTGCCTATCGTATGCTTTCTTTTTCTGTTTGATCTTCCCCTGTATTCCTCTGGGCAACAAGGGTGGTCTAGATTTGGCAGTACCACTCTTATTTTTGGAGGAGACATGTCTACTTTGTATATTTAGGATCTCACTTTTTAGTGCTTCCCATTGGTTTTGCACTGTTATCCTCTAACAGTGCTGTCCAGCAGCCATGTCCCTTCTCATTTCTGCAAAATTAGCCTTCCCCCAGTTCAAACTGTTTACACCTGCTTTATGTCTTTTCTTTTCCATGGTAATAATAAATCTAACTGAATTGTGATCACTATCCCCGATATGGTCGGCATCTGTCACTTTATACACTAGCTCTTCTTCGTTACCCAAGACTAGGTCTAGATTACATCTCATCTCGTTGGGTTTGTTTCCTGGACACATTACAGGAACTTTCCTCCCTCAGGTCCCCTTATATTGTTTGAATCCAGTTGATATTGGGATAGATTTAATTCTTTGAGGAAGTGACAAAGTTAATTGATGAGGGAAGGGCTGTAGATGTCATATATATGGACTTCAATAAGGCGTTTGATAAAGTTTCCCATGACAGGTTGATGGAAAAAGTGAAGTTGCATGGGGTTCAGGGTGTACTAGCCAGATGGATAAAGAACTGGCTGGGCAACAGAAAACAGAGAGTAGTGGTGGAAGGGAGTGTCTCAAAATGGAGAAGGGTGACTATTGGTGTTCCACAGGGATCCTTGCTCGGACCACTGTTGTTTGTGATATACATAAATCATCTGAATGAAGGTATTGGTGGTCCGATTAGCAAGTTTGCTGATGATACTAAGATTGGTGGAGTTGCAGATAGCAAGGGGGACTGTCAGAGAGTACAGAAAAATATAGATAGATCGGAGAGTTGGGCAGAGAAATGGCAGATGGAGTTCAATCCAGGCAAATGCGAGGTGATGCATTCTGGTAGATCTAATTCAAGAGCGGACTATACGGTCAATGGAAGAGTCCTGGGGAAAGTTGATGTACAGAGAAATCTGGGAGTTCAGGTCCATTGTACCCTGAAGGTGGCAACGCAGGTCGATAGAGTGGTCAAGAAGGCAAACAGCATGCTTGCTTTCATTGGACGGGGTACTGAGTAAAAGAGTCGGCAGGTAATGTTACAGTTGTATAGGACTTTGGTTAGGCCACATTTGGAATACTGCGTGCAGTTCTGGTCGCCACATTACCAGAATGATGTGGATGCTTTAGAAAGGTTGCAGAGGAGGTTCACCAGGATGTTGCCTGGTATGGAGGGTGCTAGCTGTGAAGAAAGGTTGAGTAGATTAGGATTGTTTTCATTGGAAAGACAGACGTTGAGGAGGGACCTGATTGAGGTCTACAAAATTATGCGAGGTATGGACAGGGTGGGTAGCAACAAGCTTTTTCCAAGAGTGGGGGTGTCAATTACAAGGGGTCACGATTTCAAGGTGAGAGGGGGAAAGTTTAAGGGAGATGTGCGTGAAAAGTTTTTTACGCAGATGGTGGGTGCCTGGAATGCTTTGCCAGCGGAGGTTGTGGAGGCGGGCAGGATAGCATCATTTAAGATGCATCTAGACAGATATATGAACGAGCAGGGAACAGAGGGAAGTAGATCCTTGGAAAATAGGCGACAGGTTTAGATAAAGGATCTGGATCGGCGCAGGCTGGGAGGGCCGAAGGATCTGTTCCTGAGCTGTAATTTTCTTTGTTCTTTGTTCTTAGTTAAAGTCTCCTATTATTATTGCCCTCTTGATCTTACAGGCAGAAATTTGCTGACATGTTGGTTCTTTTATCTCCCTTTCACTATTTGCGGGTCTGTAGTATACTCCCAGTAGTGTGACTGCCCCTTTTTTATTTCTAAGCTCAACCCATAAAGCCTTGTATGCTGACCAGTTGAGTATTTCATCCCTTCTCCCAAGATAAATCAATCTTTAACCATTAGTGCTACTCTCCCTCCTTTTTTTATCTCCCACTCTATCTTGCCTGAAGACTCTATAACCAGGGATATTGAGTTGCCAATTTTGCCCCTCCTTTAGCCAGGCCTCCATTATAGCAATAGCATTCTGCTGACATGGGTCTACCTGTGCCCTTAACTCATCTACCTTGTGGTGTGATTTCTGTGTAACAGTGGTTCTTAAAAACATACTGCTGGAACCTCCTTGCAAAATATTAAAGAAATTATTTCAATCATTGGTGTGCATATCTATATTGCAACTGGCAAACTTTGTACCTAGTGTGGCAGATACGCAGAAATTGCCATGTTTGTCCCCTTTTCTATGCCTGAAAAATCTGTAAATTAAATGTGGTATCTACTTCTACTGCAAAAATGCTTAAGAAATGGAAGCGATTACATGGACAAATCAATTCTCTCTGCTGCAAATAGTGCATTAAGACCCTGCATTATAACATGAAGCTCCTGTGCTATTTTAATGAAGATGTTAACCTGCTTAAATTAACTGCAACATCTTACCTATAACAGCAGGAAAGTACACTGATACAAATTTCACAGCAAGCTTTCAACCAATTAGATTTTTCTAACCACTTATCTTTTGATAACCACTTATCTTTTTTTTCCGTGGGATAAGAAAGGACACTGGGATTCATCTGGTGGTGTATGCAGCTCACCTCATACCTTACACATACTACATAATTTCAGTCTTTGGAATGCTCCAGAATAACTTTGACTCTATTTTGTTTTAGAAGTGGGATCAAGGTGATATTTTATATGTATCTGAAAAAAATTTAAGAAAAGATGTGTGTTTCTCAAACCAATATGTGTTTTTAAAAGCTTAACATATTTAGAATATTAAGCATTGCTGCCTCACGGCGCCGAGGTCCCAGGTTCGATCCCGGCTCTGGGTCACTGTCCGTGCGGAATTTGCACATTCTCGCCGTGTCTGCATGGGTTCCGCCCCCACAACCCAAAGATGTGCAGGGCAGGTGGATTGGCCACGCTAAATTGCCCCTTAATTGGAAAAAAAATGAATTGGGTACTGTAAATTTATAATTATAAAACATTTTTTAGAATATTAAAAACCCACGTTGATTTTTTGAAGATGAATTCTGGGATAAATTGGGGGAAATCTAATTTGCACATAAAAAAGTGCTGTTTTAGTCAAAGCTTTGGTGGTGAGTAGGAGAACCCCCAACAAAATTCCCAGCACAAAGTTTCCAAGTATGCTGACAACATGAAGGTTGGTGGGAATGTGCATGGTGAGGAGGATGTTAAGAAGCTTCAAGGTGATTTAGCCAAGTTGAGTGAGTGGGTAAATACATCGCTGATGCACTATAACATTGGTAAATGTAAAGTTCTTCACTTTGGATGGAGAAACAGAATGGCAAGTATTATTTAAATGGTGATAGATCGGGAAATGTTAAAGTACAAAGGGACCTGGAAGTCCTCGTACACCAGTCACTGAAAGCCAGCATCTAGGTACAGCAAGCAGTTAGGAAGGCAAATGGTATGATGACCTTCATTGTAAGAGGGCTTGAGAACAGGAGCAAGGATGCAGCCATACAGGGCCTTGGTGAGACCATACCTGGAGTATTATGTGCAGTTTTTGGACACAATTCTCAGTTTGGGAGACTATTGTCTGCTGCCGGAGTTGAATTGCACGTGGTTCGGGAGCACAAATCAGGAAACGATTCTCAATCCTATGCCGTCCAAATTTATGTATGGCGAGGATTGCGAGGGATTCTCGAGGGAATCCCACTATCTGGCTGCTATTTTGAGTGGACAGCCCTATAACAAGGACCCACGCCTGGCCACCGTCCGGCATCCCAATTTAGATCCCCCCCCACTCCCCGCCCCCCAGCATCGCAATTCAGAGTTACATAGATTAGCGCAGTCAGCTCTCACAGAGGTTGAGGCTAAGGGGCTTTCAGAGCACTTTTATGTTAAGAACGGAGTACTCATGAGGAAGTGGAGATATCTGTGGAAAAGGATTGTTCGTCAGATAGTGGTACTGCCCAAATATCACAGGAGAATACTGCAGGTAGCACATGAGATACCAATGGCAGGACATGTGGGAATTCAGACTCTCAGGCATCAGTCAACAAGCATTTTCATGGCCTGGACCGCATAAAGGTGTAGAGCAATTCTGTAGAACCTGTCAAATCTGTCAGGTAATAGGTAACCCACAACATGGGATTAAACCAGCATCTCTAATACCAATACCAGTGTTTGAAGAACAATCTAGTCGGGTATTAGTCGGTTATAGATTGTGTTGGACCGTTGCCTAAAACAAAGGTAAGGCATCAGTACATTCTTACGGTCATGGATATGACCACCCAGTTTCCAGAAGCTATACCGTAGAGAACAATTACAGCTGAGGTAGTTGACACAGTTCTTCACACGCTATGGCCTCCCCTTAAAAGTACAATCTGACCAGGGTTCTAACTTAATGTCTAAAATTTTACAGGACATAATTCGTAGTTTAGGTATCGAACAACTAAAGTTGACTGTCTATCACCCACAAACTCAGGGAGCTTTGGAGAGGTATCATCAGACTCTCAAAACATGATTAGGGCCTATTGCTCATCCAAGAGACTGGGACGAGGGATTGAATTTTTACTATTTACCACCAGGGATTCTCTGAATGAATTTACCAGATTTAACCCATTTGAATTTCTTTTTGGCCATGATAAACTGGGTCCATTAAAGTAGATAAAAGAGAAGTTTTTAAAACAAAACGACAAATTGCCAATGCTGGATTACTTGTCCACGTTTCTGGAAAGACTCACAGGATCTTGTCAGGTAGCATTTCAGGGTTTGGGGTTAAAGAATGAAAATATGCGCAAAACATTCCAAGCTGGAGCTGAGGTATTGTTGTCTGTGCAGTGTGAAACCCTGATAGCAAACTTCAGTGACTTCTAAAAGGTGGATAGGAGGGTGAGAAAGGTGACTTACCGAATAGTTAGTACTCCAGACCTTCGGAGTAAGAACCAATTATGCCACATAAATATGTTGAAAAAATAGCGTTGTAGGGAAGAAGATGGGAAGGAGCATGTATGTTAGGTGGCAGAAATAGTGGAAGAGGACAGAGATGGTAGGAGTGAGGTAGGGGAAGAGATTGACAGTTCACAGAGTGACCTTGCTGTGGTACAACTAGCAAATAGGGCAATACTAGAACAGTTCGATACTGAGGTTTCCTATTTAGAAGAAGAGCAACAAAAAGGTCTCATAAGGACACTGCAAAAGCGTAAGCAGATTTGTAGAGACACACTGGGGTTCACTACGCTAACTGAACATGATGTGAACATAGGTGACTCCATCCTGATAAAACAGTATCCATATTGACTGAACCCACAGAAACTATCTCAGATAGAAGCGGAAATCCAATACATGTTGGAGAATCAGTTAATTGAGCTGAGTAAGAGTAGCTGGAGTTCGCCGTTTGTGTTAGTACCTAAGCTGGATGTGACAACCCAGTTACGCATGGATTACCAGAAAGTCAATGCCATCACCAAAACTGATTCATATCCGATTCCAAGGTTGGAGGGTTGTATCGATAGGATAGGCAGTGCCTCATTCCTGTCAAAAATAGAACTATTAAATGAGTATTGACAGATTACTTTAATGACCAGGGCTAAGGAAATGTCTGCCTTTGTGACTCCCAGGGGATTGTATCAGTGTAAGTTGATGCCATTCGGATTCAAAAACGCACTAGCTAAATTCTAATGACTCATGTTCCAAGTCGTGGATAGAGTGCCTAACTGTGTGGTCTATTTGGATGATGTGATAATTTACAGTAACACACGGGAGGAGCATGTGAAACAATTGGAGGAGTTATTCAAACAACTGCAGTTGGCTAAGTTAGTCATCACTTTGGCCAAAAGCGAGTTTGTGAAAGCAAATGTGACCTATTTAGGGCATTTTGTGAGACAGGGACAAGTGGTACCCAGAATGACCAAAGTAAGGGCATTACTAGATTTCCCCACTCCCAAAACCAAACTGGAGATTGAGGTTCCTGAGCATGTGTGAGTTCTATAGGAAATTTGTACCTAACTTCAGTACCGTGGCACTACCTGTGACCAATGTATTGCGAAAACAAACAAAATGGTTTGGTCGGCCAAAATACCAAACAGCGTTGAGAAATTGAGCGTCATATCGGTAAGCAAATCAGTGTTTATTGCCCTTCATTTTTCTAAACTTTTTAAATTGGCCAGTGACCTGGGTGTGGGGGCAGTGTTAGTACAGGGTGATGAGGAAGGAATGGAGAGGCCAATGGGATACTTAAAAAAAAAACAAATCTGTGTCAAAGAAAATGCTCTACCATTGAGAAGGAAGCCTTAGCATTGCTACTAGCCCCGTCACCATTCTGAAGTATATGTCTCGCATAACAATAAATAAAGCTTAGCCTATGCGGACCACAATCCTCTAACATTTATAGAAAAATTAAAAACTCAGAACGCAAGATTATTTTGTTGGAGTTTATTGCTGCAACCTTTCGATGTTAAAATTGCACATATCTTGGAAAGGACAATGTTATTCCAGATGCATTGTCGCAGGTTTAAATGTTGATAAGTGGCAGATATAAGATTTAGGGGAAACTTAGGTAGTAGGAAAGGAAGGATGAATGGATGTGTATTTTGTGTCACCTACCTTGGCATGTGATGGTTTTGATTTCCTTTTGTTCCCATTTATTTTATTTTATTATTTTTGATCTGTGGACCCATAATCAGAATGTGCCTTTAAGCAGTGGATTCGAGTGAAAGAAGCCTGCTAGTCAGGACAGTGTATTCCAGGTTTCATCTTTTGAAGAGGAGAAAACAGACTCTTTGGCACTTGATCAATCTTAACAACCAGCTTTGGAGGAAGTCGGTTCAATTGGCTGGCTGACAACAGGTGGATTGGCCAGGGACGGAGTTCTGCCTGACAACAGTCACTGAGTAGTTCCTGTGTGATGTTTCTGAGAGACAACTGGGCAGAAGTGATTAGACCTTGAAAGGAGAAGGAACTCGCTCTCTCTCTTGCAGTTGAAGTAAAGAACTGCTTTATTGTTCTAAAACCAGTAAATGCCTGGCGCATCTTCACTACATATTTGAAATTTTTTTCAATCTACAGAGAAGCTAGACAGCCTTGTCAGAGAAAACCATCTCAATCCTAGAAGGAAGTACCAAAACAAAAGCTTGAACTCCTGAAATACTTTAACTGAAAGCCATCCTGGTGCATCAGAGATCTTGGCGGGAAACTCTGGTCGCCGACGCCGAAATCGCATTCGGTGATCAGCCAGAGAATCCCCGTTTCCAGTGAAATCGGAGGCAACTCCGCTTTTTGCGTTGCTCTGCCCCCTGCAAAGTAGCGTACTCTAGGAGTATGCCGCATGCCGTATTGATGGCCTCAAGACGTTGCCTGTGGCCCAGCCCCCGATGCTCTGAGTTCCCGACAGTGGGATCTCTCATGGTATTACCTGTTGGAACTCGGCATGACAGCTGCGGACCCAGTCCAACGCCGCCACAGTCGGGGGGAGAGCCAATCCGCAGGCCAGGGGGGACTTGGCAGGAGCTGCGGCACTGTTGGAGTGTGGTCCGGCGCTCACAGAGCCAGCCAAATGGGGGGCACTATTTTGCTGGCCAGGTCTGCGCACGGCCAGCGCCATGTTGCACGGTGTGGCTGCTGCAGTCCGCCGCCTTGCGCATGCGCGACTATGGCCCCAGAAAATTCTCCGTACCGTATCGGCAGCTACAGCCGGGTGCTCTACACTGACCTTCCTGCTAGCCCCCAGCCAAACGGAGGATCGGTGGCCGTTTTGCACCGAGTATTCGGTCGTAAAAGGCCACCGTTCCATCTGTGTCAGGACATAGCCTGAGAATCGGAAAATCCAGGCCCCCTATATCCTTGTATTTTATCATTATTCTTCCCTCTCCACCACCCTTTCCCTCTATATTTTCTCTGTGTGTGTATAGAGTGGGGTAAGTTGGAAAGGGGGAGGGATTGGATAAAGGGTATGTGCAAGTCTGTCACATTTTTTGTAAGTTTATTTATGTTACTGTTAAAGTAATATAATGCTATTTAGGTTAAAATTAAAAACCTGGTACCTGCAGTTTAGTGGGCTCAGCCTAGGTCCTTATATTTTAAAATAACATCTAATTTCACTTGTGTTGCGACTCCGGGTCACGTAGGGCTGCAACTACTGACTGCGCACTAGCCCACGGTGTCGCAACCGTTTTCATAAGCAGAGCCAACGGTCTGCCCAGGAACAACAGAAAACTGCAGCAACTGCAGTTACATTTGAGTGACAGGAAACTCTGGGACTCTAGATCTACTGCCATATGGTTCAGAGGCTAAGGGAGGATTCTCCACCAGCGCCCGGGGGTTTCCCGATGGCATGGGGCTACCCTACAATGGAAACCCTATTAACTGGCCGGGGTAACGGAGAATTCCGCCGGCGGGTCAGGGCAGAAAATGCGGCGCAGCGAGGCAGACAATCCAGCCCTAAGTCTTTTCTGTTTGTACTGCTTAACACCTAAATCATTTATGTATATTTTTAAATACTCGACAGAATTCCAGTTTTAAAATAAATGTAATCCTGCTAGTTTGCTGGTTTTCAAAACATTCAAGCATATTATAAATTCATGCATATTATGGAGTACCTTTAAAATGGATGATTAACTGTATTAACTAAAAGGAAAAATAGAGAAATAAGTGGAACAAGGTAATTTAAAATGTCTTCACAAGATAAAAAAACTTCATATTACATTTAATTTCAGCCTTCCAGAATACCAACACCACTATTTTACCATCACGGCAACTGGTATTTTGCTTAATAAATCCAATGTTTGTTTTTCCCGCTTTAAGCATTTCACAGTATGCACCATCCCGATCCAATTTGGATTTGGATTGGATTTAATGTCACATGTAGCGAGGTGCAGTGAAAAGTATTTTTCTGCATACAGTCCAGACAGATCGTTACATACATGAAAAAACATAGGACATAAATATGTACGTCTATGTCGATATGATGTAAATACACAGACACAGGCATCGGGTGAAGCATACAGAGTGTAGAACTACTCAGTAGAGAAGATGCGTGAAGAAATCAGTTCGGTCCATAAGAGGGTCATTCAGGAATCTGGTAACAGCGGGGAAGAAGCTGTTTTTGAACCTGTGAGTAAGTGTTCTCTGACTTTTGTACCTCCTGCCTGATGGAAGAGGTTGGAAGAGCGAATAACCCGGGTGGGAGGGGTCTTTGATTATAACAATAATAATAATCTTTATTGTCACAAATAGCCATACATTAACATTGCAATGAAGTTACTGTAAAAAGCCCTTAGTCGCGGCACCTGTTCGCGTACACAGAGGGAGAATTCAGAATGTCCAATTCACATAACAGCACGTCTTTCGGGACCTGTGGGAAAGAAACTGGAGCACTTGGAAGAAACCCCAGCAGAACAAGGAGAAACATGCAGACTCCACACTGACAGTGACCCAAGCCGGGAATCGAACCTGGGACCCTGGCGCTGCAAAGAACAGTGATAACCACTGTGTTTTCCGTGCCGCCCACCTTATTAGCAAGTAGGAAATCAGTAGCATTTCCCAATTGTGCTCTTTAGTATGCCAGTGTAGGAAAACAATTAGGTGACAACGGGGTGATGTTCTCTGGTCTTCCTGTGCCGTGTTTCTCAGAGGTGGAAGGTGACCCGTCATTGTCCAGCGGTGCGTTCTTCTGCTCCCACCGCTATCGATGGGATATCCCATCGAATGCAGCCGACAGTGCTGGGAAACCTGCACCTGGGGCGCGCCTTCGGCTGGGACCGGATGATCTGGCTGACGTGAACAGGTGGAAGATCTCGCCGATGTTTCCCCTCCTTCCCACTGGATAATTGTCTAAACTCACTCTATGGGCGTGATTTTTTCTGCTCTTTTTTTTGTTGGGCGTGGTTCAGCGACCGGAGCAGAAAAATCCCATGAGAACATCCAAAACCGCATTTTCACGCAATATAAACATGTGACACAATGTCCCTCCCCACTCAATGATGTAAGCACCTTTCCCAAAGTTCAAATGTTGAGAACATGATTGAATGCGTTAATATCTCATTATCAGGCCTCTACGACTAAATAATCGCTGCCATCCGTCATAAAATGTTTTCACCCCAAGCATGACGGTTAAACAACGTGAATCACGATTGATCTTCCCAAGGCATGCATTGGCAACCAGACCTCTCCCGGAGCTCAGGGTGGGGAGAGTCACACCTGGGCAATGCCGATGCCTTTAAAAAATGGCGACGATCTTTGAGGGACTAAGTTGCTGTGGAGCTGGTGAGTCAGAAATCACCCCACCAGCTTCAGGTTTTGTTTTCCTAAGTCCCGTATTACACGATGGATAAAGCTGTCATTGCTGTCAGCGGCTTCGACTTTGCTTTTCCCACTCGCCATCGTCCTTTTGCCGAATTCTGGGAAAATACTCCATCTGTCTTCCTGGAGGAATTGCATTAGAAACTGGGAAACTTCCCACATGAGGATGTATGAATGTGAATTCTGCTCTGTTGCTCTGTTACACCATGTAGAACACCAGCATATAGGAAAGTCCACTAATTCACTTTATTGCACTGGTAACATACAGCATTTATGTAAATTCTTCTGTGCTATTTTAACAAAACTGTTGAGCTCGAAAAACAATAACTTCAATTTAAATGTATTTAAAAATAATAGGATTGATAGCGTTGTTAAAATGGCTTAAATAGGAAGGTTGTATGAAAGTGTTAACCAATATTATATAAATGTCCTGAATTTTCATCCAAGAACATGGTGACACAGTGGTAAGCATTACTGCCTCACACCGTCAGAGGCCCACGTTCAATTCTGCCCTTGGATGTCGGTCTGTGTGAAGTTTACACTTTCTCCCCCATTTTTGCGTGGGTTTCCTCCGGATGCTCCGGTTTCCTCCCACCGCCCAAAGAAGTGCAGGTGAGGTGGATTGGCCATGATAAATTGTCCCTTTATGTCCAAAGATACACATCTTAGGGTTGGTTGAAAGGTTACTGGGATAGGTTGGGGCAGTGGGCTTGGGTGAATTATTCTATCTAGAGGTTTGGTGCAGACATGATGGGCTGAATGGCCTCCTTCTGCACTGCAGTGTCTCTATAATTCTATGATTCTGTGAACATCCTTCTCTGAATAAACAAACAAAGAAGCTTGTTTGATCTGTGCTTTTGTACGGAAGTATAACTGCAAACCTGAAAGAGTTAATTGAGCGGAAACTTAGAAGCTTGTGTCTTATTTCTAGGGCAGTACAGTCGTGAGAGAATCTTAAAGACCTATCAATTAGAAATGTGCATTATCTTCATACTAAAGTACGAGTGGATCCTATTTTCCCTTGTCCTTGCTAGGTTTCATAATGATCATGCTGAGATTTTACAAAATTAATGTCTTAAATTAGGCAATAGCATGTTGCTAGGATGCAAGCTCGATACTGAAAGGATTAACTTATTAAGTGTTTAAAAAAAATCTGTTACTATGGTGCATGTTACAAAAAGACATTTCAAAGGTTTGAAGTGAACATATTGCGCAAAGCTTGTTGCTAAGCTTCCAGATTCAAAGGGATATATTCGCACTTATAACAGTGCATATACAGTAAAGTGTATATATGTTGCCATGAAGCAAATATGCAGATACAATAGACAGACAGGCATAACTAAAACAAATAGGTTGATTAGTAATTTTGTGTTTTGCAAAGATATGAAGATTTATGGAACAAGGGTTGGCAAATGAAGTTAAGATGCAGATCGGTCATGATCTAATTGGATAGTGGAACAGACGACAGGGGCTGATGGGCCTATTTTGTTCTGATGCACCTAAATATTTCTAGGAACTTAGATTATTTTTTGGCCCCCGAAGCTCTGTGTTCGTTCGAATAGTCATAGAGACAGAAAGAGATCTGTCACTATTGGGGTTAGCCATTAGGTTCCTGACAGTTCAGACTCCAAATTTCACTTTGACACTTAGAAGATGCCTGTATATCATGTTCTAAATCTCGTGTCATCATTGCACACTGACTACTACAAGGTCTCAACAGAGTGAGGCCTTGGTCCGAAGGGGTTCCCAGATGATTGGAGGCCAGACTCTGCGGTGAGACATTAGCATGGTCCGTGCATGAATATGCAGCTGGGTTTGTAACCTGTGGCCAGGAGCAGACAGAAGCTGAAAAAACAGTTGAATCAGGAGCTAGACACAAACTCATCAAGGGACTGAAGTCTATCAATTAACATGTTGGGGCAAGGATAGTAGATTGACAAGTTACTTTACATGTCACAAAAGATTGTCATGGCAGATAGGTAAATTGGGTGTAATGGTATAGCTGTGCAGTCGGGAGCATAAATCATCTTCTTGATGTCGAGGTAAGTCCAGGAATTAGAAGCCAAGCTTGAAAGATGATGCAGATATCCATTTTCCAGATCTTTTCCACAGGTTACAGATCAAAAAAGAAGTCACAGATTCTGGACAGAAGCAGTGTCTTATGTTTTTCCCAATGCAGCCCAGTGCAGAAACTTGGGGCGGGATCCTCTGTTCCGGCAGCCAGCCAATGGGGTTTCCCATTGTGGCCATCCCACGCTGTCGGGAAACCCATGGGTGTGGGTGCACTGCTGGTGAAGCGGATGATCCCACCGATGGAGAATCCCGCAGATAGTCTAGATGTCCCGTGAAGTCCAGGAATCTGAAGCCAAATTTGTTAGGAAATCTTCAAAGCATCCCTGTAGAGATTAAACATCCCCGCCGACTCAAAGTCCTTGGCTTGGACCCAACCAAAATGTCAATCATTAGGCTTTTAATTCAGATTTATTTTATTGAATTCAAATTTACATCTGCCATGGTGAGATTCAAGGCCTGGTTCCCCAGAGACTACCCTGGGTCTCTGGATTACTAGTCCAGTGATGATATCATGATGCCTCTGCATTCCTGTTTGCAAATGCTTTTTTAGAAATCTAGATAAGGAAAATCATTGTATTCTCTTCAACATTCCTATTACAGCATCAAAAATTCCAATTTGATTAGTCAAATACATTCTGCCTTTTACAATTCCATGCTGCCTCTCCTTAATGAGCTCACACTTCTTCAAGTGTCTGTTAATTCTTTCCATGATTATTATTTCTAAAACCTCACCAACATGATGGTAAACTCACTGGCTTGTAATTACTAGATCATTCCTTACTTCCACTCCTCTGGTACCCTCCTCAACATCTCGGGAGGTTTGGAAGATTATGGCAAGCCCTTCAGCTATCACAGTAACTTAATTGCAGTGTTAATGTAAGCCTACTTGTGACATTAATAAAGATTATTAATAGTTCCACCTTCACTTCTTCTAGCAAACGGGATGCAAGGCTTTGGGATGTGACTTATCCATTCAAAGCAAAATCTGCCTTTTCAGTACATCCTGCCATAAACAGATTTACAGTTTTTGGGACTCCACGCTCACTTTCAGGTCTGAGGCGCTTGCCTCCCCGCCACCCCCCCCCCCCCCCCCCCAACCTCATGCCCCACCAGACTCCACTCACCCTCACCCCACAAAACACTCTCCCATTCTTACAAACTCACTCACCTCAGCCTCCTGCCTTACTCGACGTCTCCGCCTGGCTAAGGCTTGATTTGGGGGTGTCACTCCTCACTGTTGCTGGCCTGTCCGGGATCAAGTCGCAAACCTGCTGTTCTCGTCTGCTCGGTGGCTGACCTCACCTCGTGGTGGTTTGATTTCGGTGCCTTGTGCCCCACTCTTTGCTGGCCTGCCATCAGCCATGGGACGATTCACCATACAGAGGCTGATTTCACTCTGCATTGTTCTGCTGCTAGGCTCAAAAGCCAATCAGAAAATGCAGCGCAACCAGGCTCTGATTAGATTCCCAGTACACCTGCTGGCATTGGTCAAGGCCCTGATCCTAGCCATGTAGGTGGGATTCTCCAATAATGGGGCTATATCCCCACGCCGGCATGAAAACAGGCGCTAACCACTCCGGTGTCAAACGGCCCCGAAAGAGGAATTTTCCATTTTCTAGGGGGCTAGGTTGACGCCGAAGTGGTTCCCGCAGCTCCAGCCGGCCCAAGTTTACGCATGGCGCAGGGCGGCTGGCATATTTCCACACATGAACAGAATGGCCGGCGTAGCGCGGGGGTTCCCTTCTCCAACGCCGGCCTCCGAGCAATACGGTGGGAGCCCTACAGGGCCCGGTGGTGAGGAAAGAAGGCACCCCACGGAACCAGCACGCTGGTTGATCGGTAGGCCCCGATCGCTGCCCAGACCACCGTGGGGCCCTCCCCAGGGGTCGGATTTCCCCCCCCACCACCCCAGGACGGCCCCGCGTTGCCAGGTCCCGCAATGTGTGAGGTGAGTAATTCATGCCGCCGAGACTGGGCAAAACTTGTCGGCCACTCGGCCCATTGGGGTCTGGAGAATCTCCAGGGGCCCTCTGTCAACGGCCCCTGACCTGCGTGGCGGGAAGCCCGCGGCGCCAAACAACGCGCCGGATAATAGGGAAGCCGCTTTGGGGCGTGATTCGCGCCTCCCCCGGGGATTCTCCGACCCGGTGCAGGCCTCAGCAGGTCTAACAGCATCCACGGGAGAGAACAGGGCAAATGTTTTGAGCCTGGATGATTCTTCACCAGATATGGCTTCATCAGACGTCATCCAGACTCTCTCTCCACAATGCTGTCAGACCTGTTGAGATTTTCCAGCATTTTCTGTTTTTGGTTCAGATTCTGGCATCTGCAATACTTCCTTTTATTCTTTGGCCCAGCTCATTCTCCAGCACCAGGTCCAGAAATGCCACCCTTCCTAGTTGGAATGAGAATTTACTGATCAAGGAAGTTCTCCTGAATACGTTTCAGAGACTCTCCTCCCCCTCCTTACCCTTTGTTTTAAAATTACCTCAAACAAGTTGAGGTAATTTAAGTCTTCTAACATCATTACCGGAAATCATATAGTCCTGATCTCGGGACCTCCATTGGGATTATAACACTCCCGTCTAAGTCCGGAGCAACATCCACATCCATGGGTAAGTGAGACAGGCTTTTTGACCACTTTCACCCGTGGATAGCATGCAGGCGCCAACCTCACGGTGTCAGGAGGCATATATCAGACCGGGGAGTGGTGTTTACGTGATGGGTACCTGGGCAGCGGCAGCAATGCTAGTATGTCCACGGGAGCCAGCACGGGCACCTCTTAACTCTTAAGTTAAGTATTTACTGCTCAGCAACCAAATATACTCATCCTCACACAGAAACACACACTCAGAAAAAGATTGCGATTGTAAAGGTAGCATGCCTTCATGTTTTATGATTTCAAGACTTCTTTGTTACACTTTTACCATTGGGTGAAAACATGAAACAATGCAGACCTAATAATCCTTCTTGTACACTGAAGAAATACTCCAGTAGTTTAAAAGGATGGATTTGCTGTTGCTTTTCACAGCTGCAGGTGTTTCGTAATATACTTCAGTCAAGGTGCAATATCGGACCCCGTGGTATGCGACCTCTGGGAGACAGTTCAAGGATAAACCCAAACCTTTATCTGCCTGAGGTTGTTCTGAGGCAGGGTTTCTTCCCTTCATTATCTTTGATATTTATGCCTGTTTGACCAGAATATGCCTTAGTATAATCCTTAACTAGAGCATTTTTCCCATTGTCTTCATAGTTTCTGATGGTTAGGACATTGTCAGACAGTGGAGTCCGGACATCACTCACCTGCAGGCCACCTTGATAGAATAGAGATTTCCGCAACCATTGTTTCTGGATTTCAAGGTTGGAGTCAAAGAGTTTGAAATAGTAATGTGAATTCAGTCTTCTTAATTAGTTGGAGAAATTATCACTGGAAAGATTATTTGCATTTTATTGAACAACTTCATCAATACCTGACCATAAATTAGCTCCTTGTTCTTATAGCTACATGTGAATGGCAAGGAAACAGGTCACCTGTCCTCTCAACATTTTGGTTAGCAAAAGTGTTTGTTTCAGGTTTCTAGTTGATATGTTCATTTATTTGTGTTATAGTCCCAATGGAGGTCCCAGGATCAGGACGATATGATTTCTCGTGACTTTCCTGGAATATGAACTTCCCCTTTAAGACAGGCAGGCCTTCTCCTTTAAGTGGGCGATGTTTCCCCTTTACAAGGAGAGTCCCAGTTATGTAAAATCCCCGGCCTACCTGCAGGTCAGAAAGAGACCCTTAGGAGAGTGGAAGGAGCATCGTAATTGTACTGAAATAATCCTTGTTCTGTAATTTCTACTTTTGTCTGTGTGTTCTCCCTTCTGTGGATTCAACACTGGTATTCAGGTTTCAGTGGAGTTGCTGGTGACACCAGTTGCTATGTGCCTGGCCCACCATCTCTAGGCTTTGGCACTGCTAACCACTGAAATGCAACTCATAGGAAAGCTTTTGATGCAGGTACAGACGATCGGGGGCAATATGTTGAATGCATGGACTATTTTCTTCGAATTAATGCGATTACTGGCAATGCATGAAAAGTTGTTATATTACTGGTGGCTTGCGGAGGCCCACCTACAGTGTGATAAAGAGTTTGACTCATCTGGATGCCTCAGACTCTTGGTTGTTTGCTGCCCTGGTGACCTGGTGGGGAAGCATTTCGACCCCAAAACCACCCCTCACCATACTCCATTTCTGATTCCCACATGGCTGCTCAGGCCCAAGCTAAGTCGGTGAATGAGTGTCCGGAAACTTCAGTGGATGGACTACTGGATCCAGGGCATCGTTTTGACAAATCCAAGTCTGGTTTCTTACAAATGCGGGCACAGAGCCATGAGTCTAATCGCTATGTGGGACCATCCCCAAAGTCACTTGCTGGATACACCCGCCATACTGCCCATTGATTCAAACGTCTCGTCTTCAACGATGCCCCGGCCACCCCTGTTAGCACCAACGACCCAGCTCCGCCAGTTGCTGAAGATTCAGCAGTAATTTGTGAGGACACAGGTGATGGACGAAGAATCGTCTACTCCGACTTGAAAATCAAGATGGACATTCAGCCACCGCTGAGGTGGCCGTGCTGGCTCCCGTGGCCCTACTAGCATTGCTGCCGCTGCCCAGATGCTCTTCACGTAAACACCACTCCCCGGTCTGATATATGCCTCCTGACATCGTGAGGTTGGCGTCTGCATGCTATCCACAGGCGAAATGGTCAAAACGCCTGTCTCACTTACCCATGGATGTGGATGTTGCTCCAGACTTAGACGGGAGGAGTGTTATAACCTCAATGGAGGTCCCGAGATCGGTACTATATGATTTCCCGTAACCTCCCCATGAATCTGACCTTCCCCTTTAAGGGGGCGGGGTTTCCCCTTTATAAGGAGAGTTCCAGTTGTATAAAATCCCGGCCTAGCTGCAGGTTGAGGAAGATGGGGCAAGATTCTCCCCAAATGCGGAGAATCGTAAAGGCTGCCGTGGGACAGGCCGTGACCTAGGAGCGCCGCCCCGTGCGTCACGGCGGCGCGGCGTTGACGACGGTCGTCAAGGCCGCACGTCGAGCGTCACGGCGGCTGACACGGCCGATGACGTCAGCTGCGAATGCGCAGGTTGGACAACGCCAACCCACGCATGCACAGTTGCCGTCTTTCTCCTCAGCCGCCCGGAAAGACGTGGCGGCTTGATCTTGCCGGGCAGCGGAGGGGAAAGAGTGCGTCTGTTTTGGATGCTGGCCCGACGATCGGTGGGCACCGATCGCGGGCCTGTCCCCTCCTGAGCACAGTCATGGTGCTCCCGTGCCAATTGGGCCTCTAGATGCCCCAAACGGGCATCTGGCGCCCGTTTCACGGACAGCAGCAAGCAGGTGTGTTTGCTGCCGTGTTGAAATGGGCGTGAAGGCCTGGCCGCTCGGCTCATTGGCCTCGGAGAATCGCCGCTCGCCGTAAAAAACGGCGAGCAGCGATTCGTGGCGTGGTTCGGGCGTGGGGGGGGGGAGAATAGCGGGAGGGCGTGAAAAATGTCGGGAGGCCCTCCCGCTCTTCTCCCACCTGGCGCGGGGGGCGGAGAATCGCGCCCATGATCTTTAGGGGTGTGGAGGAGTATTGTATGTATTAAAATAAACCTTGTTTTATAATTTCTACTTTTATCTATGCATCTGCCTACTGCGAATTCAACAATGTAGTTTATAAGTTTGTATCGTGTGTGCATGACATCCTTTAATGTTTCTCACTGTAAAATACCCCCAGTCACATGATCACATATTTATTGCTTCTCTACTCTAACCAAATGGATTCTGTTCTTGCACCTCCAGGACGTTCAATTACATCAAATCTTCCTTATTCATTATTGCCATTCTGCTTCCTTTCTCCTTCCCTTTTTTCTTCCTTATCATTTCTTCTGAACACTTTGTATCATTGTGACCAAGGAATGATGTAAAATCCAAATAGTCAAACTTTTCAATAGAATAAAATGTTTGCAGTAGAACATAGAACAGTACAGCACAGAACAGGCCCTTCGGCCCTCGATGTTGTGCCGAGCCATGATCACCCTACTCAAACCCACGTATCCACCCTATACCCGTAACCCAAACAACCCCCCCTTAACCTTACTTTTTTTTAGGACACTACGGGCAATTTAGCATGGCCGATCCACCTAACCCGCACATCTTTGGACTGTGGGAGGAAACCGGAGCACCCGGAGGAAACCCATGCACACACGGGGAGGACGTGCAGACTCCGCACAGACAGTGACCCAGCCGGGAATCGAACCTGGGACCCTGGAGCTGTGAAGCATTTTTGCTAACCACCATGCTACCGTGCTGCCCTTTAGTAGTGGTGACAGGTCAAAAATTTCAACTTAATGAAATGGCTGAAGGCACCTTAAAGGAGTATCATAAAACAAAGTACAACACTGAGATAAAGCAGGAGGTATATTAGGTCAGATGATCAAAAACATGGTCAAAGAAGTAGTTTTTAAGGAATCTCTTAAAGATAGAAAGTGAGTAGAGAAGAGAAGCAGAGAGATGTAAGGAGGGAATTCCAGAGACTGAGACGTAGACAACTGAAGGCATAGTCACAAATGGTAGAGCAATTACAATTGGAATGCATATGAGGCCAGAATTAGAAATGTGCAGATATCTTGTAGGAGGAGAATACAGGAATAGGGAGGAGAAGTTAATGGAGGGATTTAAAAATCTAGACCTTGTGTCATGGGAGCCAATATAGATCAGGGAGCACAGGGGGATAGGGGAACAGGACAGCATAAATGCATTTATTTTCTTCAGGGATGTGGATGTCGCTAGTTAGGCTAACATTTATTGCCCATCCTTAGTTACCCTTCAGAAGGTGGTGGTGAGTTGCCTTCTTGAACCGCTGCAGTCTTTAAGGTGTAGGAACACCCATTGTGCTGTTAAGGAGTCCCAGGATGTTGCCCCAGTGAAGGAACAGTGATATATTTCAAAGTCAAGGTGGTGAGTGACTTGGAGGGGAACCTCCAGGTGGTTGGACTCTCCGATATCTACTGTTCCTGTCCTTCTAGATGGTAGTGGTCATGGGTTTGGAAGGTGCTGTCAAAGGAACCTTGGTGAGTTACTGCAGTGCATCTTGTAGATGGTATACACGGCTGCCACTGTTCGTCGGTGGTGGAGTGTTTGAATGTTTGTGGAAGGGGGAGCAATCAAGTGGGCTGCTTTGTCCTGGATGGCGCCAAGCTTCTTGAGTGTTCTTGGAGCTGCACTCATCCAGGCAAGTGGAGAGTACTCCATTACACTCCTGACTTGTGCCTTGTAGATAGTGGACAGGCTTTGAGGGTCAGGAAGTGAGCTACTCATTGTAGGATTCCTCGCCTTTGACCTGCCCTGGTAGCATATTACAGCAAATGAAATACCTCAAAGATATATAAGGCCTGATCTGAACTTAAGATAGGCAGTAGGTGTAGTTTGCCCTCTGCCTGCATGAGGCCTTAGCCATCTTGAGATTCTGGCCTCACTTACAAGAGTGGATAACAATTGAGCTAGGGGATGTCCAACAGCCTGGCAGCTTACATAACTTTTTGTAGGCTCAGGAAGAAAAGGAGCTTCTTCTAGCCCCACCACACAAAGAAATCAGACTTTTCTCGAATTATAGTTTGGGCAATTCCTTTTGATTTTCCTTCGCTCCATTTCTTTTGTTTTATTTTATTATTTTTAGTTTGTGGGCTCATAATCAGAAATGTACCTTTTAAGGCAGTGTACTTAAGCTGAGGCATCCTGCTCGTCAGGACAGTGTGTTCCAGGATTTTTGGAGACAGACTTGTTGGCGCTCAGGGAATCTTAGAACCAGCTTTGGAGGAAGTTGGTTTCATTGGCTGGCTGGTAAACAGTGAGTTGGCCTTGGACAGTGTTCTGGCTGACAACAGTCAGTGATTGGCTCCTGTAGGATGCCTCAGAGAGCTTGAAGGGAGGAGGAGCTCTCTCAATCTCTCTCTGTTGAAGTAAAGGACTGCTTTACTGTTCTAAAACCAGTGGGTTCCTGGCACATCGTCACTATATATTTGAAATGACCTTAAATCTATAAAGGACATAGACAACCTTGCCAGAGAAAACTCTCAAGGTTAGAAGGAAGAAGCATCAAAGTAAAAGCTTGAACTCCTGAAAGACTTCAACTGAAAACCATTAATTGCATCAGAGATCCTTTATCCTTTTTAATTTATCATTGTTTTCCTTTCCTCTTCGCCACCCTTTCCCTCGAGGTTGTGTGTGTGTATGTATATATAAAGTGGAGCAAGTTGGAAAGGGGGTTTGGGCACAGGGTATTAGGTAGTCAGTCACATTTTTGTCTGCTTAATTATATCATATTTGTGTATTAAATTTACAAACCTGAGGACTGCAGTTTATTGGGCTAGAGAATGTCCTCAGGTATTTTATATGATTTCACTTGTGTTGCGACTCTGAGTCAAGTGTAGCTGGAATTTTTCACGCACTAGCCAATGGGGTCATGACATAATTTAGGACGTCGCATGGGGCATCGTCTGGGGATCTTTGCAACAGTAGACAGCAATATTTGTAATAGCATAACAGGATGGGTCTGGAAGCTGACAGCGTCTTTCTTCAAGGGAGGACCTGCCTGTGGTTTTTTCACAAGGGTTTCGAGAAGACTAAGGAGGCAGAGATATATGCTATATTGCTTGAGTTTGGTAGAAACACAGGGGAGCCCACGAGCAAGTGGTCCAAATAGTTTAGCGTCAGAGGCATTTTCTCGTGGGGAAATCGAGCTGGAGAGAATTTGGTTTGCATTCGAGCATGAGAGGGAATTTTTAAAAATTGAAAGAGAAATGGAGATGCAGCAAAAAGAAAGATATAACTTTTCAAAGGGAAATTTAAATGAGGAAGTTGGAATTAGAGCTTGAGGGATAAACAAAAGAGAGAGAGAGTTCTTGCTTAAAGCGCTGGAAATTAAAAGGGAACTGCCAGAGGGAAGTTTAACGCTAGAATAGAAACCAGTGGGGACATGCTTATGTTTGTATAAGCCCGACCAAAATTTGAGGAAAAGAAAGGAAAGGCATTCTTCATGGCAATTGAGAAAATAGCAATCCAAATAGAGTGGCCGAAGGAAAAGTGGACAGTACCCATGCGAAATAAACTGACAGGGTGGGTGCAGGAAGTTTATGTTTTCCTGTCAGAAGGGTTGTCTAAGGATTACGTGTACTTGAATTAGTTTGGCAGTATTACATGCAAAAGTTTTGGAATTTAAGGAAACAGCTGGGACAGACTTATGTGAATTTGAAAGGATTAAGCAGAACAATTCTAATAATTTTAGTAGGTTGATACGAGCATTGGGAATTGAAACTACCTGTGAGACTCTGAAAGAAGTCATTCTTCTGGAAAATATTAAGAATTCACTACCTTCTGTGGTAAGAACCATGTTGAAGACCAAAGGGTTATGACCGCGAGACAAGCATCAATAATGGCTGATGATTGTGAGCTGATCCATAAATATAAATCTTTGTTCCGTCACCCCCTTAATTTTGATCCAAGTTCCTAACATTTTCAAAGCTGTGGGGGTGAGGAAACAAAGGAAGGCAGGTAGCCAAGCTACGGAATGGATAGGAACACTCCGAGATCTCCTTCTCAGGCCAGGAAGGAAGGTACTGAGGGTGGAGCTACCTAGGCCCACTTACCTGTCCTATTCCTGGAACCCCATATCCCCAACTAACCTGCACATCCCTGGATACCAAGGGACAATTTATCACAGCCAATCCACCTATCCTGCACATCTTTGGACTGTGGGAGGAAACCTGAGCACCTGGAGGAAACCCTTGCAGACACTGGGAGAAAGCTCAAACTCCACACAGTTAGCCAGGGCCAGAAATGAATCTGGATCCCTCGTACTGTGAGGTATCAGTGTTAACCATTGTGCCATCATGCCACCGTGGATCACTTGCGGTTTGAGGTTTTGTCAATCTCACTTGATGGCTGCTGACTGTCTATCGCCATCACAGTCGGGGGGGGAGCCACTTCGCTGGCCAGGGGGGCGTCGGCGGGGGCTGTGGGGACTGGTGGGGGTTGGTCCGGGGTGGTGAGGGAGTTACAGGGGGGGCACTATCTAGTAGGCTGGGTCTGCGCTTGGCCGGCACCATGCTGTACGGCGCGACCACTGCAGGCTGCCGCCGTGCACATGCATGGCCATGGACCCGGCAATTCTCCGTCCATATCTGCAGGGAAAGCCGGAGGTTTACGTGGCATGGCTGCTAGCCCCACACTGGGCGGAGCATCGGTGCAGGGGCGCCGCTGACCTTTTGGTCATAATACTAGACATAGAACATAGAACATAGAACAGTACAGCACAGAACAGGCCCTTCGGCCCTCAATGTTGTGCCGAGCAATGATCGCCCCACTCAAACCCACGTATCCACCCTATACCCGCAACCCAACAAGCCCCCCCCTTAACCTTACTTTTTAGGACACTATGGGCAATTTAGCATGGCCAATCCACCTAACCCGCACATCTTTGGACTGTGGGAGGAAACCGGAGAACCCGGAGGAAACCCACGCACACACGGGGAGGACGTGCAGACTCCACACAGACAGTGACCCAGCTGGGAATCATATCGGGCTGAATTCTCTGCCATCAGGATTCTCCATTTTGCCGGCAACCTGGGGGTTTCCCGATGGCAAAGAAACCTGGTGCGATGGGACAGAGAAACCAGGCCTACGAGCTGGATTCTCCGATTTTGAGGCAATGTACAGAGCATGGGCAGGTTTCTCCATCTCCACGCACTAGATTTCTGGTGTGGCACGCCGTTGGGATTCTCCATTTCACTGGCTGGTCAATGTGATTCCCCATTGTGGGGCAACCCCATGCCGTCGGGAAACTCAGAGCTGCCGACAAAATGGAGAATCCCGGCGGTGGAGAATTCAGCCATATGTTCTCCCACCGGAGATTAATTGCCACTGATTTGCACTTGCGCTGGGAGCACAAATCCAGAAGCAATTCACAAACGTTTGCCATGCAAATTTATGCATGGTGGGGATTGGCAAGGATTCCCTCACAAATCCTGCTATCAAGCCGCCATGTTAAGCAGGCGGCCCAGTAGTAATAATAATCTTTATTGTCACAAGTGGCTTACTTTAACATTGCAATGTAATTACTGTGAAAAGCCCCCAGTCGCCACATTCCGGCGCCTGTTCAGGTACACAGAGGGAAAATTCACAATGTTCAAATTACGTAACAGTCTTTTGGGACTTGTGAGTGGACACCAGAGCACCTGGAGGAAACCCACGCAGACACTGGGAGAATGTGCAGATTCTGCACAGACGATGACCCGAGCCGGGAATCGAATCTGGGACCCTGGTGCTGTGGAGGAACAGTGCAAACCACTGTACTACCATGCCGTACCATAGCGAGGTCTGGCGGCTAGACTCCCCTCCCCTCCTCACAATGGAATTCGACCCCTCCAACCAGGGAATTTCTGGGTCACCTCCTTCCCATAGATAACCGAACCCTCCTCCCCACCAACTCCCTCACCAGAGACCCCCATAATACAGACCCCATCAGAGACACCCCAATTACAGAAAACCCTATCAGAGACCCTTCCCATACAAGAGACTCCTGTCTGGAAACCTCCCCATTAAAGAGACCCCTGCCCAGAAGCCCCCATAAGAGAGACCCCTGCCTGCAAGCTAGAGATCAGTCCAGACGGAGACAATGAAAAATAATCACTGATTTAAAACTCACCTATGCAGTACACCTGCTGGGTCAGGCACAGGAACCAGTACCTGCAAATTCCTGGAAATAGAAAACCAGTCAGCTGGGTTTAAACCCCCTCAAATATTTGATCTGCAAGCCTTTCATTCATATCTATGAAAAAATGACTTTACTCGGCTGTGATTGACAGCTTCCACACACATCCAGCTGTCTGAATTGATTAATTTATCTTTCTTCATGCTTGAGTGGATTTCAAGTAGTCAGCTGTGAAATTAAGAGCGATGTTTATAATCACCTAGCTATGAATGACAGCTCCTGGATGACATCAAAGACAGTTAAGTGCTCTTACTTTCTCTTTTTCTCTGCAGAAACCATTTGCATTGTGGGGTGGGGAGAGAGTGGCCCTCCGATGGACTTGGGGTCTTAAAGTGTTACCCCCTTGACCATTGATGGGTCTACCGCATCAGGGCCATGCTTGCAAATACCTGCATGAACTTTCACCCACGTGAGTCCAGACCAGAGATTAATGTAGGCTTGGAGAATATGGTACCCAACTAGTTAATAGGATGCAAATAGGTCAAATTGAGCCATTTGCATCTTCCCGCTGGCGCAGCGTGCGAACCTCGATGCCACCACTAGCAGGTGATCAGAACGGGAATGGAGCCGGGCACCGATCCTGTTTTTTGCCCTATGCTGGTATTTCCACCACATTGGGAATTCCACTACCAGCGGCGGGCGGCTGAGAATCCAGCCCATTGTAACGATACTGGAAAAGCATCGGCAGATTTGTAGGGACACCCCGGGGTGCACGGCACTAACTGATCCTGATGGAGACGTAGCTAACTCCAACCTGATTAAACAGCATCCATATCAACTGAGCCCACAGAAACTAGCTCAGACAGAAGCGGAAATCCAAAACATGTTGGAGAATCATCTCATTGAGTTCACTAAGGGTAGTTGGAGTTCTCTGGCCGTGTTAGTACCTAAGCTGGATGGAACAACCAGGTTCTGCATACATTACCGGAAAGTCAATGCGATCACCAAAATGGATTTGATCTGATTCTAAGGTTAGAGGATTGTGTTTGTTTCCAAAATTGACCTATTAAAAGGGTACTTGCAGGTTCCTTTAATGCCCAGGCCTAAGGAGATATCTGCCTTTGTGACTCACGGGAGTTGTATCAGTATAAAGTTATGCCATTTGATATCAAAAACATAACAGCTACATTCCAACAGCTCATGGATGAAGTAGTGGCTAGTGTGGTCCATTTGGATGGTGTGACAGTTTACACTAACAAATAGAAACAGCACGTGGAACAGTTGGAGGAGTTATTCAAAACGCTGCCGATTTAGTCATCAATTTGTCCATCAGTGAGTTTGTCAAAGCAAAATTGATCTATCTAGGACAAATTGTGGGACAGGGACGAGTGATAACCAGAATGACTAAAGAAAGGGCATTACTAGATTTCCCCGTTCCCAAAACCAAATGGGAGATTGAGGTTCCTGGGCATGTCCGGGTTCTATAGGAAACTTGTACCTAACTTCAATACCATACGGGTACCTTTGACCAGGTTGCGGAAACAAGCAAAATTGGTACAATCCACAGAATGCCAAACAGCATTTGAGAAATTGAGGGTCATATTGGGAAGGAAACCAATGTTGGCCATCTCTGATTTTTCCAAACTCTCTAAACTGGCCACGGATGCCAGAGACCTGGGGGTAGAAGCTGTGCCAATACAGGACTACAAGGAATGGAGAGGCCAGTAGGATACCTTTTTTAAAAGCTAAGACCGTGCCAAAGAAAGTACTCCACCATTGTGAAGGGAGCCTTAGCATTGGAAATAACCCTTCAACATTTTGAAGTATATGTCCGGCACGACAATAAACAATGCTTAGCCTGTACAAGCCATAATCAACTTGAATTATAGAAACATTTAAAACTTGGAACACATTGTTCCTTTGAAGTTTATTGTTTCATCCTTCCAATGTTAAAATTGTACATATTCCTGGAAAAGACAATATTATTGCTGCTCAATGACAGATATAGGAATTAGGGGAATTTAGGCACTGGGACAGGAAGAATGAATGCATGTGTGTTTTGTGTTTTGGATCACGTGCCTTGATATGAGACGTCCTTGCAATGACGTTGCATCCCTCTGAGGGAGAAGGTGTGTTGAGAGTTCTTCCTTTTGATTCCCTTTGCTCCTGATTCTGGTCTTATTTTATTATTTTCGGTCTGTGGATTCATTTAAAAAAATTTTTAGAGTACCCAATTCATTTTTTTCCAATTAAGGGGCAATTTAGCATGGCCAATTCACCTACCCTGCACATCTTTGGGTTGTGGGGGTGAAACCCACGCAAACACAGGGAGAATGTGCAAACTCCACACGGACAGTGACCCAGAGCCGGGATTGAACCTGGGACCTCGGCGCCATGAGACAGCAATGCTAACCACTGTGCCACCATGCTGCCCCTGGTCTGTAGATTCATAATGAAAATGTGTCTTTAAGCTAAGGAAGCCTGCTTGTCAGGACAGTGTGTTCCAAGATTTGAATTTTGGAGAGGAGAAAAACAGACTTGTCGGCCCCGAGTCTTAATAACCAGCTTTGGAGGAATTTGGCTTGATTGGATGGCTGGCAACCTATGGGTTGGCCAGCGACAGTGGTCTGCCTGATAAAATATCATTCCCTTTTACTCTTTTTGATTATCTCACTATGTCACCATCCAGTACCCATGCAATCACAAGAATAGCTGGATAACCCTCTGCCCCTTGCACCCGCCAATATTGTTTCTCTTTTAGAAGTTGAACAAAATCATATGAAATGAGAAAATTAGTCAGTCAATTAAACTCCTACTTTTCATACAAATGCTCTACGACCAATTCAACCCTCTGCACTAATGGTTTTTCTTACTCCGTCCTTCACAGGGTGCACTTTAATGCTGTTCATGGCAGAAAACTGTAAATAATATTACATGGTTAGTCATAATTATTAAACCTTGTAACATTTAAAAATAAAGAACAATGATACCAAAACTATACACTGGGCTAGGAGTAGGGTTGCTTAGATTCCAAAGCGATAGTCAAAAAATTTAATGGAGAACCATTTCCCTTGCCTTATATTTGCATTGAAACCATACCATGGGTACAAAGAACACGTTTACAATCTTACTGCTAATAGTGAACAGAGGCAATCTTCCTCACATGAAATTTCGACATATCATTTCCTCAGTAATCAGTAACACCACTTGCAAGGATCTTATCATCTGCATTACTATTAAAATCAATTGTGTGCGTGGTTAAGTTTTGAACACTTGTTTAAAATGTTAATATGAAAGCCTCAATTCACTGCAGTCACAGCCACCAAGTCCCCATACTAAATGATCTCAATTTTAGACATGTCAATGAGATGAGATCTCAGGCAGGGGAAAATCACTCGGGACCTCTGGGTATATCTCTGATCATTTAACAACAGCTTTGACACTGGTTTTTCTAACCTTGGGGTAGGTCAATGGTTTACCTACAAAAAACAATTGCAAAATATTAAGGCAAACATTGACAGAGTTGGAAACCACCAACCAAATCAGATACCTACTGATGTTTAAAATAAATATATCTACTGCCAATATATGCATTATATTGGACAAGTGCTGACTTATTGAACTCTTAGTTCAAACTCACCAGGTACCACAAAAATTGTGATCTTTACATGTCTTTTCTTTTAAATTAGTTAAGAGTTTCTGAGCAAAATTGGAGGCGGCAGTTGCGAGATGAGGCAGAATTAAACTTTAGTGAGGATACAAAATAATTGCTGATTGGTAGCCAACAATGCATCACATCCAATCTTTCTTTCCATTCGGTGCAAGTTGTGACCTTTCTCAGACTATCTGAATAAATTTTAAAAAGGAGAGCCTCTGCCTGTAAAAAGCAAGACCATCAAGGTGGGTAGAAGTGGCTGGGGACAGACATTCCAAAGTCGAGACTTCACAAGGTATAGAAACGTTGGTGATGGAGACAAGGCATACCAGACCATCGAATGGTGGAAGTACAGTACAAAATATAGAGGCCGGGGATGATTCCAGTGCCAATTGAAAGAAGTGACAAGTCCTTTGGAAATTTTTGTACTCTTTTCACAAAGTATAACGTTTTTTTAAATCTTTCTTTCTATGATTATTTCCAGCACCATCCTGCTGTAGCCCTGACTCATCCCTTTTGTCTGTTGTCAGATGGGTGCTCAGGTGGTACTGGCATGTGCTTGCTTGGCTATGAAGGTTGAGTCATCTCCTCCCATCTTTATGTGCTTTGGTAGACAATTCACTGGAATCGCTGGGTGGATGCCTTTAAACAATTACATGAGTTATGCCATTCCTTCTGATTTCTTTGGCCCTTAACCATTTAGCCTCAATAATGTTGGATTCTGCCAATTCATTTAGCTGCAGACTCATCCTCACTGAAAACAGATTGAAGCTTCCCACATCTGAATTTGGAATAGTGAGGGTGCCAGAGATCGGAGGCTTTCATCCCAGCATACTACACTGAGGATCAAACCTGCGGCCACTTTTTGCTGAATTTGTTCCTTAACCGTAAACCAGACCCCACAGCCACACACACCAATAGTAAGTCACAATTCCTTCTTGCAATGCTTTACCCATTTTATTCCATGCCGAAAATGATAATTTCATATCCCTTATTTATTCATGAGATTATTTCAATCTATTTCTGGTGGAGAAGATAGCCTCACACAGTTAATCATAAACCCAGCTGCCATTTTTTCTCCAGTATTAAAAAGAGAAAGAAACACAAAATCAAAATTACTTTTTGTACACCTAAACCAGAGAGCAGAGCAACTTTACATGAGGAAGAAAGAAATAACTTGCAATTGGACAGTGCTTTTCAGATTCTGAGAAAATTCCCAAATGCTTCAAATCCATGATATACTTTTGAAATTGTTTTTTGAGCAAACTCAGTAGCCTATTTGCATGTGGCGAGGCCTGACAAACAACAATTTAGATAAATGGCAAGATCAGCTGTTACAAGATGTAGACCAAAACATCAGGAGAACTTGCTGCATCTCTACAAACTAAATGTGTTTATGAAATGGCTTCTCCTCTGTGGAGTATTGTGTAGCATGATAGTCACCACAGGTGTGCCATTTTATGCCCTTTTTTATATTACAACCCTGACTTCAAGATAACTATACCCATTGAATCATAGATTTTTACAACACTGAAGTTGGCCATTTCACCCACTGTGTCTGTACCAGCACTTTGAAAGAGCCATCCAATTTGGAATGTTTTCTGTCTTACTGACACAATCTCTCTCCTTTCATTTACCATTTGTGAGTGTAGCTCGCCCCTCACTACCTGCCCCACCTCAGAATAAGATGTTTCTATTGCTTCCAATGGATCAGAGAAGGACATCAAAAAATAATATATATCAAACAGTTACTGCCAATAATGCTAATTGCAGTATTTCTGATCACAAACCAACAAAGTTCATCTTATGTCTGGAAGGATTATTTCCAAATAATTTCAAAATTGTTTACAGTCACAACTTTGCTCTGTTGACTATGGTACTGTGTATCATCTATAATATTGATGAATCAGCCACAGAATAATATAAAACCACTTTAAGTAGATATAAATATACAATATAAAGTGAGCATTATAATAATGATTCCTTGAGCGGCACGGTGGTGCAGTGGTTAGCACTGCTGCCTCGCGGCGCTGAGGACCCCAGTTTGATTCCAGCCCCGGGTCTCTGTCCATGTGGAAATTGCACATTCACCCCGGGTTTGCATGGGTCTCACCCCACAACCCAATGACGTGCAGGGTAGGTGGGTTGGCCACGCTAAATTGCCCCTTAATTGGAAAAGAAAAGAATTGTGTACTCTAAATTTTAAAAAAATTATGATTCCTTACTCTGATAGCTTCTCCATTGAATTTTCTATGTTGTGAGATGGCCTTTTGAACATTCCACTCAGTGGCTTTGATATCCAAAAATATTTGATATTATGCATAAAACAGCAATAAAACATGTTAAAAGCAGTATTATTAGGAAAGTAATTTTGGGCTTTGTCGGTCAGCAATGCCTATTACACTGAAGACATGTTGGGTGAAATCTTCTCAGATTCAGAGATGGGTTTAGAGAAGGGAACGGGAGCAAATTGCAAAAGGAGCAATTAAGGACTCACTTAGGATGAAGATGCAGGTGCGGGGTGTGGAGGTTGGACGGTGGTTGTGGGCGGTGGTGGTGTTACTCCCACCCACCCACACAAAGAACTATGAGTGTTCTGAGTTTTAAAACCAGAGGCAGGTTGGTGAGGGTGCCTCCATTCTGAGGTACACTTACACTCTCCTGCCTGGCTCAGCAGGCCAGGCCACTTCCCCTCGTAGGGCTGTCATCCATTGTTTTTTGTTTCATTTACAGGATGAGGGCGTTGCTGGTTAGGGCCAGCATTTATTGCCCATCCCTAGCTGTCCTTCAGAAGGTGGTAGTGGGTTGCCTTTTGAACGGCTGCAGTCCTTGAAGTGTAGGTACACCTACTATGCTGATAGGGAGGGTGTTCCAGGATGTTACTCCAGTGTTATCCCGAAGGAACAGCAATATATTTCCAAGTCAGGGTGGTTAGTGACTTCGAGGGGAACCTGCAGGTGTTCAGGTTTCCAGGTATCTGCTGCTCTTGTCCTTCTAGATGGTGTCATAATATACATCCATTATAATGGAGTGCAGACAGGCAGTGATTAACACACAGAACACAGCAGCCAATCACCAGACAGATACAACTACTATAAAGCCAGAGGGCACCAGTTTTCCCGCTCTCTCGGGATCCAGCCTCTGAGATAGTCAGAGCTCATGAGCATAGACAGTACAAACAACATGTGGTAGTCAGTTAGTCTGGTCAGGCTAGCCTCAAGTCCCCAGTCAAGTCAGCATAGTGTCAACCCACAGTTGAACATGTAAAATAGTTAGATGTTAAATAAAATTGTGTTGCATTTCATCAAGTGTTGGAAGTTTGTCTCTCTCTACACTGCATCAAACGCAGTCCACATAGACCCAGCTTACCCAACACATCAGATGGTAGTGGTCATGCATTTGGAAGGTGCTGTCTAAGGAACCTTGGTGAGTTCCTGCAGTACATCTTGTAGATAGTACACACAGCTGCCACTGTTCATCAATGGTGGAGGGTTTGAATGTTTGTGGAAGGTGGGAGCGATCAAACAGGCTGCTTTGTCCTGGATGTTGTTGAGCTTCTTGAGTGTTGTTGGAGCTGCACTCATCCAGGCAGGTGAGAGTATACCATTATACTCCTGACTTGTGTCTTGTAGATCAATGTTTTTCATACTTTTTCCAGGAACCCACCTTTACCAATGAGAATAATATCAGCCGACCTTCGCGACCCATGCCGGCTGACATTCGCAACCCCTGCCGGTTACCTTCGTGACCCACCATTTTCACTTACCTTTAGTGTGACAGGTGAGTCTGCTTAACCCTCACAAACTCACATGCTTTGTTATTCAATGTTATATTACTGATAATGACTTCAAATTATGATTTAAGATCTCACTGCATCCGTTGAAAAAAATCAAGAGGTTTGTCCGTGAACTTGCCACGCTTAGACTTCAAATCCCTTTGACGTTTTGAGGGTTTTAAACTTTCATATTCCAGTGCTTCCCTGCATATAACAGACATGAACTTTGAATCCTGATTTGCACTGGCACAATTAATAAACCCATACCTCAAGTAATCACCTTTATGCTGCTTTGTTCTCGTTTTCAGCTTCTTTTTCATGGATTGTTCACCAGAGGCGCTGGAGTTCACACCAACACTGCTAGAAGCTGCAAAATGCAGGAATCTCTCTCGCGCTCAGAACGTGTGACCTCAGTGTACGGGTCACGGGACCTGCTCTCTGTCGGGCAGGAAGACACCAGCAATTTTTTTAAAAATCTGCTCCTGGGTCAGTGCGCTGACATCAGGAGGTGGCAGTCTGCCCCACTGGTCTCCAGGCCTGCCACTGCTGAGGGGGCACACGTGTGGAACGGCCGATATTCTGCAAGCCGGTCACACTCGGCATTTTAAAAAGCCAACTGTCCCTTTGGGCACTTCTTCCCGCAATTGGGAACCCCACAACACATGGCCCCGTGACCCTCCCGACACCCACCCGCGGGTCGCAACCCTGGGTTTGAAAATGACTGTTGTAAATGGTGGGCAGGCTTTTCGGCGGTCAGGAGGGAGTTACTTGTCGTAGGATTCCTAGCCTTTGACGTCCCCTGTTAGCCACAGCATTGTTATCACTAGTCTGGTTCAGTTTCTGATCAATGGTAACCCCCAGAATGTTGATTGTGGGGATTCAGTGATGGTAATGCCATTGATCCTCTCTAATAAGAGATGGTCATTGCCTGGCACTTGTGCAGTGAGAATGTAACTTGCCACTTGTCAGCCCAGGCCAGAGTATTGTCCAGGCCTTGCTGCATTTGGACATGGACTGCTCTATTATCTGAAGAGTCGCAAATGGTGCTGAACTTTGTGCAATCATCCGCAAACATCCCTACTTCTGACCTTATGATGGAAGGGAGGTCATTGATGAAGCAGCTGAAGCTGGTTGGGCCTAGGATAGTTCCCCCAGGAGCTCCTGCAGTGCTGTTCTGGAGCTGAGATGATTGACCTCCAACCACCAGCAACCGTCTTCCTTTGGACCAGTATGACTCCAACCAGCAGAGCGTTTCCCCCCATTTCCCATTGACTCCAGTTTAGCTAGGACTCCTTGATGCCATACTCAGTCAAATGCTGCCTTGATGTCAAGGGCAGTCACCCTCACCTCACATCTAGCATTGTGTGCTGCAAATAGGTCCTCCGACTGGGCCACCAGTCTCAGAAACCCAGCTGCCATTCTTAATGAATAGTGACCAGGGATCCGGTCTCTTAATTGGCTGCCTCCTGGAAGATTCCCCTATTGCGTACTTCCAACCCTCGTGAGGTAAGAAGCGTGAAATGGTCCCAATTCCTGAAATGTTTCAGAGTACAGAAGATCATTCCCATTCACTCAGCCAGGGCCAATTGTGGCTAAGGAATTGCAGGCAATTACTTTCTTATTTGATGTAAAAGATCAACTTGTTCATGTGTGTGGTGAAACAAATATTCTTTTCGAATTTGAGCTCTGAACTAGCCATCGATTGAAAAATAACCAAAGATTGCTTTTCTAGCCATTCAAGGCCAAAGCTTTGAGTAAGACATGAAAAATGTGGCTCAGTAAATAGTGCACAAAGTGCAGCATAGGTGCATAGGTTTACGTTGTGATAATGTATGTTTGCCTTTGTTTTGTTACATGTGTGGTAGGTAACATGTGCTACTCAATCCTTGATTAATGATGAGGTCTTCTGAATCTCGATGAATAAGACTCAAACTCGTCCAGTAGCAACAAAAGGTTTATTGAGTAACTATAACAATAATTACATGAGCTCTTTACTTTAACTTTGATACTAGTGATAAGGTTAATAGGATCTAACTACAGTAATTATACATAACTCCACTAGCCATCTGAACTAGTCTGCTATTGCCCTGGTCACAGTGCACCCAAGAGAGAGCCAGAGACCCACTCTAGTTGCCTTTTATACCCCTGTTGGTCCAGCCCTCTAGTGATCATGTTGTGCTACTGATTACACATTAACCACTTGTGTCCATGCACATATAGAGATCACTACATCCCCTTTTTTTCATTTACATATTTTCTGTATGTAGTAAAGAAAATTGAACAAACATAATGGATGCAGTTTGCAAATGCTTTACATAAAATCAATGAGTTAGTCCGTCAAATGTGAATACATTTAGTCTCTCTAAGGTTTTTTTCACTTGCGTGAAATATGTAGACAAATGATGTTATGTACAAGTTGTGACGATCTTGATGATTATACAAAGCCAATTAATATTTATGAGTCCAATCTTAATAAAAATTTGTGAGTCCAAACTTTATGAATTTGTTTGGTTGAGTTGCTTTCGTCTTCTTTTGTTGAAGTGGTGATGTTAATGTCGTTATTTCTTTGTGAACGTCATCAGTGTTCTTGTGTTTAAGTGACCATCAAGTCATCATGAGGTGTTCAAATGGTCGAATCACTTTGTTGTCTGATTTTTTTCTATACTTGTGGTAGCGATTCTGTGTTACACCATTGTCTGACCTGGACTTTTTCCTGTGCTTGCGGTAATGATCTAGTGTGTCATCTGCCTTTAAAGCTGCTGTGCTTGCTTGTTCTGGAGCAGATGTGACTTTGTGAGATTCTTTGACATGCCTTGGCATGTTTGTAGTCGTGTCATTGGTTTGCAGTGTGCTGTGGCATTGTCCTTCATGTGCAGAGTTGTACCAGTTGTACAGGTCATTGTTTCATTGTTGTTGCTTCTGTCGTTTCTGTGTTTGTTCTTTTCGTTGTTGTTCTTGTTGTTGTCATTCTTGTTGTTTTGGTCGTGCTTGTTGTTTCTGTTTTTGTTGTTTTTGCCGTTATTCTTGTCGTTTTTCTTGTCGTGCATGAATTTTCTGTTATGCTTCTTGTTGTCTTTATTGTTTTTGTTGTGCTGCATGTTGTTTTTGTCGTTGCTGTTGTTGTTCTTGTTTCTGCTGTGCGTCTTGCGGTGTTTGTCATTCTTGTTGCGCTCAATGTGTATTCCGTGTGCATGATTGGAGTCATTGTCACAGTTATTGGTGTCAGTGTCCATTGTGGTATCTGTTACATTGAGCACTTCTTGAGAATTGTGAGGATGATCTGATGTTGCATTGATGTTGGTGGCACCAGTCATTTGTGGTGGATTTAATTCCTCTTCTTTGCTTCCTTGGTACTCCTCTGCTAGAGTCATTTCTGGTTCACTTGAATCATCATTGATTTCTTTGTGCTCCTCTTCTGGGGTTATTTCTGGTTCATTTGAATCACCTTTGGTTTCTTGGTGCTCCTCTTCTGGAGTCAAAATCTTCACAATTTCATTTTGTTGTGGGTTGTGGTGCTCCTCTTCTGGAGTCAAAATCTTCAAGATTTCAATTGACATGGTCTCTCTTGACTCATGGTGCTCCTCTTCTGGAATGAAAATCTTCAAGATTTCAATTGACGTGGTCACCCTGGACTGATGAGTAGCCCTCCTCTGATTGCTGAGTGCTCCTGTGCAGACGAGCTGAGATATGTCAGTCTCACTGTGATCTTACACATCCTGTATGAGAATTGTGACTTCTTCATCACTTGGCTCACATACAGTGGGTAGACATTCAGTGTCTTCTTGTTGGTTAAATGAGCTGGGTAGACTGTCTTCTTGTTGGTTAAATGAGCTGGGTTCTGGTGGCTCAAATAAACTGTCATAGTCTTTTTATTGTTCACGTGAGCTTGGTAGACTTTCATAGTCTGCTGCTGGTTGCGCAGATAAGGTGGATAGACCTTCATAGTCTTGTTCATGCATGGTGTCGCTATGGAGTATTTACTTGCTTCCATTTTTGAGTCTGTCACCGAGCTGTCTGTGGAGGCTTGCGTTGCTCCCTTTTTTGGAGGCTTGTGTCGCTTTCTCTGTGGAGTCTTTCACCGCCCTCTCTGTGGAGTCTTTCATCGCTCTCTCTCTGGAGTCCTTCATCGCTCTCTCTGTGGAGTCTTTCATCTCTCTTTTTGTGGAGTTGAGCAGTGTTCACGCTATAGAGTTGATCTGTGCTCTCTGTGTGGTGTTGTCCTCTTCTTGGGTATTACTGTCATCCATTGTATCGACGATCTGCCATGGCATCATGGTATTGGATTCGTCTACCATGAGAAGTGTCGTGTTGAGCATTTCAACCGTGTTGCTGATGCAATGATCATCAATTCCGAATAACTCATCCATGTCTGAGCAGTAGTCTTCAATTAACAAATCATCTCTTTTTGTTTCGGATTTGTCATTGTTCTTTCTATGTCCAATGAAGAAATCATCTTCTGAGTAGTATTCTTCAATGAATAAATCACTGTGCTCTCTTCTTTGGGTAGTGCAAACTGCTTGTACCAGGGTGTTGCAGAGGTTATTTTTAACTGCTGGTGTAAGTTCGGGCATTGTTCTGTCTTTCGATGTAAGAAAATTTGGTTTTGCAGCTTTAACTGCCTTTTTGTTCATTTTTGTGCATTTCCCTTTAAAGTGGGCGTGGTCTGTGTCCTCTGACGTCATGACACTCGTCATGCATAGAGCTCGATTGCGCATGCGCCATCCGAGTTTCCTTTACTGTGCGCTCTTTTTGCAACTGCGCATGCGCGGCTTCTCGAGTGTATTTTGCCGTTTCCCTTCTTTTTGGGAAGTGCGTATGTACGTACTGGCTGGAATGTTTGGAATATTGATTTTGTTTTTGTTCATAAGCAAGGCATTTTTGTATAGCAGTTTCTCAAGTTAGATACTTATCTTGTGAAAGTTCTTCCTTCAAATTTTTGTCAGATAGTCCAGAAATTAATTGATCCATTATCATAGTGTCTCTGAAATCAGCATAATCACAGCCTTGTGGTATTAAGTTGAGATTCGTAATAAAATTAGTGATGAGCCCTCCATTTCTCTGGCATTTATGACAAGAGTTAAATCTTTCCAACATCACACCAGACTGACTCTTACAGTGTTCATCAAATATTTTCAGTATTACTTCTAATTTGGTGTTGTCTTCACCTTTTAAGTAATTAAAGCAATTATAGATTTCTCCAACTTCATGCCCTCCAATTGAGAGTACTGTTGCTATTTTTGTTGCATCAGAGACCGTGCTTAAATCATTAGCATATCCGTTCAAATCTTTTCCAGTTATAACTTAAATTACCGGTTGTTTCCAGCTGCCAGAGAGGTCCAATGAGTCCTGTAGTTAGTCATCGAGGATCCATTTGCTGCGAAGTCCTCCGCAGTCGAATATCCTGTCTGAATTTTCTTCTCTTTTTGTCTAACCTAATCTAACTAGTTCTGTTAAAGCCAACATGCCTGGTGCCATGTTTTGTTACCTGTGTGGTAGGTAACATGTGCTACTCAATCATTGGTTAACGATGAGGTCTTCTGAATCACGATGAAGAATACTAGAACTCATCCAGTAGTAACAAAAGGTTTATTGAGTAACTTTAACAATAATTGCATGAGTTCTTTACTTTAATTTTGATACTAGTGATCAGATTAACAAGATCTAACTACAGTAACTATACGTAACTCCACTAGCCATCTGAACTAGTCTGCTATTGCCTTGGTCACAGAGCACCCAAGAGAGAGTGAGACACCCAATATGGTTGCCTTTTATACCCCTGTTGGTCCGGCTCTCCAGTGATCATGTGGTGCTACTGATTAAACATTAATCCCTTGTGTACATGCACATATAGAGATCACTACAGCCTTGTTGAATGTAACAAAAACAGCATAGAAAATGGATCAGTATTATGCTGTTTGACATTGAGTGATGCAGTAGGCAAGAAGCTCAAATCCAGCTTACTGCACAAATAATTTTACCTTTCTGCCATAAATAGAAGAAAATACTTCATTTGAATGTTATGCATTTGAAATTCTAAGGTATAAATTTATAACTTTACTGCCAGCCAGTGTACACAGTTGTAGTGCAAATTTAAGAGCAAATTCCCATTCCTCCCCTGTTTGTTTCTATGGAAACTTGTTTTCGTAATTGTTACCCGCCTCACAAAAGGTTACAAAGTTGGACATAACACATTGACATTTATACCTATATGTGAGAATGTTAGTATATCAACTACTGTGTATGGAGGAATTACTTTGTTTCAGTTCTTTCAAACTAAAACCACTTTAGAAAGCATCAGTGTGAAGCAAAGCTCATCTGCGGCGACACAGGCATCAAGAAACATCATGGTTCAAGGCTATGATAAAAGCTGCCTTTATGCACTTGCTCCACATCTTACATATAATTTCTGCACTGGGTTAATGGCCCTTAATGTTCATCTTTACAAGTACAATTCTGGCTATTGTTCAGGAAACAAATGGCAGGGCTAGAACCAATCTTAGCATCTCAAAATGATTTACGTGCTTCATACGGCCAGCGTCAAGTTCCTAGTCTGCTTTAAGTTGTCAGCACCAAACAAAGTGAAATGATGAATATTGGCGATTTGAAATAAAGAAATCAATGAAAAATACAGCAGAGGTTAGTGAGTGACTGGAAGAGAAAAGCAGGTTAATATTTTGCATCCAAAATGCTTGCCTCACTTTTTGTCCGCTGGTGCAGGCTGACCTATTGTGTATTTTCAATACTCTCTGCTCTAAACATAAACCATCATTGTACCAATTAAACTATGTTTTGTACACCTACATACTTTTACGGATTGTTCCAGATAAATCAGTTCAAAATTGTGGGAAAATAGTCTATAAACTTCATTTGAGCACGATATATGGTATGTAACTAAAATAATCTTCCTGCTGGAGGGGTTTAAAGCTATGCACTCACTGCAGTGTCACTTCACTCAGTGCCCGTAGTAATACAGTTGAAACCTCAAGTTCGTGGGAATGGCCAGTGCTAACGATCCCTGAACTGTTTCCCACAGCCAACTGACAGCTGTAATCCTGTAACCCTGCTCTAGTTTGCAAGCTGATTCAGCAGTAAATTTATGGCACTTCCTTTGCAGAGTTCCACACAGGCTCAGGGCATTCATCACTTGAGGCAGGGAATGGAAAGATGTGTGCGCTGCCCGTCACTGCAATGCAGCCCCAAGAGCTTGGAGATGGCATAAGAAAACAAGAGCTACTGGGAATTAAGCATTTTGAAAAATATGGTGCCTCTTCCTGTTGATTTTATCTGTGTAATTCTCTGCAATCATGGGCCAAGTCTTCCTAGCAATCAATTATATTTGCGGCTTCTATTACACGAACAAATCATTAAAATATACTTTCGAAAAGTATTTTATAAATAGTAAACTCATCTGACCAAACTGATCAAAATTTCAAAATGAAAAATAAAGTACATTCCGTAGTGATATTTTTATGAAGAATCTGTGCCAATCAAGATGAAAGAACACACAAATGGGAATGGATTTCTTTCTGCCTTTGCTCGAGGCAGATGGTAAGGCCCAGGCCGTCAGGCTAGCCAAAGTCTGCAGTCTGGGATGGCTTTGAAGAGCGAATTAAATTCAAAGCCAAACATTGAATTCACACAAAATAATGTGATCGTCACTGCTTCAGTAAAATCAGAATTTTTACCAACTCAGGTCAATTTGAACTCAGGCAACATGGGCCCATACGGAAAATGACATGGGACGCGATTTAACAGAAAATGTGCTAAGTCTGGTAGCGAGCGGAACTGCCACGAGCTTCCCGACGCTCGGTCTGGCGAGATCATCACCATGATAAAACGTTAATTGGTCCAGTTAACGAGGCTTCGCGCCACAAATCATGGTCCCGCCGGCTGATTCGCCGACAGCCCTCTTACTCCTGTGATGAACCATGCATGGGGCTAACGATGCCCCCTCTGTGTCCCCACAGAAGTTGGCCTACAAACAATGGAGAGGAACAAAACCACACGGTCCAAGGGTTGGCATGGCTGATCTGTGGGTGCTGAGACGCACAATGTAGCCAATAAATCGCGCCCCATGGTGACCCACACGGTGGAATTTTAGCAGCCACATGGGCCATGCCTCAACGTCAGTCCACTGGGTCATTTTGCTGCCGTTTTCTACTTTCTACTGTTCAACCTCGGAGGCGTGGTGCCATGAGGGCTGCGGCGTCATCCAGGTGACCACTCATTATTCTGAACCCAGCCTCTGAGTGCTGCCAATTGTTCCACCATGGGGTGAGAGACATGCTCCATCCTATCACTCAATATCTACACAGAAACGTTGTCTTCCATATGGGTAATGTGATAAAGACCCGGGCATGGGATCCTCAGCCTGGGGCATACAACACAATAATAGAATCTTTACTACTATTCGAGTTGAGACCAGGAAAACTGGATTTATTTAATATTCATCATCAATACTGAATCATGCTGCTGAAAAGAATTTTTCAACTCTGTGATTCAGATTTGAATTTTCGTGACTTGCGAAAGTCTGCATCAAAATCCAAATTAATTCCAATAATTTTAGGTCGCACCACCCAAAAGTACTGTTGTGCACTCCACACACTGTCTTACGATGTTTCAAAGTATTTTTTTAGTCGCATCATTTAAATTAATTCTTGCAACGTGGGTATGGCTGGCAAAGCCAAAACTTTTGTGCATCCCTGGTTGCTCTTAAAGTGGTGATGCATCTTCCTCTTAAACTGTTCCGTTCATGCGGTCAAGGTTCTTCAATAGTGCTGATAAGCAGGGAGTTCGAAGATCCAGCAACAAGACCTCATGACCTGAATAAATATCAACTTCTGTATTACAATGCATTTGTGAAACATTTTCATTTTGAAGGAAGACTCATTCACTGTCTGGGGCATAACTAATGAAGGTGAAGGAATTGAGCCATGAGGGTAGGTTGGTGGCAGTGTTTGCTGAAATAGCATCCTGGGAAGGGGCTTTCGCAACATATGAATACAATCTTTGTCCTGCTCTTTACAATCGTGATATGGCAGTGCCACAATTATTGTGAACAGAGAAAGCATCCTTGTTGTAATGTAGCCTGCTTGTGGCCAAGAATTTAGCTCATTGTGCCTCGGTTTTTGTTTAAGACAGACTGCCTCAATGTGGCAACTTCATTTATTACTGCCTTGACCTGTCTGTTTCGATTGCTCAAAATAACAGCCTGATTCTCAGTTGCACAAATATTGCAGTACGAAGTATTTGTGGTGCAGTTTTTACTGCCATAAGTGGCTCGTAAGAGAAGTGCAAACAGTGCACTAATTAAATCCAGGTGTGTCATCTTATTGCATTTTTAAAATAAGGGTAGATGCTGGGTCAAAATCCTGGAATTCCCTCCCTAACAGGATTGTGGGTGTACCTAAATCTCCGGGACTGCGGTGGTTCAAGAAGGCAGCTCACTACTATGGCAACTAGGGGTGGGCAATAAATGCTGGCCGAGCCAGCGATGCCCACATCCCGTAAAATTAATTTCAAAAACGATTTAAATTCATTCTTCAGGTGTGTACTTTGCTGATAAAGCTAGCATTTTATTGCCTATAATAAGTTATGAGAAAGTGTAATGGTCTAGCATCTTAAACCACAGAAAGCAGTTTACCGACTATAAGTAGTTCCATTGAATATTGTCATGGGTTGAGCATGTGCACATTGGACACAAGCTTCCCACAACTAAATTTGTCAACAGTGCCCCTGTTTGACCCTATAAAACAGGCACAGCAATAAGTGTCTGCAAATTATTTATTTTGCTAGCAAGAACAGGAAAAAGAACGGCAAAGCCAAGAAACATTGAAACGGTTGAAGATTGTATAAGGAACAAGGAACAGAATAGGGAGCAATTGATGGGAGGTATGTGGCTAAAATGAAGAAGGTGTTCGACATAATAAATAATATCACATGATACAAACTGCATGACCAATAATTGTTACCGCTGCATCTGTTTTCCTAGTGAAAAATGGAAGCAAATATAACTAATTCATTGGGCTATGCATGCATCCCAAAAAGCATCTGAAAAACCTCCTATGCCTTGTTGACTTTGGATTGACCTGCTGAGCTGTTGAATAAAACAAGCACTGTGCATATTTGATTGATGGGCCTAAGTCCTGTTTTCAGATCCCTCTGAGATGTTGGGCTGTCCTGAGTGAAGCAAATTGTCAGGCCTGCCCTGCTCAGATTATTCTGGAATCCATGCCGCCTAGAAACCAATCCCAATGGAAAAGCAAGTTTTAATTCTTTTAATTAAATTCCCATGGAGCCAGGAGAAGTCAGAAGTATGATGGAATACTCTCCACTTGCCTGGATGAATGCAGCTCCAAAAACACTCCAGAAGCTTGACACCATCCAGGACAAAGCAGCCCGCTTGTTTGCTACCCCTTCTACAAACCCCTTCCACTTCCATTCCTAGAACATACTTCGCTGCCCGAGAGGCAATTGGGTTGAAACCCAAGCAGGATGCATGTAAGGTCATGTCAGGTGGCAGCAGCTCACCTACATTATTAAAATGAGGCTCGTTGTCAATTTTGAACCAGCGTTGGGTCTACAATTTAAAATGCACTGCCCACACACATTGCTGATTCTGAGCCCAAGATCAAGCTCTGGTGAATATTTTTACCCCTGCATTTGGCTCCTAATGCATAATTTTGCGTTCCCTGAGAACTGAGCTGAAACTGTCACTAAGTCATTTTGTTTAAACTAAGGAACTCCTCCCAGATCCCCTGTGACTTCTCAGATTGAAATGTTATCCTTTGATGGGAAAGGGTTAACAGCTGAGGGAAGATGTTTTTGTCCTTTGTGCTTCAAGGGACTCAATTCGCAGAAGTGAATTGACAGTGTTCTAACCAACCACACAATTTCCCAATCGGCTTGGTTCGGCTAAAATTGGCTGATGTGTTTTTAAAGATGAATATTGCAAAATACAAGCATCCAGAGATATCAAAAAGGTTTAAAATATTCTTTGTGAAAAACACTTCATGGACTTATTAATTCAGTGGTGATGCAATAGTGATTTTATTTCCAGAATTGCAGAATATACCGCCACTTCTCGTCACGATTGTTTTATTTTAAAACAATCATTTAAAATATAAATTGAAAAAGAGATTAACCCATTGCAAACAAGAGAACAATTTGTTTCCATTTATATTCTCGCAGGGGCCTAAATTAGAACAGAGATTTTAAAATAAACTGGGATGAACACATGATAAACAAACTGCATCAGGGTGTAGGGACAGGGGTTGGTGGGGGGGGGGGGGGGGATATTTATCTGCTAGCTGTGTGTAAACATCATACAATGCATCTATATAGGCTGTAGCAATTCTTTCCCCCCAAAGGTAGAGAAGCTCTAATGCAAATTACCATCCTTTGTTATTTTCTTCATAAAGCAGACAGCTAGTTAGACTGAGTTCTGAAGTAAAGTCACAGGACTCAAAATTTAACTCTGTTTCTCTCTCCACAAGATGCTGCCAGACCTTCTGAGTTTATGCAACAATTTATGTTTTTATTGCAGGACAGATCCATGTTCTAATTGGTCTCTCTGGATACCAGAGGAACCGTGCTGATTTTTAAGCTTGCCAGTAGGTTTATATTTTAAATTAAGCAGGATTCTTGTTGTATTAAATTAATCAATCCTGATAGGCTGCAGCCAATATGTTGAGTATATTGAGTTTAAGACAGCTATAACACTCTCGTTATCCAACACAGACCAGGGGCGGGATTCTCCGACTCTCCAGGCCCGGCACGAATGCAGACAATAGCTGTTCATGCCGGAAATCCGATGCTTCTACGATTCTCCGCGGACCCGCCAGTCCCGTGCGCGCGTTAGACGCGGCGCCAGTCGGGGGCCGTTGGAACAGACCCCCGCGGCGGTTCTCCGCGGTCAACCAGCTAAACTCCTGCCGGCGTGGTTTACATCTGGCACTACCCGGCGGCTGCTCAGACTCGCGGCCGCGGTGGCCGTCCTGGTGGGGGGCGGGGGGGATCTGACTCCGGGGGCCACCGATCGGCGGGCCATCACAATCTGGGAGGGGCCTACCTTACTACGTGCGGGCCCGCTGTGTGGGTCCACCATGTCGGTGGCCCCCAGCGTGCCTGCACGGCCATGCGGTCTGGACAGCAGGGCCCTGCCGGCAGCTAGAGCCGCGGGACGCACGGCGGGGCCCTGCTAGCCCCCTGGAAAATAGAGAATCACCCCGGACTTGAGGATAAAGTCCGGAGTGATTCTCACCCGTTTTACGGAGGGCATGGGGACTTAGTTCCCAAAAGGAAGAATCCCGCCCCAGATGACAATAATAAGTTGGAAGTACAGCTCAACGTCGGGCAAGACCGTTGATGTGCACAAGCAGCTCCTCTCTTTCTTCCTTTTTTCTTCTTAGTGCCTTACGTTTTTCGGAAGTCTTCCAAATTACCCAAAAGTGCTAGATTGAAGTCAGCATGACTCCCCCCTCGCAAACTCACCTTTCCATGTCTTATTGAAATGGCTTCCTTCAAAAACTTATCGGGCAGAATTCTCCCAAGCTCCTGGTGGCAGCTTCGATGGCGGGCACGGGGGAATATATGATGGGAGGCCCAGAGATTGGTTTCATGCTGGTGTGAATTTACCGCGGGACCTTCACCTGGTGCCCGCCATTGACGAATGGGAAAACCCTCCGGAGACCTGTGTGTAACTAATTTGAAGCCTGCCAATAAGGGACCTTGGCAAAGGTTTTGCTGAAATCCATATAAACTACATCAACAACACTGCCCCCATCTATACAGGTGGGGTTAATCTGGTTAATCTGCTTAATCTGGTTAATTAATAGAAAGCAAAGAGTTGGGATAAATGGGTGTTTCTCTGGTTGGCAATCAGTACCTAGTGGTGTCCCTCAGGGATCCGTGTTGGGCCCACAATTGTTCACAATTTACATAGATGATTTGGAGTTGGGGACCAAGGGCAATGTGTCCAAGTTTGCAGATGACACTAAAATGAGTGGTAAAGCGAAAAGTGCAGAGGATACTGGAAGTCTGCAGAGGGATTTGGATAGGTTAAGTGAATGGGCTAGGGTCTGGCAGATGGAATACAATGTTGACAAATGTGAGGTTATCCATTTTGGTAGGAATAACAGCAAACGGGATTATTATTTAAACGATAAAATATTAAAGCATGCCGCTGTTCAGAGAGACTTGGGTGTGCTAGTGCATGAGTCACAGAAGGTTGGTTTACAAGTGCAACAGGTGATTAAGAAGGCAAATGGAATTTTGCCCTTCATTGCTAGAGGGATGGAGTTTAAGACTAGGGAGGTTATGTTGCAATTGTATAAGGTGTTAGTGCGGCCACACCTGGAGTATTGTGTTCAGTTTTGGTCTCCTTACTTGAGAAAGGACGTACTGGCGCTGGAGGGTGTGCAGAGGAGATTCACTAGGTTAATCCCAGAGCTGAAGGGGTTGGATTATGAGGAGAGGTTGAGTAGACTGGGACTGTACTCGTTGGAATTTAGAAGGATGAGGGGGGATCTTATAGAAATATTTAAAATTATGAAGGGAATAGATAGGATAGATGCGGGCAGGTTGTTCCCACTGGCGGGTGACAGCAGAACTAGGGGACATAGCCTCAAAATAAGGGGAAGTAGATTTAGGACTGAGTTTAGGAAGAACTTCTTCACCCAAAGGGTTGTGAATCTATGGAATTCCTTGCCCAGTGAAGCAGTTGAGGCTCCTTCATTACATGTTTTTAAGGTGAAGATAGATAGTTTTTTGAAGAATAAAGGGATTAAGGGTTATGGTGTTCGGGCCGGAAAGTGGAGCTGAGTCCACAAAAGATCAGCCATGATCTAATTGAATGGCGGAGCAGGCTCGAGGGGCCAGATGGCCTACTCCTGCTCCTAGTTCTTATGTTCTTATGTTCTTATACACTTGATCAGACCTGGGATAGCTGCCATTCAAGCTAGCCCACACCATATTCTGTTAACTGGGGATCCAGATAGCCCATGACTGGACAGAGATCCACAGTGGAACCTAGTGGAAGAGGTCAAGAGGGACCTGCAGAGGTGGGACCTGCTCCCAGGTGGGTCCTGGCTAGAAGAGTGCAGACAATCAAAGTGAACATGCTGCCAAGATTCCTCTTCCTGTTCAGATCACTCCCAATCTTCATTCCCAAGGCCTTCTTCACCAAAGTAGACAAACTAATCATGCCATTTATGTGGGAGTGGAAGAACCCTGTGATAGGTAAAAGTGAACTGAAATAAAGAGGGAACATAGGGGCTTGTCCCTTCTGAACCTCCTATTCTGCAACTGGGCAGCCAAGACTGAAAGGGTACCGGGGTGGATAAAGGAGCCGGAGGCGGAATGGGTGAGAATGGAAGAGACCTCCTGCACTGGGGCATCCCTATGAATACTGGCCATGGCCCCACTCCCATTTCCTCCAGCCAAGTACTCAAGGAGCCCGGTAGTGGTGGCCACTCTGAGGATATGGAATTAAGCCAGGCCCCATTTCCAATGCAATGTCCACCTTGGCCCCCATCTGTAAAAAATGTAAATTCACCTCTGCCACAATAGATGCCTCCTTTAAAAGGTGGAGACAGGATGAAGGGGTACTAATGGCAAGGAATCTATATGGAGATTTTAGAGTAGTGACCCAGGGGGAACTAACAGACAAGTTCCACCTCCCAAAAGAGAACGGGTTCTGGTATATGCAACTAAGGAATTTCCTCTGTAAGGAGACAGCAACGTTTCCCCAGTGACCCAGACACACCCTACTGCACCGACATCTAACATCGGACATACTAGGGGACGGTAGCTGCCCCGACATGTAGACAACCACTAGAGGAGTTAAAGGGCACCGCTGGATGAGACACGGGAAAGATGGGAGGAACAGCTAGATACGGAGAGAGGTGGATCAACGCCTGCACAGGGCAAACTCCTCCTCATCGTGCACAGGGCTGAGCCCAGACCAACGAAAGGTAGTGCACAGGGCACACCTGACCCGAACATGCATGGGAGGGTTCTTCCCAGAGGTGGAGGACGAATGTGAATGGTGCCAGCTAAGCCCGGCCAAGCACACCCACATGTTCTGGTCCTGTCCCAGACTTGTCGGGTGCTAGACCTCCTTTTCGGAGGCCAGGTCCAAGGTTATGGGAGTGAGGGTGGAGCTGTGCCCACTGGTGGCAGTCTTCGGGGTATCAAAACTGCAGAGCTCTTTACGGGGAGAGGGGCAGAAGACCTAGTTTTTGCCTCCTTGTGCGCCCATCGGAGACTCCTGCTCGACTGGAGATCAGCTGTGCCACCCAAGGCCACGGACTAGCTGTCCAATTTAGCGACTTTGCGGAATTCCTCAAATTGGAAAAGATTAAATTCACGATCAGAGGAATGCTTCCGCAATACATAGAAGCAATTTACCTACCTGTTCGTGACCAGCAACCAATAAAGGGGGGGGGGGGGGGGGGGGGGGGGGTGAGGGAGATTAAAACAGGCAAAGGAAGAAGCGAAGGGAGGGAGGAATATGAGAAGGAAGGAGTTAAGATCCTACCCAGGGTATGGGAAGCAAGGCAGAGGTGCCAAAGGGCACTGAAGGGAAGAGAACCCATGGGTGCGGCCATGGCAACAACAACGGGGTACGCCTTGATGACCGCAAACACGCCGTTGCTACGTTTTAAAACCATGGGGCCGCACAATGCAGTTGAACAAAAAACAAAGAACAATACAGCACAGGAACAGGCCCTTTGGCCCTCCAAGCCTGTACCGGTCATGATACCAATCTTTGCCAAAAACCCTCAGCACTTCCTTGTGCCGTATCCCTCTATACCCATCCTATCCATGTGTTTGTCAAGATGCCTTTTGAACACCGTTAATGTATCTGCTTCCACAACCTCCCCTGGTGACACATTGCAGGCACTTACCACCCTCTGCGTAAAAAACCTGCCTTGCATATCTCCTCTAAACTTTGCCCATGGACCATAAACCCATGCCCCCTGGTGACTGGCTCCTCCACCCTGGGAAAGAGTGCCTGCCAATCCATTCTATCCATGCCCCTCATAATCTTGTAAACCTCTATCAGGTCGCCCCGTCTTTCTAATGAAAACAGTCCTAATCTATTCAGTCTCTCCACATTTCTAATACCCTCCAGACCAGGCAATATCTCCACATAGCTAATACCCTCCAGACCAGGCAACATCATGGTAAAACCCCTCCGCACCCTCTCCAAAGCCTTCCCATCTTTCTGGTAGTGTGGCAACCAGAATTGTGCACAATATTCCAATTGCGGCCATGCCAATTTATAGAACTGTAGCATGACTTGCCAGTTTTTATAACGAATGCCCCGTCCAATGAAGGCAAGCATTCCATATGCTTTCTTGACTACCTCGTCCACTTGTTGCCACCTTCAAAGATCTGTAGACCTGCACACCCAGATCTCTCTGACTTTCTATATTCCTAAGTGTTTTGCCATTTACGGTATATTTCCCCTCTATGTTAGACCTACCAAAATGCATTACATAACATTTGTCCGGGTTAAACTCCAGTTGTGGACAACTCCAGTTGTCCGGTTGTGGTAACCGATTACTGGAAGCCCAATGCTAACATGCCCTGTAGCTATGTATATATGTTTCCTACATTTTCATATCTGATTACTTTGTTTTCCCTTTCATCATTTTTCTGTATGTATTTTTTATTCTTTTGTTTTTTGCAATGCTGTCACAATCAAATGCAAAAATCAAGAAATATATATATATATTTTTTAATTTGGTTGACATGAACTCTCTCTGACAAAGCCGTGCTGACTATCGCTGATCAAACCTGTTTCTCCAAGTGGAAATAAATTTTCTCCTTCAGAATTTTCTTCAATAGTTTCCCGACCACTGATGAGACACTCACTGGTCTGCAGTCCCCTGTTTTATCTCTTCCACCCTTCTTGAAAAGTTATTCAACATTCGCTGCCCTCTAATTCTTTGACACTTCCCCAGTCGGCTGAGAGGAATTAAAAATTTGGGTCAGAGCCTTAATATTTCCTCCTTTGTCTCCACAGCACCCTAGGATATAACTCATCTGGATCTGGGGATTTGTCCACTACTAAGCCTGTCAAAACCTCCAATACCTCCTCACTCCCTATGACAAACTATTCAAGAACCTCACAGTCCCACTCCCCAAATCCTGTACCTACTTCCTCCTTCTCCTGAGTGAAGAAAGAGTGAAGAACTCGTTCAACACCCTACAATGCCCTTTAGTTCCACACAGAGATTGCCTCCTTGGTCCCTAATGGGCCGACTCTTTCCCTGGTTTTCCTCTTCCCCCTAATATTCTTAGAGAATACTTTGGGATTTTCCCTGATCTTACCTGTAAATGCTTTTTCATGTCTCCTCTTTGCTCTCTTAATTGCTTCCATAAGTTCCCCCCTGCACTTTCTATCCTCCACTAAGACCTCTCCTGATTTTCTTCCTTTGTGACTGCTAAAGGCCTCTTGTTTATTTCTTATCCAATCCTGAAAATTCCAGGCCATCCAGGGTTCTCTGAGCTTGTTGCTGTCTTATTTCCCCCAGAGGGAACATATTGAGTCTGCCCATCCACTCCTTTTTGAACATCCCAAAGTGCTCTGCTGTAGATTTTCTCACCAGAAGCTGTTCCCTGTCGACTTTGGCCAGATCCTGCCTTATTCTCATAAAACTTGACTTCTCCAAATAAAAGCCATTTTTTGCATACCATGGGCGGGATTCTCTGGTCGGCGACGCCGAAATCGCGTTCGGTGATCGGTCGGGGAATGACCGATTTCAACAAAATCGGGGGCAGCGCCCCTTTCGCAATGCTCCGACCCCTCCAAAGCGGCGTACACCACACTCCATCTCGATGGCCTCAGGACGTTGCCTGAGGCCGACCCCCGATGCTCCGCCCGCAACCGGCGTGGGTCTCTCATGGCATTATCTGTCAGGAACTCGGCGTGGCGACTGCAAACTCAGTCCAGCGCCACCACAGTCGGGGGAGAGCCAATCCACGGGCAGGGGGGACTTTGGCAGGGGCTGGTGGCACTGTTGGGGGGTGGTCCGGGGCTCGCAAGACGGCCAAAGGGGGAGCACTTTTTGCAGGCTGGATCAGCGCTTGGCCGGCGCCGTGTTGCACGCACGGCCGTTGCAAGCCGCCGCTGTGCGCATGCGCGGCCACAGACCCGGCACTTCTCCAGACCATATTGGCAGCTAGAGTCAGGTGCTTTACACTGCCTTCCTGCCAGCCCCCAGCCAAACAGAGAATCGGTTGCCGTTTTGCGCCAAATTTTCAGTCGTAAAAGGCCACTGTTCCCACGCCAGTATCAGGTCATAGCCTGAGAATTGGTGAATCCATTTTTCCTTTCCATTTTAAAAAATAAATTTACAATACCCAATTTTTTTTTTCCCTAATTAAGGGGCAATTTAGCATGGCCAATCCACCTAACCTGCACATCTTAGGGTTGTAGAGGTGAAACTCACGCAGACAGTGACCCAGGGCAAGGATTGAACCCGGATCCTCAGCGCTGTAGGCAGCATTGCTAACCACTGCACCACCATGCTGCCCCTTCCTTTTCCTTTTTCATAACAAACTTAAATCACACTGTGTTTTGGTTGCTTTCACTAAAATGCTCCCTCATGCCATCTCGATCACCAATATTAGATCCAGCACTGCCATCCCTTGTTGTACTTTCTATATATTGTAAATCTGTCCTGGATACATTTCAAGAAATCCACCCCTCTAAACCCTTTACACTATAACTACCCCAATTAATGTTAAGGAAGTTGAAATCCCCTGTTATTATCATTTTTACACACCTCAGTGAATTGTCTACGTATATGCTCCTCTATTGGCTGACCTTTTAGGGGTCGATATTACACTCCCAGCAATGTGATTGTCCCCTTGATATTCCTAAACTCTACCCACAAAGGCTCATTTGAGGACCCTCCCTATTGCAGTAACTGACTCCTTAATAAATAATGCAACACCACTTCCTCTTTTACACCCTCCCCTGTCTTGCCTGAAGATTCAATACCACTTGATGTTGAGTTGCCAGTCCTGCCCTCCCTCACCCACATCTCTGTGATGTCAACAATATCACAATTCCACATGTCAATCCATGCCCTTAACTCGTCAGTCTACTCAGCATTAAAGTAGAGGCCATCCAGCCTCGCCTTATTCCCATGGAACTCGACATGACTGAACTCTGTCTAGGTTCCTTTATTATAGTATGCTGTGTCCCTATTGTACTAATGCTCTGAGTCCCCTCTCCCTGCTGAACTAGTTTAAACTAGTCCGAGCACCACGAGCAAACCCACCTGCAAGGATGTTCAGGGAAGACCGTCCTGTTTGTACATGTCCCACCTTCCTCAGAAATGGCCCCAGTGATCCAGGAATCTAATCTCTTCCCTTCTGCACCAACTCTTGAGTCATGCATTAATCTGCCCTATGCTCTATTTCTATACTCGCTAGCATGTAGCACTGGGAGTAATCCAGAGATTACAACCTTTGAGATCTTGCTTTTTAAGGTGCTGCTTATCTTCCTGAATTCTTGATGCAAGACCTCATGCTTCACTCTACCTATATCACTGGTAGCAATGTATACCACGACCTCTGACTTACCACCCTCTGTGACATCCTTGACGCTGGCTCCAGGGAGGCAACACACCATCCTGGAGTCAAGTCTGCAGCCACAGAAATGCCTGTCTGTTCCCCTAACTCATGAATCCCCCACCATTATCACTCCTCCCTCCCGCTTTCTGCCCTCCTGTACAGTCAAGCTGCTTGTGGTGCCAGATGTTTGGCTCTGACTGCACTCCCATGAGGAACCCGCGCCCTTATCAGCTTTCAAAATGGAAAACTGATTGGAGAATGGGACCCATTGGGACTCCTGTACTACCTACCTGTTTCTCTTGGACTGCCTGATGGTCAGCCTTCTTTCCTCCAGTTCCTTGAGCAGCGGTGTGACCAGCTCTATAAACATGCTATCCACGTAACTCTCAGTCTCACGGATCGCCAGTGTCTCCAGCCACCCGTCAAATGCCAAAATCCGGACCTCAGCTTTCTACAGTTGGGAATAATTCCTACACATGTGATCATCTCGTATGCTAGGGTCCAGGACTTCCCAAATATTGGGCACTGTTGCTTCACAGCACAAGGGTCCCAGATTCGATTCCCGGCTTGGGTCACTGTCTGTGAGGAGTCTGCATGTTCTCCCCTTGTCTGCATGAGTTTCCTCCGAGTGCACCGGTTTCTCCCATAAATCCCGAAAGACGTGCTGTGAGGTGATTTGAACATTCTGAATTCGCCCTCAGGGTGCCCAAACAGGTGCCAGAATGTGGCGACTAAGGGATTTTCAGAGTAACTTCATTGCAGTGTTAATGTAAGCCTACTTGTGAAAATAAAGACTATTGTTATTATAAAAGATACCTCTCTTACCTTAACCTAGTCTCCTGGTCTAATTCTACTTCAGCCTACTTATCCTTGTACTGTATTATTTATTATAATGACAGTGGACTATGCATCCTCAAATCTGCCCTGACACAGAGTACAGTGAAAAACACCCAGTTGCCACATGAATTATGTTGGTGACGGAGGATTTGGTGTGCTTTCCTGTCAGCCTCTGAAGCGGGAATAACTCCACATGTTCCTGCCCCCGCCACAGAACCCTGGTCCCAAAACTGGAGAATTCTCCTCATCCTTTATACTGTTTTTCTGGGATGGATCTGGGTGTTATCTTGACAGGACAAAAATTCTTCTTAATATAAAGTGAATTGAATTCCCTGCTTTTACAATAGAGAATCATAGAATGGTTTTCTTTAGTGCATGTCCTTACATCACCTTCAGGACTGCTTTCATTGTCTCTTCTCATGCTATTTCCCTTGTATCCCCGAGTAATCTACCATCTCCGGCCTTCAAACCTAATTTGTCAGGAACCTCATTGTTTATATTTTCCCATTATTAGTTATTTATGCCTAAAACTGTTCATAGTTAACAAGCTGTTCCTCATGGCTATTCAGTCTAACCGGCCTAATGTCTTATCGGATTATTGAATGATAGGGTGATTCACCAAATAACTTCTGTTCTATCTCCATACACTCATTAAGTTATGCATTTTAGCAAGCTCCTTAATCAGGCACGGTTAACTGAAAAACCTAACAGCTTTGAAGAATGATTGTTTGTTTTTAATATCTATCAAGTTTCTCTCTCACTATTGCAATGGCCTCATCACACGAGCTTGCAGCTGTCATTACCTGATGATACCCCTCTCTAGGGAAATTGTTTCTAGGGAAATAAAACTTCAAGCAGTTTGCATTATTGTGAGACTTACAGCAATCTTGGGATGTGAGTATGTCTGGCAAGGCCATCATTTAGGCGCAATTCTCCCAAAACAAGACTAATTTTGGGCGTGTTTGGCAGGGTGTTTCCCGGTGCTTTTTTCGGGGAGATCCAGCAGCGGGATTCTCCGACCCCCCGCCGGGTCAGAGAATCCCCGGAGGGCGGCGCAAATCTCAAAACGCCACCGGCTGCCGTATTCTCCAGCGTCGGTTTTCGTGTGGGGGCGGGGTTCAAGCTATGCCGGTCGGCGGCCATTGGCAGCGGCCCCCCGGCAATTCTCCGGGCCCCGATGGGCTGAGCAGCCATCCACGTTTGGACAGTCCCACCGGCTGGGGCGGTCTTCGGGGGGACCCAACCTTAGGGGGGCCCCCCCCCCACGATGGCCTGGCCCGCGATTGGGGCCCACCGATCTGCAGATGGGCCTGTGCCGTGGGGGCTGTCCTTCCTTCCGAGCTGGCCCCTTCGGGCTCTGCCATGGTCGGTACGGAGAAGAGATCCCCCTGCGCATACGCCAGAATACGCCGGCCGGTCTGCGCATTCGCGGAACATTGCTAGCTGTTCCGCGCATACGCGAGATCACGCCGGCACTTCGGCGCATGTGCGAACACGCGCAGTCCCTTCGCCACCCTTCGCCAACCCTTCCGCTGTCCACCTAGCCCACAGAAGTGCAGAGAATTCCGCACTTTCAGGGGCTGTTGATGCCGGAGTGGTTGGCGCAGGTTCACTAGCTGGTGTGGGGACTTAGTCCCCGGAAAGGAGAACCTCGCCCCAGACCTGTATTCACCCACACTCAGTAATTTGTTTTGAGCTTCAGGAGTTTCTCACTGGTCTAGCCTGCACTTAGAAATATTTTCAGCAGTAGTGAGCTGAACTCAAAGGCGAGACCGGCTCCGCAGAGCTTGTGCACCGTTTTGAAAGGGTGCCCCAATATCAAAGTGAGATCGAGGACCGCCCCCCACTGCTCACACCCATGGACAATGCCACACCACAGAGACATTGGCATTAACTCCACCCCCAAGTGAGCGCACACTGATAAGGGGTCACTGAGGGCCCCCCAAATTCAGCCCTCCCCACCTTCACCCAACGTTTCTGATGCTCCTTCATACGCCCCCCCCCCCCCACCCCCCCCCACCCCCCCCCCCCCCCCCCCACTCTTCACACCACCCTTTGCATTTTTTCCACGACAAGCACCGGGCCCGGGGGTACCCTGTGCTGGGCAATGGGGTGAGGGAAGGGGGTCCCTGAGGATCCCCTTTTAGGTGAGTTGGGGTTTCGGGGGTCGCATCAAGGGGTCAAGAGACAGGAACGCTATTTGAAAATAGTGTCCCGATCTCCTGCACTGAGGAGGCCTGGGGAGCGGAGCTCCTCAGTACAGGAAACAAGACTAAGTGCGGCCTCATCGGCTGAGGCCCCGAATAGAAGCAGAGTCCCGATAGACAGCATGGTGTTTCTCAGCGCTGCGAGCGCCGGGAAACACCCAGCAAAATGGGCTCGTTATTGGACTCCCATGGTTAGAGAGTGCCCAAAGAGGAGCCTCAATGTAACGGTAGCACAGTGGTTAGCACCGTTGCTTCACAGTGCCAAAGCACCAAGTTCAGTTCCCAGCTCTGTGCAGAGTCTGCATTTTCTCCCTGTGTCTGCGTGGGTTTCCTCTGGGTGCTCCGGTTTCCTCCCACAAGTCCTGAAAGACGAGGGGCAGGATTCTCCGACTCCCCGCCGGGTCGGAGAATCGCTGGGGAGCGGCATGAATCCCGCCCCCGCTGGCTGCCGAATTCTACGGCGCTGGGGTTTTGGCGGGAGCGGGAATCGTGGCACGACGGTCGGCTGCCCCGCCCCAGCGATTGCGGAGAAGAATCCCCCCCGCGCATATGCTGGGATGACGCCAGCACACGCTGGCTGTGCCGGCTGGCGCAGCGCCAAACACTCCGGCACCGGCCTAGCCCCTGAAGGTCAGGAGGACTCCGCACCTTCAGGGCGGCCCGACGCTGGAGTGGTTCACGCCGTAGTGGCCCGCCCTGCCGGTTCGCGGAGAATCCCGCCCGTGCTGTTAGGTAATTTGGACATTCTGAATTCTCCCTCTGTGTACCCGAACAGGCACCGGAATGTGGCGACTAGGGGATTTTCACAGTAACTTCATTGCAATGTTAATGCAAGCCTACTTGTGACAATAAAGATTACTATTAAAGATAAGTCCGAGGCATCAGCTCAGTCAGGCTCTGGCAAGGGGGATGAAAGGAATTAGGCCGCCAGATTTGAGGCACCAGGGGTGCAGCATAAAGAAAGAATGACTTTTTACGATGTGGCTTGGTGCCTCCAATCGGCACCAGATGTTATCCCCTTGTCTCACATGTCCCAGACCACACAGCTAAACCTGCAGGCAAAATAGCAATGGGATTGGGCTGAGGTCTGTAAATGGCCATTAATTGGCCACTTAAGGGCATTTATTGATCCAAGGGTGGGCAAGCACGCCTCCACCATCCTACATAAAATTTGTCAGGGACCAGCTTGGAGGGGTAGGGGCCGGGCACGCAATGCTGGAGTTTACAAGCACCTCAGCCAATCCACTTCAAAGCTGATGGCATGACAGTGTAAAATCTATCCCAATGATTAAGGTGGGAGTTGGGGTGGGATTAAAGGCTATCAAGAAGAACAGGTGAGGCGGAGCCTGGACTAAATCAAGCAGGATTTTTAAAAACCATAAATTTAGAGTACCCAATTATTTTTTGCCAATTAAGGCGCAATTTAGCGTGGCCAATCCACCTACCCTGCACATATCTTTGGGTTCTGGGGGTGAGACCCATGCAGACACGGGGAGAATGCGCAAACTCCACATGGACAGTGACCCGGGAGCGGGCTTGAACCCAGGTCTTCAACGCGTGAGGCAGCAGTGCTAACCACTGCACCACCATGCCACCCTTGCTATCGTCGTTCTTGAGTGTTGCTGGAGCTGTACTCACCCATATAAGTGAACAATATTCCATCCTGATTGTGCCTTGAATATAGGAAAGTTCTTTCAGCAGTCAGGAGGTGGATTTTTAAATTCCCAGCCTCTGAATTGTTTTTGCAGCAACAATATTTATATGGCTGGTACAGCTAAGTTCCTGGGCCAATGGTTACTCTTAAGCTGGTGATGGTCATAGAATCAAAGAGTCATGGAGGTCTACAGCACAGAAAAGGCCCTTTAGCCCATCACATCTGCGCAGGCCAAAAACAACCACTATTCTAATCCCATTTTCCAGCACTTGGTCCATAGCCTTGTCAGCCGTCGCATCGCAAGCGCACATCTAAATACTTATTGAATTTTATGAGGGTCCTGCCTCCACCACTCTTTCAGGCAGTGAGTTTTGGACTCTCACCACACTCTGGGTGAAAAAGTTTTTCCTCACATCCCCTCTTAACCTCCTACCCTTATCTTAAATCTGTGTCTCTTAGCCATTGATCCAGTCGCCAAGGGGAAAAGTTTGTTCCTGTTCATTCTATATCCCTCATAATTTTATACATCTCAATCTTAGGCAGGGTTCTCCAAGCCAAAATCATGATCGGCGTGGGGGCGGAGAATGAGCGTCAAACCCGAGATCGGGTCCGACGGCACTCCCGCGATCCTCCACTCCCCGGAGAAACGCCGGCAATCGCAAGCACGTGGTCGATGCGGTCGACGCGGCGCCAGTCGGGGGTCATTGAAAGAGGCCCCACGGCGATTCACCAAGTGCAGCTGGCCAAGTTCCGGACGGATCTCTCATGTTTCCAACCGTCGGGAACTCGGTGTGGTGGTTGCGGACTCAGTCTGTGGCCGCCCTGATGGGGGGCGGGGGGATCATTCACGGTGGGGAGCCTCCAGGATGAGCAGGCTACCGATCGGGGACCACAAATCCATGGGCGCGCGCGATCTGGGAGGCGCCTATGTTTTCAGTGCCAGTCTGCGGTTTGGGTCGACCATGTCGCACGGGGCATCCGCCACAGGCCTCCACCGAGCGCATGCGCGGACCCCCGACCGGACATGCAAGGCCCCGTATCGGCAGCCAGAGCTGTGAGGATTATTCCAGGGCCCGGCTAGACCCCTGCAAATCGGAGAATTACCTTGGACTTTCTCCAGGTAAGTCTGGAGCGATTCGCCGCGCATTTTTTTCACGGGCGTGGGGACATCACCCCATTATTGGAGAATCCTGCCCCCAAGTCTCCCCTCAGTCTCCTCTGCCCCAAGGGAAATGACCCCAGTCTATTCAATCTCTCTTCATAACTAACTCTCCAGCCCAGGCCACACACTGGTAAGTCTCCTCTGCATCCTTTCCAGTACTATCTGAAGTTTCCAGAACTGTAGACAGTACTCTAGCTGTCGCCTAACCAATGCTTTATACAGTTCCAGCACAACCTCCCTGCTCTTAAATTCTATGCCTCAGCTAATAATGGCTAGTATATCATATGCCTTCTTAGCCACTTTATCCACCTTAAGGGACTGGTGTACATGCACACCAATGTCCCCCTGATCCTCGGTGCTTCCCAGAGTCCTGCCATTCATCATGTATTCCCTTGCCTTGCTTGTCCTGCGGAAGTACATCCCCCAACCCCCCCCCCCCCCCATTTTAACCGTATTGAGTTCCATTTGGCGAACATAGAACATACAGTGCAGAAGGAGGCCATTCGGCCCATCGAGTCTGCACCAACCTCACTAAGGGCAATTTATCATAGCCAATCCACCTAACCTGCACGTCTTTGGACTGTGGGAGGAAACCGGAGCACCCGGAGGAAACCCACGCAGACACGGGGAGTGCGTGCAGACTCCGCACAGACAGTGACCCAGCAGGGAATCGAACCTGGGACCCTGGCGCTGTGAAGCCACAGTGCTAATCACTTGTGCTACCATGCTGCCCTAGGCGACTAGGGGCTTTTCACTGTAACTTCATTTGAAGCCTACTTGTGACAATAAGCGATTTTCATTTCATTTTCATTTCATTTCATCAGCCCATCTGACCAGCCTGTCTGTATCCTCCTGTAATCTAATGCTATCCTCCTCACTATTTACCACCCCACCAATTTTCGTGAACCTAATGTTCAACCCTCCTACCTTAATGTCTAAATCACATAAACCACAAACAGCAAAGGCCCCAACACTGATCCCTGTGGGACCCAACTGGACATAGGCTTCCAGTCAGAAAAGCATCCCTCAACCATCACCCTCTGCTTCCTGACACTCAGCTAATTCAGGATCCAATTTGCCACATTTCTGTGGACCCCATGGGCTCTTACCTTCGCTATCATTCTCCCATGTGGGACCTTATCAAAAACTTTGAAGTACAAGTAGACTATGTCAAATTCATTGCCCTCATCTACACAATTGCTGAACTCTTGGAAAAATCCAATCAAGTTGGTCAGACATGATCTCCCCCGATTAATCCCTGACTGTCCAAATACAGATTGATTCTGTCTCTCAGAATTACTTCCAATAGTTTCCCCACCAATGTGGATAGACTGACTGGCCTGTGGTTTCCTGGTTTATCCCTTCTTCCCTTTTTGAATAATCGTACCATAATCGTCCAGGCACCTCTCCTGTGGCCAGAGAGGAATTAAAAATTATTGCCAGCTCTCCTGCGATTTCGAAGGGGCAGAGTACCGCGAATCAACATCAAACCGGTGCCTGCCCCGATTTTGGCATCGGGAGCCAGTCTCCGCCCGATTGCTATTCCCGATTTTGGAGTCGGGCAACAGCGAATCCCACCCAGCGAATCCCACCCATATAACAGAGAATACTGTTACCATTCTCACTCTGAACAGGGATGAAGCGCCAAGTGACAGGGTGGAGGATCTGATGGTGATAAAAGTGATGTTTATTGCAAGTGCCCATGTTCACCCATGCCCACTAGGTGCCTACAGTTTCTGACTCTTCCGCATCCTCCCACTACATCAAGATGTATCTCCAGGATCCACAGCTGAGGATGAGGTGGCCTGCTGCCCTCCACACGCAGTTGCCTGAGACGACCTTGGAAGGTGCCACTGGGGGACCTAGACTTTGAGAGTCCGGGACTGCTTTTGGGCAGCATGGGTGTTGTAGTGCTACCTTCCTCGATGTGCTGGAGTGAGTCACTCATGAAGAGGGGGGGTAATCAGATGAGCTGGACACCTCGAGGTCCCCAGGATGGAGGGACCCAGCTGCCCTCCTGCCAATCCTCATCCCTTCAGGTGCCCTGGTCCCCTGTGCTTCTCCATGGGATGGTGGAGCAGCTGGGGTGGGATCAGAAGCCCCGCCATCCTCTGGCGCAGACATTCATGGGATTCCCACCAGTACCTGCCCATACAGTTGAAGCCGTTCATGCTCTCGGCCATGGAGGATATGAGCTAAGCCATGGAGTTGACATCCCCTGCCATGGAGTGCACGTCCTGCACTGAGGTCTCCACTGCAGACGCCACCCTTGTAGTGTTGGCCTCATTGCATTGGAGTGACGGCACCATCTCGTCAAACATAAGATGATTGAATTCCTTCAGTCGGCCTTGCAGTCTGAGGAAGAATGCTTTCATCTCTTCCTAATGCTCCTGGGTCTGTCTTTGTAGTTCCATCAGCTCTGGGATGACTGGACAGGGGACGTCATTGGCCAGGGGTTCAGCAGTTTCCCAGGCCCTGGCATCCCTGCCTCCGCCTGCTGTGGATCATCAGGTGTGAGGTGCTCATCAGTGAGAGATCCAGAAGCCTATCTACTACTTAATCCACTGAAGTGTGAGCAACTGCGCTGATGGAGGGTGCAGTTGACAAATGTGACTACTCTTCAATATTTATGTCTGAGAATTCTCCATCGGTGCTCCTCGGGTCAGTAGCATCCAGAGGACGCGAGGATGGTCCGGCTCATCTGATTTCCCTGCAAGGGAAGCGAGATGACATTGATCCATCATGAGGGATAAATGGCACAAGATGCTTAATCACGTAAAGCATGAGGAATGACCATGTGTCCTGAGCATTCTCACTTTTACTTGCTGCCCCCACCGCCATCCCACAGGCATGATCGTGCTCCTCCCCAACTAGTTTAAGGGCTCTTTCCTCATATGGGGTGAGGGTACTGAGCTCTCGCATCACTCCGGGTGGCTGTGCCCTCTCACTCCTTCTGTGCTCAATCTTGTCCACTACAAAGACAGATGGGGAGATTGTAAGTGGGATTTCAGCCAGTTCAGATGGTTGCGGAGTGGCATGTGTGGGACTGGAGTGGGAGCAGGGATGTGAGGAGCAGAATAGAGACTGGGGGGCACCATGGGAATTGAAGAGGGTGGAAGAGGGCCTCATGACATGCCAGCAACCCGCAAGGTAGCTGGGTGAGAAATCATCTTGGAGAAGCAAGGGGTTTGTGAAGGGGTGAAGTGAGAGATTGGAGGTGGCAGACTGGCCCTGTGAAGAAGGTCATTCTTTTTTTCGGCACTGCTGCACCTTCCTCTTCTGTTGGGAACTGGCACGAACTAAAGCAACCACAGCCTCCCAGGTGGGGATGGTCATTTTGCTGGAGGAATATCATCTGGAATGTCGCTATAGGAGGTCCCGCCACTGCTGGACTCCATCCAGTAGTCTGACAGTTTTGGAACAGACTTCCTGGATGTCATCCCCTCAGTTTGACCTGGAACAAGTGTTGGGAAGGCATTGAATCGCAGCTCTCCACTGATTGCTGTGATCAAGCCTCCCTGGGGCAAATGAACTAGCTGGAGCCAACCAAGAGCATGGCGTGATTCAAATGAAGAAAAGGGGGTCAAAATTCTGTGAGAATTCCTACTGACGCTGATGGCGGGATTCACACCATTTTTCTCACAGGCACTAACACTTTTCCATTGTGGTCAAATTCCACCAAACAACTACCTTAATAACATAGAATATAGAACATACAGTGAAGAAGGTGGCCATTCGGCCCATCGAGTCTGCATCGACCCACTTAAGTCCTCACTTCGACCCTATCCTGTAACCCAATGACCCCATCTAACCTTTTTGGACACTAAGGAGCTATTTATCATGGCCAATCCACCTAAGCTGCACGTCTTTGGACTATGGGAGGAAACCGGAGCACCCGGGGGAAACACATGCAGACACAGGGAGAACGTGCAGACTCCGCACAGACATCAATCATGAATTACCGTTTTGATAAGTCTCATATCATGTGCAAACTTTATATTGCTGCTCCTGACATATGAGTTTCAGTTGTTTATAAAGTGTAAAATGAATAATAGATTTGAAACTGACCCTGGATGGCATCTGCTTTGAACCACTACCCAGCCTGAAAAGCATCAATTCCCATTACTCTTTTCTTCCTGTAACTGAAACAATGTTATATCCAAATCACACTTTTTCAATCATATCATAGACTTCTGTCTTTCTTAACAAATCTCTTCTGTTGCATTTTGCCAAATATCTTCCAAAACTTCATGTACATTAAATCTATTGCATATCCTTGATCAACATTCCCTTTAATCTAGCTAGTCAGATTTAAGAAATCCATGTTGGCCCACCATAGAATCCCTACAGTGCAGAAGGAGGCCAATTGGCCCATTGAGTCTGCACCAACCCTTTCAAACCAATCACCCAAGCCCACTCCCCCGCCCCATCACCCAACCCTGAAACCCCACCTTACCTTTGGACACTAGGAGACAATTTAGTGTGGCCAATCCATCTAACCTGTGCATCTTTGGACTGGGATCTGGAGGAAACCGACGGAGACACGGGGAAACCTACAATCCACACAGACAGTTACCCAAGGCCGGAATTGAACACGTGTCCCTAGCACTCTGAGGCAGCAGTGTTAACCATTGTGCCACTGTTATTAATGGCTGCTTTTCTAAATTACATTTTCTTTTGTCCCTGATAATATGCAATCTCTTCTCTTTCATTGATATTAAGCTTGACTGGTCTGAAGTTTTCAGGGATAGGTATTATAAGTGAGAAAGTGATTGAAGCTGTGATTTAGTGGTACAGGATGTGTATTGACACCAGTGCCTTGACTTATCTTAGCCATACTTGTGAGTTTATGAAAACCCTTTCCATATTATTTTTTATTTTTTTAAAATAAATTTAGTGTACCCGATTCATTTTTTTCCAATCAAGGGGCAATTTAGCGTGGCCAGTCCACCTACCCTGCACATCTTTTGGGTTGTGGGGCTGAAACCCATGAAAACATGGGGAGAACGTGCAAACTCCACACGGACAGTGACCCAGAGCCGGGATCAAACATGGGCACCGTGAGGCATCAGGGCTAACCCAGAGCTCCATCGTGCTGCCCCCCTTTGCATATTATGAGGTAAATAAATGTGGTGCAAATTCCACTAATTGCCCTCTATGCCTTCATCCAAACAGAATTCACTGATATCATATGAAGCCTCGATTAGCTCAGTTGGCTGGATGGTTGGTTTGTGATGCAGAGCAATGCCAGTAATGTGTTATGGGCCAGGGTTTAGGAACCCCAAAGTGTATCATGGAGTTCACTTGACCCACAACGTTTAATAGATTGTGGCATGGGGAGCACATGGCCCACTCTACAGGTGTGGTACAGCAGAAATGGAAAAGTATTTTTGAAAGCAAAACAATGTTTATTCTATGAACTCAAGTTCCCTTTAAAAAACATACAGTGAACATCTTAGCAACCATCAATTCAGATACAACCCCCAAAGAATACAACACCAAGTAATCCTTAAACTTTCCTTTTAACATCCATAAGACATTTAAAAAAACATTTTAACAGAGGCACAGCAGGTTTAAGTTCACTACTGAGAACAGTTATCACTCTGAATTCACCAAAGGATCAAGAGATAGTCTTTACACGGCAGAGCGAACAACATTAAAGAACAAAGAACAAAGAAAAGTACTGCACAGGAACAGGCCCTTCGGCCCTCCAGCCCGCGCAACCATGCTGCCCATCTAAACTAAAATCTTCTACACTTCCTGGGTCCATATCCCTCTATTCCCATCCTATTTATGTATTTGTCAAGATGCCCCTTAAATGTCACTATCGTCCCTGTTTCCACCACCTCCTCCGGCAGCGGGTTCGAGGTACCCACTACCCTCTGTGTAAAACACTTTCCTCGTGCATCTCCTCTAAACCTTGCCTCTCGCACCTTAAACCTATGCCCCCTAGTAATTGACCCCTCTACCCTGGGAAAAAGCCAGGCTACACCTTTTGTGGCTGACTGCAGTTCCAACACTGAAACGAAACCAAAAAAACACAGACACACCCAAGCTTTTCTCAAAGTGAAACTAAAATCTGACAGACAGTCCAGCTCCACCCACACTCTGACATCACTGCAGTAATAAACACCCATTTCTTAAAGGTACATCCACTACAGTTATTCTATAAAAACACCCATTTCTTAAAAGGTACTCTCACATGACACCTTCCTCCAAGAAAAAAAAACATCAAGATGGTTTCATTTTTCACCTTTTCACTAGCCTTTAAGAAATGCACACAGTAAATATACATTTTCGTTTCAAAAAACCAGCACACGCAAACAGGTATAATAACATAGTCCTTTTTTTTGTTCTTCTTCCTCCAACTGAACCTGCTTCCATTCATCACATTCGTGACAAAGCATCGGCTATCACGTTTTCTCGTCCTGCCACATGTACTATTTTTGAACGAAATGGCTGTTACAATAAACTCCAGGGAAACAGCCTTGAATTGTTATTCTGGAATCACTCCAAAAGCATCAACGGATTATGATCAGTATATAGAATGGTGTCAGACAGATGGCTGGTCACATAAATGTGAAAATTTTGCAAAGCCAGCACCAAACTCAAAGTCTCCTTCTCAATCGTTGAATACTTTTTCTGATGAGAATTCAATTTCTTTGAAAAATAACCAATAGGCTGCTCTAGCCCTTCATCGTTAACGTGTAGAAGCATCGCACCTACACCCACATCACTCGCATCAACCACCACTGTGAATGGTTACGTATAATTTGGTATGGCTAACACAGGAGCAGTGGTTAACACAGCCTTCAGGCTGTCACATGCCTGTTGACACACTGCTGTCCAATGGAATTTGTTTTGCTTCTTGAGCAAGTCCATCAGTGGAGCGACCACACTGCTAAAATTTGGTGCAAATTTCCGGTAAAATCCACTCATACCATTAAATCGCATTATTTTCCATCGTGTTGAGGATATCGGAAACTCCCCAATAACTTTTTTTTCACATCCCGTGGGACCATTTGACCCTGTCCGATTGTATGGCCAAGGAAAGTGACTTGGGCTTTTCCAAATTCACTTTTGGCGAGGTTTACCACCAAACCCGCCTTCTGAAGTCGATCGAATAACTCCATCAGATGTTTTAAATGTTCTTTCCATGTCTGGCTGAAAATTACCAGATCGCCGATGTATACCGCACAATTGGGTAATCCTGAAACAACTTTGTTAGTTAACCATTGAAATGTGGCTGGGGCGATTTTCACGCCAAATGGCATAACTTTGAATTGGTATATACCATCTGGAGTCACAAAAGCTCCTTCGCCCTTTCGGATAAAGGTACCTGCCAGTAACCTTTAAGTAAATCCAGTTTGGAAATAAAAGCTGATGGTCCCACTTTCTCAATGCAATCCTCGAAATGTGGGATAGGATCAGAGTCCATTCTTGCAACTGCATTAACCTTTCTATAGTCCACACACAACCGTTGGGTACCATCTGGTTTAGGTAGCATAACTATGGGTGAGCTCCATTGACTGCAACCCACTTCAATTATGCCATTTTTAAGCATACTCACAATCTCTTTGTTAGCCTGTTCCAATTTTAAAGTGTTAAGTCTATTTGGATGTTGTTTGATTGGAACAGCATTTCCCACATCTACATCATGTATAGCCATTTTAGTACTTCCCAATTTATCTCTACAAACTTGCCCACGTGATATCAATAACTCTTTCAGGTCAGTTCATTTTTCCTCTGGAAGGTAACTCAACAATTTATCCCAATTTCTGAGAACATCCTCGTTTTCCAACTTAATTTGAGGTATGTCAAATTCACAGTCATCTGGATTTGGTTCGTAACTTTGAGTTAGAATCATTAAAACCTCCTCCTTTTGCTCTCCTTCCCTTTCAAAGTACCTATTAAGCATATTCACATGACATACTCGGTGAGTCTTTCTTCTATCTGGCGTTTTTACCACATAATTCACCTCACTTAATTTCCTTTCAATCTGACAAGGTCCTTGCTTTTAAAGGTTCACCTACCACTGGTCACAATACTAAAACTTTATCTCCACTGGCAAAACTATGAACTTTAGATTTCTTGTCCACTACCCATTTCATCACATTTTGTGCAACTTTTAAATGTTGTCTCGCCAATTCACCTGCTCTATTTAATCGTTCCCTAAAATTTGACACGTAATCCAATAATGTAATTTCTGATTTCTCACTCACCAATTTTTCCTCAATCAATTTAAGTGGTCCTCTTACCTCATGACCAAAAATTAGTTCAAAAGGACTGAATCTGGTTGACTCATTAGGTGCATCCCTAATTGCAAACAGTACAAATGGAATTCCTTCATACCAATCCTCTGGATAATCTTGACAATAAGCCCTCAACATTGTCTTTAATGTCTGATGCCACCTTTCTAATGCTCCCTGCGATTCTCGATGGTATGCCGTTGATTTAAATTGTTTTATTCCTGAGCTATACATAATTTCTTTGAATAACCTTGAGGTAAAATTTGATCCTTGATCAGACTGTATTTCTGTGGATAGTCCACATCTGGTAAAGAATTACTCCTCCATAATCTTTTTAGCTGTAATATTACATTCCGGAATGGCCTCTGGAAACCTAGTAGACACATCCATTATCGTCAAAAGATATTGATTCTCACTTTTCATTTTAGGAAGCGGTCCTACGTAATCAATTAAGATCCTTATAAAAAGTTCCTCAAAGGTTGGAATGGGTATTAAGAGCGCTGGTTTTATCACTGCTTGAGGTTTCCCTATCACTTGACATGTGTGACATGACTGACAAAATTTTACTACATCTTTATTTGGTCCAGGCCAATAAAAATTATTTTGGATTTTAGCTTGAGTTTTCCTTATTCCCAAATGACCTCCCACTGGTACCTCATGTGTAACTCGCACCATCTCCTTTCTATACCCTACCGGCAATACTACTTGATGAACTTCTGCCCACTTTCCATCCGCCTGCATATGTAAAGAGTTCCATTTTCTCATCAAGACATCACTTTTACAGTAATAACATTCTGGAATACACTCAGATTCATCTTCCGCGTATGCTTTCTGATATATCCGTTTTATTTCTACATCTTTCTGTTGTAACTCTGCCAATTTTCCTGAACTAAAAATATCTGCCTCATCCCCCATCTGTTCTTGTTCTTTTTCAACCATCTGATCAAAAAAAATTCTGATAATTGCACTTCAACGTCATCTTCACTCTTTGATTTCCCCTCTTGTCTTAACCGGTGACTTTGCGACCTTGATACTACACAATCCAGAAAAATCCCAGGATATTTGTCCTTCAACACTTCAGTTGTCTGATTTTCCACTGGCTTATCAACCACAGTAGGCATCACTCCCACCTGTGATCCAGCTATATCATTACCCAATGGGCCTCACGGTAGCATGGTGGTTAGCATCAATGCTTCACAGCTCCAGGGTCCCAGGTTCAATTCCCGGCTGGGTCACTGTCTGTGTGGAGTCTGCACGTCCTCCCCGTGTGTGCGTGGGTTTCCTCCGGGTGCTCCGGTTTCCTCCCACAGTCCAAAGATGTGCGGGTTAGGTGGATTGGCCATGCTAAATTGCCCGTAGTGTAAGGTTAATGGGGGGATTGTTGGGTTACGGGTATACGGGTTAAAGTAGGGTGATCATTGCTCGGCACAACATTGAGGACCGAAGGGCCTGTTCTGTGCTGTACTGTTCTATGTTCTATGTAAACTGTATTCCTGGACAAGATAGTTTCTCTATTACTGCTACTACCACTTCACCACTCTTCACTGGACTTTCCAAACTTACCTTATATAATGGAACACTACTCCTCTCACTCTGAATTCCACATATTACTAACTTTTCTGGCAATATTCTTTCCAAACTACATAACTACTCATCTCTTACCATTAAAGATTGACTAGCTCCCGTATCTCCTAAAATTGTGACTTCTTTACCTACTCCTCCTGATACACAGGAGTAATCTTTACCCACACAAGTAAATTCTTTGAAGACATCAGGCACCTTCTTATCAATCACCTCTTGATCAAGCTGTACAATCTTTTACACCTCCTTCGCTTCACTTGGGCTTTCCTTTACCACTTTAACAAACCCCACTGTCTTATCCTGTTTTACCACATCAGCAATCCCAGTGCTTTTCTTCAGCCAACAACACTGTGACTTTATATAGCCTAGTTTATGACAGTGAAAACATTTGAAACTTTTCATTTCTTTTCCACCCTCCTGGATTTATTTTTTAATCTGAGGTACACTCTCCTTATTATCTCCCATCAGATCACCTTTGCTTCTACCACTTGAGTATTTCTCATGTCCCAAGTTTCTATCTCTCACAGGCTGAAACTGATGTCGGAAACCAAGCTTTGATTTATGAACTAATTCATAATCATCTGCCATTTCTGCTCCCAATCTCGCAGTTTACCCCTCTGCTCTTCCACACGAGTTCTCACTACATCAGGAATTGAATTTTTAAACAACTCCAAAAGTATAATTTCTCTGAGAGCTTCATACTATTTTCAAAGCCCTATTTTCAAAGCCCTTATCCATCTATGAAAATTATTCTGTTTCATCCTTTCAAACTCCATGTATGTTTGACCAAATTCTTCACTTAAATTTCTAAACATTTGTCTGTAAGCTTCAGGCACTGGTTCATATGCACCTAAGATGAATTTTTTCTCCTCCTCGTACGTCCCAGGTGCCTCCTCTGGTAGTGATGCAAACACTTCACTAGCCCGACCTACCAGCTTTGTTTGAATCAGTAATACCCACAGGTCCTGTGGCCATTTCATTTGTTTAACCACCTTCTCAAATGAAATGAAAAAGGCTTCTACCTCCTTCTCGTCAAACCTTGGTAATGCTTGAAAATATTTAAATAGATCCCCACCAAGCCTTTGACTTTGACGCTCATTTTCACTATCCTCATCACTATCCTAAAACTGTACATTGCCCTTTAAATCCACCAATCTTAACTGACTGTCAGTTTCATGGCCATTTTCCGAAGTTCAAACTCTCTCTCTCTCTTTCTTTTTCCTCTCTCTCTCTTTCTTTTTCCTCTCTCTCTCTCTTTCTTTTTTCTCTCACTCTCTCTTTCTTTTTCCTCTCTCTCTCTTTCTTTTTCCTCTCTCTCTCTTTCTTTTTCCTCTCTCTCTCTTTCTTTTTCCTCTCTCTCTCTTTCTTTTTCCTCTCTCTCTTTCTTTTTCCTCTCTCTCTCTTTCTTTCTTTTTCCTCTCTCTCTCTCTCTTTCTTTTTCCTCTCGCTCTCTTTCTTTTTCCTCTCTCTCTCTTTCTTTTTCCTCTCTCTCTCTTTCTTTTTCCTCTCTCTCTTTCTTTTTCCTCTCTCTCTCTTTCTTTCTTTTTCCTCTCTCTCTCTTTCTTTCTTTTTCCTCTCTCTCTCTTTCTTTCTTTTTCCTCTCTCTCTTTCTTTCTTTTTCCTCTCTCTCGCTTTCTTTCTTTTTCCTCTCTCTCTCTTTCTTTTTCCTCTCTCTCTTTCTTTTTCCTCTCTCTCTCTCTCTCTTTCCTCTCTCTCTCTTTCTTTTTCCTCTCTCTCTCTTTCATATTCAAGCTGCTTTAATTCTTTCTCAAGTTCCATTTGTTTAATTTGTAACTGAATTTTTGCCATTTCCAATGAGTCAAACTGTAACTCAGGCAACTTTGAATGCTTAGCCACCGCCATAATTACCTCATCTTTTCGCATTTTGTCAGGTAATGTTAACTGCAATGTTTTTGGCAAATTTAACAGTCTGCTTTTAGTCCCTCTCCGTAAGGGACTGCGTGTGACCATCTCCACCCCCAAAAATTTCAGAACCTCTGAAAGAGCCATTTTCCAAAACACACTCCCCATTTGAACAGAAATACCACTCCTGAAAAGCAACCACAATGTGCTCACCAATCACTGTCTTTAAGTTCACTAAGCCAATCCAATAAATAGACTTTTATCCCCCTCAAGCCCCCAATTTGTTATGGGCCAGGGTTTAGAGCACCCAAAGTGTATCATGGAGTTCACCTGACCCACAACCTTTAACAGATTGTGTTATGGGGAGCACACGGCACACTCTACAGGTGTGGTGCAACAGACATCTAACAGTATTTTTTAAAGCAAGCCAATGTCTATTCTATGAACTCAAGTTAACCCTTTTAAAAACTTACAGTGAACACCTTAGCAACCATCAATTCAAATACAACCCCTAAAGAATACAACACCAAGTAATCCTTAAATTTTCCTTTTAACATCCATAAGACATAAAAAATCCTTTTAACAGAAGCACATCAGGTTTAAATTCACTACTGAGAACAGTTAGCACTCTGAATTCACCAAAGAATCAAGAGATAGTCTTTACATGGCAGAGAGAACAACATTACACCTTCTGTGGCTGACTGCAACTCCAACACTGAAACTAAACCAAACACAACACAGACACACCCAAGCTTTTCTCAAAGTGAAACTAAAAGCTGACAGACAGCCCAGCTCTACCCACACGCTGACATCACTGCAGTAATAAACACCCATTTCTTAAAGCTACCCCCACTACAGTTATTCTATAAAAATGCCCATTTCTTAAAGGTACTCTCACATGACAAGTGTGAGTTCAATTCCCGTACTGGTTAAGGTTACCATGAAGGCCCTGCCTTCTAAACCTTGTCCCTTGTCTGAGGTGTGGTGACCCTCCGGTTAAATCACACCAGTCCGTTTTCAATGGGGAGAGCAGCATATTGTCCTTTGGGTCTATGGTGACTTGCATTTTATGAAGCCTCCAGCCCTCACTGCTTATCATAAAGATTTCCTTTAGGCTCCTTTAGGCCATTGCTTCTACCAGCAACATCTCAGTGACTGATTTGAAAGCCTGCATGTTTTTCCAACTGGTAACACCCAAAGTCTGGCGTTACCTCTGCCCTCCTGCTAAAAAAAATGCTGTTACTCCTTACAAGACCAAGTAGTGGATTGGCGTTCTGGGAGAAAACTGCATGATCATCATTTGGCATTGGTAAATATTGGAAACATCCCACTCAGCTAATGAGAGGATAATTCAAATCAGTTAGGTCTATTTTGACTTTTGGACAGATGACCAGCAAAGCTGCTCAGTCTGGCAGTGCATAGGTCTCTCTGTTTAGAAGCCTAGGTATCAATCAAATGTGACAAGTGAGCTGTGGGACATCAATATAGCTCACCAAACTACGGACTTACAATAGTCTGTCCACTTTTAAGTAGCAGGGGGATTGGGGGTGGGGCAATAGCATGGGTGTCTGGGGCCTTTCGGAACCATAATTGGACACTTATGTTTGGTGGGCCCATTTGTTTCTATCAGTTACGGGGCCCGATCATAAGATCATAAAAGCAGGAGCAAGAGGAAGCCATTCATCGCATTAAGTTTATGGCTGATCCGGTAGTGGCTTTAACCACATTTTCCTGCTTGCTCCCATAACCCTTGATTCCCTTGTAAATCAAATTCCATCCAACTAAGCCTTGAATACATTAAATGACCCAGCCTCCACTGCTCTATATGGAAGAGAATTCCAAAGATTAATGACCCTCTCTGACAGAATACATTTCTCCTCCATTCCATCTTAAATGAGGGAATAATTATTTAAAATGATACTCCCTGAAAATGACCCATTTATCTTCACTTTGTTTCCTTTTAATTAGCCGATCCTCTATCCATGCTATTATATCACCCCCGCCCCCACCCCCCACAAAACTATGAGATCATATTTTGTGAAGTAACTTTTTTATGCAGCCTTTTGAAAATCCAAATACACCACATCGCTGCTTTCTCCTTATCCACCCTCCTTGTTACATCCAGGCAGCAGGACGTGGCAAACTGCTGGCTGGTCATGGGATCTTCTGGTACCTCTGGTATCAATGGGATTTCCTTTGGAATCCACTCCACACTGCCAAGAAGCCCATGTCAGGGTGCGTAATATTTTACCAACGTGAACAGTTGATAGATCATTCCCATGCTTTTCCAAATCACACGGACCTTTCCAGAATCTAGGGAACTTATTTTTAATTTATTCATGGGATGGTTGTGTCACTGCCAAGGCCAACATTTATTGCTCGTCTCTTATTGCCCTTGAACTGAATGGCTTGCCAGACCATTTCAGAGGGCAGTTAAGAGTCAACCACATCGCCTTGGATCTGAGTCTTATGTAGGCCAGGCCAAATAAGGATGGCAGATTTCCTTCCCTTAAGAACATTGGTGACCCGGTTGAGTGTTTTTCAACAATTGACAATGGTTCACGGTCATCGTTTGACTTTTAATTCCAGAATTTTATTGAAATTATCTTCCATGGTGAGATTTGAACCCAGGCCCCCAGAGCATTACACTGGGTCTCTGAATTTTACAAGTTTACGACCAAAGTATCCACCATCTCTCCAGCTATTTCCTTTAATATCCTTGGATGCAGGCTGTCAGGCCCAAGGACTTATCAGCCTTTAGTTCCATTTGTTTTCAGGTACTTTTTCTCTAGTCATCATTGTTAGGTTCTCCTTCCCTATTGCCTCTTGATTTTCTATTATTCTTGGAGTACGTCCTGTGTCTTCTGCTGTGAAGACTGGCACACAATACTTGTTCAAAGTCTCTGCCATTTCCTTATTTTCCATTATTAACTCCCCTGTCTCACCCTCTACGGGATCAATGCTTTACTTTAGCCACTCCCTTCTTTTTATATGCTTGTAGAATCTTTTATGGTGGAAGATACTTAGAACATCCCATTAATATTAAAGAATACAGTGGAGGAATTAAATATCATCACTGTTACTGGAGAAATAATATTAGACAAACTAATGGGGCTAAAGGCAGATATGTTCTCGGGCCTTGATGACTTGCATCCTAGGATCCTAAAAGAAGTAACCACAGAAATAGTGGATGCATTGGTTGTATTTTTCAAAATATCTTTAGATTAAGGAGATGTAGCAGAGAATTGGAAAACTGCCACTGTGACACCCCTACTCAAAAGGGAGGGAGGCAAAAAGTGGGTAACTATAGGATGATTAGCCAAACATCGATTGTTGGAAAAATGTTGGAATCAATTATTAAGAAAGTAATAGCAGCACATTTGTAAAACTATCATCTAATCAAGTGGAGTCAACATGACTTCATGAAAGGGAAATTGTGTCTGACTAATTTATTAGAGTTTTTCTCAGAGGTCTCGACCAGAGTAGATAGAGGGGAACCAGAAGATGTGTTGTTTTTGGACTTCCAGAAGGTACCTCACAAAAGGTTAAGTCATAAGACATAAGCCTTTGGTGTTGGAGATAGTATATTGGCATGGATAGAGAATTGGCAAATAGGCAGGCGAGTGGGGATAAGAGGTTCTTTTTCATGTTGCTGACCTGTAACGAGTGATGTACCACAGGGATCAGCGCTGGGATCGCGACTGTTTATAACATATATGGAGGAAGGAAGTGAATATACTGCAGCCAAATTTGCAGATGACACAAAAAAGATGGAAAGGCAAGTTGAGAGAGGGATACAAACCATTCGCAAAGAAATGTTGATAGGTTAAGTAAGTGGGAAAAAGGTTGGCAAATCGAGTATGATGTGGGAACATGTGAAGTGTTCATATTGGAAGGGAGAACAGAGTATTATTTAAATGAAGAAAAACTGCATAAAACTGCAACATAAAGGGCCATAGGCGTACCTGTGTATGAATCACAGAAAGCTATCACACTGGTGCAGCAGGTAATCAGGAAGGCTAATGGAATCCATAGAATCCCTACAGTGCAGAAGGAGGTGGCTCATCAAGTCTGCACCAACCCTCTGAAAGAGCCACCCTACCTTGGCCCAGTCCCCTCCCTATCCTTGTAACCCCACCTAACGTCCACATCTCTGGACAATAAGGGGCAACTTTTTAACTTGGCCAATCCCCTTAACCTGCACATCTTTGGATTTGTGACCCTTGTTTTAAGGTGTTGGAGTATAAGAGGAGGGACATCATGCTGCAACTATACAAGGTGCTGATGAAACCACATCTGGAGTACTGTGAGCAGTTTTGGTCCACTTATTTAAGAAAAGAGATTGACCAGAATTCTCCAGCCATTGCGAGTCATTCTTCCCACCAGCAGCCTAGCCCCGCCCCTGGGTTTCCAGCAGCCTGGGGTGGCTTCAATGGGAAATCCCATTGACAAGCGGTGGGAGTAGAGAATCCTGCAGTCAATGAAAGGTGTGCCGCTGAGAAACACGGAGCTGGGGGACCAGAGAATCCAGCCCATTATTTCATTGGAGTCAATTCAGAGCAGTTCACTAGGAACCCTGGTATGGAGGGATTGTCTTCTGAGCAAAGATTAAACAGGTCAGGACTCTGCTTATTGGAATTTAGAAGAATGAGAAGTGATCTCATTGGATCATATAGGATTCTAAAGGGGCTTGACAGGGTAAATGCTGAGAGGATGTTTTCCCTCATGGAAAAGCCTAGGACCAGAGGGAATAGTCTCAGAATAAAAGGGGGCCAATTTAAGACCAAAGTGAGTCGGAATTTCTTCTCTCAGAGGGTTTGGAACTCCTTGCTACAGAGAGCTGTGGGAGCAGAGTCCTTGTGTGTATTTCAGGCTGAGCTGGATAGATGCTTGATCAAGAGAATCAAGGGTTACGGGGAAAGGGCAGGAATGCAGACGTGACCAATATAGGATCAGCCATGATCCTATTGAATGGATCAAGGGACTGAATGGCCTACTCCTGTTCCTACTCCTGATGGTCTTTTATTGTCTGATTTATATTTCTGACTAGTTTTCTCACATATTGAAATTTCTCCTTCTTTATTGTTTTTAGCCATCCATTGCTGCTCTCGAACATTTTCCAATCTTCCATCTTTGCAGCATTGTGGACCTTTTCTTTAAATTGATAACATCCTTCACTTTCGTTGCCTTCGTCTCCGTGCCCACTTCTTTGGGCAAGAATACTCCCCCCCCGTTGCACTGATCCTTTCATGTGCCTCCGACATTCTGCCTTTAAGTGGACCCCCCCCCCCCCCCCCCCCCCCACCCCGGCCGGGACAATGACCTGCCCTTGATCTTTTCATTGAGAACTGTCGACGGGACATTGGCCGTCTTAATTTTTCTGCCCCCCTCACCCATTCCAACCTTTTTCCTTCTGAACTTTCTCTGTCAGGTCTAACCCCGACTTTGTCATCAAACCTGCCGACAAAGGGGGTGCTGTTGTCGTCTGGCGCACTGACCTCTACCTCGCAGAGGCTGAGCGCCAACTCTCCTATACTTCCTCTTACCTCCCCCTGGACCATGACCAGACCACTGAACATCAAAGCATTATCTCCAACACCGTTAGTGACCTAATTTCCTCCGGATGCCTTCCCCCTATGGCTTCCAACCTCATAGTCCCCCAACCCCGGACAGCCCGCTTTTACCTACTTCCCAAAAACCACAAAAAGGACTGTCCCGGCAGGCCTATTGTGTCAGCATGCTCCTGCCCCACTGAACTTATTTCCTCATATCTTGACTCCATCCTCACTCCTCTTGTCCATTCCCTCCCCACCTACATCCGGGATTCCTCTGATGCACTGCGTCATATTGACATCTTCCAGTTCGCGGGCCCTAACCGCATTCTACTCACCATGGATGTGCAATCCAGGGGCTGGTTTAGCACACTGGGCTAAATCGCTGGCTTTTAAAGCAGACCAAGGCAGGCCAGCAGCACGGTTCAATTCCCGTACCAGCCTCCCCAAACAGGCACCGGAATGTGGCGACTAGGGGCTTTTCACAGTAACTTCATTGAAGCCTACTCGTGACAATAAGCGTTTTTCATTTTTTATTTTCATTTTTCATTTCAATCCTCTACACCTCCTTCCCACACCAGGATGGCCTGAGAGCTCTTCGCTTCTTTCTCGAAAAGAGACCGGGACAATTCCCATCCACCACCACTCTCCTCCGCCTGGTTGAACTTGTTCTATCTCTCAACAACGTCTCCTTTAACTCATCTCACTTTCTCCAAATCAAAGGTGTAGCAATGGGTACCCGCATGGGTCCTAGCTATGCTTGCCTTTTTATGACGTATGTGGGACATTCCTTGTTCCAGCCCTACCCAGGCCCCCTGCCACAACTCCTTTACCGATACATTGATGACTATTTTGGTGCCGCGTCATGCTCTCGCCCAAACCTGGAAAAATTCATCAACTTCACTTCCAGATTCCACCCCACCATCACTTTCACCTGGTCTACCTCAGACACTTCCCTTCCCTTCCTTGATCTGTCTGTCTCCTAAGCTTTGACAAAGAGTCATCGGATTCAAAACGTTAGCTCTTTTCTCTCCCTACAGATGCTGCCAGACTGGCTGAGATTTTCCAGCATTTTCCCTTTCGTTTAACATCCTTCACTTCCCTAGTTAGCTAAGGCTGGTGCACCCTTCTCATTAGGGACTTTCTTCCTGAATGGAATATATCTTTGTTGAGAATTCTGAAATATCTCCTTAAAAGTCTGCCACTGTTTGTCTACCATCTTAACCTTTCAATCCATTTTCCAATTCCACTTTAGTGGGCTCTGTATTGAGGCCTTTGTAATTATTTTGACAGTAGTTTCAGACCAAAATTTCTCACTCTCAAATTATTCTTTACTCTCTGAGTTCATTAATTAATCCTGCCTCATTGCACACTACCATAGCTGGGAATTTCTGACCCTGTCACAGCAGGATCCGCTGTGAAAGATTAATAATAATCTTTGTTGGTGTCACAAGTAGGTTTAGATGAACACTGCAATGAAGTTACCATGAAAATGCCCTAGTCGCCACATTCCAGCGCCTATTTGGGTGCACTGAGGGAGAAATGAGAATGTCCAATTCACCTAACAAGCACTTGGTTGGGACTTGTGGGGTGAAACCTGAGCACCCGAAGGAAACCCACACAGTCACGGGGAGAACATGCAGCCTCCACAGACAGTGACCCAAACCGGTAATTGAACCCAGGTTCCTGGTGCTGTGAAGCAAGAGTGCTAACCACTGTGCTAGGTGGCTCAGCCAAAAGACAATCCTGGTGATGGCTGTGCTGGAAAATTCCACCCACAGTCTAAATTAGCCCGTTACTGGTTTGTTCCAGAAATTATTTAGTCTAAGAAACTGTCCTGTACACACTCTATGAACTCATCCTCCAGGCTACTTTTGGCAATGTGTTATGTCCAATTTATATGAAGAATAAGATCCCCACAATTATTGTAGCACCTTTCTTACAAGCCTTTCACAAAACTGGAGTCAATAGGAATCAAGGGATAAAAGTGCTGCTGGTTGGAGTCATAACTAGAAAAAAGGAAAATGTCTGCGGTTGATACAGGTCAATCATCTTAGTTCCAGGACATTGCTGCAGGGGTTCTTCGGTGTAGTGTCCTCGATCCAACCATAACAAAACCTACTTTTACAGAGAGCTGATGACTCATCCCAACTTGTATTTGCTACATCGATTAACACCTATTCACTTTCAGATGATTGACAGATAGCTGCCACTGTCAGGCAGTTTCTGTTAATTAGGCTCCTTAGCTAGCTTGCATTCCAAAGTTCTTAGTCAGAGTCTCACTGCTAACCTAAATCATGGCGTGAGAAAAAAACCTGCCAGAGAAATATTCTCACCTGCTCTAAATTCCCAGGTGATGACCCTGAATTGGTCAGAATTGTAGATTGCACAGGCCCCACCAGTTCCAATTGAAAAGATTGCTCGCGATCTATGACCTGAGACAGGTGGGAACATTGAACACCAGGGCGGTAAGCCCCTCTCAATATGCTCATGGCCATATCACGGGTGGTAAAATGGCAGAAACGCCACTGACTTGATTTAGAGGCAGAGAATATTTCAATAACAGCAGGCAAAGACCAAATTAATCCCAATATAACTGTTTTCTACTAGTAAGTGCATTTAATATAATTTGGGAATATGACAGCTTTCCTGATCTTCTGTACTTACAGAATAAGTTTCCAAGTGCATACCTTTTATGTATGGACAGAAGCTCTTGTTTTGGAATGGAGAAACATTAGTCAGAAAATAGTTTGACATTGTCGTTCAGATAGTTCTGTAATTTGGAATGTTTTTAAAAACTTAGCTTCAGATGCAATTCCATGAATAATATTTTACTCAGCGAAGTTCAACTCAATTACTCTTGATATTGCGAGGATGGACCTCCTTCTGACTAGTCTGTGGAAAAGCACAGTTTAGAGATGGTCACAGTCTAGCTTGGCCCATCTCAGCACTTAAAATTCCAGAAGCACTGAGAGCACAAAACTAATACGAGGCAAAGAAGCATAAAAAGAAATAAACAATGGTTGAGCATTTAAACACAATTGGTAGTGTAAGATTTTGAACACGTTAGTGGTCCTGATTTGAGAAGTTATACTTTAAGATTAATTAAAAACATCTGTCAGCTTTTGTTTTATGAATGACTCAGCTCATCGACTTGTTGTAATGCTCTTGTAAACTATTAATGATGTGGGAAATTGCCATTTTTGGGAATACATGCTGGTGGTACCTCTGAGAATGCCTTGGTGCTCTGCGATGAACTAAAAACATCCCAGCGAATCAAGGAAAAGTTATAGTACTGTGAGAATTTATTTAAAAATAAACACTGGACAATTCCAGACCTACTCCCTTGAGAAAGTATGACTGTAATGACCTGGAACTGCAGGCATAATCTCATCAGAAAGAATAAGCTTGGTGCCAATTTTCTGGTAACGTACAAGGAAAATAACATTAATGGAGAACCCATTATAGGAGGCAGTCCCTGATTATCAGATGTGCTTTAATTTTTATGTGTATTTTTCAGAACCCAGATTCATAAAACATTTTCCACATGCACTCAGAATGCAAAGATAAAAAGGAAAACAGTGATCTGAAGTACTCTTTGTCACGTGTCTGAAACTGAACCTGGCAGCGGCAGAAATGATGGGGAAACTGGATGGTGAGGCCTACTGCAATGTCCCTTCCCTGACCTCAATTTTACTCCCTGTACCTGATCTCCTAACTGTAATCTCTCCTTTTGCCACAATTATTGCTGATTTCCATGCACTGAATGGTGGAACAGACATAGAAACATGAAAAATAGTAGCACAGTAGACCATTCTGCCCTTCTAGCTTTCTCCACCATTCATTATGACCATGGCTGATCATTCAACTCAGTAACCTGTTCCCGCTTTTCCCTCATATCCTTTGATCTCTTTATCCCCAAGAGCTATATCTTACTCCTTCTTGAAAACAATGTACCAGTTACCCAAAGGGCTAAATAAAGATAGAGGGTGGGATTCTCTGTACCCAATGCAGATTTCGTAATCGGCGTCAGAAATCAGAGAATCCCTTTTTACAATAAAATCGGGGCTGTGCCAGTTTTCGGTTGCCCTGCCCCCTCCAAAGTGGCATCATTGACGATTTGGATTTTTAAATTGGATTTGGACTTGAAGCATGCCGCTCACCGCTGGGCAGCCTCAGGACGTTACCCAAAGGCCCTACCCGATGCTCCACCCCCGATGGGCCACGTTTCCAACCGCGCGGTTGACTCACGGGCTGGATTTTCTCAGCCCGGGGCCAGACTGGAGAATCCCCACAACCGGCGCGAATCGCACCACGCCACCCAGCAGGACCTCAGCTTGTAAGGGTCGGATTGCAGCCTTTGGGGGGGAAGGGGGTGTCAGACCCCGGGGATGGGCCTCTGATGTGGCCTTGTCCGTGATCGGGGCCCACCAATCGGCGGGCCGGTCTCTCTCGCTGGGGGCCTCCTTTCTTCCGCGCCAGCCCTTGTAGTCCTGCACCATATTGCGTCGGGGCCAGCGCGTTGAAGGAAGCCACTGCGCATGCGCGCATTGGCGCCTGTGCCACTGTGCATGCGCGGATCCCGCAGCATCCAGTTGATGCCAGGATCAGCAGCTGGAGTGGCCTGAACCGGTCCAGTGCCGTGCTGGCCTCCTGTAGGAACCAGAATTGCTGGTCCTGAGGATGTCGTGACGCCGTCGAGACATGCAACGGCGTTTCCGACTGTATCAACACTTAGCCTCAGGATGACAGAATCCTGCCCATGGTCTCAGCAGTCGGGAGCCCCGCCTGGCGACTGAATATTGTGTCCAGTGCCACCAACAGTTAGCCGTGAGCCGTGCTGCTGGCTGGGTTGGCTTCGGCAAGGGCTAGGGGGACTCTGGGACAAAGCAGCAAAACAAAATACAGTCTTGAAGTCCTTACCCCTCCTCCTCCATCATCCTCATAATTTCCCCTTTCCCCATCTATTAAATTCAAGCCAATTATGCCTCACAATAAGTCCCCTGGTCTCTCATACCCTCCATGCCAAGCTATGCCCCTCTACCCACTTTGTGGTTGTTCATACCCATCATGCTAACTTAGTACCAACTCATACAAATGCATGACCTCTCCCCCCAGCCCACCATTCTTTGCTCATAAACCTTATGTGTCTACTCAGCTCAGCCAGTATCCATCATAAGAAAACATCAGTATCCATGAGTTCATTATATTAAAAAAGTGCATTCTTATTGATAAAAACATATTCAATACATTTAAATTCCTTCAAGTCCTTATAAAAACAATTTCTTCAAGGACCAAATCCTATATAAAAACAAATATTTTCTCCAAGTACTTAATCTTCATAAAAATAAATAGTTGTGTTCATAACACCACATCAAAAATAGGTAATTGACAAATGAAAAATGAAAATGAAAATCGCTTATTGTCATGAGTAGGCTTCGATGAAGTTACTGTGAAAAGCCCCTAGTCGCCACATTCCGGCACCTGTTCAGGGAGGCTGGTACGGGAATTGAACCCGCGCTGCTGGCCTGCCTTGGTCTGCTTTAAAAGCCAGCGATTTAGCCCAGTGTGCTAAACCAGGCCCTTAATTGATTTATTATCTCTCTGAACTGTCAATCAAATTGTGAATTAACAGACAACCCACTGTGATAATAATTTGTGGAAACAGTAAGGAGCACTAATCATATAATGATAACCTTCAAGCTTATGTGAACAAATTGAAATTGAAGTTGCTGATTTTGTTCAACTGTTAGCTTGCTGTCTTTTCCCTGAAATTTAAAGGGCAGAATATTTAAATGATTTGACAGTTTGACAATTCCAAAGACTGTCTCCATTTTTTACACATCCTTTATGTCAATTCTTAACAACCCCAAAGCCTCAAATTTCCCAAAAGATCCCTTACCTGACCAAATAACTCTGCTAGGTTTAGATCTTTTCCTCAAATGTCTAATGCTCATGACTTATGTTTCAGAAGCCTGCATGGCTAAAGTTCTGCCTCCACAAACTGCGGATGTGTAAAATATTTCCTGCCCTTGTTCCCACCCTCAACCAAACATGCTGAGTGCTGGGTTCAGGGGTGGGACTTCTGGATTCTGGGCTTCTGAACCATTTTGCTTAAGGTGTGCAGTCCTTTTATCTTTACCAAGTTTGGGCCCTGACATCTACAAGAAGGTTGATCAGAAAGTGAGATGCAAGTTCTGACAGAGTGTCACACTACATTGTTCCCTTTCAGTTGCTGATCAACCTGCTCCCGAGATCTACATTTTCTGCTCCCTTTTTCCTCCCAAAATGCGATTCTTCCAAAAACTACCATGCTGACTTGACCCAAGTGTCTGTGAGTTAAGACTGGTAACCGTGCTACATATGATTAAAGCAATTTTGAACATGCCTGACCTTCAATAGTAAGGTTTATCAAAGTTAATTAAGATTTCACTCGCTAATAATGAAAAGCATTCAGTAATCTTTCAAAACCTCAAAGCCAGCTTTGGACTGTTTCCACCCACCCTCCAAACACTCCTCCCCCCACCCCTCTCCCCACACCATACCAGTAAATAAATATTATATAGGTTTAATTTTTTAATAAAGCCGAGTGGATATTTTTTCTTTCATCTATCATGGCAATAATGCAACCAAACAAAGTTAATTGAGCCACAGCTGGGTTTTTTTGTAAGCATGTCTTAAAATAAAATACCTTTCTGTTAAATTTATGTTACTATTTCCTATTGTGTGAGCCTTATTGATTAATACCCAATTACGTTTTCATTTTGCAGTAATTCAGCAATAAACTAGGATGAATGACCGTACTTACAGGGACGTTTTTGCTCTAGCACAATGACTGTAGATCTACAGGATAATATTACAAATAGTCGCAGACAGCAAGCCATCCATAAATTATACAGACTTCTCAAACTACAACAATTCTATTGACAGAGAAAGAAGCTTGCAGCAAACATGATCAACAGGTTCATGAAATTATAATTGAAACTATAGACCCTAAACGGATAGATGTAGAGCTACTGTGACACAAAAAAATCTCGTTCCACCATATACCCTGAAAAAACCTGCTCTTTTCAAGCTGCAGTTGCTCCAAAACAAATATAATTCACATGCAGGGTTAGGAGAGATTTATTTTGACCTATTGGAACAATTTCTTCATCACACCATTTGATAGAAAGGTTTTTGATCGGGGAAAAATCTACTATATAGAATTTTCATAGAATTTACAGTGCAGAAGGAGGCCATTCGGCCCATCGAGTCTGCACCGGCTCTTGGAAAGAGTACCCTACACAAACGCACACCTCCACCCTATCCCCATAACCCAGTAACCCCAAAGGGCAATTTTGGGAGGAAACCGGAGCACCTGGAGGAAACCCATGCACACATGGGGAGAACATGCAGACTCCGCACAGACAGTGACCCAAGCCGGGAATCGAACCTGGGACCCTGGAGCTGTGAAGCAATTGTGCTAACCACTATGCTACCGTAGATCAATTAACCTGGAGAATCCCGCCTTCATAGATCTCAGGCGGGATTCTCCAATCCCACGGCAGAGTGTCCACGCCGTCGTAAACGCCGTCACGCTTTACGACGGCATGAACGGGCTGCTCCCACGACTAATTCTGGCCCCTATAGGGGGCCAGCACGGCACTGGAGTGGTTCACGCCACTCCAGCTGCAGATGCCGGCGCGCACTGTGCGCCGCGGGATCCACGTATGTGCAGTTGCGCCGGCGCAAATGAGGACAAACACAGTGGCGCCGACGCCAACGCACGCATGTGCAGTTACCTCCTTCAACGCGCCGGCCCCGACGCAACATGGCGCAGGACTACAGGGACCGGCGGGTAGGAAAGGAGGCCCCCAGCTACAGAGGGTGGCCTGCCGATCGGTGGCCCCCGATCGCGGGCCAGGCCACATCGGAGACCCCCCGGGGTCGGACCCTCCCTTCCCCCCAAAGTCTGCCACCCGACCATTACACGCTGAGGTCCCGCCGGCCTAGACCAGGTTAGAATGGTGCTGGCGGGACTCGGCTCTTTTCTGACGGCCGCTCGGCCCATCCCGGGCCGAGAATCGGCAGGCCGGCTGCGTAGAGCCGCCCGTGACCAGTGCCACGCCAACCATGCCGGCGCCAATGGTGCCGATTCTCCGCATTGTGGAGAATCGCGCGCCGGTGTCGGGACAGCGTGGCCCGTTCGCGGGGATTCTCCGGCCCGGCCCACGGCTGGGAGAATCCCGCCCCTCATCTCTTGCCGTTGCCATAGGCCTGACTCGGCAAACATTGTGGGCATTTCACTGTATTACAGGTGCTATGTAAATCTAATTAAGTATGCTTTTCCAGAATGTTATGGTAATACAGCAGCATATCTTATGCCCCATACAACGACATGTATATGAAGTGCGAGAAACATTTGTAATGCTGCACTTTTCAAAATTTCGTAGATAAATAACAGACCGTAAAAGTATAAAATCTGGAATTTAGTTCCAGGTCTTACTTTAGGAGAATCACACTGCTGATTTCACAACTTAGCCAATGTCGAGAAACCATTTTTAAATTGCTCTTTGGAATGCAAATATCTATTGAGAAAGAATAGTAACACAGGGTCATAGAATTTACAGTGCAGATGAAGGCCATTTGGCCCATCGAGTCTGCACCGGCCCTTGGAAAGAGCACCCTACGTAAACCCATACCTCCACTCTAACCACGTAACCCCATAACCCCTCCTAACCTTTTTGGACACTAAGGGCAATTTAGCATGGCTATTCCACCTAACCTGCACATCTTTGGTCTGTGGGAGGAAACTGGAGCACCTGGAAGAAACCCACGCAGACTCGGGGAGAACGTGCAGACTCTGCACAGACAGCAACCTAGGCTGGAATCGAACCTGGGACCCTGGAGCTGTGAAGCAACAGTGCTAACCACTGTGTTACCGTGCTGCCCACATTATGCAACATTAAGTTTCTGAATTATTGCTTTTAAGATCGTCAAAAAAAGGAGCAAGAATAGACAATTCAGCCCATCACATCTGTTCTGTCATTCAATAAGCTCATGGTTGACCTTCTACCTCATCATACTATCTGATAAAGTTACATTCCCTTTGTGCTCAAACACGTATTGATCTCTGTCTTCAATATATACAATGCCAGGTATCCACAAATCACTGATGGAGAAAATTGTGAAGATTCACAACTAATTGGGTGAAAATATTTATCTTCACTTCCATCCTTAATGGTCAACCCTTATTCTGAGATCGTGACCTCGTAGTTTTGGACTCCCCAGCCAAGGGAAACATCTTCCCAGTATCTAGCTTGTCAAACCCCTTACGAATTTTACTTGTTTCAGTTAGATTATCTCTCATTCATTCAAACTCGAGGAAAGATTGTCCAGGTCCACTCAATCTCACCTCATAGAACAACTCCCTCATCCCGGGAATTAGTCCTGTCAACATGATTACAAGTACATCTTCCCTTTGGTAAGGAAACCAAAACTGTACACAGTACTTCAGGTGTGGTCTCACCTAAACCCCACATGCTCTTATATTCCAATCCCTTTATGATAAAGTGTTAGGACTGTACAAGAATCCCAACAATTTGTAATTTGTAAGGCTATGAGGGAAAACGAATAAACCACAGCAGTGATAACATAAGAACATAGGAACAAAGAGCAGGAATAGGCAATTCAACCCTTCGAAACCACTCTGCCGTTCAATATGCTCACGATTGATCTTCTCTCGGCCTCAACTCCACTTTCCTGCCTGTTCTCCATAAGCCTTCAATCAATTACTAATTCAAATCTGTCCAATCCCTCCTTAAATTTACTCAATATCCCGACATCCACACTGGGATAGTGAATTCTACAGATTCATAACCCTTTGAGAGAAGTAATTTCTTCTCATTTCTTTTTTAAATCTACTACCCTTTATCCTAAAACCATAACCAAAAACTGACCAAAACACTGACCAATGGTAAAACAAACTTTAATTTAAACACAGAATTAACCATATCAACAACAAAGAAATAGCTGAACAATTTACAGTTAAAACAGTTCTTCAACAAAAGGAAACTAAAACTATCTACACCTGCCACTGTAAATTCCAAATAACCAACCCAACACAGTTCAAATAAAGTTAACAATCAGGGTTACTTGCTTCTCTGTGCCAACCTTTGCAAAGAGACCCTTTCATGAATGACCTGAAAATCTTTGTCTTGTCGGAAACTTCTGTTCCACTTAAAATCCTAAAGCAGACTACCAAACTATAGGCAGACCTAGCCCCTCCCATTAATTACATCTTCTGTATCCCAAATATAAGGCATTTTCCAGTCTCTTCTCATTCAGACATCCCATGACCTGCTTTGCTAGGACTAATCCCTCATAAATTACCTACACCCCAAGTATTCTCCAAAATCAAAAGAACGCTCCAATTGCCACCTCACTATAAAATGGTTAAAATCAATGATTACCTCATCTTTCTGATCCCTTAATCTTAACTTTATCAGATATACCACATGTATCTATTTGAACTAAGGGTTTTTAAATACCATTACTACAACAAATATAAAATATAATAGAGATATAACAATTTCCTACATTCATCACAAAAGGCAAACGTACCATTTGTCTTCCTAACTGTTGTTCTCCCTGCACGTTAACTTTCTGTGATCCATGTACAAGAATACCATTTGAATACCAACAGTTTTTCATACTTTAAAAAATATATTACCTTTCTGTTTTCATACCAAAGTGAAAAATCACACATTTTCTCTTTCCGCTATGTTCTAGCCCACTCATTCAACTTATCTATATCACTATACAGCCTCTATGAGTCCTCTTTACAGCTTACATTCCCAGTTAATAGTGGATCATCAGCAAATTTGGATACATTATACTCATTCCCCTCATCTAATTAATTGATAGTGATTGCAAATAGCTGAGACCCAAGCGCGAATCCTTGCACTACCCCAATAGTTATAGCCTGTCAACCCGAAAATGATCAGTTTATCCCAACTCTGTTTTCAGTTCATTAACCAATCCTTAGTCTATACTAATATATGACCCTCAATCTAAATCTGCATTGCGTTTGCCTAATCATATTAAGAATTTATCATACTCTTAGTCGTTTTCCCTGTTTTGTCTCTCCCTCTTTTATTGAATAACAATGCTATATCTGCTATCTTCCAACCTGTGGAGAACTGCTCTTCTTGTAATACTGTGACATCAACCTCTTCACCCCTGAGCAGAAAGAGGACCAAATATCCTTAAAACAGTGATGCAAGAATGGCCATACTGATTGCTTTTATACATCCCATAAGCAGAAAGGACAGTAAAGATCACTTGGCCCTGAGCATCCACAAGAAACTGGGGGGGCATTGAATTAGACAGGTTAACCCTAATGATGGATTTGCATGAGCACTGATGACAATATCATTGCATTGGTAGAAGGTGTGCGTTATCAAGGAAGATCCATACCAGAATCCATCTGGAGAAAGAGATGATGAAAATAATCAGCTGACACGTTATTGACAGTTCAAGTATTACAAGCAAGCATATTTATGTCAAAACACAAAAAAAATAGCAGCTGAAAAAGAATTGGGGGCAATTTTAAGAATTCAATATTGATTTCTACAAATAAAAGTTTCTTCCATTTTTATTATTCTGTTTGGTTTTATGCCTGAATGCTAGGTTTTTATACATCCCATAAGATAGATTCCATGGAGGATTAAGTTAGATTTGTTATATTTTCCTTGCAGAAAATCTAATCTCACAGAGGCCATAAATGCCCTCACAGATGGGCAAAACAATATAAATTTGGCAAACTCAATACAAACAATATCAAAGAACACAATTTCACAAATACAGTGAAGCGATAGATTTAGCTGATACAATTCAGCAGCATTAACATTGTGACTGAACACCACAATCCATGCACCACGCTGGACAATTTGAGCTTTATAATTTGTATCGTTTATTTACTTTTACTGGGGTAAATGAAGACTAACAACGACTCATTTCACTATAGTAACATCTGCAGCTGGGCTCAATTTAATTATGATCTCCAGGTATTAAAGAGACCCGATTAATCTTTTTTGGGGGCTTGGTTTAAAAAGCATTTTCTATTCCTTTGTTAAACTTTTGTTTTCTTGACATCAATCATTGTTCCCTTCCATTGGCGTAGACTGCCAATGAACAACCAGGAATGAGTAAGAATAATGAACCTTCACATGAGCTATGGAGGGAAGTTTCTATGTTCCTGAAATGATAATATGGAAAGCTAACTGGTGCCCCTATCCTCACTGTTACAAATAGTTTTGTGAAAACCTGTGTAATATGTCAATTTTTCCTCCAGGTGCAGGGAAGGAAATAAAATATTATGTAAATGATGTCTAAATGGCCTGAGGTTGCATAAAAAAGCAAATATCGCTTTATTTGCCAGAAGAAGAATAAGTGCATTGTCCCTCTAAGACAGGGGGTGGGATTCTCCGGTCGCCAACATCGAAATCAGGTTCGGCAACCGCCCAGAGAATCGAAGTTTACGACAGAATCAAGGGCAGCGCCGCTTTCGTAATGCACCGGCCCCTCCAAGTACGCCGCACCATGCATCGACTGCCTCAGGACATTGCCTGAGGCCCGCCCCCCCCCGATGCTCCGTCCCCGACCAGCCGAGTTCCGTACGGCGTGGGTCTCTCATGGTCTCACCCTTCTGGGAACTCGGCGTGGCGGCTGCGGACTCAGTCCAGACCGCCACAGTCGGGGGAGGGCCGATCTGCAGGCATGGGGGGACATTATTCAGGGCTGGGGGCACTGTGGGGGGGGGGGGGGGGGTCCGTGGCACGAGGCGGCTGAAGGGGGTGACTATTTTCTGGGCTGGGTCAGCGAGCGGTCTCCGCCATGAAGCACGCCGCGACTGCTGCAGGCCGCCTCCATGGGCATTAGCGACCACGGACCCGGCAACTCTCTGGAGCGTATCGGCAGCTAGAGCCGGGTACTCTATGCTGCCATCCTGCTAGCCCCCTGAAAAGGGGGGAAATCGGTGGCCGTTTTGCGCCAGTTTTCATGCCACCGTTCCCATGCCGATGTGAGGACATAGCCCCAGAACCGGGGAATACAGCCCAGGGTCTGAGTCCTCCTTTTTTTTCTGGAGAGACTGAAACAAGATATTGCCATGCTAAGGATGTCACTAATAAATAGAACCAGGTAAAACCTCTTCAGTCACAGAGTGGTTAGAATATGTGGTTAGAATAGAACCAGGTAAACCCTTCAATCACAGAGTGGTTAGAATATGTGGTTAGAATAGAACCAGGTAAACCTCTTCAGTCACAGAGTGGTTAGAATATGTGGTTAGAATAGAACCAGGTAAACCCTTCAATCACAGAGTGGGTAGAATATGTGGTTAGAATAGAACCAGGTAAACCTCTTCAGTCACAGAGTGGTTAGAATATGAAACTCATCACCACCATGAGTAGTTGAGGCAAATACCATGCATGCATTTAAGGGAAAGTTAGATAAACACATTAGGGAGGAAGGAAGAAAAGGTTAGATAGGGTTAGATGAAGAGAGATGGAAGGATTCTCATGCGGTGCATGAATATTGCCATACATCATTCTGGACTGCATGCACTTCAAACAATTCTGTTAAATTAGTAAGAGATGATCTTCCCCTAACAAAACCATGCTGACTATCCCCAATCAATCAGTGTCTTTGGAAGTGATGGTTTATCCTGTCTCTCACAATAATTTGCCCACTACCAAATTCAGACTGACTGGTCTATAATTTTCTTGCCTACCCTTCGCACCCTTTTTAAATATTGCTATAATGCTCGCAGACCTTCAATCCTCTGGTGTATATCGCGTAAAGATTGGAAAATGATTCTCTGAGCATCTGTTTCCATCTCCCTGGCTCCCTTTAAACCCTGGGATAAAATCCATCCAGCCCTGGTGATTTATCCACCTTCAAGGACATCTCCAGTACTTCTTTTCTCAATATACTTACTGTCTAATATTTTATACTCCTCCTCTTTAAGTAGAAAATCTGTATCATCCTTCACCTTGGTGAAGACAGAGCCAAAGTACTCATTGAAAACCTGCCCACATCTTTAGCATCGATTCACAAGTTTTCATGTACATTTTTGATGAGCCCCACCCTTTCCTTAGTTATTCCCTTGCTCTTAATGTAATGGTAAAACATTTCTGAATTATTTTTGATTTTAACTGCCAATATTTCTTCAAATCCTGCCTTTCCTAACTTCCTTTTTTACTTCATCATTGTATTTCCTATATTTATATAGGCTTCCTACAGTTTTAAACCTTTTGTGACTGTCATAAACTTTTTCTGCTTCATCTTACACTGTACACTTCTGGAGAACCAGTTTTGGCAGTACCATGCTTTTTCTATGTGGAAACAGTGTGCCTATAAAATCTTGCTTTTGAATGCTTCCTACTGATTTGACACCATTTTATTTTCTAGTAGCTGTACCTAATCAACTTTCACCAGTTCACATTTCAGCTTTGTGAATGTTGCCTTCCCCCAGTTTAGAATTACCACACCTGACCTATCTTTGTTATTTTCCACGATGATGCTAAATCTAACCGTTTTATGGTTACTATCTCCAAAAGGGCTCCTGACTCCTGCTTCATCCACTTACCCAACTTCATTTCCTAAAACTAGAATTGCATCTTCTCTTATTGAGCTTGTTACGTGCTGGCTGAAAAAGTTCTCTTGAATGCAGACATGGGGAGCAAGTGCAAACTCCACACGGACAGTGGCCCAAGGCTGGAATTGAACCTGGGTCCCGGACACAGTGAAGCAGCAGTGCTAACCACTGTACCACTCTGCCGCCCGTAAATAATCGTAAGTAAATTGCAGATTTTTAAAATTTGGACGTGGAATGTGGATCTCACTGGTCTCATCCCATTTATTACCCATCTCTAATTGCCATTGTGAACATGGGGACGAACTGTCTTCTTGAACTATTGTAGACTCTCTGGTGAAGATACTCCCACATTTCTTGTAAGCAGAGAGTTTCAGAACTTTGACCCAGCCATAGTGAAAGAATAGCTATGTATATCCAAGTCAGGATGTTATGTGATTCACAGGGGAATCTGGAGTTGGTGGTGTTCCCTTTTGTCTGCCAGTCTTACCCTTCTCAGTGATAGTGGTCATGGATTTGGAGCGTGCTGTCAATCAAACCTTGGTGAGTGGCTGCAGTGGATCTTGATATACACAGCTACCACAGTGCCCTGCTGGTGAATAGATTGAATGTTTAAGGTCGTGGATGAGTGCCAATCAATCAGACTGTTTTGTTCTGGATTAAGTCGAGCTCCTTGACTATTGTTTAGCTCACTCGGCTAAATCGCTGGCTTTTAAAGCAGACCAAGCTGGCCAGCAGCATGGTTCGATTCCCGTACCAGCCTCCCCGGACAGGCGCCGGAATGTGGCGACTAGGGGCTTTTCACAATAACTTCATTGAAGCCTACTCGTGACAATAAGCGATTTCCATTTCATTCTTTTTTCATTCATTGTTGAAGCCAGAAGTGGATTTGCCCTTATGTGGCCCTGCCCCTGCATTTCTGCACTCCTCCATGGACATCATGTTGTCAGGCCTCTCCCGGCCCCACCTACCCTCACCCCACAAAACGCAAAGGTGTAAGGGTCAATATCACTGCTTTAGTTCTCCAGTGCAAGTCTCCAACCCTGACTAAACACCCCCCTGACACACTACCCTCTCCCAATCCCCCACACCCTCACACTCTTTCTTCCCAACCACAGCCCCTATCCTCTCACAGTCTACCCCTCACAATTTTCTCAACCTTACAACCTTACACCGCTCACCTGGTGTCTTCAAGGCAGCCTCCGGCCTCACTCGTCATCTCTTCATGCTAGTAAGGCTTGATTCGGCGCCTTACGCCTCACTGGTGCTGACTGCCCTGCCCTCAGCCCTGGTTGGGTTGAGTCGCCCTTCACCTGTTCCCCTTGCTGCTCGATGGCTGCTGATCCTGACTGGCTGGCTCACCACCTTTTGCGTGGCTCCTCGCCTCACTGTTTCTGGCTGGCCTCCCCTGCTGGGTGGCACTGCCACGGTGCTAAGCTGGTAGTGTCAAGGTGCCTTGGTGTCAGAGAGAGCGTCAGTGTGCTATCCTGCCTTGTCCCAGACCACCCAGGGGTCTCTAATGGCCAGGGAGACCCCACAGGTGTCATTTTGGCTGGTCCACATTTGTGGAAACCAGTACTAAACGGCACCCTGGCGAGGTTTCCTGGCGTGGCTGTTAGGGCACGAGTGCTGTCATTATCCTTGGAGTTTCGAATGGAACTGAACACTGCAATTATCAGTGAACATCTCCACTTCTGTCCTTCTTGTAAGATTTTATGGGTTTTGAGGAATGAAACCTTTCTAAGTAAAATCTATAAATTCTTAATTTCTAACACAAGGGTTCTCAGTTGTGCCTGACCTAACAAGGTATGAATAATTAGTATTTATGAACCAAGTAGAACATATTAAGCAAAAGTTTACATATACTTAACAGTGAACATAACATGAAAGTCTCTTATCTTTCAAGTTCCTAGGATTCACCAACACAGGAAAGTCTTTCTTCCCTTCTGTCACTGAAGTGATGTTGAACTGTGTCACAGAAGAATCACGCCACTGAAGCCATGGTAACACTATGCCAATGACTCCAATTTTCCAACTTTTACCTCCACTTCTCATTATGCCGAAATCCCTAATTTATAAGTAGTCCAAATTCACCTCTTCCATTGGTGTTTCGGGTATGGTGTCACCCTATCTCTGTAACTAAAGACAAATGTCCATCCCTTGTTTCCTGGACCCCTGGAGTTTACATTCCTTTTTGAACAAATGGCACATTCCACTTAGATATGGAGCAGTTACAATGTCACATCCTCCTCAACATATATTAATCCAAGTCCCACAGATACTAAAGCCATTGAGAACAAATGTTAATAACACTCCTTGCCATAATGTCAAAACAGAAAGAGAAATTTCCATCCAATGCAGATAATCTACACATGGTTAATCAATTCAATCAATGGGTGGGTTTTTGTTTAAAGATAGCACCATCCAAAGTTAAGCTACCGTTCAGCCATTTGTTCAAAGCAGATGAAGAGGCTCTTATTTTCTCACAATACAATTAAGAAAAGATTAAATTGATCAAACTCATGCAACTTAAAGTTGTAAATCCATTAAGCGTAGTTTTTCACAAAAAATTGTTGCCACCCTGCAACATAATCCAACTGCCTAGACTGCCCATTGTCTCACTAACAGAAATACAAACTGAACTATTAAAAAAGTTGGTAAATTAAAATCCATACATGTTACTGTAGACCAAAGATTATCCTTAAAAATTAGTAGTATCATCAAAATCTTACATTATGATGGAGGGAAGGTCATTTAATCAGTTAAACATGGTTAAGTTGAGGACACTGGTATGCAACCATGTCTTGGGGCTGTGATGATTGACCTCCAAAAACCACAACCACCTTCCTTTGTATTAGGTATGATTCTCCAACAAGTGAATATTTCCCTTGATTCCCATTTAGTTTTATTTTACCAGGGCTCCATGATGCTGCACTCAATCAAAATGCAAGCATGGTGTCAAGAGCAGTCACTCTCACCTTCCATTTGAGATACAGTTTTTTTTCATGTGTGCACTAAGACTGTATGAGGTGTGGAGCCAAATGATCATGACAGAACCCAATCTAAGCATTACTGAGCAGGCTATTGGTGAGCCAGGGCCTCTGATAGCATTGTCAGCAACACTTTCCATTGCTTTGCTAATGATTATGGGGAGACTGCTGGGTGGCAATTAACCAGATTGAATCTGTCTCACATTTTGCAGACAGAATACACCTGGACAACTTTCCACTTTATAGAGTAGATGTCATGGTTGAAGAGGCACTGAATAGCTTGGTTAGAAGTACACCTAATTTTTGGAGCACAGGTCTTCAGCAGCTCAGCCTAAAATATTTTTAGATACCCTTAGAATTACATCATCAAAATGAGTAGATTTGAAAATATAGTGGGATATTATAACCAATACCATTGTCTGACTGTGTTGTTTTTTGTGTTAGCAAAAGAAAGTTCAAATTAATCTTAATATCTACAGAAAGATCTGTATTGCTTTTGTAAACAATTTAATGTTCAGCCTAGATTTTCAGTGCGAGAATTATTCTATTTCACAGAATGTGTCATTATATACTATCATACTCAGAAAGGTAATTATGCATGAAATGCTCTTTAAACCTATCGTTATGCCTAATATATTATAACCTTTGAACAAGAAAATTGTCACTGTAAGACCTAAATTTCTTAGTATTTGGATATCCATTTACTTTAACATTAGTTTAGCATTATTGCACAGTAGGTAATATTCTGAGTTTAAATTGCATTGCAGTGAATCTGAGCACAAATCATTGCTGCAAGTCTGTTCCATTTATGAAACATATAAATTTATTAATAAATGAAATTTAAATAATGAGGCAACACCCACTCTTGCTGCATAGTCATTCAGAAGGGTACATTTCTCATTTAAATCAATGTTCCTTTTCCAGAACTCTTTGGGTTGATGTATTTGTTTATCCTGATTCATTTCAATGCAACATTTTACAGTACTGTAACAGCTGTTGAGGGACTTCCAACATATTGAGGCTGCTCACTGACATGGACTTGATGCACTCTTGCACCATTTTTTTTAACAATCCGGTATAATTAGTGTGCACTCCAATTTGCATCTTAATACTGCACCTTGGACATTGATTTCCACAGTACTCACACATTCGTTAGTCACAAGCACGGTAAGTGGTACCTGCTAGTGTTCGAAAAGCGGTCTACGGGGAATTTAAAATTCCCAACCGTCTCCTAGTTAGTGGCTCATTCCCTTTTGGTTGAGGAACAAATATACGTGAGTTTTAGAAGTCCCTTGTTAGCCATTGCTGTGAGTGATCAGTCCCTTGCTTATAATCAAAAAGCAATGGATCATAAATATTCAACCTGCCCATCAAACTGATATCTTCAGAGTTAATGCCTCTTGCTTATAAATTAATTAAAATATATAGCACAATATTGAATCATTTTCATGGAGCCAGCTGGACCTTATTTAAAATTATTCAAGAGTAGAAGCAAGGAGAGACTCAGTTACCTTTAGAAACTTCCAAGTTCTGCTTTAATTGATTGAAGTTACAGACATATTGTGGTGATATCAACATGCCTCATTTTTATGAAACTGGGTGCAGAATCTTGTGCAACCAATAGACTGACCTACCATCCAAATTCTTAAAACCCTTGTTTGTTAGTATGCCTGCATTCTATTACTGCATGTTTCCATCAAAGATATGTGATGTGAATCAGATAAATAAAAGCTTTTGATTCAGAATAAGATTCAGAATATTTAAATTTAAATATGGAAGCCAGGAAAATTGCCACCCGAGTGTGACAGGCAGTCAAACCCTTGGTTGTGACGACTCAGAAAGATCGACATAGGTTCCAGGTTTCATTCTTGTTCCAAAAAGTTAGCCATGAACACAATGTTTTTGGCAAGATTTAGATGGATCTGTTCATTTAAGACAATGGTGCAACATGCTTTATTTTATGATATGTTAATGCTTCTTGTTACAGGGCATCGGGCGTGCTATGATTAAGCTGCTCATCACTCCTGGAAGCCAATTAAGAGCAGCGTTGATTGTGCCTCAGAGAAAGATTAACTGTTTGCATTCTCGTGTGGCTCAAGGAGACGATGAATATGGGAGAAAGTGCAGTGCGTAGAACAGCTACGTGACATATGATGCAGCTTATATATAGTATTTGTTGCTGCATTTTATTTTTTCCTCAACTGTAAATATTGATGGGCTAATTAACAGAGGCCATTAACAATCCCAGTGTGTAATTGTTGCAATTATTATCATTAGAGTGAAGCTTCTCATTGAACATTTATTTTGACAGTTATATCCTTCGCCAAGCCGTACTATTTTTGTCACCCACACCAGCAGCCATGGATAATGATAACTTGGTGGAGAAGATTGTCCCTGTTGCAGAACATCCCACATTTTTTGTCCCAGTTCGATAAATGGAATAAAAGACAAATTGATTCCATAAAAGACTGACAATCTGCTCTGTCAAGCTATTGCCCAGGTAGTGAAACTGAAAATTACCTCCATTGTCTTTCATTTTGATGCCTCCCTGAAAACAAAATCTGCTGTATGTAACACATTTATTTGTCTGTGATTCAAAGGGAAAAACAGTTCTAAACATTTTTAACTTCTGGTCATACAGGAGAGGTGGTGGTGTAGTGGTAATGTCACGGGACTAGTAATCCAGAGACCCAGGCTAATTTTCTGGGGCATGTGTTCGAATCCCACCATGATAGCTGATGGAATTTAAGAAGTTAGTCTTGGTGATAGTGACCGTGAAACCATTGTTGTAAAGACCCATCTGGTTCCCTAAACTCCTTTAAAGAAATAAATCTGCCATGCATACTTGTCCTATATGTGACTCCAGAGACTCCAGACCTCACATCAATGTGGTTGATTCTTAATTGCCCTCTGAAATGTGTCAAACAGCTGTGAGGTTTAAAAGGAATGAAATCGGACAGATCAACCCCTTCACTGGAAATATCAATGACAATCAATCTTGACGACTCAGCAATGTCCTCCCCACTAACACAGAGTGTGCCGTTTTCGAGGGGGTGGAGCATTGCAGCACCAAACGCGATTTCGCCGTTGGCGACCGGAGAATTCTGCCCTATGTTTCCAGAGTTCAGAAAGACTGATAAGAGAAGGAAGACAAAAAACACAAAATTCAGATGTCATAAAAAAATAATAATACCAGTTTGATGTTCAAAGACGAAGCAACACAAACTTTCTGTCCTTTTGCTCCTTTGTGCATTTCCACCTCATACCCAGCAACTTTAAAACAATGATCAGTGGTGAATACTGAGCTTTAGAATGCACCACTTTAAAATCCTACTTCTAGAAAATAAAGAAATGCTATAAAGACATCTTGGGGACACATAGAATGGTCTGGGTTTTTGAAAAGTGAATAAAATGCTGATTAATGATGTGCCGTCTCTATTCTCTCATTCCTTTTGTATTTTTCTACATTATCATAGCATGGTTTCACTTCTTATGGACGGACAACACCGTTATTGATAATGAAAGAAAAATAAAACAAAATTGGGAGCACCACATAAAAATAAACGTTCCCTCTCTGAGAGAGGGGTTACCAACTTATGTCAGTTTGATTTCTCCTCCTCATTATCTCCCATCATTTACTTACTTTCTCAGGTCAATTATTGGTAGCAGTTATGAAGAAATTTATGATTGAGATCAGCTTGCATTTCTAACTGACTGTACAAGGATTTCTGTACCTGAACTGAGAAGTGAAAAAAATGGAAACAAGGAAAGAATGGGAGAAAATGGAAAGAAAATATCAATAACAATCAGAGAATTATATGGGCATATAATGAGCTGGTACAATATCATAGGAAGCGTCCATCGCTCCAACATTTCCATAAGAGAGCACTGTTGGACATCTTGTCCACGTGTCTGGCCCGAAGGTTAATGACAAAGCAAGGGCACTCGCTGATCATAAGACCATAAGACATAGGAGAAGAGGTAGGCCATCGGCGCATCGGGTTTGTTTCTCTATTCAAGGAGATCATGACTGATCTGATACTATAACCCTCAATGAAACTTTCCTGCCTTATCTCCATAAACCATAATTTCCATTGATGATTAAATATCTGTCCATCTCAACCTTCAACATACTTACCGACCCAGCCTCTACAGGTCTCTGCCGTAAAGAATTCCACAGATTCAATACCCTCTGAGAGAAGAAATTCCTCCTCGTTTCTGTCTTAATCTCTTACTCTGAGATTTCTTTGGTCCCAGGCTCTCCCACAAGAGTAAACAACCTCTCTGCAGCTACCCAGTCAAGCCCCCTGTGAATCCTATATATCTCAATCAGGTCGCCTCTCATTCTTCTGAACTCCAGTGAGTACAGGCTAAACCTACTCAACTTCCCCTCATAAGAAAATCCCTCCATACCTAGAATCAACCTTAATGAAACTCCTCTGGACTGTCTCCAAAGCCAGTATAATTTACCTTAGATAAGGGGACCAAAACTGTTCACAGTATTCCAGCTGTGTGGCGTGATTTAACGGCCGCATTGCACCCAGAGCGGATCTGGGCCCGCCGGTTAAATTGCAAGAGAGGCCAAAATTGGGAATTCGCTGGGCGCAAATCAATTTGCTATCTTACCAACCCGGTGGCATGTTCCAGATCCCACTCAAACGGCGAGAAGATTATTGACACCAATTAAAATCAATCTCTATCTCATTAGCAAGATGTAAGTCCAATCAAACAGCCTCCCGGGGACTAACTGACGCCCCCCCCCCCCCCCAGCAAGAGATTACCCGGGTGCCGTTTAGCACTCCTTTTTTTAAATGTGAAGCTGGCGCAATGGCAGATGAGGGGGTCTGACGAGGTGAGAAGCCATTTCCAATCTCCAGCATGCAACCCAAGGGCACTGGAGCTGCTGCACCAGTGCTCAGGGGGTTGAGGAGGTGTGGGGCCCTGATTGGTGCTGGGAGTCATAGGTCAGGGTTTCTCCTCGGGTGGGGGAGGATGAGGGGCTTAGTATCTGCAGGGCATACAAGCCGTCCTCCAATATTGTGTATACCCACAACAGGGGCAACTACAGCTGTTGCCTGTCTGTCTACCAATAACTTCCAGGGCAAAGCCCTGTCCTGGTTATATGCTGAAGGTTACTTTAACTCCCTTTGACTGTGAGAAGCCTCGGAAATATCCACCTGCGTCTGGGACATATCCCTCAGTGACTGGGACATGATGTTGAGGCCCTCAGCCATGGCCATCACAGACTGAGCCATACCTTGGATATCACACAAAGCACTGACGTTGTGCTCCAGGCTTTCCACTGCAGTCGTCATCCTAGTAGTGTTGACCTCAGTGCACGCATTGCCAGTGCCATCTCCTGCGCCCGTAGCCTTTGGGACTCCTCCAGTCGGCTATACACTCGCTGAAGTGTCACTGACATCGCATCCGGAATGTCACAACCATGCCCTAGTATCTGCATCAGCTCCGCAATAACCTTGCCCAGATGCTCGGCGTCTGACTGGGACTCAGATCCAGCAGACCTCTTACTGCTGATTCCCTTAGATTTTTCTGCTTTATCTGATGTGCATCCGCAACTGTCTCACCAGATTGTACCTCAGAAGCCTGTCCATTAATGTCGCCCACTGACGCTGGTGGTAGGTGGGGGTGACAGCTGTGACACCTCGATGGTAGTCTCCTCAGTGATTTTTGTGATTTGTGCACAGAGACTCCCAAATCACTCTGTGCTCCAGCTTTCTGCAGTCTTTCTCCCTTTAAATAATATTCAGCTCCTTTATTCTTCCTACCAAAATGCATAACTTAACATTTTTCTGTATTATATTCTTTTTGCCAAGTTTTTGCTTATTCACTTAACCTGTCTATATCCCTGTGCAGACTTTTTGTGTCATCCTCACCATCTGCCTTCCCACCTATTTTTATGCCATGTGCAAACTTGGCAATAGTTCATTCACTTCCCTCATCCATATCATTAATATATATTGTAAATAATTGTGGCCCCAGCAATGATACCTGTGGCAGTCCACTGGTTACAGGTTGCCATCCTGAAAATGACGCTCTTATCCCAACTCTGACTTCTATTCGTCAGCCAATCTTCTATGCATGCTAATATACTACCTGCAACACAATGGGCTCTTACCTTATTAAGCAGCCTTTTGTGCATACCTTATCTAACGCTTTTAGGAAATCCAAGTTTATTACATCTATTGGTTCCCCTTTATCCATCCCGCTCGTTACAACCTCAAAGAATTCTAATACATTTGTCAGGCATGATTTCCCCTTCATGAAGCCATGCTGACTCTGCTTGATTATATTATGTATTTCCGTTGAGCTTGAAATAAATCACACTGAGCAATCCAATGGTCTCCTTGACAAGAAACTCACGATGCAGTGGTACTGCGACTGATTGCAGTGTTCTATTTTGTGCACAGTTCCAGCGTGGAGCAGCAGTAATGTCATCAGATTGGCCAAGCAGTCAATCATATTAAAGGATAGTTTTCTCTTCAAGTAATTGCAATTCCCTTTAAAAGACAAAATTGAATCTGATTTTCTTACAACTATAAACAACAATTTACAGATTGCTTTAAAACTGTCTATACGTACTCAGCTCCAGGGGTCAACCGCCGGGACAAGTCCTAACATGTCTCAGTGAAATCCCAATGCCGTCCCTGATTGGACGAGTGGGTCACATGAAAATGAAAATCGCTTATTGTCACGAGTAGGCTTCAATGAAGTTACTGTGAAAAGTCCCTAGTTGCCACATTCCGGCACCTGTCCGGGGAGGCTGGTACAGGTTGGTACGGGCTGGTACATGACTCCTCCCTCAAAGAACGCCCCTGAAAGGGGCTAGCTTCTACACTTAGGAATCACTTTCTCAACCTTTCCTGCTGTGGTGAATGTGATTCACACTATATATAGTTGCCAATATCACTCCATGTATATATGTTCGTTATCTACCCATTGTAAGTGCAGTTGCACTATCCGACCACCAGGGGGAGTTGCTCTGGGCGGACGCGAGAGTTTGTACTGGGCTCCTCCCTTGGCTCTGCCCAGGACTCCTCCCACCGGGACCGATGTATAAAGATCAGTGCCTTAGAGCCAGCCTGCCATTTCACCTGAAGTTCAACGATGAATAAGCTGGCTCTATTGTAAGTGTATTAAAGCCTCTGTTCAGATCCAACTACATGTGTTCGCTGAATTGATGGTTCCATCAATTTAATACACTTAAGAAGCTGCCGAAGTAAAGCATGGAATCCGCTCTAAAACCAGGACGTCTAGAACTCGATCCGCAGGATGCAGAGGCGAAAGAAACCTTCTGCCACTGGCACGCGAGGGTAAGCCACAGAATTTCTACACAACTAAATCCAGCCGGTTCCTACACCGATGCGCTGGCGATTTTGGACAAAATGTATATTAGGCCCATGAACGAGGTCTTTGCCCGCCATGTGTTCACGACTCACCGACATCGGCCTACTGAAACTTTAGCTGAATTTGCACGCGAGTTGAACAATCTCTCAAATGACTGCAATTACCAGGCCGTAACCGCGGCCGAACATAGGGAGCTTGCTGTGCGGGATGTTTTTGTAGCGGGCCTTCGATCTAGCTATGTACGCCAGAGACTATTAGAAAATGGGGCCCAGGGCTTAGAGACTACGGTAGAGGCTGCTACCACAATGGAAGTTTCCTTCCGCAGCCTCAACTCGTTTCCCGCGGACCCCGCTAACCCCGCATGGGCCCCCGACCTGAGGACCCCCCAAGCCTGTGCCGCAAGGCCCCCCAGCTATCCCGCTGCCACAGCCGGTCGCCCTACTATCCCAGTCAACTACTCAAACTATCCAGCTGCTCCAGATAATTACTCAGCTCCCCCAGCCAGCTACTCAGCTCGCCAAACAATTTATTCAACTGCTCCAGCCTGCCACTATCCAGCTCCCCAAACCAGTTATTCAACTGCCCCAGCCTGCCACTTCTGTGGACAAAGCCAGCACCCGCAGCAACACTGCTGAGCCCGATCCGCGACCTGCAGCAGCTGCGGGAGGAAAGGCCACTATGCTAGAGTGTGCCTCGGCAGAAGGGCCCCAGCCCTCAACACCCCAACAGTCCAAAAACATCGCCCCCAGCACCAGCAGGCCTGCGGGGCCCGAAACGCTGTGGCCTATGCTCAGGCTCCGCCCCCTCCCGCCACGTGCGATCCATGGGGGCCACCATCTTGGCAAACCTCCACCATGCGGCCGGCCACGTGCGATTCATGGGGGCCGCCATCTTGGACGCCATCTTCATCACCACCCTCCACGTGCAATCCACGGGCCCAAGCTGCATCCCCAGACTTAAACAGCTCATCGGAGGAGCACGACCTCCCCGGGCAGTCACCACATGGCCCGCAACTCAACGCATTGTTCCTGCATCAAGCTCGCCAGAACGCAGCGGCATCTACTCGACAGGACACCCGATCGGAAGAATTCGACTCCCCCGGGCACCCACCACGCGGCCCGCAACTCAACGCGGTCACCCTCGACCAATATTGCCCCAAGCATCTGAGAAATTCGATGACGGAGGTCCAGATCAACGGGTACAACACGTCGTGCCTCTTCAACTCCGGGAGCACAGAGAGCTTCATACACCCAGAGCTGGTAAGACGCTGTTCCCTCCCTATTTATTCCATCAACCAAACTATCGCCCTCGCTTCGGGCTCCCATTCCATCCAAATCCAAGGCCGCACTACAGCAATGCTAACGATGCGAGGCGCTAGCTATTCCAAATTTAAACTGTATGTCTTGCCCGACCTCTGCGCGCCACTCCTGTTAGGCTTGGATTTCCAATGTAACCTTAAGAGTCTCACCCTCAGCTTCGGCGGGCCCCTGCCCCCACTCACTATCTGCAGCCTCGCCACGCTGCGCATCGCCCCCCCTCCTCTCTTCGCCAACCTCACCCCGGATTGCAAACCGGTAGCCACCCGCAGCAGGCGGTACAGCCTGCAGGGTAGGGTATTTATCAGAACGGAGGTCCGAAGGCTGCTCAGTGAGGGGATCATAGAGGCCAGTAACAGTCCCCGGAGAGCTCAGGTGGTGGTCGTCAAGACCGGGGAAAAATTCCGCATGGTCGTCGACTATAGCCAGACCATCAATCGCTTTACGCTCCTAGATGCGTATCCCCTCCCCAGAATTGCAGACATGGTAAACCAGATCACCCAATATCGGGTATTTTCCACAGTGGATCTGAAGTCTGCATACCACCAGCTCCCAATCCGCCCGGAGGACCGCCACTACACGGCGTTCGAGGCCGATGGCTGCCTCTTCCATTTACTCCAGGTTCCCTTCGGCGTCACTAACGGGGTTTCGGTGTTCCAACGAGCAATGGACCGAATGGTCGACCAGTACGGGCTGCGGGCCACATTTCCGTATCTGGATAATGTTACCATCTGCGGCCATGGCCAGCAGGACCACGACGCCAACCTCCACCGTTTTCTCCAGACGGCCCAAAAATTAAACCTTACATATAACAAGGAGAAATGTGTGTTCCGCACAAACAGACTAGCCATCCTCGGCTACGTCGTGGAGAACGGAGTCCTGGGCCCAGACCCGGACCGCATGCGCCCCCTCTTAGAACTCCCCCTCCCCCATGGCCCCAAGGCCCTCAAACGGTGCTTGGGGCTCTTTTCGTACTACGCCCAGTGGGTCCCCCAATATGCGGACAAAGCCCACCCACTCCTCAAGGCCACACTATTTCCCCTGTCTGCTGAGGCGCGCCAAGCCTTCAGCTGCATCAGGGACGACATCGCCAAAGCAGCCATGCGGGCGGTGGATGAATCCACTCCCTTTCAGGTTGAGAGAGACGCCTCAGAGGTAGCGCTAGCAGCCACTTTAAACCAAGCAGGACGGCCCGTTGCATTTTTCTCCCGTACCCTATCCGTTTCAGAACTCCGACACTCCTCAGTCGAGAAGGAAGCACAAGCCATCGTGGAGGCTATCCGACACTGGAGGCACTACCTCGCAGGTAGGAGGTTCACCCTCATTACCGACCAACGGTCGGTCGCTTTCATGTTCGACAACTCGCAAAGGGGCAAAATTAAAAATGACAAAATTCTTCGGTGGAGGATTGAACTCTCCACCTACAATTACGATATCAAATATCGACCGGGGAAGCTCAACGAGCCCTCGGATGCCCTATCCCGCGGGACATGCGCCAGCGCGCAAATCAGCCGCCTAAAGCCATCCACGATGACCTCTGCCACCCAGGGGTCACTCGGCTCGCCCACTACATCAGAGCCCGAAACCTGCCTTTCCCCAACGAGGAGGTAAAAGCGGTCACCAGGGACTGCCCGATCTGTGCGGAGTGCAAACCGCACTTCTATAGACCAGACAGGGCCCACCTGGTCAAGGCTTCTAGGCCCTTTGAACGCCTTGCGATCGATTTCAAAGGGCCACTCCCCTCCACTAACAAAAACATTTACTTCCTTAACATTATTGACGAGTTCTCCCGATTCCCGTTCGCCATCCCATGCCCCAAAATGACCTCCCACACAGTCATTAGGGCCCTGCATAGTGTCTTCACCCTGTTCAGTTTCCCCAGCTACGTGCACAGCAACCGGGGTGCGTCCTTTATGAGTGAGGAGCTGCGTCAGTACCTGCTCGACAAGGGCATCGCCTCAAGCAGGACTACCAGTTACAACCCCAGGGGGAACGGACAGGTGGAGAGGGAGAACGCGACGGTCTGGAATACTGTCCTACTGACCCTCAGGTCCAGGAAGCTCCAAGTTTCCCAATGGCAGGAAGTCCTCCCTGACTCGCTCCACGCAATTAGAACCCTCCTGTGTAAAGCTACCAACAAAACCCCCCATGAGCGGCTCTTCATTTTTTCCAGGGGCACTACCGCAGGGGTCTCACTTCCGGCGTGGCTGAGGACGCTAGGCCCGGTTCTCCTATGGAAGCACGTCAGGGCGCACAAGACCGACCCCATTGTTGAAAAGGTGTGCCTGCTTCATTCCAACCCACAGTACGCATTTGTTGAGTTCCCGGACAGTCGCCAGGACACAGTATGCCTCCGGGACCTGGCACCCGCTGGATCCAGCCCCGCATCTACCCCCACCAAGGAACTCCTTTCCCCGTTCCCTATGTGGCCACCCCCTTGCGCCCCCGATTCTGCGAGCTCACCCCACCAGTCCCGAGCACCAGCACCAGCCCGCCCCCCGCACCCCCAGTCTCCATTCGACTAGGAGCTGTATGAGGCTCGGACAAGACTCGCCCCGGAGCCGGCAACCATACCCCAGACCTCGACGCCCGCCCAGCCACCGCAAGAGGCAGCAATCCCGGTGCTCCGCAGATCAAAATGGACAATTCGTCCACCGGACAGACTGACTCTTTGAGCCATCACCCCCGCCGGACTTGATTTTTTAATAGGGGGTGAATGTGGTTCACACTATATATAGTTGCCAATATCACTCCATGTATATATGTTCGTTATCTACCCATTGTAAGTGCAGTTGCACTATCCGACCACCAGGGGGAGTGCTCTGGGCGGACGCGAGAGTTTGTACTGGGCTCCTCCCTTGGCTCCGCCCAGGACTCCTCCCCCTGGGACCGATGTATAAAGATCAGTGCCTTAGAGCCAGCCTGCCATTTCACCTGAAGTTCAACGATGAATAGGCTGGCTCTATTGTAAGTGTATTAAAGCCTCTGTTCAGATCCAACTACATGTGTTCGCTGAATTGATGGTTCCATCACCTGCCACCTTCAATGATTTGTGCACATGTGCCCCAGCCCTTCTTCTTCTGCACTCTTTTAGAATTGTATTGTTATATGACTATGTCAGGCAACAGCATTCCTTGGTTTGTCCTGTCTCACCGGCAAGGCAGATCCAGCAGAGGTGGTGGCGGCACAGTGGTGTACAGTTGGGAGGTAGTGGTCCTGGGATCCCATGAAGTCTCATGGCACCAGGCCAAACATTGACAAGGCAACTTCCTGCTGATTACCATGTATCATCCCACTTTGGCTAATGAATCAGTACTCCTCCATGTTGAACACCACTTGGAGAAAGCACTAAGGGTGACAAGAGCACAGAATGCTCTCTGTGTGGGGGACTACAACATCCATCATCAATAGTGGCTCGCAATGAGGAAACCAAGTAGAGGGGAAAAGATACTTGACTTCATCCTCAGCAATCTGTCTTCACATTGAGGATACCTTCCATCATGTTGTGTGACACTACACCATGTGAAATGGGATAAGCAGCAAGTAATAGGCAGAGCAATTCCGCAAACAATGGATCAGACTTAAGCTCTGCAATGCTGCCACATCCAGATGTAAATAGTTGTGGACAATTAAACAACTCATTGGACGAGGAGGCTCCACAACTATTCCCATCCCCAGTGATGGAGGAGTCCAGCACTTCAGCCAAAAGAAAAGGTTGAAGCATTCTTAACAATCTTCAGCCAGAAATGCTGAGTGGATGATCCATCTCAGCCTCATCTGAAGGCCTCCACTATCAAACATGTCAGTCCTCAGCCAATTCACCCACGTGAAATCAAGAAATGGCTGAAGGTACTGGATACTGAAAAGGCTATGGGTCCTGACAATATTCCATCAATAGTGGTAAAGGTCTGTGCTCCAGAACCTGCCATATCCCTAGCCAAGCTGTTCCAGTACAGGTACAACACTGGCATCCACCTGGCAATGTAGAAAATTGACCAGGTATGTCTTCTACACAAGAAGCAGGACAAATCCAACCCAGCCAATTACCATCCAGCAGTCTACTCTCGATCATCAGCAAAGTGATGGAAGTGGTCATCAATAGTGCATCAAGTGACACTAAATCCCAATGGGCTCATGGATTATTGTCTTTTAAGTGGCTCAGCGATGAGCCTAACTGACATCCTACCACCAGTGGGGGATTTTCATGTCAGGTCCTTTCTGCCCCCCACTAAAATAGAAACAGATTTCCAGACGCCAAGATTTAAACAAGTCCTCCTTGTGATTCCTCCTCCACCACCCTTCCAAAGCACCACCAAGCCCATTAAATTCCACACCATGTAGTTTCCACCAATCCTCTCTATTAGCTGTTTAGCACAATGCTAAATTGCTGGCTTTGAAAAAAGACCAAGCAGGCCAGCAGCACGGTTCGATTCCCGTAACAGCTTCCCCGAACAGGTGCTGGAATGTGGCGACTAGGGGCTTTTCACAGTAACTTCATTTGAAGCCTATTCGTGACAATAAGTGATTTTCAGTTCATTAAAATATGCAATCAAATTAGTTGAACATGAATAAATACCAGGGGTGTTGAGATGAGATTCTTGGCCTTTCCACCAAGGGCTTAATCGGAGGTGGGCCAGAAGACAGCAGGATCTCCACCCCACACCCTCCCACCTAATTACATGTCTCTCCCCCACATTGGAATTCACCTGGGGGCAAAGGGGTGATTAAATTCCATCTAATATTTGCTTAAATGCATACGATAATAAGACAAACCAACAAGTAGGAATAAAATTGCAGGAGAATTAATTCTTGTTCAGTTGTATCTATGAAGGCAACAAATATGCCTCAAAATGTTTAGCAATTCTCAGCTGGATTTTTGTGAACCCTTTTGAGGAATATAAAACAGATTAATCACATTTCACATCTTCCGTAATTCTTAAATATATTTCAGATTTTATGTGACTTCTTGTTTACCCAATCCTTTGCAGAAATGAAAGTATTATATGGAGAAGTATTTTATTTCACATGATTCGTTGCCACAACTTGACAAATGTGGCAAAATATTTTCCAAAATTGCAGGCACTGATCCATAGCAGAAAACATTGTTGAGATGAAGCAGAACCATAATTTTCCATATTTTCCAATACTTCACAGTTTAGAAAGTAAATTAAGAAAATACCTTCAACCATTTTTTAAATGCCTTGATCCAAAACACGCCTATTTTTGCAGATGCTTAAACTAGTATCCTGTTAACACAAGAATGTCATGGAAAGATCCAATTCTTACAAAGTATTCCCTTATTTGGTTAGCTTGCTTGAAAAATAAGCAACATGCATGCGCAAAACATTCATGACTCCCAACTACAAGTCTTCATTTTTTTGTATTCTTGGTTAAATGTTGATATAAATCATTTGTGTTTAATTGGATTTGATCTTGAAATTTTAAACAATGAACTATATTGGCACACGGCCCTGCTGTAAATGATCTTTCAGACTGTGTCAGGTATAAATGCATGTTGATGGAATACACACTACATACTGATTTACAGTAAAGTACAACCCCTGGGGATAGTGAGGGACAGAAGCAGGTGATAGAGGACAACAAGACCAAAATGTCCCAAAATTGAATTAAACTCTGGATGTAAATCTTTAAAAATGTTGTTAAAGCAGGTGAGGGTAGGAATATGTTGTTCTACATTGATCAACAACCAAGAATAACGTGATTATCCAGCGCTTCGGGCAACTTATTTTACATCAAGGCCATCTGCAATAAATTTTGATCTTTATTTCCCCTTGATTTCCTTCCTTCCTGTGCTAAACCAGGTTAAAGTCCAGGTTAAAGAAGGAGCCGTGCTCCGAAAGCTCGTGTTTGAAACAAACCTGTTGGACTTTAACCTGGTGTTGTAAGACTTCTTACTGTGCTCACCCCAGTCCAACGCCGGCATCTCCACACCTGTGCTAAAGGCATTGGTTTCTCCTTACATGAGGTATCCTAGAAGCAAATAACCCTGCAGGTCCTTGCAGAGGCATTCATTCTTCAGTTAAAAAACACTAGCCAAAGCCAACAAAATGATGCATCTACATAGTAACGCTTTCATGGGGAAGTTGTGGGACAACAACAAGAACCTGCTTTTACACAGCACCTTGGGTGATAAAGTGTCCTAGGGCACTTCACAGGAGCATAATATAACAAAATATGGCACCACGCCATATAAGGAGATTTTAGGTTAGATGTCCAAAAGCTTGGTCAACGCAGATTTTAAGGAGTGCCTTTAAAGATGGAATGCACAGATGATCTGACATTACTGATTATCTCTATCAGCTATTAGCACAATAGCTATTAACTCTTTATACTACAAACTCAAAATGCACAGTCAGAATGAAAAATTGGGGTATGGCATCACAGGGAAACAGGCAGCTGATTAACTGGCCAATATTTCCTATTATATCTAAACTTGGGCATTTCAATTGGGGTAGGTAGAACACAAATTGAAATAATAAGGATATAAGCACACGCAAGGCGAGAGGCATTAATTAAGATTAATTAAGAAAATAATAATTTTTTATAATTTATTCTTGGGAGGCCAGTATTGGTTGCCCATTGCTAATTGCCCTCGAGAAGGAGGTAGTGAGTTGGCTTCTTGAACCTCTGCAGTCCATGAAGTGCAGGTACACCCACAGTGCTGTTAAGGATAGAGTCCAAGCTTTTGACCCAGCGACAGTGAAGGTAAAGCAATATGGTTCCAAGTCAGGATGGTGAGTAGCTTGGAGAGGAAATTCCAAGTGGTGGTGGTCGGATGTGTCTGCTGCCCTTGTCCTTCTCGATGGTAGTGGTTGTGGATTTGGAAGGTGCTGTCTAAGGAGTCTTAGTGAGTTCCTGCAGTGCATCTTGTAAATAGTGCCCACTGGTGCCACTGTGTGTCGGTGGTTGAAGGACTGGATGTTTGGAGATGGAGCGCCAGTCATTGGGGGCGGCGGGGGGGGGGGGGGGGGGGGGGGGGCGTTATGGGTGGTGTTGAGCTTCTTGAGTGTTACTGGAGCTGCACTCATCCAGGCAAGTGGAATTTATTCCATTACAATACTAACATGTGCCCTGTGGGCAGACTTTGAGTAGATACTTGCCAAAGGATCCTGAGCACCTGACATGCTCTTGTAGCCACAGTATTTATATGGCTAGTCCAGTTCAATTTTTGTTCAATAGTAATCCCCGGGATGTTAATAGTCTGGGATTCAGCACTGTAATGGCATTGAATGTGTCAGGAAAAGGAGTTTTATTTTGTAATGTGACTGTCATATTTTCATATACTGGAAAATAAGCTTGTGTTGGTGTGACTGGTTTAATTGGATTCGAGACAGTAAGATTGCAAAGGCTAAACCTTGACAAGAAAGGTGTGAGACAGTCGGTTTGATATGGAGATCAACAGAGGAAACCAGGAGAACTTGAATAAACATTTACATATGGCATTGCTGCCTCACAGAACCATGGACCCAGGTTTAATTCCGACCTTGGGTGACTGTGTGGAGTTTGCGCGTTCTCCCTGTGTCTGTTAGTTTTCCTCCAGATGCTCAGGTTTCCTCCCATAGTGCAAAGATGTGCACATTAGGTGGACTGGCCATGCTGAATTGCCCCTTAGTGTCCAAAGATGTGCAGGTTAGATGGCTTGACCATGATCAATGTGCAGGATTACTGGGATGAGGCGGGGGAGTGGACCTAGGTGGAGTGCTCTTTCAGAGGGTTGGTGAAGGCCCGATGGGCCAAATGGCCGCGTTCAGTATTGTAGGGATTCTGTAGATTCTAAGTGGTTTGAAGATGGTTGCTGTATTTCAAAGGCAACCATAAACAAATTGAAAGGTCTTGGGCGGGATTCTCCGTGAATTGGAGCAATAGCCCGAACCCGCCGCCAAAAACAGCGCGAATCACTCCGGCGCCGGACCCCCTGAAACGTCACGAATTCACCGAGCAGGAATGGGCTAGTGGTGGCGTGACGCCATTCGCGACGGCGTCACCCGTCACGGACGTGCGCTGCGTCACTGCACAAACGATGGCCCCCCGGAGACCCGGCAAAACGGCCGCCCGCTGAAGTCCGGATTCCCCTGGAATGGCAGAGCCAAGTGAGATACCCCACTGCCTGCCCCCCTTTCCCCCTTCCCCATTGCCCCTTTCCCCATATCCCCCTTCCACCTTATCCCCCCTTCTCCCATATCCCCTCCTGGGGATAAGGGGGAAGGGGGATATGGGGGAATGGGGATATTGGGAAAGGGGGATATGGGGGAATGGGGATAGGAGGGATATGGGGGAAGGTGTATATGGGGGGATATGGGGGAAGGTGTATATGGGGGAAGGGGTAAATGGGGGAAGGGGGATATGGGGGAAAGGGATATGGGGGAAGGGGGGATATGGGGGTAGGGGGATATGGGGGGATATGGGGGAAGGGGATATGGGGAAGGGGGGATAAGGGGGAAGGGATTATGGGGGAAGGGGGAATATGGGGGAAGGGGTATATGGGTGGAAGGGGGGATATGGAGGAAAGGGATATGGGGAAGGGGGATATGGGGGAAGGGGGGATATGGGTGGAAGGGGGATATGGGGGAAAGGGATATAGGGTAGGGGAATATGGGGGGGAGGGGGGGATATGGGGGAAGGGGGGAACAGACCAGGCCATCAGGCATGTGATGCCCCCAGGACGTTCCAGGGCGGCCACGAGCCAGGGACAGACCCGGAGCACTAGGAGCATCCGCCGCCCACACCTAGTGCGAGTGCTGCGACGCCGGCAGGCCACAGCCAGCGACGAGGAGGGCAGCCACAGCCACAGCAACAGGCCCCCGTCACAGCCGACCCAGCGCTGACGCACAGGACACCGACACACAGGGTCCAAACACACAGGACCCTAACACCCAGGACCCTAACACACAGGACACCGATGCCCATGACACTGACATACACGACACCCACACACAGGGGACGGATGGACAGGATCACCACTCGGGGGGACTCCGGACATCGGGTCGGATGAAGAGCATGCCATTACGCCCTGCTATCACCTACAACCTCCACCATCGCAGAGACACTCACCTCGGTTGGGCACTTTAGCGATGCGGCATCTGGGACACTAACTGGTGCTCACAACACAGCCTTCCCAGTATAGCAGGTGGAGGCAGGAGTAGCCGAGGGGCCGGGCGGTCGGAGGGAAGCCCGGCGCAGGCAACCATCTGCCACACAGATGGTTCCCGGGTTACTGGAGTTACCACACCCACCCATAGACCCGATGCAGTCACGGACCAAGGGACAACCGAAGGTGGTGATGACCGGGTTGCGGCAGCTGCAGACGAAGGTGGAGGAGTCCACCCGCGTGCAGGAGCAGGTAGTGGGGCCGGCCATGCGGGCCACCCAGGCTGACACTGCACGGGTGGCGTCCGCGGTGGAGGCAATGGGTGCGACGGTGTCAGACATGGGTCGCAATATGCAAGGTGTGGGGCTTTCCGTGTAGGCGGTGTCCGTGGCCCAGGACATGGCTGCCCTCTCACAGGCAGCAATGAGCCAGAGCCAGCAGTATTTCGCAGAAGCGCTCAAGGCCGTGGCCCAGTCTCAGCAAGCCATGGCCCAGTCTCTGCAGGCAGTGACCCAGTCTCTGCAGGCCCTGGCCCAGTCTCAGCAAGCCATGGCCCAGTCTCTGCAGGCAGTGACCCAGTCTCTGCAGGCCCTGGCCCAGTCTCAGCAGGCCATGGCCCAGTCTCTGCAGGCCCTGGCCCAGTCTCAGCAGGCCATGGCCCAGTCTCTGCAGGCCCTGGCCCAGTCTCAGCAGGCCATGGCCCAGTCTCTGCAGGCCCTGGCCCAGTCTCAGCAGGCCATGGCCCAGTCTCTGCAGGCCGTGGCCCAGTCTCAGCAGGCCATGGCCCAGTCTCTGCAGGCCCTGGCCCAGTCTCAGCAGGCCATGGCCCAGTCTCTGCAGGCCCTGGCCCAGTCTCAGCAGGCCATGGCCCAGTCTCTGCAGGCAGTGGCCCAGTCTCTGCAGGCAGTGGCCCAGTCTCAGCAAGCCATGGCCCAGTCTCTGCAGGCAGTGACCCAGTCTCTGCAGGCCATCGCTGTGGGCATTGGCGCCATTGCCCAGGTGCTGGCCGGCGTCGCCCAGACGCAGTCAGGGATGGCCAACCCCCTGAGCTCCATGGCTGCAAACCTGCAGACCCTTGTTGATACCAGGGTGGGCCTCCAGGACTGGCAGCGCCAGGTGTCGGGGCGCGGGGGGCATTGGGTGCTGGGTCCGTTCGCATCCCCGACCCATGTAGAGGCCCGGGAAAAATCGGGCTCCCCGAGGGAGGAGGAGATACAGGGGCCCGTTCCGGGTCCCCCTGTTGGGGAGGTCCGGGAACACGGTGACACCTTGGACTCCTCCCACCCCCCTTCCGCCCCAGGTGCATCTGGTGGGCAACGGGCAGCACAGGCTGGCAGCTCGCCATCCCAGTCGCCCAAGCCGCAGCCTGGCCCATCTAGGCCGGGCCGCCCCAGGAAACGGCCGCCAAACGGGTCTCTAGTCACAGGGCAGGAATCACAGGAGTCCACCTCAGTTCTGCTGTGCTGTCTAGTGAACCACCTAGATGTAATCATAGGGCCCGTAAGGCCAAAAAATTAGACACTGAGTAAGTTGGCACGGGTGCAGAGCACAGATTAGTTCTGGGACTACGGCATGTGTATGAACTGTTTGTTATTAAAATCACTTTCACCAACAGAAGCTGCCTTTGTGCTCTTTCCGATGCGTGCGCTTGTGCGGTGTGAGGTGAGTGCTAGTGTGTGTGTGAGGGGTGATAGAACATCGGCCTCAGGTGAGTGTGCCCCCCCACCCCCAGGTCACCCTCGCCATTCCCCCTGGGCAGAGGACGGGACCGTGCGCTGCAGTGTCATGGCTGCATGCAGGGACGGTCCAGGTGGAGGGTGGTTCTTTGGCCATGGGTCAGATGTTGTCCAACGATATAGAGCCCAGAGGTCATCGCAGAGCAGGTTGTCATCATACTCCATGGCCTCCAATAGACACGCTTCCACCGGCGACCTTGTGAGCCCGGCCCGTTGTGCCGCAGGTGGATGTGCAATGGAGGGGTGGTGTGCATGCGGGAGGGGTAAGGGTGGTTGGTGTTGGGTGGGTGGGGTGAGGGTGGTAGGCTGTAGGCTGGTGCCGTAGTGTGCAGTCTGTGCTCATACTCGGCAATTCCCATGCCCCTCCCTAGCCCGTGAACCGGGCGGCTATCAGCCTGTCCCATGTCCACTGGCCCAGCCGGTAACGGTGAGCAGCCTCCCATCCATGTCCAACCCATCTGTCTGATCATTGTCCCCATCCTCCTCATCTGGGGAAGTTTGCGCCTCATCTTGCTGCTCCTCCCCTTCCCCCTCCTCTGCCTGCAGCACATTGCCCCTCTGCTGGGCTACGTTGTGCAGTCTGCAGCAGACCACAACGGTGCGGCCGAACCTATCTGACGGGTACTGGAGGGCCCCTCCAGAGCGGTCCAGGCACCTGAAGTGCATCTTCACCAGCCCAAAGCACCTCTCTATCACACCCTGGTCGCTGCATGGGCATCGTTGTAGCGGTTCTCCGCGTCAGTCAGCCACGACCGCAACAGGTAACCCCTGCTACCCACCAAACAGCCCCTCAGCCGGGGTGGGGGGGGGGGTCCCGCGAACATGGTGGGGATGAAAGATTGTGCCAATACGGATGAGTCATGTACACTGCACGGGTACTGGGCGCAGACGTGCAGGATCCTCATGCGGTGGTCACAGACCACCTGCACGTTCATGGAATAGTTCCCTTCCTATTCGTGAACACGGCCCTGTTATCCACAGGTGGATGCAGAGCGACATGCCTCCCATCGATCGCCCCCTGGACCATGGGCATCCTGGCCAAAGCAGCGAAGCTCACTGTCCGGGCATCCTGGCTGGCCCGATCTACAGGGAACTGGATATCGCGATCCGCAATGGCATACAGGACGTACGTCACTGACCGGATGCACCGGTGCACCAATGATTGCGGGATGCCAGATAGGTCCCCACTCGGCGCCTGGAATGACACCGTGGCATAAAGGTTCAGGGCCACAGCAACCTTGACAGCCACGGGGAGAGGGTGTCCTCCCCCAGTGCCACACGGTGCCATTAGGTGGCAGATAGGGCCAACGGTTTCCCGGTTCATCTGGAGATCCCCCCCGCATGCACGGTCCATGAGGTCCTAGTACGACGGGTGGGGCCGGTACACAAGGGGCCTTGTCAGGCGTCTCCTGCTCCTTCTCATCCTGTCGTGCGGGCGAGCCTCCAGCCTGGGCAGCTGCCACCTGCCTCCTGCGGCACGCCCTTCTGCAGCAGCCTCCGCCGTCTCCCTGGCACGCTCCTGCTCCAGCTCCCCCAGGGCAACATGTAGAAGTGCGGCTCCCACCACGGCGACCAACATCGCTGGGTGATGACCAAATATAACAGCCTGAAGGGGATGAGGCGTGGGGGGGATAGACGACATGTCAGCATTGCCCACACCCCCCCTCGCAGCCAGGTGCCATGGGCTGCATGGTCACGACTGTTTCCAGCAGGCACACGGCCAGACGGCCACCGCCCCCCTCCAATCCCCGGCACGCGCCGTCCCCAACACCCCCCCACTCCCCGGCACGCACCGTCCCCAACCCCCGCCTCCACTCCCCGGCACGCACCGTCCCCAACCCCAGCCCCCCCATTCCCCGGCACGCATCGTCCCCAACCCCCCCCTCCCCCACTCCCCGGCATGCACCGTCCCCAACACGCCCCCACTCCCCGGCACGCACCTTCCCCAACCCCACCCCCCCATTCCCCGGCATGCACCGTCCCCAACACCCCCCCACTCCCCGGCACGCACCGTCCCCAACAACCCCCCCACTCCCCGACACGCACCGTCCCCAACCCCACCCCCCCCCCCATTCCCCGGCACGCACCGTCCCCAACCCCACCCCCCCACTCCCCGGCATGCACTGTCCCCAACCCCCCGCCCCCACTCCCCGGCACGCACCGTCCCCAACCCCGTCCCCCCCCATTCCCCGACACGCACCGCCCCCAACACCCCCCCACTCCCCAGCACGCACCGTCCCCAACATCCCCCCACACCCCGGCACGCACCGTCCCCAACAATTCCCCCACTCCCCGACACGCACCGTCCCCTACCCCACCCCCCCCCCATTCCCCGGCACGCACCGTGCCCAACCCCACCCCCCCCACTCCCCGGCACGCACCGTCCCCAGCCCCGCCCCCCCCCATTCCCCGGCACGCACCGTCCCCAACACCCCCCCCCCCACTCCCGGCATGCACCGTCCCCAACCCCCCCCCCCCACCCCCACTCCCCGGCACGCACCGTCCCCAACCCCGTCCCCCCCCCATTCCCCGGCACGCACCGCCCCCAACAACCCCCACTCCCCGGCACGCACCGTCCCCAACACCCCCCCACTCCCCAGCACGCACCGTCCCCAACCCCACCCCCCCCATTCCCCGGCACGCACCGTCCCCAACACCCCTCCCCCCCCACTCCCCGGCACGCACCATCCCCAACCCCACCCCATCCCCATTCCCCGGCACGCACCGTCCCCAAACCCCCGCCCCCACTTCCCGGCACGCACCGTCCCCAACCCCGCCCCTCCACCCCCCACTCCCCGGCACGCACCGTCCCCAACCCCCCCCCCCCCACTCCCCGGCATGCACCGTCCCCAACACCCCCCCATTCCCCGGCACGCACCGTCCCCAACCCCACCCCCCCCACTCCCCGGCACGCACCGTCCCCAACCCCCCCCCCCCACTCCCCGGCACGCACCGTCCCCAACACCCCCCCACTCGCCAGCACGCACCGTCCCCAACCCCCCCCCCCCCCACTCCCCAGCACGCACCGTCCCCACCCCCCCGCCCCCCACTCCCCGGCACGCACCGTCCCCAACCCCCCCCCCCCACTCCCCGGCACGCACCGTCCCCAACACCCGCCCCCACTCCCCGGCATGCACCGTCCCCAACACCCCCCCACTCCCCGGCATGCACCGTCCCCAACACCCCCCCACTCCCCGGCACGCACCGTCCCCAACCCCCACCCACTCCCCGGCACACACCGTCCCCAACCCCCCCCCCCCCCCCCCACTCCCCGGCACGCACCGTCCCCAACCCCCCCCCCCCTCCTCGGCACGCACCGTCCCCAACCACACCCCCCCCCCCACTCCCCGGCACGCACTGTCCCCAACCACACCCCCCCCACTCCCCGGCACGCACTGTCCCCAACCCCACCCTCCCCGGCACGCACTGTCCCCAACCCTACCCTACCCCCCCCCACCCCATTCCCCGGCACGCACCGTCCCCAACCCCACCCCCCCCCATTCCCCGGCACGCAGCGTCCCCAACTCCCCCCCCACTCCCTGGCACGCACTCTCCCCAACCCCCCCCCCCCTCCCCCCTCTCCAGCATGCACCCTCTCCACACTCGCCCTCCCCAGCTCCCCCTCCCCTGCCCGGCACACCCCTTCCACCCCTCCCCTCCCCACCGCCCTCCGCTCACCCCCCACCCCCCTACCCCCTCCTCTCCCCCTCCCCCCCTTCACCACTCCCACCCAACCACCCTCCCCTCCCTCCCTCGCCTTCCCCCCCTCCCCCTCCACCTCCCCCTTTCCTCCTGTGCACCTCCCCACCCCTACCCCCAGCTCCTCCCACCCAGCTCCTCCCCCCGGCATGCACACTCCAATAGTTCCTGCGACCCCCCCCCACCACCTGCGGCCGTGCCGTCACTTCTCCGATGGCCGCCTCACGCCGAACCCTACCTCTGCACTGGCCGGCGTCAACCAGCATGACACGTTGACGCCGTTAAATAGGTGGATTGATTTATGCCAGCAAAGTCACGATGGCGGAACTTCGATCCAATCGGCCTAGAGAATTGCCAGCCCTGGGGCCCGTTGCGTTGCGCCGGTCCTCAACATTCTCCGAGGCGCGCGGCGCGATTCACGCCGACGGGATTTTTGGGGGACCGGAGAATATTACGGGGCGGCCGAGCGGGATTTACTCTGCTCCCCCCAACCCCGGCGATTCCCCCGCCCCATATGTTAGTAATGATGTCCACTTGTGTTACCGTGGCCAGCACTGAAGCACAAGTGGATAGCACTGTGGCTTCACAGCGCCAGGGTCCCAGCTTCGATTCCCCGTTGCGTCAGTGTCTGCGCGTTCTCCCCGTGTCTGCATGTGGGTTTCCTCCGGGTGCTCCGGTTTCCTCCCACAGTCCAAGAGACGTGCACGTTAGGTGGATTGGCCATGATAAATTGCCCTTAGTGACCAAAAACGTTGGGAGGGGTTATTGGGTTACGGTGATAGGGTGGAAGTGAGGGCTTAAGTGGATCAGTGCAGACACGATGGGCCGATTGGCCTCCTTCTGCACTGTATGCTCTATGTGCTCTAGCTTTACCACCATGACATTACATTGTTTGGTATGCCTGATGCTGCTCCTGGCATGCCCAGCTGTACTCTTCATTTACCAGCGTTAATCCCCTGGTTTGGATGCAATGGTAGAGTGGAGGATATGCCAGGCCATAAAGTTACAGATTGGGGTTGAGTATAATTTTTGTGCTGCTGATGGTCCACAGCACCTCATGGATGCCTCGTCTTGAATTCCTAGATCTGTTCAAAATCTATCCCATTTAACACCCTGGAAGTGCCACACATGTGATGGAGGGTCTCCTCAAATTGAAGTCAGGACATTTTTTTCCACTAGGACTATGTAATGGCCATTTCTAACAATATGGTCATGGACAAATGCATCTGAGGCAGGCAGACTGTTGAGGATGAGGTATATTGGGCGGAATTCTCCGTTAGTTGACACCGGAATCAGGAAACGCGGAGAGTAAGTTCCGATGCCAAAATCGAGGCGGGCACCAATTTGATGCCAAATCGCAATTCTCCCATCGCCTCGACATAGGCATCAATGCAGTCCGGAATGGACCTACAGTAAACATGATTTGCATGTCAGTAGTGGGCCCAACCCGGTCTTCTCTGGAGCCTCCGCGATTCTCCGCCTCCAATGGGCCGAGTTCCCGTTGGCGTGGTTCACTTGTGCTTTTAAACATTGTGAAACCGGTGTCGTGTCTCATGAGCGAGCGAGAGGAGGTAGGGCACCGAGAGGCACGACCGTGGGCTGCCAGGTGGGAGGCACTGTATGCTCAGACGGCGCAATACATCGACTTCAATGTGGACCGAGCCTACCATGATGCCCAGGCGGCGTGGTTCGCTGCCAACGCCGACATGCCCCAGATCCAGGAGTTGATTGCCGGTATGCATATCACCCTATGAGCATCTGCAGATAACAGGCTGCTCTACACATACCAAAAGAAGTTCCACTTGATGAATGTGCAGCTCATATGTGACCATCAGCTGTGCCCGATACCCTTGCAGTGTACACGACGCCTTCATCGTGGCACACTTGACGAATCCTGTTCGAGACACCCCCCTGGCTGGGGGCTTGCCTCCTGGGTGACAGGGGTCATCAACTGCGGTCGTGCTGGTGACACCTATCTGGAGACCACAGACCGATGTGGAAACCAGCTACAACCCGCCCATGCAGCTACAAGGAGTGCGATTGAGCAATGCCTCAGTCTCCTGAAGATGTGGTTCAGGTGCCTGGACTGCTCCTGGATCTGGGGCATGTCGGCGTTGGCAGCGAACCCCGCCGCCTGGGCATCTGGATTGCTAAATTGCCAATAGTAGCCAAAAAGGTTACGGTGGGTTACGGGGATAAGGTGGAGGTGTGGGCTTGGGTTGGGTGCTGTTTCCAAGGGCTGGTGCAGACTCGATGAGCCGAATGGCCTCCTTCTGCACTGTAGATTCTATGACACTCTATGACAGAACAACGAGGCACGTTGTAACAGTGTGAACAGGTGTTTCATATATACAGATTTGTGCCCTAGCCCCTATAACTAAACTGTGCCCTGCGCCCGTCCCAACATAACTAGTGTCTAACTTTCTGGCCTTATGGGCCCGAACGTTGTGTCTTGGTGGATCCCCAGATGGTACAGAAGGAGTGGAGGTGGCCTGCTGTGATTCCCGCCTGTGACCTGGGTCCTCGTTGGTGGGCGTCTTCTGGGGTGACTGGGCCTGATTGGGCCCGGCTGCTGCTTAGGTGCCCCAGTTGGCATGGTGCCGCACAGTTCTGCCCGCTCCCCACCAGATGCACGGGAAGGGAGGGGAGGGGGGAGTCCGAGGTGCTGCAGTGTTCCAGCCCCTCCCCTGCAGGAGTCACCGGCATGGGCACCATCACCTCCTCCTCCCTCACGGTTCCCGTGGTCCCCCGCCTACTCCATGGGACAGGGGGGCAAGCAGAGCCAACCCCTGTGGCTCCTCTGCCACCTGGCACTGCCATTCTTGGAGACCTGCTCTGGTCTCTACCAGGGTCTGCATGCTGGCGGCCATGGAGCACAGGGAGTGGACCATCTCCGTCTGGGACATCACCCATTGACTGTGCCACCACATTCTGGGTTTGTGTCACATCAGCCACTGATTGCACCATCTCCATCCGGAAAAGGGCCATCTCCCTCTGTTCTGCGCCACATCGGCCAGCGCCTGGGCAATGCCGCCGACGTTCTCAGCTGGGGGCTGCTGTGACTTGGCCATGTTCAGAAGCGCCACTACAATTTCCAGGTGGCTCTGGCACATGGTTGCCTTTGAATGCCCCAGGCCTTGGACATGCTGATCCATAGCCAAAACTGTCGGTCCCTATGCCTCAACTGCGGACACCACCCGTCTGGTGTTGGCCTGGGTGGCATGCATTGTCGCCACCAGCTCCTGCACGTGGTTAGACTCCTCCAACTGCACCTGCAGGTACTGGGTGCTCACCAACCACCCTTCATGTAGTCCCTGGCTCTGCGACTACATCTCCACAATCGATGGGACTGTCTGTTCCAGAAGACTGAAACCCGTCTGGACGGCAGCTAGTTCCTGGAGTCGGCATGCCCTCTGACCGTTCGCTCCTTCCGGTGTTCCTACCTCACCTGCTGTACCGGATCAGTTGTGTGGTGCACACCAGATAGTGTCCTAGGTGCCTCTTCACTAAAGTGCCCAACCAAGGTGAGTGTCTCTGGGATGGTGGAGGCTGTGTCGGGAAGTCAGTGTCATCCTCAGACATGTGCTCCGGGGTGTCCTGCATCTCGGATGGATGGATGGCATCCGAGCAGCTATCCGTCACTGTTCAGCTCAGTCTTCTTCCTCTCCCGGCAGTTATGGGCGGGCCACTCCTGGGTGGGGGGGATGGAAAAAGACCGTGTTAGACTGTTTGACACATGCAGCCCAGGGGGTGGGTATCTGGTGGCCTCAGTATCTGGTTTGGGTGCCGGCATGTGGTGCAATGTGGGGGTTTGGCCACCCTCCAAGTGGGGGGGTGGGGTGGGGTTTGTGATATAGGTGTGTGGGACAGGGATTGTGCCAGGAGCACAATGTTTTCTACTCACCCTCGTCGCCCTGTGGAGGTAGTGCAGTTTCTTCCAGCACTGTTGGCCGGTCCAGACGGTGTTACTCATGGCGCTGACCGCCTCTGCCACCTGCGCCTAGGAACGGCGGTCAGAGGCGGCTGGGCCGGGGTACAGGGTCATCCGCCTCTCCTCCACTGCGTCCAGGAGGGTTTCCAGCTCAGCGTCGGTGAATCTTGGGACCACTCCCTTGCTGCCATCTTGGCTGGGATGATGTGTTTGGGGAGTAAAATCCATATATGTAGCTGCAGCTTGTCAGCCTCCTGAATGCCAATCTAGGACCTGGCGAAGCGGGCACAGTTTCTCTTTGGCATCAATCATGTTCCACGTGGCGCCAGTGCTTGCCCCTTAACAGTAGCTGAATCAGTCCAGTTGTGGAGCCAGTTTTGCTGTCATGGAACTCCATCATTCTTTTTTTTTAAATTTAGAGTACCTGATTTTTTTCTCCAATTAAGAGGTAATTTAGCGTGGCCAATCCACCTAGCCTACACATCTTTGGGTTGTGGGGGCGAAGCCCACGCAAATACAGGGATAATGTGCAAATTCCGGGCGGACAGTGACCCAGAGCAGGGATCGAACCTGGGACCTCAGTGCCGTGAGGCAGCCGTACTACCCACTGTGCCACCGTGCTGCTCCGGAACTCCATAATTCTGCCCAGGTGTCAACACTTGGTCTCAGAAATGGAGAATCCCGCCCATTATGTTTTTACTTCTTGTTGATTGATTCAACACCTGCTGCAGACTGAGTCTAACATCTTTGTGCTTCAGTTGCATTCATTAATTAGCATGATAATGATAGCAGGGAGTGTTGCACCTGCAATGTATGGATGGTGGTGGATGCCAGCATGATTTGAGCTAATCATGTCAGTAGTAAGTGTCAGCAGCTGCAGGCTGACCTGGGTACACTGTGTTGAATCAGGGAGAGGTGAATTAACCTGGACACTTTGTTCCAATAGGCAGTCACATTCCTTCAGCTGGGGGCAGCTGATTTTATGCATAGTCAGAGACAGGAGGGTGTGACTGAATGAAGCAGGCATGGGGATCGAAAAGGTGGGAGTGAAGGAGATTCAGCCTTTACAATTGCCTATTTGGTTCTTGCAGCTAACATGGATGAGAGCAGGGGTTGTAGGTGGATGAGTGAACTGACCATGACATTGTTGTACAGAAATCCATTCAGGAGGAGGGAGTAAATAGGAATGTAATGGTAGTACGGGACACTATAGTCAGGGAGTTAGATCCAGTTCTCTGTAGCTGAGAGCGAGAGTCTAGGACGTTGTGTTGCATGCACAGTGCCAGAATACGGGACATCTGCTCAGGGTTGGAGAGGAACTTGAAGTGGGAGGGGGAGAATCCTTGGTCCACAGAGGTACCAACATAATAGGTAGGACTGGAAAGAGGTCCTGCTGAAGGAGTATGAGCAGCTGGGGGATTATTACCCAGCCACAAGCAAATTTGCATCGGGTAAATAAGGTTATAGAGTTGAATGCATGGCTCACACATTGGTGTGGGGGAAATTGGCTTTGATTCATGGAGTACTGGTACAGGTGAAAGTGGAAGCTGGACTGTTGTGACAGGCTTCATCTGAACCATGCTGGGACAAGTGTTCTGTTGAATCATATAATTAGAGTGGTAGAGAGGACTTTAAATAGTGTAGGCGAGGTATCATGGACTGGATTCTCCGATCACCAATGCCTAAATCGCGTTCGGCGATCGGCCGGAGAATCCCCGTTTATGCCGGAATTGGGGGGGGGGGGGGGCAATGTTTTTGACAGGCCGGGTCTGCATGCGGCCGGCACCATGTACCATGGCGCGGCTGCCACAGGCCGCCGCTGTGCACATGTGCTTCCATGGACCCGGCCATTCTCCAGTCGTATCCGCAGATAAAGCTTTACGCTGCGCGGCTGCTAGCTCCCCATCGGACAGAGGATTGGTGCGGGGACGGCACTGATTTTCTAGTCATAAGACCAGACAGATCCTGCAGACATAGCCGCAGGATCGGAGAATCCGGCCCCATGTGTAAATTAAAGGGAAATGACAAGACAAGAGAACAAGATAACCATTTGGGAAAGCATGGGTGTCAGACAAGATTAACTCAAAGAGAAGAAGGAGATCAGAGCAAAACTAGAGAAAGACATGAGTTCAGGTTAGGGATAAGTTTTAGAGAAGGTTGACGAGTGAGCTAGAGGACGGGAGGGACACAGCAAAGTTTGCTGATTGGATGGTCTCAATCTTAGCAAGAATGGTGTCTATAAGCTCTTCACAGGGTGAAGTGACCAGGGGAAAGGAATTAGGAAGATGGCTTGCAATCAATAGAAGAAGATAGGGTTGTTTTTGCATTCTAGGATGATCCTGGAATAATGAACAGGTTTAGTAGATGGGAGGAGGACTCTATAGTGTTTTGTGTGGTCCAGCCAGATCTAGCGCTGAATTACTAACTCAACTGTCTGTCATATCCTTTCACTTCTGTATCCATGGGCTTTAAGAGAACATAGATGACTGTACCAGAGGGAATGGACAGGGTGCGAGCATGTAATGGTTTTATTTGGGGTTGAGGGTGTCAAAGGTTGAGATATGGGTGGGGTTCAGCAAATCGGTATTTGCAGAAATGTTGCGGCAAATGGAGGGGCAAAGATTAGACAGTTAAGTGCAGTTTTAAGATAATTGGGGAATAGTTTTTTTCCAGGCATGGATACAGAAGGATGTAAAGTTTTAACATGGAAGAGGGGTAAGGACAGAGATTGATGCAAGGCAGTGAACAGAGATATTAATTCTGAGATTGATACCATGAGATTAGCAAGGTCATGGGTTGGGGATTTTGGAAGGAGATTTAGGGAGGGTCAGAAAGCAGTGAATTCAGAGGGGGAACAACATGGTGAGTCAAGATGGAGGTTGAAATCACAGAGCATGGGAAGTTATTTATTGCAGAGGCTGAGGGAGGAAAGCAATGAAGATTGTTTGGTGAGAATTTTTTCATCATACATGGGATTACTGTAGTGAATTATGAATTTGAATGAGGGATAGGTAGGGTGGAACAAGGTGGGACATTCAAGTGTCAGATGGGTCAAGGGTCAGCTAAAGATGTGATCTGATGATTTGTTTGTTATTTTCAAGTTTTTTTTTCTATCCATGTTTTGAGATGTAGTGAACCCTACCCTTATTTACTTATCACACTCTTTACCTTGACCTGTTAATCTTCCAAAATAACACCAAAGAATCTTGATTGACCTCATCCTCCAAAGACTGGGCAGAAGTTTCACCTTTGTTGCTCAGCAAATGGAGGTCCATTGTACATCCCAACACAGTTTTCCTTTTATTCCCTTCCACTCAGATTTTTATCTAGTGCTTCAGATGAGATATTAAACCAAGCCCGGCTGCTCTCTCATCAGGATCCTGAGAAGCATTTTGAAGAAGAGCATGGGATTTCTCCCTGGCATCCTGCCAATATTTATATCTCAATAAAATTATTCAATAAAAGTTCATCTTCAGTTCTTTTCCTGAAGGCATGCCCAACCCACAGCACCACGAACTCCACCACAGATAGAGTAGGCAGGTCCCCTATCCACGCCGGTCAAATCAGGGATTGATTTCACCATTCTGATCTCCACCAGCCAACTAGTACCTCAATGAATTTTGAGTTGCTGTGGCAACATGCACTTTTACATGCATGTTGCGGTCCGCAGCTATAAATAGTGATGTTAGAGGCTCCAATTTATTTCCATCACATGGCTGACCAGGGATCACTCCCACTCTTACCATCTGCCATTGCAAAGATTTGCAGAATGTCACTAACTGTATTTGACCACGTTACGAACACACATTCCTTGGCCATCAAGTCCTGGAGTGGGACTGGAATCCGGAGCTTCTGGCTCAGAGGCACAGGGCACTATCCACTGCGCCACAAGACCTTCTAAAGAAACATCATCTGGTTATTATTATATTGCTATTTGCGGGAATTTATTGTGTGCAACTTGGCTGCTGAATTTGTTACATTACAGCCGTGATCACACTTCAAAAGTATATCATTGGCTGTAAAGTGCTTTGTGAAATGCAGAGATCATAAAAGGCACTGTATAAAAGTTTTTTTTTTCATTTTAAACACATCCTTTGATTAGCAAATTACTCAATGATGCATCCCAAGTAATTTATGCAATTACGTTACATATTCCGAAACAAAAAAAATTCAAAATACCTTTTCATGAGGACAATGCCCCTTTAAGCCTTCACTGTTCCTGTAGTATGTGCAGAAATATGCTTCCCCAAAATCAACAACTTTACTTTCACACATGTAGTTCAGTTCTGAAATTGTACTTAGCACCACATATGGAGACAAGTATTAAAATAATATTTAATTCTCTATGGGAATGCCATGTAATAATGTGAGTGAAGCACTTGTGAGGTCAAACAGTGTTGTCGTTTCCATGGCAACATTTGTGTTTATTCATTGTCTGTTGAATCAGCTTGACTTGTATGGTCAGAATAATGAGACTATATTTATTTGAATATTTTATCCTTCATTAATCAGACAGGATAGCACAAAGCAAAGTAATTGGATAATAATATCTTAACCCCATACTGCCAACTACTCCAGAGGATTTAATTATGACTATGGTATATCAACATAAGGATTCAAACTGAAATGGGGGTAGTGAGCTTATTAAGATATAAGCAGATAACCAAACACATTTGCTCCACTGGAGGTCCACATTCCAGAATACAATGATCTCATTCACACATTTCCATTGCTTTTACATATGACAATTGAGGCTGAAAGATACAGTTACCTGTTTATATCTATGTCTCTGCCTGTATCTTCATCCATTGTGCCAATTACTCATGCTTTGAAAAAACAATTGCATTTAACCGTGCAAAATGTAACTTCACAATATCTGATAAATGTTAACTGGATCATAGCAATACATTTCTAGAATGTTTGAAATAAATTGTGATGACTAGAAAATCTCACCTGGCATTGCATACAGGTGGTCTAAAATCTGCAGAACGTTGACGCAATATTTGGCTGCTAACTTGTCATGGTCTTTTAAAATCACTGCTTTTTAAATTGGAAGGTACAACTAATAAACTGCTTGAAAATTTCAGGCTCCAGGTCAAATATGCTTTTAAGAACACAAGAACTAGGAGCAGGAGTAGGCCATCTGGCCCCTCGAGCCAGCTCCGCCATTCAATGAGATCATGGCTGATCTTTTGTGGACTCAGCTCCACTTTCTGGCCCGAACACCATAACCCTTAATCCCTTTATTCTTCAAAAAACTATCTATCTTTACCTTAAAAACATGTCATGAAGGAGCCTCAACTGCTTCACTGGGCAAGGAATTCCATAGATTCACAACACTTTGGGTGAAGAAGTTCCTCCTAAACTCAATCCTAAATCTACTTCCCCTTATTTTGAGGCTATGTCCCCTAGTTCTGCTTTCACCCACCAGTGTAAACAACCTGCCCGCATCTATCCTATCTCTTCCCTTCATAATTTTAAATGTTTCTATAAGATCCCCCCTCATCCTTCTAAATTCCAACGAGTACAGTCCCAGTCTACTCAACCTCTCCTCATAATCCAACCCCTTCAGCTCTGGGATTAACCTAGTGAATCTCCTCTGCACACCGTGAAGTGCCAGTACGTCCTTTCTCAAGTAAGGAGACCAAAACTGAACACAATACTCCAGGTGTGGCCTCACTAACACCTTATACAATTGCAACATAACCTCCCTAGTCTTAAACTCCATCCCTCTAGCAATGAAGGACAAAATTCCATTTGCCCTCTTAATCACCTGTTGCACCTGTAAACCAACCTTCTGTGACTCATGCACTAACACACCCAAGTCTCTCTGCACAGCGGCATGCTTTAATATTTTATCGTTTAAATAATAATCCCGTTTGCTGTTATTCCTACCAAAATGGATAACCTCACATTTGTCAACATTGTATTCCATCTGCCAGACCCTAACCCATTCACTTAACCTATCCAAATCCCTCTGCAGACTTCCAGTATCCTCTGCACTTTTCGCTTTACCACTCATCTTAGTATCATCTGCAAACTTGGACACATTGCCCTTGGTTCCCAACTCCAATCATCTATGTAAATTGTGAACAATTGTGGGCCCAACACGGATCCCTGAGGGACACCACTAGCTACTGATTGCCAACCAGAGAAACACCCATTAATCCCCACTCTTTGCTTTCTATTAATTAACCAATCCTCTATCTATGCTACTACTTTACCCTTAATGCCATGCATCTTTATCTTATGCAGCAACCTTTTGTGTGGCACCTTGTCGAAGGCTTTCTGGAAATCCAGATATACCACATCCATCGGCTCCCCGTTATCTACTGCACTGGTAATGTCCTCAAAAAATTCCACTAAATTAGTTAGGCATGACCTGCCCTTTATGAACCCATGCTGGGTCTGCCCAATGGGACAATTTCTACCCGGATGCCTCGCTATTTCTTCCTTGATGATAGATTCCCAGCATCTTCCCTACTACCGAAGTTAAGCTCACTGGCCTATAATTTCCTGCTTTCTGCCTACCTCCTTTTTTAAACAGTGGTGTCACGTTTGCTAATTTCCAATCCACCGGGACCACCCCAGAGTCTAGTGAATTTCGGTAAATTATCACTAGTGCATCTGCAATTTCCCTAGCCACCTCTTTTAGCACTCTGGGATGCATTCCATCAGGGCCAGGAGACTTGTCTACCTTTAGCCCCATTAGCTTGCCCATCACTACCTCCTTAGTGATAACAATCCTCTCAAGGTCCTCACCTGTCATAGCCTCATTTCTATCAGTCGCTGGCATGTTATTTGTGTCTTCCACTGTGAAGACCGACCCAAAAAACCTGTTCAGTTCCTCAGCCATTTCCTCATTTCCCATTATTAAAACTCCCTTCTCATCCTCTAAAGGGCCAATATTTACCTTAGCCACTCTTTTTTGTTTTATATATTTGTAAAAACTTTTACTGTCTGTTTTTATATTCTGAGCAAGTTTACTCTCATACTCTATCTTACTCTTCTTTATAGCTTTTTTAGTAGCTTTCTGTTGCCCCCTAAAGATTTCCCAGTCCTCTAATCTCCCAGCAATCTTTGCCACTTTATATGCTTTTTCCTTCAATTTGATACTCTCCCTTATTTCCTTAGATATCCACGGTCGATTTTCCCTCTTTCTACCGTCCTTCCTTTTTGTTGGTATAAACCTTTGCTGAGCACTGTGAAAAATTGCTTGGAAGGTTCTCCACTGTTCCTCAACTGTTCCATCATAAAGTCTTAGCTCCCAGTCTACCTTAGCTAGTTCTTCTCTCATCCCCTTGTAATCTCCTTTGTTTAAACACAAAACACTAGTATTTGATTTTACTTTCTCACCCTCCATCTGTATTTTAAATTCCACCATATTGTGATCGCTCCTTCCAAGAGGATCCCTAACTATGAGATCATGAATCAATCCTGTCTCATTACACAGGACAAGATCTAGGACCGCTTGTTCCCTCGTAGGTTCCATTACATACTGTTCTAGGAAACTATCGCGGATACATTCTATAAACTCCTCCTCAAGGTTGCCTTGACCGACCTGGTTAAACCAATCGACATGTAGATTAAAATCCCCCATGATAACTGCTGTACCATTTCTACATGCATCAGTTATTTCTTTGTTTATTGCCTGCCCCACCATAACGTTACTATTTGGTGGCCGATAGACTACTCCTATCAGTGACTTTTTCGCCTTACTATTCCTGATTTCCACCCAAATGGATTCAACCTTATCCTCCATAACACCGATGTCATCCCTTACTATTGCCCGGATGTCATCCTTAAATAACAAAGCTACACCACCTCTCTTACCATCCACTCTGTCCTTCCGAATAGTTTGATACCCTCGGATATTTAACTCCCAGTCGTGACCATCCTTTAACCATGTTTCAGTAATGGCCACTAAATCATAGTCATTTACGATGATTTGTGCCATCAACTCATTTACTTTATTCCGAATACTACGAGCATTCAGGCATTTCATTAGAAAGTTGTGCATTTGTAATGTTAACACCTGGTGGGTAACATCTGGAGAAGGGTGATTGATGTGAATTTCAGACTTGCGTTTATCTATTTACTTTTTGCTAAAATTGACAGATGTGGAACTCATTTCAACGTTAAATGGATCCCAAGCCAAATGTTAAATATGAGACGAGACACAAATCTTTTACTTGATAGTAGTTTATTTACAGAATGCAGCATTACATATGTCTGCCTTCGACCTTCAAACCCAGTTTCTGAGCAATCTCTATAAGTGCTTTAAAGCACTTAAATAAACAATGTCCTTCACCTATGCATCTTAACAGCACACCATTCAAGATAACTCGTAAGTGTGTGTAATGCCTGCCACTTCTGTAGGTGCTGCAGTAATGAATATTTACCATATTTCAGAGGTTACATAGAATTTCCAGTGTAGAAGGAGGCCCATCGAGTCTGCACCGGCCCTTGGAAAAAGCACCCTACTTCAGCCCGCACCTCCACCCTATCCCTGTACCCAGTAACCACAACCCAACATGTTTGGACACTAAGGGCAATTTAGCATGGCCAATCCACCTAACCTGCACATTTTTGGATTGGGGGAGGAAACCGGAGCACCCGGAGAAAACCCACCCAGACACGGGGAGAACATGCAGACTCCGCACAGACAGTGACCCAGCCTGGAATTGAACCTGGGACCTGTTGTCTTCTTTCTTTTTGTTCTTTCAGGATGGTGAATGTTGTAGTGTTACCAAAGTACAGCAAGCAGTGTTTAACAAACAAAGCTAATGTATTGCACTACACTGAATTAGATTTGAACATATTACTAAGGAATTAGTTAGGTAAAAATTATACGACACATCTACGATATTAAACAATGCCATCAGTTTCGCTGTCTCACACCTACTCTGTCTCTACTTCTCTTGCTCTCTCCTGCTCTCTCCCTGAAGTCAAGGAGGCACGTGAAATTTATCTGGTTGCTCTATAGCACCATCTATTGACTAGAGTAGTAACATTACATTACCCCTTTATGTACTCCACAATTTCCACATATTGTGACAGGACCCTGGATCTGTGAAGCAATAGTGCTAACCACTGTGCTACCATGCCACCGACTCTATCTCATGTTGGAGATATTAGTTAATTAGCGGTATTAGTTGTTCATGCATTTGAATGAAGAGTCAGACAGTAAGATAATTTTCCCCAATGTTAACAGTGAAGCAACACATCTTTACCATAAATCTTTGTTTTCCACATTTAATCACACACTTAGAAGGTCTTGTGGAGCAGTAGTAATATTCTTACCTCTGACCCAGAAGCTCCAGGTTCAAGTCCAACCCGAGGACTTGATGTCCAAGGAAGGTGCATTCAGAATATGTCAAACAGGTTGAGTGTGTCAACCTGCAAATCCTTCCAACATGCCAATGGCTGGTGGTAAGAGCGGAAAAGACTCCTGGTCAGTCATGCTTGATGTGGACGCGACGCCCCTCAAGCTACTCCCTGGCGATCTGGGAATTGCTAGCTATGGAAAAAGGTAGTCTTCTTTAGTACATCACTAGGTGCAGGAAGGGAATTGGAATGGAATCACAGGTGAAATTCTCCCCTACCCGGCGGGGCGGGGGGTCCCGGCGTAGCGGTATTGGCTCTCATTTGAAATTGATTTGGCATTTGCACGGAAATGATGGCAAGTTCTATTATTTGCAAATCATGGGGGGGAACTTTGTTCAGTACTTCTTTGAACTATTTATAATATAAAATCACCTTTACATTACATTTAAAGTGCCAACATCTGGAATCCTTAACAATGTTTAATTCACAATATCTGTATGGACAATGTAACAACGTGAAGTGCAGCATTACTGAAAGTGCTTTTAAAGTCCCACAAAAGTGATGTAAAGACTAAAAACTCAGCTATATTCTGTTGACACAAACTCCAAAGTAAACATAGCTGATATTGTTGAGGTTTTAAGATGTCATTACTGAAGTTACAAAATGATGTTTGGTTGAAGTAACTAAGTTGCGCAAAACTTATATTTAGATGTTTTGGCCCTAATTATACATTCTTAAGCTTTTCTGGAAATTAGATAGATACTCAATAAAAATAGTTAAGTTATGTCACCCAGAACGTAAGCTGTAGGTTCAGCTTCAGGACCTACCAACATCACCATGTATGTTGTTTACTAAGCAGTAGATAAAATACAGTAGCTTCAGGTTAAATAACAGTCTCATCTGGCAGCTGCACTCTGCTTACTCTAAAAGGCAACCCCTTCACATAGCATTCAAGCATTCTGTTGATTGGAACAAAAAATGCTGCAAATACTCAGCAAGTCAAGCAGCCTATGTGGAGAGTGAAACAGAGCTAATGTTTCAAGTCAATGATCTTTCATCAAAACTGTTCATGAAATATGGGCATGGCTGACCAGGCCAATATTTGTTTGTGTGATAATTTCCAAAACAGTTGGAAGGTAGGAAACAAAGAACAAAAGGACAAAGAAAAGTACAGCACGGGAACAGGCCCTTCAGCCCTCCAAGCCTGCACCGACCATGCTGCCTGTCTAACCCAAAATCTTCTACACTTCCGGGGTCCATATCCCACTATTCACATCCTATTCATGTATTTGTCAAGATGCCCCTTAAATATCACTATCGTCCCTGCTTCCACCACCTCCTCCGGCAGCAAATTCACCCACTACCCTCTGTGTAAAAAAACATCCCCTCGCACCTTAAACCTATGCACCCTAGTAATTGATCCCTCTACCCTGGGAAAAGTCTCTGACTATCCACTCTGTCTATGCCCCTCATAATTTTGTAGACCTCCATCAGGTCGCCCCTTAACCTCCTTCGTTCCAGTGAGAACAAACCGAGTTAATTAAACCTCTCCTCATAGCTAATGCCCTCCATACCAGGCAACATCCTGGTAAATCTCTTCTGAACCCTCTCTAAAGCCTCCACATCCGTCTGGTAGTGTGGCGACCAGAATTGAACACTATACTCCAAGTGTGGCCGAACTAAGGTTCTATACAGCTGCAACATGACTTGCCAATTTTTATACTAAATTCCCCGGCCAATGAAGGCAAGCATGCCGTCTGCCTTCCTGACTACCTTCTCCACCTGTGTTGCCCCTTTCAGTGACCTGTGGACCTGTACACCTAGATCTCTCTGACTGTCAATACTCTTGAGAGTTCTACCATTCACTGTTTATTCCCTACCTGTATTAGACCTTCCAAAATGCATTACACCACATTTGTCCAGATTAAACTCCATCTGCCATCTCGCCACCCAAGCCTCCAAACGATCTATATCCTGCTGTTTCCTCTGACAGTCCTCATCGCTATCCGCAATTCCACCAACGTTTGTGCCGTCCGCAAAGTTACTAATTAGACCAGTTACATTTTCCTCCAAATCATTGATATATATGATGAACAGCAAAGATCCCAGCACTGATCCCTGCGGAACACCACTAGTCACAGCCCTCCAATCAGAAAAGCACCATTCCATTGCTACTCTCTGTCTTCTATGACCTAGCCAGTTCTGTATCCATCTTGCCAGCTCACCTCTGATCCCATGTGACTTCACCTTTTGTACCAGTCTGCCATGAGGGACCTTGTCAAAGGCCTTACTGAAAAAATTACAAATGCTTCAATAAAATATATATATTTTTTTAAATGGCCTTACTGAAGTCCATATAGACAACATCCACTGCCCTACCTGCATCAATCATCTTTGTGATCTGCTCGAAAAACTCTATCAAGCTAGTGATAAACAACCTCCCCTTCACAAAACCGTGCTGCCTCACCCTAATATGACCCCTTGCTCCCAAATGGGAATAGATCCTGTCTCAAAGAATTCTCTCCAGTAATTTTTCCCTCCCACTGCGTAAGGCTCACCGGCCTGTAGTTCCCTGGATTATCCTTGTTACCCTTCTTAAACAAAGGAACAACATTGGCTATTCTTCAGTCCTCCGGGACATCACCTGAAGACAGTGAGGATCCAAAGATTTCTGTCAAGGCCTCAGCAATTTCCTCTCTTGCCTCCTTCAGTATTCTGGGGTAGATCCCATCAGGCCCTGGGGACTTATCCACCTTAATATTTTTTAAGACACCCAACACCTCGTCTTTTTGGATCTCAATGTGACCCAGGCTATCTACACACCCTTCTCCAGACTCAACATCCACCATTTCCTTCTCTTTGGTGAATACTGATACAAAGTATTCATTTAGTGCCTCGGCCATTTCCCCTGGCTCCACACATATATTCTCTCCCCTGTCCTTCAGTGGGCCAACACTTCCACTGGCTATCCTCTTGCTTGTTATGTACGTGTATAAAGCTTTGGGATTTTCCTTAACCCTATTTGCCAATGACTTTTCGTGACCCCTTTTAGCCCTCCTGACTCCTTGCTTAAGTTCCTTCCTGCTTTCCTTATATTCCACACAGGCTTTGTCTGGTCCCAGCCTTCTAGCCCTGACAAATGCCTCCTTTTCCTTTTTGACGAGGCCTACAATATCCCTTGTTATCCAAGGATTGCAAAATTTGCCATATTTATCCTTCTTCCTCACAGGAACATGCCGGTCCTGAATTCCTTTCAATTGACATTTGAAAGCCTCCCACATGTCAGATGTTGATTTACCCTCAAACATCTGCCCCCAATCTATGTTCTTCAGTTCCCGTCTAATATTGTTATAATTAGCCTTCCCCCAATTTAGCACATTCACCCTAGGACCACTCTTATCCTTGTCCACCAGCACTTTAAAACTTACTGAATTGTGGTCACTGTTCCCAAAATGCTACCCTACTGAATCTTCTACCACCTGGCCGGGCTCATTCCCCAATACCAGGTCCAGTACTGCCCATTCCTTAGTTTGACTATCTACATATTGTTTTAAGAAGCCCTCCTGGATGCCCCTTACAAACTCTGCCCCGTCCAAGCCCCAAGCACTAAGTGAGTCCCAGTCAATATTGGGGAAGTTAAAGTCTCCCATCACAACGCAACAACCTTGTTGCTTTTACTCCTTTCCAAACTCTTCTCCTCTATCTCCCGCTGGTTGTTGGGAGGCCTGTAGTAAACCCCAACATTGTGACTGCAGCCTTCTCATTCCTGATCTCTACCCATATAGCATCTCTGCCCTTTGAGGTGTCCTCCCGCAGTACAGCTGTGATATTCTCCCTAACCAGTAACGCAACTCCTCCACCCCTTTTACCCCCCCCCCCCCCTTCTATCCCGCCTGAAACATCTAAATCCTGGAATGTTTAGCTGCCAATCCTGTCCTTCCCTCAAGTAGGGCCGGAATATGGCGACTAGTGGCTTTTCACAGCAACTTCATTTGAAGCCTACTTGTGACAATAAGCGATTTTCATTTCATTTTTCATTTCAAGTACTAATCCAAGCTCTAAGTTCATCTGCCTTACATAGAACAGTACAGCACAGAACAGGCCCTTCGGCCCTCGATGTTGTGCCGAGCAATGATCACCCTACTTAAACCCACGTAACCCGTATACCCGTAACCCAACAATCCCCCCATTAACCTTACACTACGGGCAATTTAGCATGGCCAATCCACCTAACCCGCACATCTTTGGACTGTGGGAGGAAACCGGAGCACCCGGAGGAAACCCACGCACACACGGGGAGGACGTGCAGACTCCACACAGACAGTGACCCAGCCGGGAATCGAACCAGGGCCCTGGAGCTGTGAAGCATTGATGCTAACCACCATGCTACCGTGAGGCCCCTGTTATACTTCTTGCATTAAAACATATGCACTTCAGGCCACCAGTCCCACTGTTTTCAGCAACATCTCCTTGTCTGCTCTTCCTCAGAGCCATAGTGGCCCTATTTCCTAGTTCTACCTCAATTTTTTCACCTTTTGACCTATTGCTCCGATACCCACCCCCTGCCATACTAGTTTAAACTAGAAATGTAAACCCTCAGAGCCGAGATCCAAAAATGGTGAGAGAAACCGGTGCCAAGGATGCTTTTGATGAGGGTTATGAAACATGGAATTCATATGAAGAATGATTCTAATTGTGACCTGAAGGTCACAACATTTCTCAGCTTAGTTTGCCATAAAACAATTGTTGGGCCGTATGAAGGTGTACCTTCTTTTGCAGCGAGTAGATTGCAAAGATGGTCATTGATATTTTCGGCGCACACTTACAATATCCAATATCGCAAGTCAGAGCAGCATGAAAAAGCTGATGCTTTGTCATGATAGCCGTTACAAGTCAAGAATGACCCATGAAGAAACTTTTGTCACTATTTTGTCTTTCTCACTTGTGGATAGTGTAACTGTGACTTCATCTCAAGTTCAAAGATATACAAGAACCAATCCAGAGATTGAGAAGGTGATGGACCTAGTCCAAAGAGGAGCGCTGTCAGACATTCATTGGAAAATTCCAGACCACAACCCCTACATCACATGAATACTTGAGTTAACAGTACAGAATGGAGTTCTATGATGGAGAATCCATGTGATTATTCTTCCGTGCTTGCATAGTAGAGTCCTTGACCAATTGTATGAGAGACATTCTGGTGTGGTGAGGATGAAGGAATTGGTACACAGTTATTTTTAGTGGCCAGGATTAGACGCTCAAATTGAAGAGAATTGGTCAATGCCAATCTTGTGCAAATCTAAGGAAAATGGCATCAGTCCAACAATTACATCTGTGGGAATGACCGACACAGCCATGACAGAGAATGCACATCGAGTTTCTGGTTAATTGGAGAGTCACAAGTTCTCAGTGATTGTGGACCGCCACCCAAAATGGTCAGAAATCATGAAAATGAAGTCAGTGCTTCTGGTGGCGGCCATGGAGTGAGTGGTTGCACAATTGGCAGCTTCCGCTCAAGGCAGTTTTTCGGACCTTTTCCCCGCTTGTAGGGTGGATGGTTTGCTGAAAAAATGTGCAGGGGTGACTGGAGAAAGTTAAACTCCACTGGTGGGGCAGGTGGATAGATCTACGGACCAGATGTGGGGCGGAAAGAAGGCAGCAGCTGGAATAAGAGACTCTTTGTGTGCCACAGGTCAAGATTTTGGAGGGTAAAGGGCCTGTCTGCCTGCCCAGTGGTCAACAAAGCAATTGGTGGATTTCTTAAATGAGAAGTTCAGCCAGCAGAGGAGGGAAGCCAGGAGGACCTAACTAAGGTGGTGGAACCACTAAAAGTGGGAATTGACTGCGTGGAACAGAGGCTGGAATCCCAGGTTTTTCGGAAAGTGGAAGAGACAGTGGGGGAGCACAAGGAATAGCTTGTAGCTTGAATCATTTGCGGCCAAAGTAGGTGATCCGGGAGACTGAAAAGTGGTTAAAGGAGCAGATGGAGGACCTGGAGAATTGCTCCCAGAGACAGAATTTAAGAATTGTGAGGATGCTTGACGGTATGGAGGGAGCGGACAGCAGCATGTTTGTAGCCAAGATGCTGGAGAAGTTGATGAGGGAGGGAGCCTTCGACCGGCCTCTGGAGGTTGACTGAACACACAGTGCACTGATGAGGAAGCTGCAGACAAACAAACAGCCGAGGGTGATGGTGGTGCATCTCCACCGGTTCCGGGATAAGGAAAAGATATTGAGATGGGCGAGGCAGGCAAGGAGGTGCACCTAAGAAGGAACAAGCTTTGGGGGGTACCAGAACCTGCCGAAGAGGAGAGCCGGGTTCAATCGGGTGAAGGCTGTCCTCTTTATGAAGGGGTTGAAGTTTAAGATGCTGTACCTGGCACGCCTCTGGGTGATTTTTAATATCCAAGAACACTATTTTGGAAGACCAGAAGAGGTCAAGGAATTTTTGGGAGACAATGGACTGGCAGGAGAAGGAGGACATGGAACTTTGGAGGATGTGTAAGCAGATTTTTCTTTTTTTTTTGTCTTTTCATTTTTTGGAGAACTTTTCTCCTTTGAGATGTCTTGTTGGGTTTGGTGGCAAGGTGCTTGGGGAGCATCGAGGGTGAGTGCACCTTTTTTATTGTTTCATTGTTATTTGCTCCATGGAGGTATATGAAAGGGGGGAGGGCAATCAGTGGCCGATAGGAGGCTAGCTGGGCATGCTCATTAAAGGGAGCAGAGTGGGGGGTGGCCAGGTGGTTAGTGTGGTAGAAGGGAATGGGGCTGTTGTTTCGTTTCTAAGGGGGGGGGGCTGCTGACAAAGGTGTGGCTTCTGTGGCGCAGCAAGAAGAGTGATGATGGTCGGCAGCCGAGGATAGGCTTGGAGGGTCGCATGACACAGGCCAGGGGATGGACCAAGAAAGCATATGGTTGATCGGCAGGGGCAGTGGGGGGTGTCCTTGGACCAGGTTGGCCATATGGAATGTAGGGGGCTGAATGGGCCAGTCAAATGGTTGCGCGTTCACACATTTGAGAAGCTTGAAGGTGGACATATCCTTTTTGTAAGAACTACATCAGACAAGGGGATCAGACAAGGTTAAGGAAAGAGCCTGTCGGGCAAGTCTTTCATTTGGGGCTGGACATGAAAATGAGGAGGATAGCGGTGCTGGCAAACAAGCGGGAGCCATTCGAGGTTTGGACCCCATGGAGGTTTGGGAGGCCGAAGACAAAGGAGTTCTCGTCCTTCTCCCATGTGCACCGGGTGGATTCTCTGGCACATGAGGAAGTGTGCGAGCTGGTGAGGGCCGCCATCTGGGGGTACGTGGAACTGAATGATACAGGGGAGGTCTCAGCCTCCACACCATGGGAGATGCTCAAGGCAGTAGTTAGGTGGGAGTTTATTTCAATCCTGGCGCACAGGGAAAAGGAGGAACGAGCAGAGATGGAAAGACTGGTGGACAAGATTTTGAGGGTGGACAGGAGGTACGTAGGAAGCAGGTGGCAGCGAGGGAGATTGGAACGATGAAGGACAGGATGGGAAGAGTGATAGGGGACCCTGTGGGGTGAATGGAGTATTCAAGGAGTTTCATGGGAGGTTTCATGAATCGGAGCACCCGGCTGGGGGGGAGGAAATGTGGCAGTTTCTGGATGGTTTGGAATTCACCAAGGTGGAGGAGGAACAGGTGGAGAGATTGGAAGCCCCCATTGGGCTGGTGGAGGCGATAGAGAGTATGGGGGAATTGTACAAGACGTTTGAGGGGATCTGGAGCCTCTGCTGGTGAGGGCATATAATGAGGAGTGGGAAAAGGGGGAGCTCACCCCTACACTATGGCAGGCGTCCATATCCCTAATATTGAAGAAAGATAAAGATCCGGAGCACTGTGTGGCCGACCGCCCGATATCATTATTAAATGGAGACGTTAGGTTGCTGGTGAAGATCCTGGGCTCGCGTATCGAGGACTGCGTGCCGGTCATGATAGGGGAAGACCAGATGGGGTTTGTAAAAGGGAGGCAATTGTTGGTGAATCTTAGTAGATAGTTAAACGTGATAATGATGCCCCTGGAGGGACAGGACGTGGAGATGGCAGTGGCAATGGACGCAGAGAAGGATTTTGATTGACTGGAGTGGGAGTATCTGTGGGAAGTGTTAGGATGTTTTGGGTTCGGGCAGGCGTTTGTGGATTGGGTCCGGCTGTTGTATAAGATGCCGCTAGCGAGCGTGCATACAAATTAGGTGGGCTCAGTTACTTTGGGTTACATCGTGGGACAAGGCAGGTGTGTCCACTCTCCCGTTGATTTTTGCCTTGGCAAAGGTGCCACTGGAAATGGTGCTTAGAGCGTCAAGGAGTTGGAGAGGGATATTGCAGGGTGGGGGGGGGGGGCGGGTGGTGGGCGGGTGAGCACAAGGGCTCACTGTATGCGGACGACCTGTTGCTGTATATTTCAGATCCATTGGGGGTATTGGAGGAATCATGAGCATCCTGGAGAATTTTGGCCCATTTTCTGCATCTGAGCTGAACATGAGGAAGAGTGAGATGTTCCCGATTGAGGCCAGAGGGCAGGAGAGGAGGTTGGGATCGTTGCCATTCAAGATGATGGGCTCGAGCATCTGGTGTTTGGGCATCCAGGTGGCACCGAGATGGACGTAGCTGCACAAGCTGAATCTGGCTCAGTTGGTGAAGCAGATGAAGGGGGATTTTAAGAGTTGGGATGTGTTGCCATTTTTGCTGATGGAGGGTGTGCAGACAGTGAAAATTATGATGCTGCCTAGGCTTTTACTTGTCTTTCAGAACCTCCCGACCTTCGTCCCAAAATTATGCGTTGATTTCAGGATTTGTCTGAGTGAGGAAACTCCTGCTGGATAAAATGAATGAAATGAAATGAAAATCGCTTATTGGCACGAGTAGGCTTCAATGAAGTTACTGTGAAAAGCTCCTAGTCACCACATTCCGGCGCCTGTCCGGGGAGGCTGGTACGGGAATCGAACCGTGCTGCTGGCCTGCTTGGTCTGCTGTAAAAGCCAGTGATTTAGCTGAGTGAGCTAAACCAGCCCCTAAGAAGGCGCTGTTAGTGGGTGGCACGGTGCACAGTGGTTAGCACTGCTGCTTCACAACGCCTAGGACCCAGATTTGATCCTGGCCCCAGGTGACTGTCCACCCCAGGTCACTGTTCATTTGGAATTTGTACATTCTCCCCATGTCTGCTTGGGTCTCACCCCCACAACCCAAAGATTTGCAGGCTAGGTGGATTGGCCACACTAAATTAACCCTTAATTGGAGCATGGGTGAGGTGGGGGGGGGGGATGCCAGCCTTGCTAAATATAATGAATTATTATTGGGCATCTAATAGAGCTATGACTAGGAAGTAGGTAGCAGGGGACGGATCGACGTGTGGGCAGATGGAGGCTGCATCTTGTAGGGGAACGGGTTTAGGAGCACTGTTGCTGGCGCCTTGCCGTTCTCGCCGGCCATGTACTCCGCGAGCCCACTGGTGGTGGTGGCCCTGAGGGTATGGGGGCAATGGCAACAGCATCTGAGGTGAGAAGGTGCCTCGCGATGGGCATCAATTTGCGACAATCACAGGTTTGCACCGGGGTGGGGGTGGCTGGATGTGAGGGTTCTGGGTTTGGAGACCTGTTTAGGGGGCAGGTTTGTGAGCTTAGGGGACCTGGAAGAAGACTATGAACTACCCAGTGGGAACGGGTTTAGATATTTACAGGTTTGAGACTTTGTGAGGAAGCAGGTGCCATCCTTTCCTAGTTTGCTGCCCTTGGGATTACAGGATAAGGTGCTATCGAGGGAAAGAGTAGGTGAGGGTATGGTGTCCGAGATTTCTAAGGAGCTAATGGACTGGGAGGGAGCCCCGATAGGAGAAGTCAACCAGAAATGGGAGAAGGATCTTGGGAGGGAAAGGAAATGGAGGCCAGGATGTGGGAGGAGGCCCTGAGGAGGGTGAATGTATCCTCAACGTGTGCAAGGCTTCGCCATATCCAGTTCAAGGTAGTTCATAGGGCGCATATGGTGGTGGCTAGGATGAGTAGGTTATTTGAGGGGGCAGAGGATAGGTGTGTGCAATGTGCGGGGCGGCCCGCAATCCATGTTCACATGTTCTGGGCATGTCCGAAACTGAAGGGGTTCTGGCAGGGCTTTGCAGCTGTAACAGCCAAGGTGTTGAGGGTGAACGTGGTCCATAGTCCAGGAGTGGCGATATTCGGAGTGTTGGAAGACTCAGGAGTCCAGAGGGCAAGAGAGGCTGATGTGCTGACCTTTGCCTCCCTGAGAAGCCAGAGACAAATTTTGCTTTGGTGGAGGGACCCAGATGTACCAAAACCGGGGGTGTGGGTGAGCAAACTGGAGGAGTTCCTAAGGTTGGAGAAAATCAAGCTCATATTGAGAGGGTTGGTCGATGGGTTTGCCGTTCATCGACTTCTTTAAGGAGGATTAAGGTGTCGGAAGTGGGAGGGGGAGGGGAGAAGGCGGGGGGGAAATAAAGGGGTTATAATGGGGAAGGCAGGATGGGAGGAGGGGAAAGACAGGGGGTTGGGGTGTTGACTGGCTAGTTATTTATTATGATGTTCCTGTTTGTTCTTCCTCTTTTTTTGTTTGTAATTACAGTTTATATAAATGCCTTAATAAAAATATTTTTAAAAAAATTATTAAAACCGATTATTCAACGAGAGAGAAAGAGTGCTACGGGTTATATAACCAATGAGAATTGGGTACCAGCTATGATCCAAGCAAAGACTGCTCCAATATCATACACGTGGTCACGTGTAGATAATGCACCTGAGGATGGACCTCTGGGTCCTGCAGAGTTGCAATTGGCAATTCAATTGGATGTTGCCAGCTTAAATCACTGTCTGTGCCGAGTCTGCCCGTTCTCTCTGTGTCTGCGTGTGTTTCCTCCCACAAGTCCCGAAATAGGTGCTGTTAGGTAATTTCGACATTCTGAATTCTCCATCCCTGGTGTTGCCATACCCACCCAGCGACCTCATTGGCTGAGGGCCAGAGAAGTTTCTGGAAGGGTGTGAAGAGGGGTATAAGTAAGAGGCATCCAGAAACTCTCCCCAGCAAAGACTCGACGCAGTGACATTGGAGAAGTACAGACAGATGTTGAAAGAGTTTGGCGGCTCAAGCTAATCAGTTACTTGCTGCACAAAGTGAATTTTCATAAACTTCTCAAGTGCGTCTACCTTTATAAGATCTGGAGAGCTATGCTTTAAAATGGAGGCCGGAAACAGTGATGAGTACAGATTGTTTCTGAGGTCTTTTCAATGCCTAGAGTGACAGATAATGAAATAATTACTCAAGAAGCACCATCTACAGAAAGGAATGAGGACACTACTGAGATCACAAGTGACTGAGCCCAAGAACACTGATTTCTACCAAATAACATATCAGGGAGGGGATCTGTATAAATATTAACTGTATAAGTGTTATCATGGTAAAATGGCCAAAAGCCTGAATCTTAGGCCCAATACAGAATTGGACACTTCAACTTAAAGCCACAGTCAGAACCACAGACAGGGCTGATGGGAACTCAAACAGCCAAACTCGAGTACACTGGACAGAGACAGACAGCCCGGACAAGTGTGGGGTTGGCCTGTAAACAGGACATTGGAAGATAATTGGCCCCATTCAAATGGTTGTGGACTGCCCAGATGAAGCCTGACTTTCTGGCACCGAGGTTACATGTAAAAACATCATCATCATCTTTATTGTCACAAGTCGGCTTACATTAACACAGTAATGAAGTTACTGTGAAAAGCTCCTAGTCGTCACATTCCAATTCCTGTCCGGGTACACGGACGGAGAATTCAGAATGTCCAAATTACCTAACAGCACCACTTTCGGGACTTGTGGGAGGAAACCCATGCAGAGACAGAGAGAACGTGCAGACTCCGCACAGACAGTGACTTAAGCCGGGAATCAAACCTGGGTCCCTGCCGCTGTGCAGCAACAATACTAATGACAATGCACCTGAGGATGGACCTCTGCAATCGGCAACTCAATTGGATGTTGCGATCCCCGCCCAGCGACTTCTTTGGCTGAGGGCCAGAGAAGTTTCTGGAAGGGTGCGAAGAGGGATATAAGTAATAGGCATCCAGAAACCCTCTCCAGCAAAGACTCAACACAGAGATATTGGAGAAGACACAACGGCAGACCAGAGGACAAAAGGAAGGAACTTGTGAGACCCACCTCCATAGACAAAGGCCAAGAGATGACCGAGACTCAGAGAACTGAACCCGCAACTCGATCCATTTCATCAGCACGGGTAGTGTTAAGAATCTTAGGCTTATTATAGTTGGGATAGTTTTGGGATAAACTGTTTTATTGTGGGTGAAAATAAATGTGGATTAAATTGTCAAGTTGTGTCTGTCCCTTGTTCATCTCACAAATAAGGACACCTGGGTAAAATATTTGAATAATAAACTGCTCGAAATGTCTGAACTTTACAGCAACACTTATGTACTCGGAATACATTCTTCCTGCTTCTGCATCATGTCATGTGCACTGACGTCAGCAGAGTGTTTGCACGGACTTTGAGCAGATCACCATCTTGATTGTATTGAACAACACCCTTAATAAACCTCTCATTGCGTTTTACAGGAATCCAGGATGTGGGCACCGCTATACCTTTTCTCTTTGCAGTACCAGAGAAACACAACACTTATAATCACTGTATTTATGTTGATGGTCCAGTTAAGCTTACAGTCAATGGTTACCTCCCCAAGATGTTGGTGGTGAGGGTTTTAATTGGAGTAATGCCATTGAAGTTCAAGACCAGGTGGTTAGACTTCCTATTGTTGGAGATAATCATTGCCTGTCATGTGCAAATCTTACTTGTCACTTTTGAGCCTAAGCCTGACTGTTGTCCGGGTCTTACTGCATGCAACTATGTATTGTTTTATTATCTGAGGAGTAATGAATGGGTCTGAATACTATGCAACCATCAGTGAACATCCCTTTTTTGATATAGTGTGCTTTGGCCATATGCCTACGTGTGCCTGTGTCATTTACCTCAGTCAATGCTGGCAGTCTGCCTGATTTTGCTCTTATAGTTTTTTCTAGTGGTTTTGAGGCAATTGTGTGGCTGCTTGATCCATTTTAGATTCAGTTAAGAGTGAAGATTGCTGTGGATTTGGATTGACATATAGACATAGGGGCTGGTTTAGCACAGGGCTAAATCGCTGGCTTTGAAAGCAGACCAAGGCAGGCCAGCAGCACGGTTCAATTCCCGTACCAGCCTCCCCGAACAGGCGCCGCAATGTTGCGACTAGGGGTTTTTCACAGTAACTTCATTTGAAGCCGACTTGTGACAATAAGCGATTTTCATTTCATTTCATTTCATAGACCAGACCAGGTAAAAACTCCAGATATTCTTCCCTGAAGGTGAACCAGATGGTAGCTTATTTTTCATCTCTGATTTATTATATGAACTGAATTTAAATTCCCCAGTTCAGTCCCGTGGATTACTATTGCAGGAACATAACAATTTTGCTACTGTACTCTTGGACAAATAGATTGACAAGATTACAAATGCAAAATACTGTGATGCTGGATATCTGACGTAACATGACTCCATGACTCTATGACATTGCAATAAAGAATAACTGAGCCATGCTGCTTATTGCTGGATGTTCCAGGTCAGTGATTTTGAGACATGCAGGTACAATTCTTTTGCACATCAATGTCAGTCTTAACACATATAGAATTAAGTAAATTGGTGGGGCTTTCTCTTTAAAAAAGAAAGGATCAATAAATAGTCCTCCAGAAAATGTGCGTTGTGCTATGTACAATGTACAATTATTATAGTAACTACATTCTCAGCATAAATCAGCAAAATCTACTACAAAGACTAGTTCAACTGTACATATACCATTGACTTATTTTACATGTGTATTCTTGTTTATTCTAGGAATATGAATTATTTGTAAACTTATCAGAAGGCTGCAGACTCTGACAATGATCTAGAAATACATTCAGCTAATTAATATGTTATGCAATACTAATCTTCTTTACATGAAGATTATTTGACTAATTATATAGAATTGTATAACTTAGCCATTGCAACTAATGTGAAACCACTGAGCACATTCTAGAAGCTTTCAAGAACATTTCCAAGAACTACCAATGATAATACACGATAATAAGCCATTATTTACATTACTCAAGGGAAAACAATTATGCTACCAACAATATAAAAGACAAGGGTTGTTGCATTTTCTTGGTAAGAATGTATTAAAATATTCATTGTTGAATAAAGAAGCCAAATATGTCTTTATAGTTTTTATTTAAGAAACAACTGCAATTATAATCATGTTCCCAAAATTAATTTATTTTTGTGCAAATTACACAACCACCTTTTATTTAAAAAATCCTTTCCAGGATGTGGGCATCGCTGGTTAAGCCAATATTTATCGCCCATCCCTGGTTTCGCCAATATTTATCACCCATTCCTGGTTTCCCTTCAAAAGGTGGTGATGAGTTGCTTCTTAAGCCGCTTTACTCCTTGAGATGCAGGTACACCCATGGTGCTGTTAGGCAGGAAATTCCAGGATTTTGACCCAGCAACAGTGAAGGAACGGTGATAAATTTCCAACTCAGGATAGTAAGTGAATTGGAGGGGAACCTCCAGATGTTGGTGTTCCCAGGTATGGACGGCAAGGTAGCACAGTGGTTAGCACTGTTGCGTCACGACGCCAGGGTCCCAGGTTTGATTCCCGGCTTGGGGCACTGTCTGTGTGGAGTCTGCACGTTCTCCCTGTGTCTGCGTGGGTTTTCTCCGGGTGTTCCGGTTCCTCCCACAGTCGAAAGAACTACCAATCACAATTCAGGAGTGTGACTTAATTCTCTGCATTTGTCTGCATGAGTACAGCTCCGACAATCCTCAAGAAGCTTGATACCATCCAGGAAAAAGCAGCCCCCTGGATTTGAACCCCATTTACAAGCATTCACTCCATCCACCACTAATGAACAGTGCAGCAGCATGTACTGCCTACAAGATGTACTGCATGAGCTCACCATGGGTCCTGAGACAGCACCTACCACACCCACTATCATTGTGATATAGAAGGCCAAGGACAGCACACACATGGAAGAAGAGAAGCTGTCACTGGGTTAAAATCCCTCCCTAGCAGCACTTTGGGTGTACCTGCAACACAGGGACTGCAGCTGTTCAAGAAGGCAGCTAAGCACCCCTTTCTCAAGGGCATTAAGGGACTGGCAATAAATGTTGGTCTAGCCAGCAACACCCACATTTTGTAAAGGAATTTTTTTAAAAATTGAATATATACGATATTATAATTCAAATATTATATCAGTCATTCAATGGGGAGGTGGTGGCATAGCGGTATTGTCACTGGACTAGTAAACCAGAGACCCAGAGTAATGCTCTGAGAACCCTGGTTCAAATCTTGTTCTGCAAATGGTAAATTTTGAATGCAATAAAAATCTGGAATAAACAAAATATCCAATGATGACCATGAAACCATTGTCAGTTGTCGTAAAAACCCATCTGGTTCACTAATGTCCTTTAGGGAAGAAAATCTGTCGTCCTTACCAGGTCTGGCCTACATGTGACTCCATACCCGCAGCAAACTGTTTGACTCTTAACTACCCCTCAAGGGCAATTAGGGATGAGCAATAAATGCTGGTACAGCCTGCGATGCCGACGTCTCATGAATACATTTTTAAAAAGCTCTGCTTTCAGCAGGCAGTTAAGATATATTTTCATATGTTGGCTGATTGTTCAGTTTTTTATTTAGGTTCTCTGAAAGAAATACAACTGTGGCTCTAACGTTTTCTACAGAATAGCACATACTGGGGCAGCACGGTGGCGCAGTGGGTGAGCCCTGCTGCCTCACGGCGCCGAGGTCCCAGGTTCGATTTCCGGCTCTGGGTCACTGTTCGTGTGGAGTTTGCACATTCTCTCCGTGTTTGCATGGGTTTCGCCCTCAAAAACAAAGATGTGCAGGATAGGTAGATTGAACACGCTAAATTGCCCCTTAAATGGAAAAAAATGAATTAGGTACACTAAATTTATTAAAAAAAAGAATAGCACATACTGTACATACAAATAATATTGTGAGCTCAGCAGCACATTGAGAGCCAACTCCATATTTGTTGCTTTGCAATTGAAATAAAAAATGGCTGGCTAGTGCAATGGCAATATGAAGAATGTTGCTACAGGCCATGTGGAACCTATGGGATCTCTAAGTTAGAATGTGTTTATTTCCAGGTTCTTTACATTACAATAGGTCCCATGAGGCATAAACAAACACTCGGTAAGTCAACCTCAGTTTCAGCACCAATACTATAATCATTCAATGTGCTTTGCTTTAAAACACTTACATTAATCATTTTGATGTACTTTTCTCTGGAGTCGTCATATTAGCATAAACTTGGAAATGAGGAAAAAGACGGAGTCTGCCAGAATAAAAACAAGACAAAGCACTTCTTTCTTGTTCACATTAAGCTGATTGCTTTACATTTCTCAATCTTGGATGACTTCATACAATTTGTTCTTGACAACTCCAACCACTATAAACATTAAAATCATCATTGTTATGTTGTTATGTTACAGACGAATAATACTTCGAGATGACCTAATTTAGGACTAAGCTTTACTTCATGTGCTTGAAAGGGTAATAATAAATGGTTTAACTGTTGTATTGGCTCACCTATCAAAACATCAATGTGTATAAACTCCAACCATCATGAGTTCATATAATTTTTACCTTGCTTAAATATATTCACATCATTATCTGCTTCTATGAAGCAATGTAGCTGTGAAAGAGAGATAAATAATACTCAAGGAGATTTTAATGAACTAAGCCAACTGGGACAAGGTTGGCAGGTGAGTTGAATTTACATACCCATTGGATAATGCACACAGAAACAGAATTCAGGAAACATCAGCACACAAGTACAAGTCTATTAGTACAAGTAAGGGAACAAAAGCATTTGTATGCATTATTGACAATTCACTTAGTACCTAATCAATGTAAAGCTGTCATCAGCAAGGCTGTTCAAGCATTGAGAAGTAGCTCAAAGGCACTTGATCATAAGTCAATGCTTTAATGCTGCATAAACAATTAGGGAGGATATACCCCTAACATTGTGTACAGTTTAGTAGTCTAAATTGGTTCAGTCAGAAACACAACTGTTTGGAGAAAAATGAAAGGGAAATCTTTCTACTGATGTGTCATTTGTTGAATAAACATGGTCAGCATTGAGTAGTGTGTTATAAAATTAGCTTTATATTCTCGAGTTTCTCTTCATTATCTGTGAAAGTCTTGGGTACATTTCAGGTAGTTCTACCCTCTTTGAGATTATCTCTGCTTGATCATCTCCTTTATAAGGAGAGATGATCTGAGGAATGCTCATTGACCTGTCTCCCTCCACAGATGCTGCCTGACCTGCTGAGTATTTCCAGCCCGGTTCTTTGTTTTTATTTCACATCTGTTTGGTTCTAATAGACATTCATGAACATTGTTTGATTAGAATTTCTCCCATTCATGAATTTTTAATCTCATTGGTGCTTGAGAGATCCTACTATTTGCACAATAGCTGCTGTATTATCTTGCATAGCAACAGCACTATACTTCAAATTGATTCATTACATTTAAAACATTTTGAGTCATTGGCAACACACTATAAAAATGCAGCTCAGTTCAAGGTAATTTATTCTGTTTTTAAATTGACTTGCAGCATGGCTACTCTAAGCCACGTATTCGAGTCTGTTCAAGATCCCTCAGGAGACGATGCATCCCGAACAACTTCAAGATCTGAAACTAGGCCTCTTGTCGGTACGGGGTGATCAACAACATTTCTGGGTATTCCCAAAACTTTTTCTCATATAAATTTAGAGTACTTAATTGTTTTTTCTAATTAAGGGGCAATTTAGCATGGCCAATTCACCTACCTTGCATATAGTTTTGGGCTGTGGGGGTGAGACCCACGCAGACATGGGGAGAACGTACAAACGCTACACGGACAGTGACCCAGGGCCGGGGTCAAACCTGGATCCTCAGCGCCGAGAGGCATCAAGGTATTCCCAAAATTTAATGGTAACCAAGTCAAAATGGGAGTGGATTCAGGAACGACTATATCATTGATACCGAAGACAATCTATAGCCAGAAGTTACAGCAGTCACCATTGAAACCATTAAATGTTATCCTATGGACATACACAGAAGAGGTCATACCACTAAAAGGATACATTACGGTGAAAGTGGAAGTAAGTGGACAAACTGTTACGACTCCTGGGCTAGTGTGCGGTCAATTCCAGTCCCACTTGACCGGACTCCCAAGACAATTGAAATTAATAAATAATCCTTAGAAAACACCAAATGTCTTTGGCCCTTGGCAGTCCAATAACTGCAGTCATCAGGTTTGTAAATTGAAACACATTTAAGTTTATTAATAATAATAACTATAATTAAATGTGCAACAAATACCACAGGTTAACTATTATCCAATTCCTAATCCCCCCACTTAAATTCATTCCACCCTCGACACACACACAGGAAAGACAAACAGAGAGTGTAGAAGAGGGGGGTAAAATAATAAGTAAAAAGAATAAAAGTCTTTGTTTAAGATGGTTGTCTTACAGCACACCTTCCTTCAATCTAGGATTTCAGTTCAAGGTTTTCTGCTTTCAGACTGTAATGATTTTCACTGTAGATTCATTCAGGCCTCTGTATAGTGATGCAACTTTTCTAGCGAAAGGGAGAGAAAAGAGAACAGGTCCTTTCCTCTGAGCGTCAGGACTCAACTGTCTTTCCCTGGTTCTCTGAAAAATCATCCCACTCAGCAGCATCCAATCACTGCCTGATACCGGGCAGAATATGGGGGGCGATTCTCCGACGGTGCGGAGAATAGCGGGGGTCGTATATTTTTACGGCCACGCTGGTCTGACGCCCTCCTGCTATTCTCCCCCCCCCCCACGCCCGCCTCCCGACACGAATCGCTGCCCGCCGTTTTCTTACGGCGACCAGCGATTCTCAGCTGGCCGATGGGCCGAAGTCCAAGCCCTTTACGACCGTTTTTAGGAACGTCAAACACAACTGGTCTGACCGTTCGTAAAAACGGCCATAAAGTTGCGATCTTGGGAACCATGGCACCGATTGGCACGGCAGTACCACGGCCGTGCCAAGGGTGCCATGGGCCCGCGATCGGTGGGCACCGATCGCGGGCAGCGGGTACTTACCCCGCGCACTCTTTGTCCTTCCGCCGCCCCGCTGTATCCATTCACGGGGCGGCTGAGAGGCATCCCGGCCCGCGCATGCGCGGGTTTCGCGCAAATGCGCGATGACGTCATCCGCGCATGCGCGGGTTGGAGTCTTCCAATCCGCGCATGCGCGGCTGACGTCATGTGACGCGTCAGCCGTCGCAAACTCTGGCAAGCGGGCTTAACGAAATTTGTTAAGCCCGCAATGCCGGAGTTCACGGCCGCGGCATGCTAGCCCCGACCGGGGACCAGAATCGGTTCCCGGTCGGGGGGGGCGGAGGCTGGCGTCAAACCCGCCCGTTTTTGACGCCAGCCTCACGATTTCTCCCGGTTTCGGAGAATCACGCCCATGGTCTTTTTAGCGTGTTAGTGCCAGGGGCACAGCGCTGCGTACTCACCCTGGCCACCCTGTGGAGGTTGTAAAGTTTCTTCCTGCACTGCATGCCAGTCCAGGGACATTGTCTCCGGCTCTGGCTGCGTCTGCCACCTGCACCCAGACACAGCGAGCGGTTGCGCCTGGTGGCCTCCCTCCCGGGCCGGGGTACAGGGTCATCCTTCTCTCCTCCACAGCATCCATGAAGGTGTCCAGCTCAATGTCCCTGAACCACGGCACTGCTCGCTTTCCAGTCATGGGACGGTGTGTGTGGATGGATTGTGTAAGTGTGGCTACAGCGTGTGAGCCTCATGTGTACCAATCACGGTCCTGGCGAATCAGGCACTGTTTTGCATGGAATTGGTTGTGTTCCACATGGCGATGATGCTAGCCCATTTAAAGTAGCTGAATCGGTGCAGCTATTGCACCCTTTTTGTCGTAAAACGCCACGGTTTCCACGCCGGCATCGGCACAGTCTCAAAATTGGAGAATCCAGCCCAAGGTGTCTGAAAGCGAGCACATTATTCTCTTTTGTAACTTTTAAATTCCTCACTTCCCCTGCTCAACTTAAAGGTATATGTCCATTAAGCATCCATGGATAAAAATGATAACAGCAAAAATAAAGAAAGGGGGAAAAGGGAAATCAACAGGAAGGGCCCTTACAAAACAGAGGATTGTCTCTCCATGTTTTCTGAAGGAATCTTCCCATTTTATTCAGTAGAACATGTTGGGAAAAATCAAACTCAACTGGTGAGCAATGAATCAAATGACTGATGCAAAGAATGACTTACAATAACTTCGAGAAAAGTAAAAAAAGGTGTTTGTAAACTCATTGGGCACAATGACAGGAATTGAAGTCCAATTCAGAATTCAACCAAGCAATACATTGAAATGTCTCAAAGGCAGAATCGTACTTTACACCATTAGGCCAAAACATGAAGAACTAGAAAGACTAATACAAAACAGGAGTCATTGAATCAGTTATTACAAGTGACTGGGCTACCTCAATAGTTCCCGTATTAAAATAAGATGGCTCAGTAATGATATGTGGAAATTTTAAGACAACAATAAACCGTGTATTGTGTGCAGATCACTATCCACAGCTGTTTATTGAAGACTTATTTGCTGGACTTTCTGGAGGTCAGAAATTCAGTAAAATAGATCCAACACAGGCATATTTACAAATGAATGTGGCTGCAAAATTACAACCGTTACCCACTATCTTGACATACAAAGGTTTGTTCTGCTACAAGAGACTTCTTCCATTTGGAATAACTTCTGCACCTGTACTCTTTCAGAGGTCAAAATTCTGAGTGGGATAAATGGTGTCCAATGTTATCTAGATGACATCCTCATCACCGGCTCAAGTGAGCAAGAGCATTTGAAGAACATAGAACATAGAACAGTACAGCACAGAACAGGCCCTTCGGCCCTCGATGTTGTGCCGAGCAATGATCACCCTACTCAAACCCACGTATCCACCCTATACCTGTAACCCAACAACTCCCCCCCTTAACATAGAACATAGAACATAGAACACTACAGCGCAGTACGGGCCCTTCGGCCCTCGATGTTGCGCCGACCTGTGAAACCATCTGAAGCCTATCTGACCTACACTATTCCATTTTCATCCATATGTCTATCCAGTGACCACTTAAATGCCCTTAAAGTTGGCGAGTCTACTACTATTGCAGGCAGGGCGTTCCACACCCCTACTACTCTCTGAGTAAAGAAACTGCCTCTGACATCTGTCCTATATCTCTCACCCCTCAATTTAAAGCTATGTCCCCTCGTGTTGGTCATCACCATCCGAGGAAAAAGACTCTCACTGTCCACCCTATCTAACCCTCTGACTATCTTATATGTCTCTATTAAGTCACCTCTCAGCCTTCTCCTCTCTAACGAAAACAACCTCAATTCCCTGAGCCTTTCCTCGTAAGACCTAACCTTACTATTAGGACACTACGGGCAATTTATCATGGCCAATCCACCTAACCCGCACATCTTTGGACTGTGGGAGGAAACCGGAGCACCCGGAGGAAACCCACGCACACACGGGGAGGACGTGCAGACACCACACAGACAGTGATCCAGCCGGGAATCGAACCTGGGACCCTGGAGCTGTGAAGCATTTATGCTAACCACTATGCTACCGTGCTGCCCCTTTGAACTTGGAAGCTACACTTGAATGTCTCCAAAACCAAATCTGAGTTAAAAAGGAAATGTGTGACTTTTTCAAGATATCCTGAAAATACTTGGATCACATCATTGATAAAGTTGTTTGCATAAGGAGTTGGAAAAAATAGAAATCTTAGAAGTACCACGCCTTCAAAATATGACTCAACTGAGGTTGTTTCTGGGATTAATGAACTATTATAGTAAATTTGTTCCAAATTTTGCAATGCTAATGAAGTCATGATACATTTTGATAAGTGCCAAAACAGGTATGGCACTGGACAAAAGAATGCACAAGTCCATATAAAGGGGTTAAAAAAAACCTTCAAGAAGTCAGAGCTATTGGTTCACTCCATCCCAAACTGAGGTTACAACTTTCTTGCGATGCACCATCCTATGGGGTTGATGCACATTGTGCCCTCAAAGAAAGGAATGGTCGATAAAAATCCAAACCTCAAAGAAGACTTGAGTTGACAGTCCAGAGTGGAGTTTTACTATGGGGAATATAAGTGATTATTCCTCCATGCTTGAGCAAATAAATCCTTGACCGACTACATGAGGGACATCCTGTTGTGGTGAGGATAGAAGAACTGGCACATAGTTATTTTTTGTGGTCAGGATTAGATGCTCAAATCAACTTTATGAAGGGTAAATCATGTTTCACTAATTTGCTTGAGTTCTTCGATGATATAACAAGCCAAGTGGATAATGGGGATCCTGTAGATGTAGCATATCTGGACTTCCAGAAGGCATTTGCTAAAGTGCTGCACAAAAGGTTAATACACAAGGTAAGATCACATTGGATTAGTGGTAATTTATTAGCTTGGATAGATGACTGCCCAACCAAAGGCAGAGAGTCGGGATAAATTGCTCTTTTTCGGAATGGCAAGATGTAGCAAGAGGGGTGTCACAGGGTTCGGTCCTCGGGCCTCAATTATTTATAACCTGTATTAAAGACTTGGATTCAGGTATAAGTGGTACAATAGCAAAATTTGCAGATTACATTAAAATAGGTGGGACAGTAAGTTGTAATGAGGAAATAAGAAATTTACAAATGTATATGGCTAGGTTAGGTGAGTTGGCCAAAATCTGGCAGATTGAGTTTAACGTGGGTGTGAGGTTATCCATTTTGGTCAGAAAAATAGAAAGACAACTTATTATCTGAATGGAGATAAACTTCAGAGTGCTGAAGTGCAGGGGGACTTTGGTGTCCTTGTGCATGAATTGCATAAAAACTTGTATGTAGGTACAGCAGATAATAAGGAAGGCAAATGGAATTTTGGCATTTATGGCTAAAGGAATGGAGTACAAAACTAGGGAAGTGTCGAGGAGGGATATGGCAGCATTGGAGTCAGTTCTTCACTAGATTGATTCCAGAGATGAGGGGTTTATCTTATGAAGAGAGATTGAACAGTTTAGGCCTGTACTCTAGAGTTTAGAAGACAAGATCTAATTGAGGTATATAAGATGATAAAAGGTATTGACAAAGTAGACGTGGCATGGATGTTTCTTGTGGGAGATAGTCAAACGGCAACAAGAACAGATTGCTGCGAGGGAACAAAACTCTAAAAAGAGAATATTTACACAAGAGGAGCGAGTATGAGCAAGAAGCTACACTACAAATGGGTACCTACAGTTATCCTTGTATAAACAGGTCCAATATCAGACACAGATGGATGATGAGAGAGTTTGGTGACTTCACACAGACCAACTACTAGCTTCACAAAGTGAAAATCACTGAATCTTCTTCACAGGAAGTATTTTCATTGGAAAATCTAAGCAGTGATACTTCTGAACAGAGACCAAACACAGCGACAACTTCAGATAAAAGCAAATTAATGTGGATGCTGGAATCAAAGAAAAAATGCTGGAAAATCTCAGCAGGTCTGGCAACATCTGTACGGAGAGAAAAGAGCGAACGCTTCGAGTCCAGGTGACCCTTTGTCAAAGCTGGAGGGGGGAGTCCGAGGTGCTGCGGTGTTCCGGCACCTCCCCTGAAGGCATCACTTGCACGGACCCCATCACCTCCTCTTCCCTCGGGGTGCCCGGTGGCCCGCGGGCTACTCCGTGGGTCTTTTGCAGAGGGCTGCCATCCGTACTGCTCTCCTTATTGCTTGTCGGCACATGGGGGGGGGCTCTGCTTGTGCCACCGGTTGGGGGCGGCGGACACCAGATGGACTTGTCTCATCACCAGCAGCTCCCCTGAACTTCAGAGTCTGTTTATGAAGAATCTCCAACACCAATGGAGACGTACAGTGAAGTAACTTCACAGGAAGCATTGCCAACAGAAGAAAAGGCCTTGGGTAGTCAGGTCCCAGAACGTTGAGTACAACCCAAAAGAAATAGACATCAACCTGAATCTTATTACATTGTATATATGTAAAAATACTTATGATGGTGCAAAGTAATGTATCTAATGTTTAATTGAGTCTGTTGTTTAAACGTTAAGGAAAGTTATCATTTGGACGAAATAAGTAAATGGGGAGGGAAAATCTATTTCAGTATTTAAGCTGATGGAATGCAGCGTGATCTGTAGTGATGCCAGCACAGTCTTTGTGTGGGGTTTAGATCTCCTCTTCAACTTGTATAAGCAACATCTCCTGAATAAACTTTGCATTGTGTTTTGAAGAATTCCAATATATGGCACTTCCATACTTTTTCTCTTTGCAGCGATTTAAGAATATAACACCCACCTCCATGAATCCTTTCTGCACTTTCTTAAAGCGTGATGTTCAGAACTAGACACTGTACTCCAGCTGAGCTCGAAGCAGTGTTTTATACAAGTTTAACACCTTTGGACTTTTCTGCTCTTTGTCCCTATTAATAAAACCTCTGGTGATGAAGGTTTTATTACCCACCCTCTCAACCTGTCCTGCCTCTTATAACGATTTATGCAAATTCACACCCAACTCCCTCTACTCCTTTAGAGTTGTACCCTTTATTTTATAATGGCTCTCTGCGTTCTTCCTGCCAATATAAAACGCTTCACATTTCTCTGCATTAAATTTTATTTACCACTTGAGCTTAGTGACGTAGTGCAATTGTCAGTGGACTAGTAACCCAGTGACCCAGGGTAATGCTCTGGGGAACTGGGTTTGAATCCCATTAGGGCACATGATGGAATCTGAATTCAATTTAGAAAATCTGGAATTAAAACTCTAATGGCGACCTGAGGATATTGTCCATTGCCGTAAAAACTCAGCTGGTTCACTAATGTCCTTCAGGGAAGGAAATCTGCCATCCTTACCAGTCTGGCCTATATGTGACTCCAGACCCACCGCAATGTGGTTGACTCTTAAATTCCCTCAGGGATGGGCAATAAATGCTGTCCCAGTCAGCGACGCCCACTCCCACATCCCATGAATGAATAAAGAAAAAAATAGCTTATTTGTAGTTGTGTTCTCCACCTGGCATCTCTCTTATGCACATTTCTTTTCTTCATCTTAATCTTTATATCCTTTGTTATCCAGGAAGCTCTGAGTTTGTTTGTCCTACCTTTCGCCTTTGTGGAAATGTACATTGATTGTACCCAAACTGTCTCTGCATTAAAGGCAGCCTATTGATCATTTATTATTTTGCCTGCCAACCATTGATTCCAATTCATCCAATTAGATCCATTCTAGCCCCATGGATGTGGGTTTTTCCCTCATTAATTATTCTTTTCCATTACCAACCTAAACCTTGTGACACAATGAGCGTTTCTTTGGAATGTTCCCCAATTGACATTTGACTCACTTGTCACATCTGATTTCTAAGAAGCAAGTCGAACAGTGCCTCCTTTCTCATGGATTGGAAAATAATGCAATAAAAATGTCTCCTGAACACACTTCAGGGACTCTTGCTCTTCTCTGCCCTTTACGCTACTATTATACCACTCGATATTTGGATAATTAAAGTTCCCCATGATTTTTTTTTTTTATAAATGTTTTTATTCAGTTTTCATATTTTATATTGAACAAATTACAAATTGTTAGGAGAGAGAAAAAAAAAAACAAACACGCAAAAATTAACATACATATTTACAGGTAAGCATCTTCGTAGTAGTAACTGCGCCCCCCCCCCCCCCCCCCCCCTCAACATGTTTATTTAGTTTGGTTTTGGGCCTTAGCTAGCCATCGAACCCCCGTAACGAAACTGTAGCCCCCCCCCCTCCCGCTACCTTCCCCCGACTATTCTTCCTCTTGTACATTGGCCACAAATAGGTCCCGGAACAGTTGCATGAATGGCTCCCACGTTCTGTGGAAGCCGTCGTCCGACCCTCGGATGGCAAATTTGATTTTCTCCATTTGGAGAGATTCCGAGAGGTCGGACAGCCAGTCCGCAGCTCTGGGCGGTGCTGCTGACCGCCAGCCAAACAGGATTCTACGGCGGGCGATCAGGGAGGCAAAGGCAAGGGCGTCCGCCCTCCTCCCCAGGAATAGATCTGGCTGTTCTGAAACCCCGAAGACCGCCACTATCGGGCATGGCTCCACCCTCACTCCCACCACTTTGGACATAACCTCGAAGAAGGCTGTCCAGTACTCCACGAGTCTGGGGCAAGACCAGAACATGTGGGCGTGGTTGGCCGGGCCTCTTTGGCACCGTTCACATCTGTCTTCCACCTCCGGGAAGAACCTACTCATACGGGTTCTTGTTAAGTGGGCTCTATGTACCACTTTTAGTTGCGTCAGGCTGAGCCTTGCGCACGTGGAGGTGGAGTTGACCCTATGCAGTGCTTCGCTCCAGAGTCCCCACCCTATCTCCATCCCCAGGTCGTCCTCCCATTTCCTCCTTGTTGCGTCCAGTACGGTGTCGTCCCTATCTACCAGTCGGTCATACATGTCACTACAGTTCCCTTTTTCTAGGATACTTGCGTCCAGTAGGTCTTCCAGTAGTGTCTGTCGTGGCGGTTGTGGGTACGTCCTTGTCTCCTTTCGTAGGAAGTTTTTGAGCTGCAGGTACCGTAGCTCGTTCCCCCCAGCTAGCTGAAATTTCTCTGTCAGTTCGTCCAGTGTTGCGATCCTGTCGTCCGTGTATAGGTCCCTGACTGTCAGTGTCCCCCCGTCCTGCCTCCACCTTTTGAAGGTGGCGTCGGTCAGTGCTGGTTTGAACCTATGGTTGTTGCAGATGGGAGCCCTGTTCGACATTTTGGTCAGGCCAAGTTGCTGCCGCAGTTGGTTCCAGGATTGGAGGGTGGCTGTCACCACTGGGCTGCTGGAGTGTTTTTTGGGTGGGGATGGAAGTGCTGCCGTGGCGAGGGCCCGGAGGGAGGTTCCCATGCAGGAGGCCTCCTCCGCACGCACCCACTCAGCTTCTGGCTCCTGGATCCATCCCCTTACTCGCTCGGCTGTTGCTGCCCAGTGGTAGAATTGTAGATTCGGGAGGGCTAACCCTCCCCTGGTTTTTGTTTTTTGTAAGACCTTCTTTGGGATCCTAGCATTTTTACCCCCCCATACGAACGCCATGATGAGTTTGTCCAGCGCTTTGAAAAAGGCCTTGGGGATGTAGATCGGAATGGATCTAAACAGGAAGAGGAACCTGGGCAGTACGTTCATTTTGATCGTCTGAACTCTCCCCGCGAGGGAGAGCGGGAGTGTGTTCCATCTTTGCAGGTCCTTTTTAACTTCCTCCGTCAGGCTGGTGAGGTTCCATTTGTGGATCCCTTTCCAGTCATGGGCTATTTGGATCCCCAGGTAGCGGAATTTATGTCGGGCTTGTTTGGATGGCAGCCCCTTTAGTGCTGCCCCCCCCCCCCCCCCCCCCCCCCCCTGCGGGTGTAATGGGAAGATCTCACTTTTGCTCATGTTGAGTTTGTAGCCCGAGAAGGCTCCAAACTCTTTCAGGAGCGCGATGATTCCGTCCATGCTGCTTTGTGGGTCCGAGATATAGAGGAGCAGATCATCCGCATAGAGTGAGACTCTGTGCTCTCTACCTCCCCTTCGGATCCCCCTCCAATTTTTTGCTGCCCTGAGCGCGATTGCTAGCGGTTCAATTGCTAGTGCGAACAGCAGCGGGGACAGTGGGCATCCTTGTCTGGTGCCCCTGTGCAGCTGGAAGTATTGGGAGTTGGTATTGTTGGTCTGTACACTCGCCATGGGAGCGTTGTACAGGAGCTTTACCCAAGCGGTGAACCCTGTTCCAAGCCCGAACCGCTCCAGTACCTCTATGAGGTATTTCCACTCGACTCTGTCGAAGGCCTTTTCTGCGTCCAGGGAGACGATCACCTCTTGTGTTCTCTCCCCGGAGGGGGTCATTATCACGTTCAGCAGGCGCCTGATGTTCGCGGTCAGCTGTCTACCTTTGACAAAGCCCGTCTGGTCCTCTGTGACCACCTCAGGTACACAGTCTTCTAGCCTTTTGGCTAGGATTTTGGCCAGTATTTTGGCGTCTGCATTCAGCAGAGATATGGGTCTGTATGACCCACATTCCGCTGGGTCTTTGTCTTTCTTAGGTATCAGCGAGATTGAGGCCTGTGCTAACGTGGGTGGCAACGTGCCCCTAGCTAGCGAGTCTGTGAACATCTCCCGCAGGTGCGGGGCCAGCGCTGTCGCAAATTTTTTGTAGAAGTCCGCCGGGAATCCGTCCGGTCCCGGCGCCTTCCCCGCCTGCATGGAGCTAATGCTCGCCATGATCTCTCCCAGTGCTAGTGGTGCTTCCAGATCCCGTTTTCTGCCCTCTCCCACAACTGGTATGTTCAGTCCGTCAAGAAACCGGTTCATCCCAGCCTTCCCCGTTGGGGGCTCTGAGGTGAACAGCTCTTGGTAGAAGGCCTTGAAGGTTTTGTTAATCCTCTCTGGTTCTGTTTCCAACGTGCCTCTGGTATCTCTGATTTGCGCAATTTCTCTGCTGGCTGCCTGCTTTCTCAGCTGGTGGGCCAACAGGCGGCTGGCTTTGTCTCCGTGTTCGTATAGGGCCCCGCGTGCCTGGCGGAGTTGGTGTACTGCTTTCCTGGTGGAGAGCAGGTCAAAGTTCCTTTGTAATTCTTTTCTCTCCGCCAGGAGTTCTACAGTCGGGGCCTCGGAGTATTTATGGTCTACCTCCAGTATGGAGTCGACCAGCTTCTGCCTAGCCACCCTTTCCTCCCTATCTCTTTGCGCTTTGTAGGCTATGATTTCCCCTCTTAGTACGGCCTTAAGCGCTTCCCAGAACGTGGAGGGTGAGACCTCCACGTTTTGGTTGATCTCAGTGTACTCCGCTATGGCCTGCGCTATTCTTTCGCTGAAGGCCTTGTCAGCTAGTAAGGCACCGTCCAACCTCCATTTGGGGCGCTGGGCCCTTCCCGTCTCTAGCCGCACATCCATGTAGTGTGGAGCGTGGTCTGATATCACAATTGCGGAGTATTCCACCTTGTCTATCTCTGGAAGCACCGTTTTCCCCACCACAAAGAAGTCAATTCTGGTGTACACGTTGTGTACTGGGGAGAAGAAAGAGAATTCTTTCTCCCCCGGGTGGGCGAATCTCCAGGGGTCTACTGCTCCCATCTGCTCCATATAGTGGCTGAGTTCCCTTGCCATGTTTGAGGTTTTCCCCGTTCTGGGGTTTGATCTGTCCGTCGTTGGGTCCTGTACACAGTTGAAGTCCCCCCCCATGATTAGTCGGTGCGTCGCTATGTCCGGGATTTCTGCCATGGTCTTTTGGATGAAGCTCGTGTCGTCCCAGTTGGGCGCGTACACGTTAACTAGAACTACCGGCGCCCCATCCAGGGCCCCGCTGACCATGACATACCGTCCCCCTGGGTCCGTAACCGTCTTTGTCGCCCTAAACATTGTCCTCTTGCCAATCAGGATCGCCACCCCCCTGGCCCTTGCCCCATAACAGGAATGATAGGTTTGTCCCACCCAGCCCTTTCTTACCCGCAGTTGGTCCTGCTCCCTCAAGTGCGTCTCTTGGAGGAAGACTATGTCGGCCCTCATGTTTCTAAGGTGGGTGAGGACTCTAGATCTCTTCACTGGGCCGTTAAGTCCCCTTACGTTCCAGGTGACTATTCTGGTGGGGGGCTTCTGCCCCCTTGCTCCTGTGGGGTTAACCATATTTGTCCGGTGGACGCGCCCCTGCCCTCTGGGGTTTCCCTTTGTTAGGGGGCCGTCCAGGATGTCCACTATCACTGCTCTCCCCATGCGGTCGGGTCCCTGCGCTCCGGGGTTCCCCCTTGTCCCGGGGACACCCGCCATGGCCGTCCACTGTGTGTCCGCCACGCGGGTAGTCCCCTGCACTCCGGGGGGCCCCTTCACCCACAGACCGTACTGGGTGGGTGCTTGCAGCAGTTCCCTGTTTCGAGCCCTTGTCTGTGGCACTTTGTGGCCCTATTCCCTTACTGGCCTCTTTTGTCCCTTCGTCCCTGCATTTCCACTCCCTGGTCTCTCGCCCCCCGAGTGCCCCCCCCCCCCCCCCCGCTCTATCCCTTTCGGGGATACCCCTGTATACCCCTCCATTGCCCCTCTCTCCCCCATTCCTGTCCCCATTTGCTCTCCCACCTTTGATGGGTGATCCCCCCCCTCCCCTGCCTGGCGCCTTCCCCCTGTTGGGGGTGCGCTGCGGCCCTGCTCTGTTGCGCGCCCCCTTCGCTAGCTTTCCTGCTAGCACGGTGGCTCCCCTCTCGGAGGTTGCTGTCCCACTTCCCCTCTCCCCTCTCCAGTACTCCCGTTCCCTCGTGCCGGGGCCTGGCCTCCCACCTGGAGCGGGCCCTTGGGCATTGGGTTGTTTTCCGTTCTGGGTGTTCCTGCCAGGGGGGAGGGGGCTGGCTTTGCCTCGCCCCTCCCCACCCCCCCGTCGGCATGACGCATCTCCTTGCCATGGGCCCCTCGTCCCTACTTCCCATGGCGTTTTTCCAGCCCGTGCTCCTCGACGAATCTATTCGCCTCGGCAGGGGCTGTAAAGAAATATTCCTTGTGTTGGTATGTGACCCAGAGTTTTGCTGGGTACAGCATACCAAAACGTACTTTGTTCTTATAGAGAGCTGCTTTCGCTCTGTTGAACTCCGCCCGTCTCTTAGCTATGTCCGCTCCAAAATCCTCGTAGATTCGGATGGCGTGCCCGTCCCAATTGCAGGCTCTATTCTCCTTGGCCCAGCGCAGGATTGTCTCCCTATCCCGGTACCGGTGCAGTCTGGCTATAACTGCTCTCGGTTTTTCCCCTTCCTTGGGCTTCGGGCGCAGTGACCGATGAGCTCTGTCCATTTCCGGTGGGGTGGGAAAAGTATCCCGCCCCACTAAGGAGCCCAGCATCGCAGCCACGAATGTTGTGGGATTTCTACCCTCTATCCCCTCTGGCAGGCCCACTATCTTAATATTTTGCCTTCTCGAGCTGATCTCCTGGTCGTCTACCCTACCCTTCAGGCTCCCCTGTGTTGCACTCAGTTTCACCATTCCCCTCTCCAGGGATATGACCCGGTCGCTCGCGTCAGTCGCTGCCTTCTCCAGCTCTTTAATGGTTGCCCCCTGGGCTTCCAGTATCTTCCCTTGGGCATCCACTTTCTTCTCCAATCTGGTCAGAACCTGCTGCACCCCTGACATGGCCCTGGTCACTGCTGCCTGTGCTGCGGCCTCTGCGTCTGCTTTTAACTCTGCCTTGATTGCCTGTAGCTGCTCCCTCACCACCTCGGCAAAGGCTTCCTTCCAATTCACGCCCCCCTCTAACCCCAGGGGAGAGGTTGCCCGCCCGTCCAGCTCTTCTGGATGCGGCGAAACATCCTTCCCGCCGCTTCGCGTGTTGACTCGTTCGCCCGAGCTGGCTTGCCCTTTACCCCGTCTACTTCCGGTGCCCCCTTTCTCTTGGCTCCCTTCTGGCACTTTTTTCTCCCCCTTCCCCTTCATCTTTTCTTCTCTCCTTGTTCTTCTTTTCCCCCTTTTCCGCACCCTATTTTTATTTTATTTATTATTATATGTCTATATATGTATATATATATATATATATATTTTTTTTTTTTTATTTTTTTTTTTTAATTTATTTCCCCTACCCCTTTTCTCTTTACCAGTTTTCTTTTGGGAAGAACAGAAATACAAGTCTCTTTTTCTTTTGTCTTCTCTCCCCACTCAACCAGGAGAGAGAGAGAGAGAGTCCCTTTGTCTCTTTGTCCTTGCCACGTGGTGGTCACTGCAGTTGGGGGGGGGGGGGAGGGGCGAGTGGGCCGGTGGTCGCTGCCGGTTTGGGGGGGGGGGTGTCCCCGCTGCTGGCTGGGGGGGGGGGGTGTCCCCGCTGCTGGCTGGGGGGGGGGGGGGGTCCCCGCTGCTGGCTGGGGGGGGGGGGGTGTCCCCGCTGCTGGCTGGGGGGGGGGGGTGGTGTCCCCGCTGCTGGCTGGGGGGGGGGGGGTGTCCCCGCTGCTGGCTGGGGGGGGGGGTCCCCGCTGCTGGTTGGGAGGGGGGGGGGGTCCCGCTGCTGGTTGGGAGGGGGGGGGAGAGAGAAGAGGGGCCGCCGCCGCCGCACCGCTCCTGGCCCGCGGGGGGGGGGGGGGGAAGAGAAGAGGGGCCGCCGCCGCCGCACCGCTCCTGGCCCGCGTGGGGGGGGGGGGGGAGAGAAGAGGGGCCGCCGCCGCCGCACCGCTCCTGGCCCGCGTGGGGGGGGGGGGGGGGGGAGGGAGAGGGGTTGGACCTGCTGCTGTTGGGCCCCCCTGTCGCTGCCTCTCCTCTGCCGTCGCTGTCGCCGCTCCGCTGCCGCTCCTCCGCTCCGGCTCCTCCGCTGCCGCTCCGGCTCCTCCGCTGCCGCTCCGGCTCCTCCGCTGCCGCTCCGGCTCCTCTGCCGGCGCTCCTCCTCCGCCGTTCGGGGGGGGGGGGGGGGGGGGTTGTTCTCCTTGTCTGGCGCTTGCGGGAGCCCCTCTCCCTGCGACCTCCTCGCTCGCCGCCCGGAAGTCGAATCCAGTTCCCCATGATAACTGTTCAATAATAGTTCTACCTCTCTGTAATTTCCTTACAAATGTGTTACTTTACGTCTTTCCCACTTGAGAGACCTTGGGGCAGACTGGGTTGCATACCTACCACCGAGCCAGAAGCTTCAAGCTCATGTCTCCCTCAGTGTGCCCAAACAGGCGCCATACTGTGGCGACTAGGAGATTTTTACAGTAACTTCATTGCAGTGTTAATGTAAGCCTACTTGTGACACTAATAAAGATTATTATAAAAACACTTGTTTGCCAAGAAAGATGTCTTCATATCATGGCCAAACAGGCTGAGAAACAAGTTTAGCCAAATTGATTACGGCCCTGACCCCTCAAGGAAATACTTTCTCTCCAGTACTGCAATGTCCTCCTTAATCTATGCTGCCACCCTTTTCTCTTCACTTAATTTCCTTTATTTCATTAACACCTTGTATTTAGGTATATTTAATACACAATCCTGCCTTTCTTGAGTCATGTTACAGGCACAACATCATACTTACATGTGGTAATCTGTGCCTCCAACTCACCAATTTTATTTACCACACTCTGCACACTCAGACACTTTTACTCACTGTCAGTGTGGAGTCTGCACGTTCTCCCCATGTCTGCGTGGGTTTCCTCTGGGTTCTCCGGTTTCCTCCCACAGTCCAAAGATGTGTAGGTTCGGAGGATTGGCCATGCTAAATTGCCCTTAGTGTCCGAAAAGTTTAGGTGAGGTTACCAGGTTATGAGGATAGGATGGAGGTGTGGGCTTAAGTAGGCTGCTCTTTTCAAGGGCCAGTGTAGACTCGATGGGCCGAATGGCCTCCTTCTGCAGTCTAAATTCAATGATTCTATAGAGAAACCCGAATTTAGATTTGATTGTTTACTCCCTTACTCTGAAGCAAACTAATTCATTGCAATTTCCTACTATGTCTTTCCCACTATTTTGTCCATGTTGGTGTCCTGCTCTGGTATCACCTCCTGGTTCCCAAATTGTCCTAGAAGGAAATTTGTCCCGGCTCTTAGGTACAACCCATCCAGCCTGTACAAGTCCCATCTTCCCCAAAGCTGGTCTCAATGTCCCAGGAATCTAAAGTCATCCAGCCACCCATTCATCTCTTTATCCTACTATTTCTATATTCAATTCTGTGTGGATCTATATTTTTTGGTGTTTAGTAGAAACAAACAAGATTCCAATAGGGTTGGTAAGGCAGACACACAGAGATTAGAACATAAAACATAGAACATACTGTGCAGAAGGAGGCCATTTGGCCCATCGAGTCTGCACTGACCCACTTAAGCCCTCACTTCCACCCTATCCCCGTAACCCAATAACCCCTCCTAACCTTTTTGGTCACTAAGGGCAATTTATCATGGCCAATCCACTTAACCTGCACATCTTTGGACTGTGGAAGGAAACCAGAGCACACGGAGGAAACCCACGAAGACACGGGGAGAATGTGCAGACTCCGCACAGACAGTGACCTAGCGGGGAATCGAAAACACCATTGACTGGGGCATCTAAAACACGGAGCACAGTCTCAGGATAAGGGACGATCATTAAGGATTGAGAAGTGGAGAGATTTCTTCACTCAAAGGATTGTAAACCTTTTGAATTCTCTATTCTCGTGGACGCTCCCATCTTGAATATATTTAAGGCTGTCTCATGCCCAGTTGTGCTGGCTCGAGACATACACTGGAGGCTTGCAGTAGGTAACAAGGGGTTTATTGATGAAAGGCAAAGACAGATAAGTAACAGGAACAGAACATAATATTATGTTCTGTCTTGACACTTAACAAAGTCTTACACTTCAGTTCCGGGGTCCACAGTGTCCAGGGTCCTGTTTGCAGGGCCCCATGCAAACTCCCTATTGGCTGGGATTCACGCGCTCCCACACAACTGACCCTGAGCCAATCACATGGTTTGTAGTGCCTGCCCCCTGACAGGGGACTTTCAGATAACACTTGTACAAATTGGACAAAAACAAGCTGATAAGATGGCCAATGCAAATTATGTAACTTTTTGGTATTTGGACTACAGACAATACCAAGAATCAGGCAAATACTCAGGACAACTCAGCCATTTTGTGGAATTCACATGTCCTTTTTACGGGCAGCACGGTAGCATTGTGGATAGCACAATTGCTTCACAGCTCCAGGGTCCCAGGTTCGATTCCGGCATGGGTTACTGTCTGTGCGGAGTCTGCCCATCCTCCCCATGTGTGCGTGGGTTTCCTCCGGGTGCTCCGGTTTCCTCCCACAGTCCAAAGATGTGCAGGTTAGGTCGATTGGCCATGCTAAATTGCCCTTAATATCCAAAATTGCCCTTAGTGTTACTGGATTATGGGGATAGGGTGGAGGTGTGGACCTCGGGTGGGGTGCTCTTTCCAAGAGCCGGTGCAGACTCGATGGGCCGAATGGCCTCCTTCTGCACTGTAAATTCTATGTCTATAGTTTAAGGGGGGCCAATAGCTAAAGACAATGGGCTGGAGTGTCCGTTTTTGAGACTATGTCCCCACACCATCGGGAAAACTGTGGTCTTTTACGGCAGATACCCTGTTTTGCTGGGGGCTAGCCAGCAGCTGTCGTAGAGGTCGTAGCTCGAGCTGCCGATACGGCCCACAGCACATCCGGGTCAGAGGCCGTAGATGCGCACAATGGCAGCCTGCAGCGGACCTGGAATAGTGCCCCGCATCAGCCGTTTGCACGCCCAGACACCCGCCCACATTGCCCCAAGTCCCGAATGAAGCCCCCCTGCCCATCGATCAACCCTCCCCCGACTATGGCGGCCCTGGACTGAGAGAACAGCACCGTCAGGAATTCAGCCAGCCAGCAATGGAGCATTGCGGGGCGGGCCTCATGTAATGGCCTGAGGCGGTAGATACTCAGCGGGGCATACTTCATCAGTACACCGATTTTCGGGGGGGGGATGGGAGAGAATTTAAAAACCGGCGCCGCTTCCAATTTTGGAGCCAAAACAGATTCTCCACCCCATCGTGGAACGCAATTTTGGCGTCGGGGAGCAGAGAATCCAGCCCAATGTCTATCTCCATCTTTCATTGGACAAAAGGAAAGGTCAAAGATCATTTAGCTGCTGTCAACTTCCCATTGAATCACAATAGAGCCCCCATGCCCCTCCCCCATTCCAAACAAGACTGAGCGCAGTTCAGAAGTGCTAACACAGTGGTCATGTGATCACACTTGGGACTGAGGACTGCAACCATATTACATAGAATTTACAGTGCAGAAGGAGGCCATTCAGCCCATCGAGCCTGCACCGGCTCTTGGAAAGAGCATCCTACCCAAGGTCAACACCTCCACCCTATCCCCATAACCCAGTAACCCCACCCAACACTAAGGCCAATTTTGGACACTAAGGGCAATTTAGCATGGCCAATCCACCTAACCTGCACATCTGGCCAGAGAGAGGGTGCGTAGTGGGGGGTGGGAAATGAGCGGACGTTTGGGTAGCCAGGGCTCCCCACCCTGCCCCCCCCCCCAACCGTCCCCACCATCATCACTCCAGGGAACCGATGGCACCATGCGATGGAATGGTCAGCTCGCATGCAGGCATCACCCAGGAGGATGGTGGAAAATGTTTCCGTGGGCAGGAGTCAGACATTGCCAAATGATGTGGAGCATCAGAGCTCATCTCAGAGCAGATTGTCATCAACCTCCATCCGATGGACCCGCCCCACTGTAACTGCCAACCCAGAGCCCGCACCCTGTAGGTAGGTATGTATCACGGAGGGGGTTGCAGGCCGGGGTGTGGCCGGCAGGGGTGGGAGGGGGTGGAATGAGGTGTCCATGCCCCTGGCCAGTTCCCCCCCACCTCCACCCCCCCACCCCTTAGTCTGTGAGCCTAGGGGCGATCAGAGCATCCCATGTGTGTTGGCCCTGGGACACACATCGTGCAGCCTTCCATGCCTGCCTGGGCCCCATGTCCTGTCCATCGCTGCCCTTCCTCGCATCTTCCTCATCTTACAAGGATTGGTGTTTAACATCCTCCTCCAGCACGTCGCTGCTCTGCTGCGTGATGTTGTAGAGGATGCAGCAGACTGTCACGGTGCGGGTGGCCTTCTCAGCGTCATACTGGACGGCCTCTTCAGAGGGGTCCAGGCACCTGAAACGTATCTTTAGGATGCCAAAGCACCACAATTTCATGCCCCTGGTCGCTGCATAGGCGTCTTTGTAGAGGGTCTCCACGTCGGCCTATGATATCTTGATAGGCTTCATCAACCTCCACCGCAGTGGATAACCCCTGTTGCCGAGGAGCCAACCCCCCAGCCGTGAGTGCGTTTTGAACATGTCAGGAATCGTCGAGTGTGCCCGGATGAAGGCATCGTGCACACTGCCTGGCTATCGTCTGGAGACATGCATGATGCTTATCTGATGGCACATTCATTGCATTAAGTCTCTTTCGGTTTGTGTAGAGCGGTTTCTGCAGGTCCTCGTAGGGGGACATGCATCCCTTAGATCATCCCCTAGACACGGGGCATCCCATCAGTGGTGGCGAACCCCACTGCTTGGGCTTCCTGGTGGGCTCGGTCCACATTAAAGTGAATGTATTGAGCAGCCTGGGCATACAGGCCTCTGTTACGGATTCCGGACGGGTCCCCACTCGTCGTCCAGAAGGACCCCGTGGCATAAAAGTTCAGGGCGACTATCAGCTTGATGGCCACGGAGAGCGGGTCACCCCCATACCCCCACGGTGCCAGGTGCGCCATGATCTGGCAGATATGTTGCACAGTCTCCCTGCTCAGCCGGAGTCTTCGACGGCATGCCCAGTCCAGCAAGTCCTCAAATGACAGGTGCTGCTGGTGCACCAGGCCTCATGCAACGCCTCCTTTGCACCTCCTCCTTGGCTTGTCCTCTCTTTGTCCAATTCATCAATATACATTGTAAATAGCTGATGCCCTTCTGTGATTCTTCTGCCAGTCACTAGTCACAGCTGCCAACTTGAAAATGCCCCATTTATCTCTATTCTTTGCTTCCTTTCTATTAACCATTACTCTATATTCAAAGAGAAATCAAGTCTAATAAGGCTTAAAGTGATTGATGAAGTGTTGAGTTCATATAGACACTAATGCCCATTTTGTCAGGATGCTATGACCCTTTTACCATCAAATGTGCGAAGTCTTGCTTTTCAGCAACAACAATTGTCATTTAAATAACACAAGCTGCAATTTCTGAAAAAGTAATTTAATTGCAGTAAAGAAAATTCAGCAGCCAATCACTATGATAGCCCCTCATTTTTTCATCACCCAAGCAATTGGGATCACTGTCAGAATTTTATTTGATACAGCTACAGATTGCTCAGTGAAACTCCAGTCAACTGAGAAAATCCCAATTTATTTATAAAGTTGGCAACCTCCGTATGAAGCTGTGCAATCAAGGCCGGGATTCACCGATATCGCGGCCAAGTGCTGACGCCGGCATCAAAACCAGCGCGAGTGAAATTGGTGTCAACTGGCCTCCAGGCCCAATAATTCTCATCTTCCTCGGGGGCTAGAATGGTGTCGGAATGCTGTGTGCTGCTCCGGCGCCGAAAGCCGGCTCCACACGGCCGACGAGGATGCCGTCTCCGCGCCGGCCCCCGGGCAACATGGCGGAGCCCTAGTAGGGGCCCAGTGCGGAGGATCATAGGCCCCCCCCCCCCCCCCCCCCCCCCCGGAATGAGTGCGTCTGCCTTTTGGTAGCCCCTCATCGCGGGCCTGGTCACTGTGGAGGCCCCCCTGGAGTCGGATCCCCCGACCCCCCAGCAGGACGGCACCTGCAGCCAGAACGTCGAGGTCTCGCTGGGTAGGACCATATGTAAACCACGCCACCGGGACTCGGCAGAACTCGGCGGGCACTCGGCCCGTCGAGCGCAGAGAATCGGGGTCGCTTTCAACAGCTCCTGACCGGCGCCGCAGCGACCGCGCAGGATTGCCACCGATTCTCCGGTCACCAGAGAATCGGCGGCCCGGCGTCGGAGTGGCGTGGCAGGGTTCTCGCCCCCCCCCCCCCCAGCCACATCTTTGGTGAGGGAGTATAACCTCCAAATATACAAACATGGCAAAATGTCACTGACAGTGATATCTGCATCAAGTGCCACCTGCCTTTTATGGGTGAAAGGTTCAGCTTTTAATGTACAACTTTTATATACAATCGGCAATAATGACTTTGAATTATGATATTTTTAAAGTAAAATCAGATAAATGTTGGAAGAGTAGGATATGTAGATGCAGGATATTTAGATTAGCTAGGCTAGTCGGGCAGCACATTTTAACTAACTTGGTGGAATCAATAATGAAGGGCTCTCTATATTACGGAGCATGGAGACTTGTTTTATATGCCACAATATGACCAGCTACTGACTGGAGCATTAGGAGTCAATGTAAGAGATGAGTGCAAGATTCAGTAAGGCCCCTACAGTAGCTAATTAAACTAGGGTCCTCCATAAATGTTACTGTAGCAGCGCACCAGGCTCTAAGTGCTGTTTAGAATGTGCTGCAGGAAGGGCCATAGGGAGAATTTTCATTCAGATGGCCATTAATTTTATACAAGACCGCCCTCACCTTGTCCAACCATTTCCCTGGCCTTCACCAACCAATTCTTGAAATGGGTGCTTTGTTTCACAAGCCTGTGTTCTTTACTATTATAAGAACAGAAAATGTTGGAAAATCTCAGCAAGTCTGGCAGCATTTGGAGAGGGAGAAACCGAGTTCATATTTTGAGTCCAGCATAACTCAACTGTACGTAGTTTTGGTGTCCTTATCTGAGGAAAGATGTTCTTCCTATGGAAGGAGGTCAGTGAAGGCTTACCAGGCTGATTCCTGGGATGGCGGGACTGTCATATGAGGGGAGACTAAATTGGTTAGATTTATATTCATTGGAGTTTAGAAGAGTGAGAGGGGCTGTCATGGACAGCACGGTAGCACAGCGGTTAGCACTGTTGCTTCACAGCGCCAGTGTCCCGGGTTCAATTCCTGCTTGGGTCACTGTCTCTGTAGAATCTGCACGTTCTCCCTGTGTCTGCGTGGGTTTCCTCCGGGTGCTCCGGTTTCCTCCCACTGATCCCGAAAGATGTGCTGTTCGGTGAATTCGACATTCTGAATACTCCCTGAGTGTACCTGAACAGGCGCTGGAGTGTGGCGACTCGGGGATTTTCACAGTAACTTCATTGCAGTGTTAATGTAAGTCTACTTGTGACACTAATAAAGATTATTATTAGAAACTTATAAATGTTCTAACAGGATTAGACAGGATAGATTCAAAAAGAATGTTTCCCATGGTGTGATTCCAGAACTAGGGGTCATAGTTTGATGATAGGGGGTAAACCTTTTAGGAATGAGGTGAGGAGAAATGTCTTCACTGAGAAAGTAGTGAATCTATGGAATTCACTACCACAGAAAGTTGTTGAGGCCAAAATCATAGAATTTACAGTGCAGAAGGAGGCCATTCAGCCCATCGAGTCTGCACCGGCTCTTGGAAAGAGCACCCTACCCAAGGTCAACAACTCCACCCTATCCCCATAACCCAGTAACCCCACCCAACACCAAGGGCAATTTTGGACACTAAGGGCAATTTATTATGGCCAATCCACCTAACCTGCACATCTTTGGACTGTGGGAGGAAGCTGGAGCACCCGGAGGAAACCCACGCACACACGGGGAGGATGTGCAGACTCCACACAGACAGTGACCCAAGCCGGAATCGAACCTGGGACCCTGGTGCTGTGAAGCGATTGCGCGATTGCGCTATCCAAAATGTTGTGTGATTTCTAGAAAGAATTAAATGTAGCATTTGGAGGTAAAGGAATCAAGGGATATGGTGAGAAGGCGGGATCAGGGTATTGAACTTGATGATCAGCCATGATCAGAACGAATGGCAAAGCAGGCCCGAAGGGCGGAATGGCCTCCTCCTACTTCTATTTTCTATGTATGTTTCTCTATATGTTTACTGCCTCACTGAAATTCTGGCCGCCAATTTGTGATATACGACGAAGCACAACTAAAGTCTTTAAATGTGCTGATCTTGGATTGTCTTCTGTGGTCAAGTCATTTCCAAGCACATACACATAAGCCAAAGGAGGCAGTGGTCCCATTAGAACAAGCACTACAAACGTATTTTTGGCCACATTCTGCTGCACGGTGATTTAATGGTGTTTTGCTTATATGATTTCTTTGCAAGAGAACTCTTGTTTCCTTCATACAGTGGGGGAGGGGAGCATTAGATTGGTTAATACCAGGATGGCTAACCAGCAATTCATGAAGGACATGCTGCTTATCTGTGGCTGAAATGAATTATTTGCTCAATATTGGCTGCCCACTCACTCATCTGAGCAGAGAACATACGGCACAAAAAACAGTATAAGTACTGGTCTCTGCAACAGAAAGGTACTTGAATCCTGTTGCTGAAGTAAAGGTATGATTTAGGTTTCACAGCTTTAAATCCACCAGTAGTAACTTTGTGAGGCATAGGAGGGATACAAGGTGTCTTGTTCTGCTCTTGGAGTATACAAGGGGGAAGGAAGGAAATCAAGAGAGAAAGACAGAGTGAATGAGAAAGAAGGAAAAAATAAGAGAAACAAGACCAAACCATCCGCATTGTGGCAATTATAAACTAATTTAAACAGGCCACTGATAAATATTCAATTGTGAAAATTGAAAACTTATATGCACCACTGGCAGTAGATCAATCGTACACAAAGCTGGATATGAGTCATGCAACCCAAATCAGATAACACTTCCAGACGGTATGTCAGAAGAAACACACACAAAGGTCTATTCCAGTACATGTGCCTGCCTTCGGTATGTCTTCACCATGTGCAATATTTCAAAGGACGATGGACAGTTTGCTGCTGGGTTACCACAGGGTTGCGATGTACCTTGACAATGTCCTTATAACTGGGTCAACAGAGGCTGAGCATCTAGGATATTTAGAAGAGGTGTTAAAGAGGTTTCAGGAGACGGAGTCCCTTTCAAGCCACCAAGGCGACCTACCTGAGGCATCATGCAGATGGACAAGGGTTACACCCTATAGAGGAGAAAGTCAAGGCAATAAAGAATGCACCTTACCCCACAAACATAACCAAACTCAAATTGTTTTGGGGGATGGTGAATTACCACGGGTGTTTTTTATCAATGACCATGGGTGCAGGGATAGGGAAGGGTGGGGACATGCGGGGGCAAGTCCACAGCGCTAATCGAGCCACCATGTAGCCCATTTGACCTGGCTAGGCACGAGGGCACACACCATGTTAACATGTCAGCCTTTCACCACCTGCAGACAATAGCTATTGGAATACAGCTCGCAATATTGGCCTTCCTTCTAGCCGTGCAGCCCTGGGGGATACACTGTGGCTCTACGTGCTGGAATTGCTCAAGAAGGAGGAAGCTGCAGCAGTGGCACATGCAGAAGCGGCACATGCCCCCAGAGGAACAGGAGGCAGATGTTGAAGTAGGAGAGCTGGCCATCCAACAGGCTGAGGATGAGGAGAAGGAGGTGCAAAGGAGGCGTTGCATGTGGCCTAATGTGTACCGGCAGCACCTGTCATTCGAGGACATACCGGACCGGCCATGCCGAAGACTACGGCTGAGCAGGAAGACAGTGTGACTTATCTGCCAGATCATGCCGAATTTGGAACCACAGGTTATGGGGGAGGACACCCGCTCCTGGTCGCTGTCAAGATGACGGTCATCTTAAACTTCTGTGCCATGGGGTCCTTCCAGGCGCCGAGCGAGGATCGGTCTTGGATCCCACAGAGCTAAGTGCACAGATGCATCTGTGCCGTTTCAGAGGCCCTATATGCCCAGTCAGCACAATACATCCATTTCAATGTGGACCGAGCCCACCAGGATGCCCGGGCAGTGGGGTTCGCCACCATTGACGGTATGCACCAGGGCCAGGGGTGATCAACAGGATGCATGTCACCCTACAAGCACCTACAGATGACAGGTCACTCTTTACAAACCAAAAGGAGTTCCACTCGACGAACATGCAGCTGGTGTGTGAACCAATACCCGGGCAGTGTGCACGATGCCTTCATCCTGGCACACTCAATGGTTCCCAGCCTCTTCAAGGTGCACCCGCAGCTCCTGGGCAACAGGGGTTATCCACGGCGGTCATGGCTGATGACGCCTACCGAAGGCCACAATCGACACGGAGACCCACCATAACAATCGATCTGTGCTTCGGGTCCTGAAGATGTGGTTCAGAAGCCTGGACTGCTCTGGAGCGGCCCTCGAGTATGGTGCTGTGAGCATCACCTGCATTCTGGCGGCCTGCTGCATCCTCCACAACATTGTGCAGCAGAGGGGCGCCGTGTTGGATGAGGAGGTGAATGCCAGGCCTCCTCTGATGAGAAGGATGCAGCTGAGGGTGAGGATAGACAGATCATGGGAACCAGGCAGGCATGGGAGGCCGTACATTGTGTGCACCAGGGCCAATGCGCACGGGATGCTCTGATCGCCTCCAGTTCACCAACTAGGGGGTGGGGGGGGGGGGGGGGGGGGGGGGGAACTGGCCAAGGGCACGGGCACCATGGTGGTGGGACGTCGAAGTGATGAGCACTGGCTGATCTACAGTCCCTGGGCCAAGCTAGCACAGTCCAGCCCACCACTCACACTCTTCTGACAGAACACTGAGGCAGGTTGTAACATTGTGCACAGATGTTTAATGTGAAAACATAGATGCAGATTCATGCGCTAGCCCCCATCACTAAACTATGCCCTGCACCCATGCAAAGTAACTGGTGTCTACTTTTCTAGCCCCTCGGGCCTGAATGCTATGTCTAGGTGCACCCCCAGATGGTATATCAGGAGTGGAGGTGGCCTGCTGTGATTCCTGACCTGCGAACTGGGTCCCCTTTGACGGCCGTCTTCTGGGTGACCAGGCCTCGATGGGCCCGGCTGCTGCTCAGGTGTCCCAGGTGGCGTGATGCTTCCCTGTTCTGCCCACTGCCGACCAGATGCAGCAGACACAGGATGGTGGGGAGGGGGAGGGGGGTGGAGAAAGACAGAGGTGGGGGGGGGGGGGGTGGGAGGAGGGGGGGGGGGGTGTGGGGTGGATTCCAAGGTGTTGCAGTGTTCCAGCACCTACCCTGTGGGAGTCACCAGTATGGGCCCCATCACCTCCTCCTCCCTCGGGTGCTACATGGGAAAGGGGTGCAAGAGGAGATATCCCCTGAGGCTCCACTGCCACCTGGTGCTGCCAGCCCTGGAGGCCCACTTTCGTCTTGGCTGGGGTCTGCATGACCGCGGCCATGAAGCACAGGGAGTGGATATCTCTGCCTGGGACTGTGCCACGTCACGCTTTCATAGAATTTACAGTGCAGAAGGAGGCCATTCGGCCTATTGAGTCTACACCAGCTCTTGGAAAGAGCACCCTACACAAGGTCAACACCTCCACCCTATCCCCATAAACCAGTAACCCCACCCAACACTAAGGGCAATTTTGGACACTAAGGGCAATTTACCATGGCCAATCCACCTAACCTGCACATCTTTGGACTGTGGGAGGAAACCGGAGCACCCGGAGGAAACCCACGCACACATGGGGAGGATGTGCAGACTCCGCACAGACAGTGACCCAAGCCGGAATCGAACCTGGGACCCTGGAGCTGTGAAGCAATTGTGCTATCCACAATGCTACCATGCTGCCCACATGCTTTGAGTATGCCGCTACCATCCGGGCCTGTGCCACTTCAGACAGTGACTGCACCATCTCAGAAGCGTTACTGCAATGTCCATGTATTGCTGGATGGAGGTTCGGCCGCTCTCCGGGTGGTGAGTGTGAGGTTACGGGTGTGTTGGACAGGTATTGGTGCCAGGGGCACTATGCTGCCTGCTCACCATTGCCGCCCTGAGGGGGTTGTGCAGTTTTTTCCTGCACTGCAGGCCAGTCCGGATGGTGTTGCTCATGGCGTTGGCCGCCTCCGCCAACTGGGACCAGGCACAGTGAACGGCGGCAGCTGGCAGCCTCCCTCTCCAGCCGGGGTGGAGAGTGGCCCGGCTCTCCTCCTTGGCATCCAGGAGGGTCTCAAGATCAGTGTCTGTGAATCTCGGGACCGCTCTCCTTGCTGCCATCTTGTTGGCTGGGATGGTGTGTGGGGGGGGGGGGAGAATTGTTTATACGCGGCTGCAGCTTGTCAGCCTTTGGGTGTCAATCACAAAACCGTTTTTTATGGAATTGGTTGCGTTCCATGGAAAAGGTACAAACCCATTTAAAGTTGCTGAATTGGTGCAGCTGTTGCGCCACTTTTTCTGTCGTAAAATGCCACGGTTCCTAGGCCTGCATCGGCACTTAGCCTCAAAAACGGAGAATCCAGCCCTAAGTGTTGACGCCAACGCGGTATCCATTGACTTTTACGGCAGAGAAACCGGCACTGCACCTGGACTGATTCCGTTACCATTAAGGGGCTAGCACTGGCACCATGTGGAACACAATGCATTCCAATGGGAAATTGCCGGATTCGCCGTGTCCATTATTGAAGCACATGAGGCTTACATGCCGCAGCCACACTGAAACAGCCCTTTCCCCCAAACGCACCGTCCCAGCCAACAAGATGGCTGGAAGGAGAGCAGCGCCACAGTTCAGGAATGCTGAGCTGGACGGCGTGGAGGAGAGAAGGATGACCCTATGCCCCGGCCCGAGAGGAAGGCCGCCAGGAGCCACCATTCGCCATGCCTGGGCACAGGTGGCAGAGGCGGTCGGCGCTGTAGGCAACATAATCCGGACTGGCATGCAGCGCTGAAAGAAACTTCACGACCTCCTCAGGGCGGCCATGGTGAGTCGGCTGCTCCGTGCCCTTGGCACTTATCCCCCTCCACACACACCCTGGCCCCTCTCCCTCGGGGGACAGCCGGGTCCCCACCCTGCCACAAATGCCAGCACCCATGCCAGCCGCCATGGCCGGGTGCCCTGGCCACTGAGGCCACCATCGACCCAACCCCTGGGCTGCATGCATCGGACTGTCTAACGGTGTAGTTCTTTGTGTTTGCTCTCCCCCGTCAGGAGAAGACCGCACACAACCGCTGACAGTGGGAGAAGACCAGAGAGATACCAGCAGAACTGTGGCCCCTCTCCATCCCCGAGCAGAGGGCGCAGGACAAGGTCGGCTGCCCGGAGGAAAGGGAGGTCACCGAGGTGGAGTTCGGCGGTTGACGAGGAAGTGACACCCCGCTTAGTTGCGGATCCCCATGACACGTGTGTCGACACCCCACCCCCTACACACACACTCCTTTCACCCCTTTCAATCCACAAGCCCCTCACTCCTCACCCCCTTCACCCACCTGACCGCCCCCAACCCACGCCCCCCCCTCAACCCACACCCCCCTCAAACTCCCCTCAACCCTCTCAATCCACACCCCCCTCAGCCCTCACCCCCTCATGCATGTCGTCTTTGTTTTACAAAACCTGCTGGAGATGGGATGGGTCCATCCGAAGCTCCCCCGACCCCAAACAGTGCCAGAGCTGGTGCACCCCAGGCGGCCGAGCACTGACGGGGAGAGCAGCCCGAACACCAGCCTTGTGTCTGAGACGCAGGACACCCCGGCGCTAGGGTCTAAGGATGACACTGACGTTCTGTCACAGCTGTCCCCTACATCCTCCAACATCTCAGAGACCATCACCTCGGTTGGGCACATGGTGAAGAGGCTCCTGGGACACTATTTGGTGCTCACCACGTATTGCATCCGGTACAGCAGGTGGAGGTAGGAGCAGCCAAGGGGCCAGACGGTCGGAGGGCAGGTCAACCCCAGGAACGAGATAGGTCCTGGGCTTCAGGAACATCCAGTCCGAGCCACAGTGCAGATGCAGTCAGAGACCCAGGGACCACAAGCAGGGATGACGACAGGCATCCAGCACCTGCAGGCGCAGGTGGAGGAGTCCACCTGCTTGCAGGAGCAGGGTGTGGTGCCGGTCATACGTACCGCCCAGGCCAACACCACACGGGTGCCGTCTGCAGTGGAGGCATTGGGGGTGACGGCTTTTGGCAATGGATCAGTGTGTCCAAGGCTTGGGGCATTCTGTGCAGGTGATGGCCGAGGCCCAGGACAGGACTGCCCTCTCACAGTCAGCCATGTGCCAGAGCCATCTGGACATTGCAACGGCGCTCCTCAGCATGGCCCAGTCACAGCAGGCCATGGCTGGGAACATTGGTGGCATTGCCCAGGCTCTTATCAGCATTGCACAGACACTGGGCGGGGTGGCCGAGTCCCAGATGGATGTGACACAGTCACGGGCTGATGTGGCACAGTTGCAGTGTGATGTGGTGCAGTCCCAGACGGAGATGGTCCACTCCCTGTGCTCCACGGCCACGAGCGTGAAGACTCTGGCCGAGACCAGAGCGGGCCACCAGGACTGGCAGTGGTAGGGCCTCAGCGGATGACTCCACTCACGCCCCTATCCAATGAAGTAGCCCGGGGGCCATCGGGCACCCCAAGGGAAGAGGAGATGATGGATCCCGTGCCGGTGACCCACGCAGGGGATGTGTCGGAACACCACAGCACATCGGACTCCTCCCCTCTCCTGTCCCTGGCGCATTTCGTGGGAAGTGGGTAGAACAGGAAGGCACCACAACACCCAGGCCACTCGAGCAATGATCGTCCCATCCAGGCAGAGTCGCCCCAGGAGACATGCTCCAATGGGAACACTTGTTGCAGCGCAGGAGTCACAGCAGGCCGCCTCCATGCCTACTGTATCATCTGGGGAACCACTTAGGCATAATGCTAAGGCCTGTACGGCCAGAAAGTTAGACACCAGTTAAGCTGGCACGGGTGCAGGGCACAGTTGAGTTGTAGGGGCTAGGATATAGACTGTATATGTTTCTCAACAATAAACACCTGTTAACATCATTGAAACCTGCCTCGGTGCTCTGTGCGATGGGTGTGGTGGTGTACTGGTCAGTGCTGGCCAGGGGGAGTGGGGCTTGGGAGACCAGTGCAGGCCCAATGAGTGGAGCATACTCCCCACAGGTTATCTCGCAGGGCTGCAGCCTTCACCACAGCGGCCAGCATCGCGGGTTGGTGGCCGAAAGCCATTGTCTGCGTGGCATATACACCCATGCCCATCCAGGTAACATGGGCTACATGTTGGCCCTTGTTGGCACTGCGAGCCCCATCCACACATGTTCCCTCCCTTCCACCCCTCACCCCTGCCCCATCGGTATCTGGCCCCGTCGGTGCCCTGGGTCCTGGTGTCCATTTCTGTTGCCAGGGGCAGTGTTGGCTGGCACTGCCCTCACTGGGGGCTGCTTTGGGTGTGGCCCTGGGTGGTCCCCTGGTGGGTGGCTGCCGGTTGGACAGGGTGTTCGGGGCTGGGGGGAGTGCGGCCGGTTTCTGGGCTGGCAGCCCGCGGTCACTCCACGCCATTTCCTACCTCCTGTCTCTTGCTCAACAGCCAGGTCGCCAGGTTCACGATTTTTAAACTAGAAGTGAACGACACCATCAGTAAATCGGCCAATCAGAAGCGTTGAATCGTGGAGGCCCCGGAGCATTGGGTGTCAGGCACGCTAATTATATGGCCACTGTACTTTCACCCTGAGTGGAGAGTGACGCATTTACGCCATTTTCGGGGTGCCGGAGCATCCCGATTTGGCGTCAAACTGCCGCCTACCCTGATTCTGGCGCGGAGGCTATTCTCCGCCCAATCGCGTTTCGCGATTTCGGTGTCGGCAAGCGAAGAATCCCGCCCTCTTTGTGTAAAACTCCCAGTCATAATTGAACAATATTTAAAACAGTTCAGAACACCAGGATTAAACTCAGTTAATTCTTGCTGTATTCTCTGACCCTGACATTATCAAAAGAGGAGTATGTGAGAAAACAATAAGAGCCAAATAACTGCTAGTTCAGATAAACTTTGAATAACTACAGCTATAATTAGCATTTAATTAATCTCTCCACAGGGAACATGTATGCACTTGTTTTAAAGGGGTAAGAAAGATTTTCAGCTCACCACTTCAACTGAGTTTTTGACCCCAGACAGACTGGGGCAGGGAATGAGCTTGGATTAGTTCAAAATGTTTTGGCTCTTTGTCACCCTACAATTAATTTTTTCAGGATCTTAAGGAAGAAAGTTTAGCTACCCTTAAGCCAGATGTTTTCTTCACGTGCCAAAGATTCCTTGGAAACGGAATCCTCTCAGGCTCCTCTCTTACAATAATCAGTGGCCAGTTCAGAGGCAACAGGGAGTATTTGCAGAATATTACACTTTCTCCATGTTGTAATTTGTCACAACAGGGAACTGGAGGCTAGGATGTAACTGTCAGCAATGGGTTGGGTGAGATTTTCAAAACTTTAAAAGTTTCAAACCTGCCCCCTACCACATCCAACCACCCCCCCCCCCCCCCCCCCCCCCAACAAAATCTGGCTTTCAGCAGAAAAGAGATAAGCAACTGTCAGGAGATGGATCGACTAATTGAGCAATTTCTGATTTTAACCCTCACTGATCAAGTTTCTGACTGTTCAGTTGTTTACACAGCTGCTTCTGTAAAGATTCAACTCGCCAGTTAAGACCATAAGAAATAGGAACAGGTGTAAGCCATTCGGCCCCTTGTGCCTACTCTGCCATTCAATAGGATGATTCAACATTCCTCCCGTCCCCTTTCCTGCCATTTCCCCATAACCCTTGATTCTCTTACTGATCAAGAATCTATCTATCTTGGCTTTAAACATACACAAGGGCTCTGGTCCTCTCATCTCTCTGTGGGAAGGAGTTCCAAAGACTCACTACCCTCTGAGGGACGAAATTCCTCCTCATCTCAGTCTTACTTAGGCTCCCCTTTATTCTGAGACTATGCCCTCTAGTCCTAGACTCTCCCATAAGGGAAACCATCCTCTCAGCATTTACCCTGTCAAGTCCCTTAAGAATATGTTTCAAGAGATTGCCTCTCATTCTTCTAAGTTCCAATGAGTCGACTCCCAACCTGTTTAACCTTTGCTCATAAGACAATCGCTCCATATCGGGGTCATCCCAGCAAGCCTTCTCTTAACCACCTCCAATTAAATAATGGTCGGAATTCTCCAACCGTTCGCTGCTGGCAGGATTCTCCTGTCCCACCCCCAGATTTCCCGGTGGCATGGGATCATGTCGATGGGAATTCCCAGTGACAGTGGATCCCAGCTGCTGTTTCTATCAACATGAAAGTTAAAGTTACCCATAATTATTGTTCTCTGCATTTTACATATTCCTACATTTGTTCTTTCCTACAGTGTAGCTACTGTTTGGGCGCCTATACACTACTCCACCAATGGCTTCTTTCCTTTGCTGTATTTTACCTCCAGCCAAATGGATTGTTCAAGGAACAGCTATTGCATGTTCTTGATAAGTACGTACCAGTCAGGCAGGGAGGAAGGGGTCGAGCGAGGGAACCGTGGTTTACCAAAGAAGTGGAATCTCTTGTTAAGAGGAAGAAGGAGGCCTATGTGAAGATGAGGCGTGAAGTTTCAGTTGGGGCGCTTGATAGTTACAAGGAAGCGAGGAAGGATCTAAAGAGAGAGCTGAGACGAGCAAGGAGGGGACATGAGAAGTCTTTGGCAGGTAGGATCAAGGAAAACCCAAAAGCTTTCTATAGGTATGTCAGGAATAAAAGAATGACTAGGGTAAGAGTAGGGCCAGTCAAGGACAGTGGTGGGAAGTTGTGTGTGGAGGCTGAGGAGATAAGCGAGATACTAAATGAATACTTTTCGTCAGTATTCACTCAAGAAAAAGATAATATTGTGGAGGAGAATGCTGAGACCCAGGCTATTAGAATAGATGGCATTGAGGTGCGTAGGGAAGAAGTGTTGATACAGAAGAGATCAGTTCAGTCCATAAGAGGGTTTTTCAGGAGTCTGGTAACAGCAGGGAAGAAGCTGTTTTTGATCCCGTTAGTGCATGTTCTCAGACTTTTGTACCTCCTGCCTGATGGGAAAAATTTGAAGAGAGAACCCGGGTGGGAGGGCTCGTTGATTATGCTGCCCGCTTTCCCAAGGCAGCGGGAGGTGTAGACAGAGTCCATGGATCGGAGGCGGGTTTGCATGATGAACTGGACTGTGTTCATGACTCTCTCTAGTTTCTTACAGTCTTGGGCCAACCAGTTGCCATACCAGACTGTGATGCAGCCAGATAGGATGCTTTCTATGTTGCATCTATAAAAATTATTAAGAGTCAATGTGGGCATGCCAAATTTCCTTAGTTTCCTGAGAAAGTATGGGCGCCGTTGTGCTTTCTTCATCGTAGCCTGGACGTGGGTGGACCAGAACAGATTATTGGCGATGTGCACAGCTAGGAATTTGAAGTGGTTACCCATCTCTACCTCGGCACCAATGATGCAGACAGTGGTGTGTACGATACTTTGCTTCCTGAAGTCAATGGCCAGCTCCTTAGTTTTTCTGATGTTGAGTTTGTCTATGTTATTACGAATGTTCGTGCATTAAGATGCAAAGCCTTTAGGTTTGTCTTTTGCCATTTTTAATCATCCTAACTTTTCTTTATACTGCGGCCCTATTTGCCTCTTGCCCTTGATTATCCTGTGTACCATTTTTATTTTTTTACTGTTCTTTATTTCATTACTGTCCTTGTTCCACTTCCCCGTGTCACCATGCTTAAGTTCCCATCCTCATACAATTCTAGTTTAAACCCTCACCAACCACACGAATAAACCGCTCTCGGACATCAGTCCAAGTCATGCCCAGGTGCAACCCATCCAGTTTGTACTAGCTACACCACTCAAGAACTGGTCCCAATGTCCAAAGAATCTGAAACAGCCTCCCCCACCCTGTCACACCATATTTGCAGCCAAGTATTGATCCGATACATCCTGCTATTTCTACTCTGACTAGCTCGAGGCATTGGTAAGAATCCTGAGATCAGCACCTTTGGGATTCTACTTTTCAATTTACTTCCTAACTCCCTATTTTTGGCTTTTAGGACCTCTTCCCTTTTCTTACTTGTGTCCCATAATCACTGCCTGTTCACCTCCCTCTCCAGAATGTTCTGTAACTGTTCTGAGACATCCTTGATCCCAACAACTGGGAGGCAACATGCCATCCTGTATGTGCTCTCATTCCATGCCTTACCCCATTTGGATTAAACCTTTACACGACTCTTAAAATCAAACAATATCAAGTACTTTAGCGTCCTTTTTCCCTTAATACAGAATATGGGGCGGGATTCTGTGATCCTGAGGCAAAGTGTTGACACCGTCGGAAATGCCGTCGCATTTCTCGACGGCATCAACACGGCCTCAGGATCAGCAATTCTGGCCCCTCCAGATCCTCTGGGATCCGCGCACGTGCAGTGGCACCGGCTCCAACGCGCGCATGAGCAGTGGCTTCCTTCAACGCGCTGGCCCCGACGCAACATGGCGCAGGGCTACAGGGGCCATCGCGGAAGAAAGGAGGCCCTCAGCCAGTGAGTCCGGCCCGCTGATCAGTGGGCCCCGATCGCGGGCCAGGCCACATCGGAGCCCCCCCCCCCCCCCCCGGGTCGGACCACCCTCCCCCCACAGGCCGCTCCCCTGACCCTTCCACGCTGAGTTCCCATCGGCTGACAGCAGGTGTGGATGGCGCCGGCGGGACTCAGCTTTTTCGGCTGCTCGGCCCATCCCGGGCCGATAATCGGCGGGATGGCCGCGTAGAGTGGTCACGGACTGGTGCCACGCCAACCACGCCGGCACCAATGACGGCGATTCTCCACTCTGCAGAGAATCGCGTGCCAGCGCGGGGCGGCATGGCGCGATTCGCGCCAGTCTCAGTGATTCTCCGGCTCGGCCCCGGGCTGCGAGAATCCCGCCCATAGTCCTTACAAACTAAAAATCACAATATTAAGACTTTAAAAACTATAAGTGATAATAATAGTATAAATACTCAACGTCTGTCGTCACCCAATCAACTTTCAGTTTTGAATCCTGCGCCACCTCAAGAGCTCTGCCTCTGGAGTGAGTGATGGTACACTGGGCTGCTCCTTTTCAAGTTTACCCCTGCTCTGCCAGCTGCTCCACTCCAGATTCACTTACTCTCTAACCTCTGGAGATCTATATTGTAAGAGTTACTGTAAGTCCCCCTTTCTCGGTGGCAGAGTCATTAGCACTGTTGCCTCACAGCGCCAGGAACCCGGTTCAATTCTGACCTTGGGTGACTGCGGATTTTGCACTTTCTCCCTGTGTCTGTATGGGTTTCCTCCGGGTGCTCCAGTTTCCTCCCACAGTGCAAAGATGTGCAGGTTAGGTGAATTGGCGATGCTAAATTGCAGGGCAAGAGGACTAGGCATGGTTACGGGAATGGGGTGGGGGAGTGGGCTTAGGTAAGGTCGGTGCAGACTCAATGGGCCGAATGCCCTCCTTCCACACTGTTGGGATTCTGTGATTCCCCTTACGCTCCAAATTCCCTTAGACCTCACTAAGAGCGGAAATACTCACCAATCAAAGAAAAGACGTGATCGATTACCTCCTTCCTCTTTCACCTAACTCCAGCTGCATTCTGATGCAACAAGGCAGCACTCAGTGTAGAGAACTCAGTTTTCTGAATTGATGATCAATACCAATAACTGATATAATAAATGTTCAAGCCTGCATGTTGACTGGTGTCTACCTTGGCTGTGTAGTAACGCTCGCATGTCTGAATCAGAAGATCATGTTTGCAAGTCCCACCTTAGAGATTTGAGAATGCAATATATGTTGACATTTTAACTCAGTATTGAGGCAGTCATTTAAAAAAAATTATTAATTTGCAGGATGTGGGAGTCGCTGGTGAACCCAACATTTATTGCCCACCCCTAGTTGCCCTTCAGAAGGTGGTGGTAGGTTGCCTTCTTGAATTGAATTCTAGGTGTAGGTAAACCCACTGTGCTGTTAGGGAGGAAGTTCCAGGATTTTGTCCCAGTGACAGCGAAGGAACGGCAATGTATTTCCAAGTCAGGGTGGTGAGTGACTTGGAGGGTAACCTCCAGGTGGTGAGGTTCCCAGGTATCTGCTGCTCTTGTCCTTCTAGATCATAGTGGTCGTGGGTTTGGAAGCTGTTATTTCAGGAACCTTGGTGAGTTACTGCAGTGCATCTTGCAGTGGTGCACATGGCTGCCACTGTTCATCAGTGCTGGAAGGTTTGAATGTTTGTGGAAGGAGGCAAAATCAAGCGGGCTGCTTTGTCCTGGGTGGTATCGAGCTTCTTGAGTGTTGTTGGAACTGTACTGATCCAGGCAAATGGAGAGTATTCCATTACACTCCTGACTTGTGCCTTGTAGATGGTGGACAGGCTTTGGGGAGTCAGGAGGTGAGTTACTCGCTGTAGGATTCCTTGCCTTTGACCTGTCCTGGTAGCCACAGTATTGATGTGGCTAGTCCAGTTCAGTTTCTAATTAATAGTATCCCCAAGGATGTTGATTGTGGGGGATTCAGCGATGTTAACGCCATGGAATATCATGGGGCAATAGTTAGATCCTCTCTTGCAGGAGATAGTCATTGCCTGACACTTGAATGGTGCGAATGTAACTTGCAACTTGTCAGCCCAAGCCTGGATATTGTCCAGGCCTTGCTGCATTTGGACGTGGACTGCTTCATTTTGATACATTAAAACAACACCCAGTCTGCCTTTCAAGTGGACATAAAAGATCCATGAAACTTTTTGAAGCTGGGATTTAGTCCACTGTTTTGGCTAACATTTATCCCTCAATCCACATCTGAAACAGATTACCTGCTCATTCATTTTATTGAAGTTTGTGGAAGCCTGTTATGCACAAGTTACCTGCTATGTTTCTATACCCCAGTTACTACACTCCAAAAGCATTTCATTGGTTGTGAAATACTTAGCGATATCCTGAGGCCTTGTAAGGTGCTGTAGTATATTCTTTCACTCTATCCACTCTGCCTTTTTCTAGCTTGTATCCTTTAGGGGGAAACAGTGGCATAGTGGTAATGTCACTGCGCTAGCATTCCAGATGCTGAGAAAAACTATCTCAGGGCATGAGTTCAAATCCCACCACAGCATCTGATAAAATTTTAGGGCAGCACGGTAGCATGGTGGTTAGCATAAATGCTTCACAGCTCCAGGGTCCCAGGTTCGATTCCTGGCTGGGTCACTGTCTGTGCGGAGTCTGCACGTCCTCCCCGTGTGTGCGTGGGTTTCCTCCGGGTGCTCCGGTTTCCTCCCACAGTCCAAAGATGTGCGGGTTAGGTGGATTGGCCATGCTAAAATTGCCCGTAGTGTCCTAAAAAGTAAGGTTAATGGGGGGGGTTGTTGGGTTACGGGTATAGGGTGGATACGTGGGTTTGAGTAGGGTGATCATTGTTCGGCACAACATTGAGGGCCGAAGGGCCTGTACTGTTCTATGTTCTATGTTCTATGTTCTAAACATAGGACTGAGGAGCAGGAGGACGCCATTTAGCCCTTCAAGCCTGGTCCACCAATCAATTAGATAATGGCTGATCTGGTGGTGGTCTCAACTTCAATTTGCTGTCTTCCCATATAACCCATGACGTCCCTGTCTGTCAAAAACCTGTCTAATTCCACTGTGAATAAATTCTATGACCCATTCTCCATTACTTTCTGGGGAAGAAAATTCCACAGACAACCAATCCTTTGAGAGAAAACATTTCTCTGATTAAAGAGGAATCCTGACAAAGATCATCATGTGCAGAATCGTCTCCCTTGCTATGACATGTAGATCTATTTCAATGATATCCTGAATCAAAAATGCTGCCGAAGTGAATTCCATTTATTTAACTGAGGTATATAAGATGATAAAAGTTTTCGACAAAGTAGACGTAGAGCAGATGCTTCCACTTGTGAGGCAATCTAGAACGAGAGGTCGTAGTTTTAGGATAAGGGGTAGCAGATTTAACACAGATGAGGAGAAATTACCTCTCTCAAAAGGTCGTGAATCTGTGATGCTCACTACCCCAGAGTGCAGTGGATGCCGGGACATCGAGTAAATTTTAGGAGGAGATAGACAGATGTTTAATTAATAACGGGTTGAAGGGTTGTGGAGAACAGGCAAGAAAGTGGAGTTGAGGCCTGTCATAATATACACACAGGTATATGATGGTGCACAGACAGGTAGTGATTGACACACAGGATAACTAGTGAACACACAGAACACAGCAGCCAAACACCAGACAGGACACAACCATTATAAAGCCAGAGGGCACTAGTTTTCCCGCTCTCTTGGGATCCAGCCTCTGAGACGGTCAGAGCCCGTGAGCAACAACTAGAACACACACCATGTGGTCGTAAGATAGTCTGGTCAGGTTAGCCTCAGGTCTTCAATCAAGTCAGCATAGTGTCAACCCACAGTTAAAGTATGTATGATAGTTCAATAAAATCGAGTTGCATTTCTTCAAGTGTTGGAAGCCTGTCTCTCTCACTGCTGCAGTAAACGCAGTCCTCGCAGACCCAGCTTACCCAACACATCAAGGCCGAGAGGAGATCAGACATAATCATATTGAATGGCGGAGAGGCCTTGAGGGTCTGAATTGCCTACTCCTGTTCCTAGTTCTTCTGTTCTTAATACCCGTTTAGTGTCACTGAAGTAGTATTCATTACTCAATGATTACTTACAAAGCATTATTCAATGAAGAAAAAGAAAGAGCAAACACTGAAGAGTAGTTCAATGGATTTTAAGCCGAAAATCTACCAGTCATGAAAAAATTAACAATGTACATGATGACTCTTCAAGATGATTTTTCACATAATATCAAGATAAAGAAGTGGCTTTTATTTGGAAGATGAGCCGATGCTTCAATATTGATGGTAAAGCCCGGGGGAGGGGGGGGGGGGGTCTCGCTGTCTGTGGTTGTGAAGGATGCCTTGGCACTAATTGGGTAGCAATACCATCCATTATTACTGTGCCACTTAAGTGTTTAAATTATCATTGAGAGGGAAGTAATTTCCTCCAGCACAATGGATTGATGACATTTACATCTGGAAGCAGACCAGGGAAATGACCTGATTGCAGTTATGATTTTTAAAATGTTATTCATACCTGGTATGTAGGCTTTGCTGGCAAAACCACCATTTATTTCCAAGCCCTAAGTACCTTTGAAAAGGTGGTGGTGAGCTGCTTTCTTGAACTCCTGTAGTCCTTGTGGTGTGGCTACACCCAGAATGGAATGGCGATATGGTTCTAAGTAAGTATAAAGTGTGACAGAGGCGGATTTACAAGCAGATAGTATAAGTTGGTCCAACTATGTGCTCAGTAAGAAGTCTTACAACACCAGGTTAAAGTCCAACAGGTTTGATTCAAACACGAGCTTTCGGAGCGCGGCTCCTTCCTCGGGTGAACTATGTGCTGATGGTGGAGGTTGTGAATATTTAAGCTTATGGATTGATTGCATTGGCCTGGATTGTGAGGAGCTTCTTGAGTGTTGTTGGAGCTGCGCTCATCCATGCAAGCGGAGATTATTCCATTACATGCTTGACCTGTGCCTTGTAGATAGTAGACAGACTTGGATAGTCAGGAAGTGAGCTACTCTCTGCAGAATTCCCAGCCTCTGACCTGTTATTTTAGCTGCAGTGTTTATATGACTGGGCCAGTTCAGTTTCTGATTGATGGCAGCACCCAGGATTCTGATGGTGCAGGATTCAACACTGGAATTACCTGCTGAGTTTCAAAGAGATATGATTAGTTTCGCTCTTGTTGAAGATAGCCATTGCCTGGCACTTGTGAATGTTGTACAAGTCCTGTTACATGTGGGCACAAACCTCCTCATTAACTTCGGAGCTGCGAATGCAACTGAGACCCGCACAATTATAAGTGAACATCCTCACTTCGGCCCATATGATGGAGGGAGGGTCATTGATGAAGCAGCTGAAGATAGTGAGATGTTGGTCATAGTCCTGAAAACTCCTAAAATGATATCCTGAGACTGACACAATTGACCTCCAAACTCCTCTAGGTAAGACTCCAGCAAATGAAAAAAGATTTCCCCTAATTCAAAGTGACTTCGATTTTACTAGGGACCTTTGATCCAACACATGTCCAACTGCTGCCTTGATGTCGAGGGCAGCAACTGTAAAACCAACTCATAAAACTCCCATCTAATGGCTTCATAGTTAATAATAAATTGCAATCTGAGTAATTACATTGAATATAGAAAAATTAGAAAAACTGAAAATGCTGGAAGTTTAACAGGAAAGTATAAAATATTGGACTTACACAGCATGTCAGTCAGCGTCAGTAAAGAAGGAAAGACAGATTATGGCCAGTTTTCCCAAATGTTTCCAGCCATGGAAACCTCTTGATCCCCCAGAGTACTCTGAGAAATATCCTGATTATGTTGAAGAACCAAACCACAAATAAATGATTAAATTCCTGCAACAGGTACAAACATACAAGAACTTGGTTATAGAAGTGTTTTCTATTTCATATATATATACATACATTTACTATCATTAAAAAGTCTCTTATTAAAAAACATACTTAGGTCGTACCTTTTTTGTCATTTCTAATGAGAGCAGTGGTACTTCTCCTTTGGTTTAAATGGGTAGAGTGCTGCTGGAATGCTGGATTCTCATATTGGAGGCGTACACACACAACACGCGCTCATCTTTCACACGCACTTTCACTTCTCTCGGACAAATAGGTTGGAATTCTCCAGGGATTCTCTGGCCCCATCAACAGCGCACCCCGCCTGCGAGTTTCATGGTGGTGTGGGTTGGCTTCGATGCAAATTCCCATTGACAGCGACAGGAGCAGAGAATCCCGCAGCCAGGGAATGATGCCGTCTCCCGCTGCCAAGAAACACACAGCTGGGAGGCTGGAGAATCCAGTCCATAGACTCACACAGACACCTCTTTCTCAAACACAATCTCTCCCTTTCTCACCCAGATACATTCACTCTCATCTCTCACACACACTCTCATCTCACACACACTCGCATCTCTCACACACTCACTCCCTCTCATCTCACTAAAACACTCTTATTTCACACTCACTCACTCATCTCTCAAACACATACTCTCATCTCACACGCACTCACTCTCATCTCACACACACACACACACTCATCTCACACATACACTCTCATCTCACACACACTCACTCTCATCTCACTAAAACATTCTTATCTCACACTCACTCACTCATCTCACACACACATACTCTCATCTCACACACACACTCTCATCTCTCACACACTCACTCACTCTCATCTCACTAAAACACTTATCTCACACGCACTCACTCTCATCTCACACACACACACACACTCATCTCACACATACACTCTCATCTCACACACACTCACTCTCATCTCACTAAAACACTCTTATCTCACACTCACTCACTCATCTCACACACACATACTCTCATCTCACACACACACTCTCATCTCTCACACACTCACTCACTCTCATCTCACTAACACACTCTTATCTCACACTCACTCACTCATCTCTCACACACTCACTCTCATCTCACACACACACTCTCATCTCTCACACAATCACTCACTCTCATCTCACTAAAACACTCTTATCTCACACTCACTCACTCATCTCTCACACTGTATACTCTCATCTCACACACACTCACTCTCATCTCTTATACACACTGGGCAAAATTCTCCGCTTCCCGCGATAAATCGGGAAGGCCGTCGTGAACTCGGCCTAGTTTCACGACGGGCGCTCCTCGCACCTAATTCACCCCCACCCGGGGGGCTAGGAGCAGCGCTCCATAACTCTCTGACGTCAGCCGCGCATGCGCAGGTTGGCCGGATCCAACCCGCGCATGCGCGGCTGACGTCACGGCGGCTGACGGCTCCAACCTGCGCATGCGCGGTTGCCGTCTTCCCCTCCGCTGCCGCGCAAGACGTGGTGGCTTGATCTTGCGGGTCGGCGGAGGGGAAAGAGTGCGTCGCTTTGAGACGCCGGCCCGACGATCGGTGGGCACCAAACGCGGGCCAGTCCCCTCCCGAGCACGGCCGTGGTGCTCACTCCACTCTCCGCCCCCACAAGCTTCAAACGAGCATTTGGCGCCCATGTTCACGACGGCAGCGACCAGTTGTGGTTGCCGCCGTCATGAACCGGTCAGGAACGGCAGGCCACTCAGCCCATCCGGGCCGGAGAATCGCCGGTGGCCGTGAAAAACGGCGAGCGGCGATTCTCCGAGCGGGGGGTGGGAGAATCGGAGGGGGGGGCGCCAGGGGGGCGTGTCGTGAGTCGCCCGGCCCTCCCGCGATTCTCCCGGGTTGGAGCCATCAGCCGTCGTGATGTCAGCCGCGCATGTGCGGGTTGGAGCCCACCAACCGTCGCGTCATTCACAGCGCGCCGCCTTGACGCAAGCGTCAAGGCCCGGCGGCCAAGAGTTACGGAGGGCCGCTCCTAGCCCGCCGGGTGGGGATGAATTAGGTGCGAGGAGCGGGAGCGGAGAATTCCGCCCATTCATTCTCATCTCACACTCATTCACTCATCTCACACACACTCACTCTCATCTCTCATATACACACTCACTCTCATCTCACACACATTCACTTTCATCTCACACACACTGGCCGAAATTCTCCCCTACCTGGCCGGGGGGAGGGGGGGCGGGGGGGCAGGGGGGGCCCGGAGTAGCGGTGTGGTGCCAACCAATTCTCTGCACCTTTAGGGGCTAGGCCCGCGCCAGAGTGGCTCCCGCTCCACCGACTGGTGCCAAGGGTCTTTGGCGTCACGCCGCCCAGCGTCGGGGTTGGCCGAAAGGCCTTCGCCGGTCGTTCTGTAACCCCGTATTATTCTGTTCCCTAGGGCGTGCTCACGAACGTCCAGGGCCGTCTGCTGCCACACACAGGCACCCATCTGCCACGACTACCGAACCCATGGCCGCCAGGAGTGCCATCCTCCCAACCCCGGACCCCCGAGCAGGACACACAAAGGACGGCGACACACTCAACAGAGTCAACTGAGGGAGAACCAGACTTGGGCCACGTGCAGCCTGCCCTCAGATATGACTGGAATGAGGACACAGCTGACTTTATGACGGACGACGACCTAGAGCTTGCGGCACTGCTATCTCCCACACCATCCACCATCCCAGAGACACTCACTTCGGTTGGGCAATTAAGTGATGAGTCTGCTGGGTCACGGTCTGGTGTGCACCACATAGCTGAGCCGGTACAGCAGGTGGAGGTCGGAGCAGCCGAGGGGCTGGCCAGTCAGAGGGCAGCCCAGGCCCAGCATCCAGCTGGCTCCCAGACGTTTCCCGGGTTCCTGGATTTACTCGACCCACCCGCACAGCCGATGCATTTCGAAACCCAGGGACACAATGACGGGATGAGGGCTATCTTCCAGCAGCTGCAGATGCAGTTAGAGGAGTCGAACCGTGTTCAGGAGCAGGGAGTGGTGCCGCTCAAGGCAGCCACCCAGGCCGACACCGCACGGGTGGCATCCGCGGTCGAGGCAATTGGTGACACGGTTTCGGCCATGGGTCAGGTTCTGCAAGACGTTGGGCTTCACGTGCACGCGTCATCTACGGCCCTGGAGAGGGCTGCCCTCTCACAGGCAGCAATGCGCCACAGCCAACATGACATTGTCAGCGCGCTACGGGCCCTGGCCGAATCTCACCAGGTTATGGCCGAGTCTCACCAGGCCACTTCTCCCTCTCCCCCCCCACTTCTCCCTCTCCCCCCACTTCTCCCTCTCTCCCCCCACACTTCTCCCTCTCCCCCCCACTTCTCCCTCTCCCCCCCACTTCTCCCTCTCCCCCCCACACATCTCCCTCTCCCCCCACTTCTCCCTCTCTCCCCCCACACTTCTCCCTCTCCCCCCCCGCTTCTCCCCCCCCCCCCCCCCCCCCCGCTTCACCCCCCCATTTTGGGGGGGTGGGAGAATCGCGGTGGGTGCCAGGGCGGCGTGGCGTGATTCGCCCGGCCCTCCCGCGATTCTCCCACCCGGTGTGGGGTGCGGAGAATCGCACCCATTCATTCTCATCTCACACACACTAACTATCATCTTTCACACACACTCTTACTCTCATCTCATACATACTCACTCTCATCTCACACATACACACTCACTCTCAACTCCCTCTTACACACTCTCACTCATCTCACTGACACATACTTGCATTCACTTTCTTCACACACATACACATCTCTCTAACACACACTGAAATCCCTCACACGCCATCACTCACCTCTCCCACCCACATATCACTCATCTCTCTCTCACAATAAACAAACCCTCAGCCCTCTTGCTCACATGTTAGTGATTCCCTTTCGCCCTGTACACCAACCCCCACCCTGCTTCCCCCTTTCCCTCCCTGTCCAAGGCCCTCTCACCTTTTCAGTCCCTCCCTTAAGTCTTCCCATCACTCTCAGGCCCCACATTTCCCATTCCTTCTCGGAGACCCGCTCTTCCCTGCTCAATCTCTGAGGCCCCAATATACCCCACTCCCTCTCAAAGACCCTGTGCCGAGTATCCACCATCTGAGGCCATTGCTAGAGGCCCGCCCTGCTATTCTCCGCCCCCAACCAGCTGAATTACCCTGGGGTGAGAGAATCCCACCCATTGTTCCTTTTCTTGCCATCCAGATCCATTTGAATTTTGCCATTTGAATACCTTCTTTATCCTCAATGTAGCAGTGACTGATACAGCTGTATAGCCTTTGTTGGAGTTGGAGATCCTTCACCGCCTCAGGCTAAGAGGGAGAAGAGGTTTCCTGAGCAAATGCTAGTTTATCCTCTTCCTGTGCAAGAGAGTGCAAGTGTCGATTTCCTCCTGTCTTTTCCATTGGATCAGTCTTTCTAAGAAAAGGCATCACACAGTAGAAATATAGAATCATAGAATTTACAGTGCAGAAGAAGGCCTTTCAGCCCATCAAGTCTGCACCAGTCCTTGGAAAGAGCACCACACCCAAGCCCACGCTTCCGCCCTATCCCCGTAACCCAGTAACATCACCTAATCTTTTTTGGACACTAAGGGCAATTTAGCATGGCCAATCCATCTAACCTGCACATCTTTGGCATGTAGGAGGAAATCGAAGCGCCCGGTGAAAACCCACGCAGACACGGGGAGAACGTGCAGTCTCTGCACAGACAGTGTCTCAAGCCGGGAAGTGAACTAGGGACCTCGGAGCTATGAAGCAACTGTGCTAACCACTGTGCTACCGTGCTGCTCTATTAACCCATTATACTACACCTGAAGATCACACCCTAGTAACCAGGGTCTTGGAAAGCAGCCATCCCACTTCACCGATGTTGCTGTTTATCAGGGAAAACGAAGATGAGAGCTGGCATGTATCCACTTCCCCAAAGAGCCCAGAACACTTTATATTATTGTTCATGGGATGTGGGCATCGCTGGAGTCACATGTAGGCCAGACCAGGTAAGGATGACAGATTTTGTTCCCTAAAGGATATTAGTGAACCAGCTGGCATTTTATGGCAATGGTTTTGTCGTAACACATCGAAGCACAAAGGGACTTGAGAGTCCTTGTTCACAATTCTCTTAAGGTTAACGTGCAGATTCAGTCGGCAGTTAGGAAGGCAAATGCAATGTTAGCATTCATGTCAAGAGGACTAGAATATAAGAGCTGGGATGTACTTCTGAGGCTGTTTAAGGCTCTGGAGCGGGATTCTGACCCCTCGCCGGGTCGGAGTATCGGCGGGGGCCGGCGTCAATCCCGCCCCCGCCGTGTCCCGAATTCTCCGGCTCCGGAGATTCGGCGGGGGCGGGAATCGCCCCGTGCCGGTTGGCGTGCCCCCCCCCCGGCAATTCTCTGGCCCGCGATGGGCCAAAGTCCCGACGCTGACATGCTTCTCCCGCCGGCGTGGATCAAACCACCTACCTTACCGGCAGGAGCAGGCGGCGCGGGCGGGCTCCGGGGTCCTGGGGGGGGGGGCACGGGGCGATCTGGCCTTGAGGGGTGCCCCCACAGTGGCCTGGCCCACTATCGGGGAGGGCCTGTGCCATGGGGGCACTCTTTTACTACCTCCTTCGCCATGGTCTTCACCTCTGCACATACACGGGGATGACGTCAGCAGCCGCTGACGCTCCGGCGCATGCGCAGACTTCCGCCGGCCGGCGAAGTCCCTTTGGCCCCAGCTGGCGTGGCGCCAGAGGCCTTCCACACCATCCAGCGGAGTGGGAACCACTCCGGCGCGGGCCTAGCCCCTCAATGTTAGGGCTTGGCCCCTAAAGGTGCGGCCCGACGCCGGAGTGGTTTACGGCACTCCATCGCGCCGGGACCCCATGCCCCGCCGGGTAGGAGAGAATCCCGGCCCTGGTCAGACCCCATTTGGAGTATTGTGAGCAACTTGGGCCCCGTATCTAAGAAAGGATGTGCTGGCCTTGGAAAGGGTCCAAAAGAGGTTCAGAAGAATGTTCCCTGGAATGAAGAGCTTGTCATATGAGGAACGGTTGAGGACTCTGTGTCTGTACTCGTTGGAGTTTAGAAGGATGAGGGGGATCTTACCGAAACGTACATGATACTGCGTGGCCTGGATAGAGTAGACGTGGAGAGGATTTTTCCACTTGTTGGAAGAACTAGAAGCAGAGGACACATTCTCAGACTAAAGCGACAATCCCTTAAACAGAGATGAGGAGGAATTTCTTCAGCCAGACGGTGGTGAATCTGTGACTCTTTGCCGCAGAAGGCTGTGGAGGCCAAATCACTGTGTCTTTAAGTCAGAGACAGATAGGTTGTTGGTCAATAAGGGGACCAGGAGTTATGGGGAGAAGGCAGGAGAATGTGAATGAGAAAAATATCAGCCATGATTGAATGGTGGAGCAGACACGATGGGCCGAGTGGCTTAATTCTGGTCCTATGTTTTATGGTAACCTTTTAGACTTTTAATTCCAGATTTTTATTAAATTCAAATTTCACCATCTGCCATGGTTGAATTTGAACCTGGGTCCCCAGAGCATAACTCTGGGCCTCTGGATTACTAGTCCACTGCCTGCCTGTGAGTTTGAACCCTTTATAACAGTGCATTAATTATAGAATTTACAGTGCAGAAGGAGGCCATTCGGCCCATCGAGTGTGCACCGGCTCCTGGAAAGAGCACCCTACCCAAGGTTAACACCTCCACCCTATCCCCATAACCCAGTAACCCCACCCAACACTAAGGGCAATTTTGGACACTAAGGACAATTTATCATGGCCAATCCACCTAACCTGCACACCTTTGGACTGTGGGAGGAAACCGGAGCACCCGGAGGAAACCCACGCATACACGGGGAGGATGTGCAGACCGTCCGCACAGACAGTGATCCAAGCCGGAATTGAACCTGGGACCCTGGAGCTGTGAAGCGATTGTGCTATGCACAATGCCACCGGTGGGTGGGGACAGAGCAAGGGGCAAGAGTAGGATGAAGGAGTTGGATAGAATCTGTTTTAGTAAAGGAAGATACCGAAGTTTAAAAACATGATGTAAATAGTTTAAGAAATAGTTTAACATTGTTATTAATGAAGTTGCCATTATACTTTTGGGAGGAGGTGTAGTATAATGGGTTAATAGTGAAGATAATGAGTTGGTGTTATGTATCACGATGTAACCATGAGTCAGCAGTCATGTGTTGGAGACTCGGTAGGGCTGATGGAACAGTCTGTACTTGAGAAAAACGCACCTGACTTGTAGTCCCTATTTAGTGGGAAAAAAGGATATTGTGCTCAGACAGATAAAATACAACCTCGGCATAAAATGTACAATTTTTCAAAAACAGTTATTTGGAATATTGGAAGCGGAGAAAAAAAAACTGAAGGAAAACAATTGCATAAAAGCAGCAAATCCTTAACTAGTCAGAAGCTAAATAGTTAAACTGATGTTCAAATTGAGGCAGCACCATTTACACTGGCAACAGACTTAAATTCAAAGAAGCAAACTTGCATGAGCAGTTTATGTAATGGTTTATACAGCTGCCTCATCATGGAGTTGGATGTTATTGTACAAAGCATCAGGCTCAGAGCATCAAGGGTTATGTAAACGATTTCCACTGTGGAAAACTTTTGTTTCAAATTAATTTAAAAATCAAAATCTGGAAACATTCATTTTACATTTGGACATGGGCCAATTTGTGCTACTTTGCGCAGCTTATATGAAGTGTTTTGATTCAACTCAGCTGTTAACTTGGTTTCAATTCAAATTAGGAATTTTCAGTGCATTTGGAATTTCTATTTGGATGTTGCAGTCATTATGTATTAGTGTACCTCATATTCGTATCATGTTGAATTAGTCTGATTAGCTAGAAACAAGGACTTGAATTACCCTACAGAAGTGTATCTCTATTCATTGCAAGTTTTTTCTCAATATGCATTACATTTTCACACATTATTATTCAACCTTGTTAAAAAACATGCCTGATGTACCCAAAAGGAAATCAGATTGTCCTGTTCATCAGATTGTCCCCATTCAGCAAAAGATATTTTGCATTTTAACAATCAACTGGTGCCTGAAAAACTTTCCTCTATAAAAGAATGCCCTCATTAACCACATTCCCATTAACTGGCGTCAAGTGTATACAATGAATCATTTGATAGTTTTACTTGTGTGCATGTGTTTTCAATAATTACAGTTACTTTTTGGATGTGTTATGAAACTAGACGGATACCTAGTGAATGGCTGCCAACATCCACATTTTCATTCCAGAAACATCTTAAGGAACCCTATACTTAACAGAGAATTCTGGAAATAGGATAGTGAGAGTAAAACTTGGGCAAAAGTGCATGATATGGTGCGATATTCTTTGGATAATATTTCTTTCTCACTTGGTTGAAGATGTATTTCTACACAAGCTGAAGGCTTTGACAAAGAGTCACCCAGACTCGAAAGGTTAAGACCATTCTCTCTCCACAGATACTGTCAGATCTGAGATCGCCCATCATTTTGTTTCAGATTTCTGCATTTGCAGTAATTTTCTTTTATGCCATTTCATCTGTTTTGTTTTCAGTGCACTGGCCTTTGTACAGCTGATGCATGGGGGTTAATGGACAATCCAAATGTGGCACAGACCAAATTCCAGAAGACATTCCAGGTGAATCAAAAGTAACATCACTCCTGCTTTTGCAAAGGGAAATAATGTACTGTTGAATGGAATTCCAGTTAGACCACCGATTTCTGAATCAGTCATGAAAATATTTCCATTCTTTGAGGCAGGGATAATACATTTTGAAACAGGGAGTGTAAGTACTTTCTTTTTGTCACAGAGCCACATTAAATGCTCTGCTCCTGTGAATATTCACATTGTACATAATGGTACATCTCCTCTGGTGCTAATCTTTGCTAGGCCCAAAATCTGGAACGTGATTTCTGATGTTTACTATCCCACTGAAGCCTAAATGGCATTGATGTTTCTTCATCTTGGTAATACAGCGATTTTACTGAAGAAATTTAGCACATTACTAGCTCAAGGATAAAATATAACAATTCATTGACAACAAAAGATAAAGGTCTCGCAGATATAAAGGTCACAAAAATTCATGGGCCCAGCAGCTCACTCCAAGATTACATCAGCGAAGACAGCAACAGGCAGAGTGGAAAATTGTCTGGGTCCTCAAAACATCAGGCACTGAGCATCAAAGGTTATGTAAATTGCTTCCACATGTTGGATTAGATCAGTACCATTTATACAAGCAACAAGGTTAAACTCAGAAAAGCAAACTTGGATGCAGTCTAAATAAATGAATTATACAGGCCTGAGTCTGACCTGGACCTCAAATTAAATGGCAGCTCAATCAATGGTGTTAATCCCCTTTTTAAAAGAGGATGAAAGAACAATGTTCAGAGATGGCACCATTTCGGAATGAGTGGTGTGCCAGAGTCATTTACCCCAACCCAAATCTGGCAGGTTCTCTTGATGTGTCAATAGCGGTGTGGACACCTGTTGTTGTTTAGAGGAAAGTATGGCAACCCCCGCCCCTTAGCTTCACTACAACCTCAGTTAGAGGACTTTAGCGCCTTCTTTATTGCTGTTGAGTTGATTTCTAAGATTACATGCTAATGGCTTGGATTTGGATGACTTCATTGTCACATGTACCGAGCTACAGTGAAGAATATTGTTCTACGTCCAGTCTAGACAAATCGTTCCAAACGTGAAACAAACATCAGATATACATAAATACACAATGTAAATACATAGACAGAGATATCAGATAAAGTATACGGATTGTAGTATGATTCAGTAGAGAAGATGTGTGAAGAGATCAGTTCCTTCCATAAGAGGGTCATTCAGGAGTCTGGTAACAGCGGGGAAGAAGCTGTTTTTGAACCTGTTAGTGCGTGTTCTCTGACTTTTGTATCTCCTGTCGATGGAAGAGGTTGGAAGAGAGAATAATCTGAGTGGGAGGGGTCTTTATTTATGTTGCCCGCTTTTCCAAGGTAGCGGGAGGTGTAGACAGAGTCAATGGATGGGAGGCGGTTTTGCGTGACGGACTGGGCTGTGTTCACGACTCTCACGACAAATGGAATATAATGTGGAATTATCCACTTTGGTAGGGTAAATAGAAAAGCAGAATCTTTTTTTAAAGGTTCCCTGTGGAACACCAGTAGTCACAGCCATACATTCAGAAAATCATCCTTCCACTGCTACCCTCTGTCTTCTGTGACGGAGCCAGTTCTGTATCCATCTTGCCAGCTCACCTCTGATCCTGTGTAAGTTAATCTTCTGTACCAGTCTGCTATGAGGGACCTTATCAAAGTCCTTACTGAAGTCAATGTAGACACAGTAGCTTAGTGGTTAGAACAATTGTTTCACAGCTCCAGGGTTCGATTCCCGGCTTGGGTCACTGTCTGTGCAGAGTCAGCACGTTCGCCATGTGTGTGCGTGGGTTTCCTCCGGGTGCTCCGGTTTCTTCCCATAGTCCAAAGATGTGCAGGTTAGGTGGATTGGCCATGCTAAATTGCCCTGAGTGTCCAAAATTGCCCTTAGTTTTGGGTGGGGTTACTGGGTTATGGGGATAGCGTGGAGCTGCGGGTTTGGATAGAGTGCTCTTTCCAAGAGCCGGTGCAGACTCAATGGGCCGAATGGCCTCCTTCTGCACTGTAAATTCTATGACTCTATGATAACATCCACTGCCCTACCTTGATCAATCATCTTCATCACTTCCTCAAAAACTTAATGAAGTGAGACATGACTTCCCCTTCACAAAACCATGCCACCTCTTGCTAACACATCCACTTGCTTCCAAATGGGAGTAAATCCTGTATCGAAGAATCCTCTCCATTAATGTCCCTACCACTGACATAGACTCACTGGCCTGTAATTTCCTGGATTATCCTTGCTACCCTTCTTAAACAAAGGAACAACATTAGCTATTCTCCAGTCCTATGGGACCTCACCTGTAGCCAATGAGGATACAAAGATTTCTGTCAAGGCCCCAGCAATTTCTCCCTTGACTCCATGAGTATTCTGGGGTAGATCCCATCAGTCCAGGGGACCTATCTACCTTAATGTTTTTCAAGGCCAATCACCACCTCCTTTTTGATCTCAATGTGACCCAGACTATCTACACACCCTTCTCCAGACTCACCGTCTACCAAGTCCTTCTCTTTGGTGAATACTGATGCAAAACTAGAGTATTGTGTACAGTTCTGGAATCCACATTATGGGAGGGATGTGATTGCACTGGAAATAATGCAGAGGATGTTTACCAGGACGTGGCCTGGGCTGGAGAGTTTTATTTATGAAGAGAAATTGGATAGACTGGGATTGTTTTCCTTGGAGCAGAGGAGACTGAGGGGGAACATGATTGTGATGAATAAAACTCTGAGGGGCATAGAGTAGACAGGAATAAACTTTTACCCTTGGAGAGATCAATGGTCAGGGGGCATGGATTTAAGATAAGGGGCAGAAGGTTTAGAGGGGATGTGAGGAAAAATATTTTCATCCAGAGGATGGAGTCTGGAACTCAATGCCTGTAAGGGTAGTGGAGGCAGAGACGCTCATAACATTTATGAAGTATTTAGATGTGCATTTGCAATGCTAAGGCATACAAGGCAATGGGCCAAGTGCTGGAAAATGAGATTAGAATAGTTAGGTGGTTGTTTTTGACCGGTGCAGACACAATGGACTGAAGGGCCTTTTCTGTGCTGTAGACCGCTATGATTCTATGACCAGTCCCTAGCACTCAGGACTCACACCTAACATCCAGATGCTCCACTTCATCCTCACACATCTCCCAGTGATATCTGTCTCATACCCACCTCTCACTGCTCCACACACCTCCAGCTACTCAGCTATAATAGGCACAAACTCAGTGCTGCATAATTATTAACATTCTACACTCTCTCTTACAGGACAAGGTGACACAGCATCAAAAGGAGCGGAACAGATGTTGTGGGGCGTGGGGGGCGGGGGGGGGGGGGGGGGGGGGGGGGCGGGGGTGATACCAGGATGCCCATGTCTCCTGAACCCATTGTAGGAGGTGGAACTGACTGAATTATCCTTCAAGAAAGCTGGTGCAATCTAGATAGGTTGAATGTCCTCCTCTCAGTTTTATAATTCTAACTTGCTGTGAGGAAGAGGCCATTTGGTCCTTCATGTCTAAACTGATTGTTTGATTAAGTGATCCAACACTAATCCTACTTACTTTGCTCTTCACCTCATGACTCAATGGGAAGAGCCTGTTTGTATCGAATAAGTCATATTTACTATAGATTTTAAAATACACACAACACAATTTACATAAAAGCCAACAATAACCCTGTGATAAATCAGAATATTTTGGGCTGTTGGATAAATGCTTCAAGCAAGGTTATGGTACACAAAGCTATCACATCAGTCCAAATGTAGAAATATCCCTTATGTTTCAACTTCTACATAGCAGCACCCACTCCACCAATATAAATAAAAGTTTTATATTCAAATTGTATAATGGTTTATCGCACGTTATCTTGCCGTTTTGAACATTCTGAAATGTTGCCGTCAGTGAGATGCATTAATAATTAACACAAATATATAAAAGAGTCCTGACTTTGAAGCTCACTGTCTCTGATCTGAAAAGCTTTGAGGGATAGCTAAGTTAGTTGAATCTACAGACGACTCTCAACTATAAAGCTAAATGACTTGGGAGTAGGTGAGCTTCTCTTCAATGAACAAACTTCTCCAAAAAGCAAAGAGTGAACAGCATGTAGATCATTTATTGTATGAATCTAATACAATCTGCACATGCGATTTCAAGTTGGATTTCTTTTGTGCCGATCAAAGTGAAGGATGTTCGTGATAGAGAACGGGACACCATGCTAGCCTTGGGCACTTGGTGTCAGAGGGGCTGTTTAGCTCACAGGGCTAATCGCTGGCTTTGACAGCAGACCAAGGCAAGCCAGCAGCACGGTTCGATTCCCGTAACAGCCTCCCCGAACAGGCGCCGGAATGTGGCGACTAGGGGCTTTTCACAGTAACTTCATTTGAAGCCTACTCGTGACAATAAGCAATTTTCATTTCATTTCATTTTCAGTGTCAAGTATTAACAGAATAGGTAAGAATCGCCAGAATACCTGTCTTTACTCTGATTCAGCAAAGGGAGTCATGCCCTTGTCCAAATCTGTGTCAATTTATCAACTTCAGTGAGGCTCAGTGGAGTAGACCAACCTCAGAGTGCAATTCAAGTGCTCCATCATCTGGTTTCTTTCCTGCAAAAATAAGCCTACTACACCTGAATAATTTTTCTTTTTCAAACAGCCATTGCAATGACCTTTTTCAATGGGTATTGCAATATTTTATGAACTTGTTCCACATCAAGGACATTGTTGGCCTCTCGCCCCTATGCTGATGAAGAACTAGGTTGAGATCAACCAAACTCTTCAATGAAAGACTTTACAGCAAAATAAACCAAACACTTCCTTCTGAGATGGTTTAGTCCACGCCCATAGATGAAAGGACAATGGGCAAGCCCACTTGTTTGTCACTAAAACTCTGATTTTTAATGAAAATTATTTTAGTCATTTGGTAGTACAGAACTTGAGTATTCCATGAGAAAGGAGACTTGTTGAAGCATTTCATCTTGCACTCATCAGGACACTTTGCAAGAATACCAATATAAAGAGAGAACAACAATTTATACTGTATGAGAAATGAGTGCTGATTGGTTGGCAAGTTGATGCTGATTGGTAGATGTGTTGCCATAGAGAATGCACCAGCTGATGGTGAGTGACAATTAACTGCCAAACACTGTTTGAAATATAAACTAGGCAACTTGACGCTGATTGGGTCAATTTATTTATTTAGTTAAAATTATTTTATTTCAATTATTTCATTTTATTTTACCTGTTATTGTGCAATGTCAGAATTATGATCATAAATTAACTTGCAGGTATGACTGAGATGTGATTATTAGGACCCCAACTGTTCACATTATATATTAATGATTTGGACAAGGGAACTATGGGCGCGATTCTCCCAAAACGGGAGAAATCGTAAGGCTGGCGTCAAACCCGGGCAGGTTTGATGCCAGCGCGTCCCTTCCCGACCGGGAACCGATTCTGGTCCCTGGTCGGGGCTAGCAGCCCGCCGCCGTAAGCTCCGGCATCACGGGCTTAACGAATTTCGTTAAGCCCGCTTGCCGGAGTTAGCGCCGGCTGACGCGTCATATGACGTCAGCCGCGCATGCGCGGATTGGAAGACTCCAACCCGCGCATGCGTGGATGACGTCATCGCATATTTGCGCGAAACCCGCACATGCGCGGATGACGTCATCGCGTATTTGTGCGAAACCCGCGCATGCGCGGGCCGGGATGCCCCTCAGCCGCCCCGCGAATGGATACTGCGGGGCGGCGGAAGGAGAAATAGTGCACGGGCATCGGGCCCGCTGCCCGCGATCGGTGCCCACCGATCGCGGGCCCATGGCACCCTTGGCACGGCCGTGGTACTGCCGTGCCAATCGGTGCCATGGTTATAAAAAGCGAGTTGTTCCCGCCGTTTTTACGAATGGCCAGACCAGGTCTGTTTGCCGTTCGTAAAAACAGCGTAAAGGGCTGGGACTTCGGCCCATCTATCAGCTGTGAATCGCTGCCGGCCGTAAAAAAACGGCGGCAGCGATTCGTGTCGGGAGTTGGGCGGGGGGGGGGGGGGGGGGGGGGGAGAATAGCGGGAGGGCGGGAAAAATGTCGGGAAGGCCCTCCCGCTATTCTCCGACCCGTCGTGGGGGGCGGAGAATCGCGCCCGAAATGTATTATATCCAAATTAGCTGATGATACAAAGTTGGATTGGAGGGTGACCTATGAGATGGATGCAAAGATGCTTGAGCAGGATTTGGACAGACTGATTGAGTAGGCAAATGCATAGCAGATGCAGTATATTGTGGATGAATGTGAGATTATCCACTTTGGTAGCAAAAATAGGGAGGCAGATTTTATTTGGATGTATTTAAATTGAGAGAGGCGGATACTCAGCAAGACCTTGGTGTACTCATGCATCAGTCGCTGAAAGTAAGTGCATAGGTACAGCAAGCGGTAAAGAAGGCAAATGGAGGGCAGCACGGTGGCCTAGTGGTTAGCACAACCGCCTCACGGCGCTGAGGTCCCAGGTTCGATCCCGGCTCTGGGTCACTGTCCGTGTGGAGTTTGCACATTCTCCCCGTGTCTGCGTGGGTTTCGCCCCCACAACCCAAAAATGTGCAGAGTAGGTGGATTGGCCACGCTAAATTGCCCCTTAATTAGAAAAAATAATTGGGTAATCTAAATTTTAAAAAAAAGGCAAATGGTACGTTGGACTTCAGAGCGAAAGGATTTGAGTATAGAGATGTTTTACTGCAATTGTTAAGGGCATTGGTGAGGCCACACCTGGAGTATTGTGTCCAGTTTTTGGTGTCCTTATCTGAGGAAGGATGTTCTTACTATGGAGGGATGCAGAAAAGGTATACCAGGCTGATTCCTGGAATGGTGGGACTGTCACACGAGGATAGACGAATTTGGTTAGGATTATATTGATTGGAGTTACGAAGAGTGAGAGGGGATCTCATAGAAACTTATAAAATTCTAACAGGATTAGACAGGGTAGTTTCAGAAAGAATGTTCCCGATGTGGGGGAGTCCAGAAGTAGGGGTCAAAGTTTGAGGATAAGGCATAAACCTTTTAAGACTGAGGTGAGGAGAAATTTCTTCACCCATAGAGTAGTGAATCTATGGAATTCACTGCCACAGAAAGTAGTTAAGGCCAAAATGTTGTGTAATTTCAAGAAGGAATTAGTATAGCTCTTAAGACTAAAGGAATCAAGGCTTATGGGGGAGAAGGCAGATTAGTGTATTGAACTTGATGATCAGCCATGATCATATCAATGGTGGAGCAGGCTGGAGGGGCCGAATGGCCTCCTGCTCCGTCTAGTTTCTACGTATGTTTCTATGTAAAGTAATTTTCAAATAAACTCAGTTTTTCACTGCCCCCCAAGAAATCTCCTACTGTAGTGATGTCCACCCAGTGATCCATTGAACCATGTTGTCCCCAAGCCCTGTCAAACCAGTCTTCAGAACAAACTATTCAGGACTATTTATAATCTTGTGCCAGAAAGTCTGCTGAGTGTTTTTGGGAGCTGATCAGCACCAGCAAAACCTCTTTTCAATGTGAAGTAAAACATAGTAGACATTGGCACTTCACCCGGCCTGTACTCTCCCGATTGGATTGACCTCTGCTTCAAGGTGCCAGTGCTCTGATCTGTCAAGACCCTCGAAGCAGTAGATGCTTCATTGTATTCTTCAGGTCTTGTCCTGTGTATTTCACTGGGTAAGCAGTCACCTGGACAGAGCCCGAAGCACCTTTGCCTCCAGCCTTCATGGCCCTTTAAATACTGTGGACACGGTCAGTTGGCACAAAGTGAATGAATCATCGCAACATTTTTATATTACACTTTCCCACGATGTGGGCATCACTGGCTGGGCCAACAATTGCTGTCCATCCCAAGTTGCCCGTAACATGTTGTGGTAAGCCACCTTCATGAACAACTGCCGACCTCGTGATGTAGATATTTCTCAGTGCTGTAGTGAGTTCCTGGCTTTTGACCGAGTGACATTGAAGGAACAGAGATATAGAGCATAATTCTCCAGCTTTGTTACGGTCTTGCTTAAGCATAACAAAGCCTGGTGAATAGCGGGAGAGGGCAAAAACGAGATCAGTGCCGGGCATCAAACAGTTTACGATGCAACCCATGGGTGAAATCGGGATCTCACCGTAGCGTGGTGAGAAACCAATTATCACCACTTAAGCCCCATTTCCATACAATCAACGAGAGCGACCCCATATCCAACAGTCTCCCATCATTCAGCGGCCTCTCCAACAAGTGATCACGTTGGCACCGATTATTACTCCTTTTGAAAAACGTGAACCTGGCAGAAGGGCTTTTATGGGGAGTCGAGGAGGTGAGTAGCCAGCTTTGCTCACAGGCAAAGAGCTCAGGGTACTGGGCTTGAGACCCCAGTGCTCGGTGGGGACTGAGGGACCCTCAGCTGGGTGTGGGGTACCTTTCGCATGGATGGGCCACCATGGAGGGGTGGGGAGTGCTGGGGAGGCCACTTGGGGGGGGGGGGGTGTAACTGCCTGCGACAGCGCCATGCCAACCCCTGGATCATGTGTAACCATTTCGGGGGCAACTCTTGTCCATGCCCATCTGCCCCACCATTCATCCATATCTCCCACCGAATTGTGTGACTGAAAGTTATTGCTGATGGGTATTTGGCAATTGTCGTTGAGCAAGCACTTCACACATGTCAAGTGGATTCCTATGGGTGGGCTGGCTATGTAGCATGTGGGGGTCATTGCCTAGCATCTCAATCACACTCTGATGTCTGGACAATATGCTTGAACAATGCGGGAAGCAACACCATAGATGCAACATCCGAACACCGAGGGGGTGAGACACAACTTCGGGGACATGTCAATGGCCAGAAGGTGAGTGAGTGTCCTAGGGTGGGGGGGATGCCTGCAGAGATGGGCAAAGGGTCCAGAGTTCATTCGGCCTGCATTGTAGAAGAAAGTGACAGGCATCATAATGGTTGTGCAAAAAGGAATTCCATTCCTGGTGGTGCTGCCCCCCACCCCCACCCCAACCCCCCCTCCCCACCTCCTACCTACTGAGATGTGTATCTGAGCTGGTGGAGTGTGGGGATGACAGCTGTGCTGCAACAACAGTGACATCCCTGGTGCTCTCCTCCGAGCTGTTCTCCTCGGATTCAGGAGAGGGGGCCGCCCAGGATGGGCCTGTGGGAGAATGGACATGTGGTCAGTGGGAGGGATGGGTCAGTCAGTAAGGCAATAATAACTCATGTTTGGCAGGTCCTCCGAGTGGAACCCTGTGGTTCCTCACCTCTGCGGCATCCGCCAGCCTCCGCGTGGCTGACTGATCTATCCTCGGCCACCCCGGTCACCTCCACGTCCCGCTCCTTGAAGGAGGTGAGGACTGATATGACCTACACCCTATCACCAGTCTGGGCCCTCTCCCGCCGATTGTGGGAGAGCTTTTCCTGCAGGGTCACAGAGAGGGCATAGTTAGCCGCACACGTGGTTGACAGTGGTGGGAGAAGGGATGTCAAGGTGAGGTTGGAATGGGAGTTGTTGGGGGAGGGGGGAGGGAGGGCTGGGGTCACATGGGGAGTTCGGGGGTGGATGCTCCCTTGGGGAGCGGGTTTGGTATTAACTCACTCATGTTGCCTGGTGTAGGTCGTTGACCTTCTTTGTGAACTGATGGCCATTCCTCATGGTCACACTACTCGAGCTGACGACCACCGCCACCTCATCCCAGGCAGCACTGACTGCCTGTGGCTCACCCTCTGGGACCCTCGGTGGGGGAACAGACATCCATCCTGGCCTCCACTGGATCCAGGAGTCTACCCAGGTCAGGGTCCCCAATTCTTGGGGCCGGTCTCCTGGATGCCATTGTTGCCAGCTAGCTGGTGTTGGCTCAACAAGTGCAGTTTAAGTGCTGCTCAATCTTATTAGCAGGGGACTGGTGAGCGCGGTGCCGGCAAATCAGCTGGCAAGCCTTCATTTGCGGTGGGAAGACTGTGAGGCTTCGTTAAGTGGACCAATTGACATTAAATTGTATTGTCGGCCTCGCTGGACTGAGCGCCGGGAAGCTCGCGGCAATTCCCACTCTCTCTAACACTCAGAAATTATTCCAGAGAATTGCGCCCTTAGTTCCAAATCAGGATGGTGTGTTGCTTTTCGAGAAGCTTGCAGGTGGTGATGTTCCCAAACATTTGCTGCCCTTATCTTTCTAGATGATAGTGGTGGGTGGCATGTTGGCAAAGTGGTTAGCACTGCTGCCTCACTTGGGTTCAATTCCAGCCTTGGGTGACTATCTGTGTGGAGTTTGCAGTTTCTCCCCATGTGCTCCGGTTTCCTCCCACAGTCCATGGGCGAAATTCTCCGACTCCCAGCAGGGTCGGAGAATCGCCTGGGGCCGCCGAAAATCCCGCCCCCGCCGTGGCAGAGATTTGCCGCCACCCGGTAAGTGGCAGTGGCGGGAATCTCGCCACTCCGATCGGAGAGGCCCCTGCGGTGATTCTCCGGCCCGGATGGGCCGAAGTCCCACCGCTGGGAGGCCTCTCCCGCCGCCAAGGTTTGAACCACCTCTGCAACGGCAGGATCAGAGCCGAGCAGGCCCCGGGGTCCTGCGGGGGGGGGGCGGGGGGCAATCAAACCCCGGGGGGTGCCCCCACGGTGGCCTGGCCCACGATCGTGGCCCCCCGCTCAGACTCCGGGCCAGTGCCCTGGTTGCACTATTTCTCTTCCGCGGCCTTCGCCATGGCGGAAGCGGAAGAGAACCCACATCACGCATGCGCCGGCAGTGATGTCAGCGGCCAGCTGCCGCTGACATCACTGCCGGCACATGCCCCGACCGCCGAAAGCCTTTCGGCCAGCCCCGCTGCAGGGGGCGCCGGTTTTTTGCGCCAGTCTTCTGGTGCAAACCGCTCCGGCGCGGGGCTGGCCCCCAAAGGTGGGGAGAATTCCCCACCTTTGGGGAGGCCCGACCCCTGAGTGGTTACTCCCCTACGCCAGCACCCTCCGTCACACCGGGTAGGGGAGAATGCCGCCCCAGAGATGTGCCGGTTCGGTGGATTGTCCATGCTAAATTGCCCCTTGGAGTCCAAAGGTTAGGTGGGGTTACGGGTTCGTGAACCGGGGATGGGGGGTGCTGGGTAAGATATTCTTCCAGAGGGTCGGTGCACACTCAATAGGCCAAATTACTTTATTCTGCATTCTGGGGATTCAATGAGGTCATAGGTTTGGAAGGTGGAGTGGAAGGAGCATTAAAAAAAAAAATTTGAAGAAATTTAGAGTACCCAATTATTTTGTTTATTAAGGGGCAATTTAGTGTGACCAATTCACCGAGCCTGCGCATCTTTGGGTTGTGCGGGTGAGACCCACGCAGACAAGGGGACAATGTGCAAACTGCACAAGGACAGTGACCCATGGCCGGAATCAAACCTGGGTCCTGTTTCCCATGTGACAGCCTAACCCGGGTAAATGAGGCTTCTGTGACCTATATATTATAACTATGCACCGTGAATGGAGGGACACGGCAAATACTCGCTGCTCGCAAAACAGGAAATGTTGGCCATACTCAGCAGGTCTGGCAGCATCCCTGGAAACGGAAGCAGAGCTGTTTCTATCCGTGCTGACACTGCTCGCCCTGCTGAGTATTTTACAAGCTCCTTCGGTGTTTATTTCAGATTTCCAACATTCACACTAATCAGCTTTTCGAATATATGCAGCTGTTGCTTCAAAAGACTCAGTGAGACAAAACTTTGAAGCAATCTTTACCTCTACAGAATGTGATTTCCATGTCCAGTTACAGAAGTTTTCACAATCTTGTGTTGGCCATCATCAGGAATCCTAAGAATGAAATTCACCAGCTGGGTAGGTCATGGCGAATCAGTCATCTTGTCTGACATTCCTTTCCATTGGCTTCAAGGGAATGGAAAATTGGGCAGTGGGTATAACAGGCAGTCAACCAGCCACTGGCCATTTTGCACTCCTGTCAAATTTCAATTCTGTCCTCAAATACCGTAATTTTGCATCTGCGTTCGCCGTGAGTCCAAGGAGAGTTGGTGGGCGTAAAAGATTGCGAGACTCGGGAAATGAGAATCTCACCTGCGAGATCTCGTCTTCCGATTCTCTCCAATTCCCACCGGTGACATAATGAGGTTCCTGCCCAGGAAGCCCGGGAACCACATTCAATACAATTAGAAGCTTCCCCGCCATATCGTCCACCCCGCTCATTTAGAATTCCCCTCTTCACCTACATGACATTACGACAGCAAGGCTTACAATTGCTTTTTGCAAACAGGGCACGGAGAGAGCAGGGTTGGTCTCCATGTGTGTTGCAGGCAGTGGGCTCCTGTGTGCATATTGGAGTTGGAGGCACGCTCCAAAAAGGGCACCCCGATCTCAGGATTCTCAGCTGCCAGCTTCTTCCAGCCCAACCCTGCGAGCGTGATGGCGTGAGCCATGCCTCCAGATTTTTTCTGTACAGAGTGCTGGATTATATGATTAACATATGATTAAAATGATTAATATTCTTGATTAATATGAAGATCAGGGGTTATGGGGAGAAGGCAGGAGAATGGGGGTGAGGAATGTATCAGCCATAAAGAACAAAGAACAAAGAAAAGTACAGCACAGGAACAGGCCCTCCGGCCCTCCAAGCTCGTGCCGACCATGCTGCCCGAATAAACTAAAATCTTCTACTCTTCCTGGGTCCATATCCCTCTATTCCCATCCTATTCATGTTTTTATCAAGATGCCCCTTAAATGTCACTATCGTCCCTGCTTCCACCACATCCTCCGGCAGCGAGTTCCAGGCACCCACTACCCTCTGTGTAAAAAACTTGCCTCGTACATCTTCTCTAAACCTTGCCTCTTGCACCTTTAATCCATGCCCCCTAGTAATTGACCCCTCTACCCTGGGGAAAAGCCTCTGACTATCCACTCTGTCTATGTCCCTCATAATTTTGTAGACCTCTATCAGGTCGCCCCTCAACCTCTGTCATTCCAGGGAGAACAAACCAAGTTTATTCAACCGCTCCTCATAGCTAATGCCCACCATACCACGCAACATCCTGGTGAATCTCTTCTGCACCCTCTCTGAAGCCTCCACATCATTCTGGTAGTGTGGCGACCAGAATTGAGCACTATACTCCAAGTGTGGCCTAACTAAGGTTCTATACAGCTGCAACATGACTTGCCAATTCTTATACTCAATGCCCCGGCCAATGAAAGCAAGCATGCCCTATGGCTTCTTGACTACCTTCTCCACCTGTGTTGCCCCTTTTAGTGACCTGTGGACCTGTACACCTAGATCTCTCTGATTTGCAATACTCTTGAGGATCCTGCCATTCACTGTATATTCCCTACCTACATTAGACCTTCCAAAATGCATTACCTCACATTTGTCCGGATTAAACTCCATCTGCCATCTCTCCACCCAACTCTCCAAACGATCCAAATCCTGCTATATCCTCTGACTGTTCTCATTGCTATCCATAATTCCACCAACCTTTGTGTCGTCTGCAAACATACTAATCAGACCAGTTACATTTTCCTCCAAATCATTTATATATACTACGAACAGCAAAGGTCCCAGCATTGATCCCTACGGAACACCACTAGTCACAGCCCTCCAATTAGAAAAGCACCCTTCCATTGCTACTCTCTGCCTTCTATGGCCTAGCCAGTTATTTATCCACCTTGCCAGCTCACCACTGATCCTGTGTGACTTCACCTTTGTACCAGTCTACCATGAGGGACCTTGTCAAATGCCTTACTGAAGTCCATATAGACAACATCCAGTGCCCTACCTGCATAAATCATCTTTATGACCTCTTCGAAAAACTCTATCAAGTTAGTGAGACATGACCTCCCCTTCACAAAACTATGCTGCCTCTCATTAATACGTCCATTTGCTTCCAAATGGAAGCAGATCGTGTCTCGAAGAATTCTCTCCAGTAATTTCCCTACCACTGATGTGAGGCTCACCGGCCTGTAGTTCCCTGGATTATCCTTGCTACCCTTCTTAAACAACGGAACATTGGCTATTCTCAAATCCTCCGTGACATCACCTGAAGAGAGTGAGGATCCAAAGATTTCTGTCAAGGCCTCAGCAATTTCCTCTCTCGCCTCCTTCAGTATTCTGGGGTAGATCCCATCAGGCCCTGAGGACTTATCAACCTTAATATTTTTCAAGACGCCAACACCTCGTCTTTTTGGATCTCAATGTGACCCAGGATATTTACACACCCTTCTCCAGACTCAACATCCACCAATTCCTTCTCTTTGGTGAATACTGATGCAAAGTTTTCATTTAGTACCTCGCCCATTTCCTCTGGCTCCAAACATAGATTCCCTTGCCTATCCTTCAGTGGGCCAACACTTTCCCTGGCTATCCTCTTGCTTTTTATGGTCACATTGAGATCCAAAAAGACGAGGTGTTGGCGTCTTGAAAAATATTAAGGTTGATAAGTCCTCAGGGCCTGATGGGATCTACCCTAGAATACTGAAGGAGGCTAGAGAGGAAATTGCTGAGGCCTTGACAGAAATCTTTAGGCAGCACGGTAGCATGGTGGTTAGCATAAATGCTTCACAGCTCCAGGGTCCCAGGTTCGATTCCCGGCTGGGTCACTGTCTGTGCGGAGTCTGCACGTCCTCCCCATGTGTGCGTGGGTTTCCTCCGGGTGCTCCGGTTTCCTCCCACAGTCCAAAGATGTGCGGGTTAGGTGGATTGGCCAGGCTAAATTGCCCTTAGTGTCCTAAAAAATAAGGTTAATGGGGGTTGTTGGGTTACTGGTATAGGGTGGATATGTGGGCTTGAGTAGGGTGATCATTGCTTGGCACAACATCGAGGGCCAAAGGGCCTGTTCTGTGCTGTACTGTTCTATGTATCTATGTAAAAAGCCTTGGGATTTTCCTTAACCCTATTTGCCAATGACTTTTCGTGACCCCTTCCACCCCTCCTGACTCCTTGCTTGGATTGGATTGGATTGGATTTGTTTATTGTCACGTGTACCGAGGTACAGTGAAAAGTATTTTTCTGCAAGCAGCTCAACGGATCATTCAGTACGTGGAAAAAAAGGGAATTAAACAAAATTCAAGAAAATACATGAAAATACATAAATAATAGGGCAACACAAGATATACAATGTAACTGCATAAGCATGGGCATCGGATGAAGCATACAGGGTGTAGTGTTAATGAGGTCAGTCAATAAGAGGGTAATTTAGGAGTCTGGTGGCAGTGGGGAAGAAGCTGTTTTTGAGTCTGTTCGTGCGTGTTCTCAGACTTCTGTATCTCCTGCCCGATGGAAGAAGTTGGAAAAGTGAGTAAGCCAGGTGGGAGGGATCCTTGATTATGCTGCCTGCTTTCCCCCGGCAGCGGGAGGTGTAGATGGAGTCCATGGTTGGAAGGCAGGTTTGTGTGATGGACTGGACAGTATTCACGACTCTCTGAAGTTCCTTGAGGTCCTGGGCCGAGCAGTTGCCATACCAGGCTGTGATGCAGCCCGATAGGATGCTTTCTATAGTGCATCTGTAAATGTTGGTAAGGGTTAATGTGAACATGCCGAATTTCCTTAGTTTCCTGAGGAAGTATAGGCGCTGTTGTGCTTTCTTGGTGATAGCGTCGACGTGAGTGGACCAGGACAGATTTTTGGTGATGTGCACCCCTAGGAATTTGAAACTGCTAACCATCTCCACCTCGGCCCCGTTGATGCTGACAGGGGTGTGTACAGTACTTTGCTTCCTGAAGTCGATGACCACCTCTTTAGTTTTGCTGGCATTGAGGGAGAGATTGTTGTTGTTACACCACTCCACTAGGTTCTCTATCTCCCTCCTGTATTCTGACTCGTCGTTATTCGAGGCCCGGCCCACTATGGTCATATCGTCAGCAAACTTGTAGATGTAGTTGGAACCAAGTTTTGCCACGCAGTCGTGTGTGTACAGGGAATAGAGTAGGGGGCTAAGTACGCAGCCTTGTGGGGCACCGGTATTGAGGACTATTGTGTAGGAGGTGTTGGTGTTCATTCTTACTGATTGTGGTCTGTTGGTCAGAAAATCAAGGATCCAGTTGCAGAGTGGAGAGCCAAGTCCTAGGGTTTGGAGCTTTGATATGAGCTTGGCTGGGATTATGGTGTTGAAGGCGGAGCTGTAGTCAATAAATAGGAGTCTGATGTAGGAGTCCTTGTTTTCAAGATGCTCTAGGGATGAGTTCCTTCCTACTTTCCTTATATTCCACACAGGCTTTGTCTGTTCCCAGCCTTCCACCCCTGACAAATGCCTCCTTTTTCTTTTTGATGAGGCCGACAATATCTCTCGTTATCTAAGGTTCCCGAAATTTGCTGTATTTATCCTTCTTCCTTACAGGAACATGTCGCTCCTGAATTCCTTTCAACTGACATTTGAAAGCCTCCCACATGTCAGATGTTGATTTACCTTCAAACATCCGCCCCCAATCTCGGTTCTTCAGTTCCCGCCTAATATTGTTATAATTAGCCTTCCGCCAATTTAGCATATTCACCCAAGATCCACTCTTATCCTTGTCCACCAGCACTTTAAAACTTACTGAATTGTTGTCACTGTTTCCGAAAAGCTCCCCAACTGAAACTTCTACCACCTGGCTGGGCTCATTCCCCAATACCAAGTGCAGTACAGCCCCTTCCCTAGTTGGACTGTCTACATATTGTTTTAAGAAGCCCTCCTCGATGCTCCTCACAAACTCTGCCCCGTCTAAGCCCCTCGCACTAAGTGAGTCCCAGTCAATGTTGGGGAAGTTGATCAAATGGCGGAGCAGACTCGATGGGCCGAATGGTCTAATTCTGCTCCTCTATCTTATGGTCTAAAATATGAGAAGAGAGTACTGATAGGTAGACAAGTGGACTCTAGAGGTTTTGTCATGGCAATGCAGCAAGGAACATTGAATTGCCAAGCATTTGTTCAAATTCAAACCAGGCAGGACAACGCTGACTGGTCAAGGGATTGCCATAGGGAATGAACCAGGGAATGGTGGTTTACAAGCTTTTGTTCAGTTGAAAAATGTGTAATGTGTGGATGTGCTCCCTCTGTCTGTAAATATATATGGCGTCTAGCATGCCTAAATGAGCCAAACTACAAGCATTCCTTCAGGACACAGAGACCTTCCTCACAGAACCAATTTCATTGAGGTATAGAGATTGAACAACTGCTCAGGGGCTCCAGCCACTTTTTTTGATCTACCCCTAATTTAGATATTCTCAAGTTCTTGAAGCATTTTAAATAAGTCTGATGTGCATGTCAGAAAATCAGGCGCATTTCGGATCTGATTACAGAATGTCAACAGGGTGAGGAGCAGGCTCCATGTCATATAAAATAATGAAGCAGTGTGGTGCATAACCATGTTAAGTGCACTGGTGAACAGTTTCATCGATCAGGTTGAACTTTTGCATGCGTAATTTTAGTTGGCGGGACAAATTAAAGATACTTACAGATTAAAATTTCCCACTAGGATTAGCATCATCAAGAGGCAATTTGTTGCTTGCTGACCAGCAGTTCCCCGTGTTTTGCCACCTACATCCTTTCTGTGTTCACCAGATTTTAACAGAGCATTTGGATAGCACTGTGGCTTCACAGTGCCAGGGTCCCAGATTTGATTCCCCGCTGGGTCACTGTCTGTGCGGAGTCTGCACGTTCTCCCCATGTCTGCATGGGTTTCCTCCGGGTGTTCCAGCTTCCTCCCTCTGTCCAAAGACATGCAGGTCAGGTGGATTGGCCATGATAAATTGCCTTTAGTGACTGGGTTACGGGGATGGGGTGGAAGTGAGGGCTTAAGTGGGCCGGTGCAGACACGACAGGCCAAATGGCCTCCTTCTGCACTGTATGTTCTATGTTCTATATGCATCAAGTAATCTGGGACATTTCTTAATTTCCAAAATCAAACAGGAACTAAACTAGTGGCTATGCAAGGAAACATGATTCTCTGACCCCCCCCACCCACCGCTGGGTCGGAGAATCACCGAGGGGCAGCGTGAATCCCGCCCCCGTTGTCCGGTGGGACCTGGCGGCGCGGGTGGGCTCCAGTGTCCTGGGGGGGAGCGGGGCGATCTGGCCCTGGGGGTTGCCCCCACGGTGGCCTGGCCCGCAATCGGGGCCCACTGATCCACGGGCGGGTCTGTGCCATGGGGGCACTCTTTTCCTACGCGTCGGCCATGTCAGCCTGCACGATGGCCGACGCATAGGTGAACCCCCCCCCCCCACCCCCGCGCGGGGATGACATCAGCAGGCGCTGACCCTCCTGCGCATGCCCGGACTCGTGCCGGCCGGCGGAGTCCCTTCGGCCCCGGCTGGCATGGCGCCAAAAGCCTTCCACGCCAGCCGGCGGGGCGCAAACCACTCCGGCGCCGGTCTAGGCCCTGAAGGTACTGAGGATTCTGCACCTTTGGGGCGGGCCGATGCCGGAGTGGTTCACGCCACTCCGTCCCACCGGGACCCCCGCCCCGCTGGGTATGGGAGAATCCCGCCCCTCCTGATTATAGTTTTTGCACTGCAAAGTAATTTTAGTGCAGTTAATCTGATTTGTAAGGATTTTGTAATTCTTTCAACTGCCTCGTCTATTCAATCATAAATTAGCATGACAGTTGAAACAGCATTAAGTAAAAGCTGTGTCGAGCAATAAAGTATGATTTTTCATGTACAATTAAAAACAAACACAAATAAATGACATGAAAACATTTCTTTTACAAAAATAAGATGGAATTAAAAGCTCTTTTGCATGATAATAGCTTATTATTTCACGTAAAGGCATTACTCTATGTTCTTCGTTAGCTTTATCGGGTTTGCTTAGAGTGCCAAAATATCAGGGTAACTGCAGATCTGCAGTAAATCTGCTATTAAATGAGGCTTATTATTCATGCTGTGGTACATGACTGTTATTGCTTTGACTGTCAAATACTATATTAGGACTTTAAAGTGAAACCATTTTAACACTACAGACGTAAATTCATATGTGTTGCAGAAAATTTCCAGTCTTGGATTAGAGCAAAAGCTGCCACATCCAAACATCAGTTTAAAAAAAGCTACAAAACAAATTGATTTGAAGCCTGATTTAAAGCCCAGAATTATCTCATCTCATCGCTCTGGTGGCCAGTGCATGCATTGGGTGGTAATCCGATAGTTTCAGACACACGTCCTGATATAGAGTAGATTTAGGATAAACACTGAAGAGGTCAAATTCTGTACCCCTCCACATTGTTAAAGTCACTGTTCATACATTGAGGAATGGATAAATCTGAAGTCAGTCTTTTTCTGAACCCAAGTTTATTCCCCAAACTACAGATTAAAGGGACAGATTAATCTTGTTTCCCCCTACTCCCAGTGGGAATTGGTTTTTATATACTTGCAATAATTCCCTAATCATTTCCCAATTGGTAGCAGCTGCTCTCAGTTACAAACTTGAAGCACACATTCTATTGCAGCACGATTCCAACATTAATAGACACCCTTCTTTCTTAAAAGAAAAAAATTAACAAGTGCAATTTCTTTTCAGACAAGAAAAACAATAGATAAAAAAACAAGCCACACATACTTAATACTCACACTCTGAGTCAATCCTCTTCTAATACTCCCGATCATTTTTCACCAAACGCTTTCATTGTGGTGAAACGACCTGACAACTGATGGTTTACATAGAACAGAGAACATACAGTGCAGAAGGAGGCCATTCGGCCCTTTGAGTTCGCACCGCCCCTCTTAAACGCTCACTTCCACCCTATCCCCGTAACCCAGTAACCCCAACCCACCTTTTTGGTCACTAAGGGTAATTTATCATGGCCACTCCACCTAACCTGCACGTCTTTGAACTGTGGGAGGAAACCGGAGCAACCGGAGGAAAACCACGCAGACACGGGGAGAACGTGCAGACTCAGCACAGACAGTGAACCAGCGGGGAATCGAACCTGGGACCCTGGTGCTGTGAAGCCTCAGTGCTAGTCACTTGTGCTACCATGCTGCCCATTTGAGTTTGAGGTTTTGGGCGGGACTTTCCACGAGCCCCCTGCAGCGTACTTTGCGACGGCAGAGGCGGCTATTCATTGGCTGGCAGCAGAATCTTCTGGCCCCACCGGCCCTCGTGTTTTCCTGTTGTTCCCACAATCTGCCGCCAGGGAACCCATGGTAGGGGATCACCACTGGCTTGACTGGATGGTTCGCTGGTGAGAACAGCCAGAATATGTCCTTTTATTCCACCATTCGTTTTAGACTTGCAATGGAAAATCGTAATCTTCTTTTCACTCACCGTCTTTGTGGAGTGTACGCTATCCCAAAGGGAATGATTGTCGATATAACATTCTATTGGGACATTTCCTTTGTCATCTCCCCATGTAGAAGTTCCCCAAATGTTTTTGATAAGAAGAATGCTATTTCAACGGCCTCTACAAGTGCAAGAGTCTCAGCAGCCAGGGAGCTTGTTACTATTCACCATGTTTTCTTGTCTTCCCAAGCCAAGGAGCATCATTTCCCATTTCCCCCATAAGAAATATTATGAAACATGTTGCACTTGCAAACCCATCATGAAGGCTTGCATGAGTGGCATCACTAAACAAAATCAATGTTATATTCTTAGGTCACCCAAAGATGGAAATTTCACACTTCTTCATTAATGATTTGTTCGCTCGTAAGGTGTTCAGGGGCTTAGGATGTTCCATTATAGTGCTCAATTCAAGGGACATCAAAACTTGCATCCAGCCTTGCCTGTGTGACTAGCCAATTCAATTAGATTTTGCAGCAGCTCCATCTTATCTTTGAAAGCATCTGCACATTTCTGTGAGAAACTAGCTCGACTGACTGTGATAAGGCTAATATTTTCTAAATATGATTGCTGGTGAAAAGTAACCTCACAGCAAAACTATTTTATTTCCGACCCAACATGTTTAAAGGCCTGATAAGTCTGACTCCCAACTTTAAAGTCTGTTCAAATCTTGTCAATAACATTGTTTTGCAACTCACTAGTACCACTCCATTCGAAGACATCAACATGCATCATAAAGATACCTGGAGATTTCACACCATGGTACCAATAAAACATTGCAGGATCTACCTTCAGTTGAAGACAACTGAACTTTCATTAGACCGATCAAACTGAAAAGTACCATACACTAAAATCATCGTCCAAAGATATGCAGGTTAGTTGGATTGTCCATGCTAAATAACCCTTAGGTCCAAAAAGGATAATAATAATCACTTATTGTCACAAGTAGGCTTCAATTAAGTTACTGTGAAAAGCCCCTAGTCGCCACATTCCGGCGCCTGTTCGGGGAGACTGGTACGGGAATTGAACCCGCGCTGTTGGCCTTGGTCTGCATTACAAGCCAGCTGTTTTGCCAACTGTGCTAAATCAGACCCTAGCTGGGGTTACTGGGCTCTTTACAAGGGCCGGTGCAGACTCAATGGGCCAAATGGCCTCCTTCTGCACTGTAAATCCTGTGAAACCATAGCCACACTTATTTAAGTCCAAAAGTTCCCCCTCTACATCTGACACTGTGTAATAATGCCCAGAACGAGTGAAACATAAATCTACGACTTTCTCAAATTCAAGTACTTTGTCATTCCCCATGTCTAGTTTCATCTGTGCTTTTCTTCTTAAGGATTTGCTCAAACATAAAGATATCTCATTGGAAGCCACATCAGTACAAAATGAAAATACTTATCCCTGCTATCTTGCATGGGAGGCCAACTTACCGTTGTCGTCCCCAAACCTAAAGCAGGTGGAGTTTTCATATTCTTTAACCTTATTCACCCATGGCACCATTTTCAGGGCAACAGCTATTTGGTCAAAGAGAGACCCTTTTCCATGAAATTGAACCTTCGTCAATACCAAAAGTCTATCTAGTGTAGTGTCGGAATCTCCTCCCACTGGACTATTATTCAATATAAAACCTCAAACTCATCATGATAATGTGGACATTGCAAACAAAAAGGCAAAATGCCAACACACAGAGGCAGGATGTACTGTAAGGGGTTAATCTTCAAAACCTGTTGCTAACAAAACCAAGTCGACACTATGTAACGACACTGGGACATTACCATCTAAAAGACAAAACCATGGCCATCAGACAATCTAATATTGAAAAACTAGGAGACCATCAGAGCTAATAGCCCCAGACAACAGCCATTATGCAAAAAAACATCAACCACAGCTAAGGAGAAATTGACTTTATCGCATGTATTATCAACTTGGGAGCCAGAAACATCACAACTGAAATTGGATCGATTGTTTTGTCCATAGAAATAACATTGTGATGAATGTGTTTGTCTGGACCAAGGCAAGGACTAGGCTAAACAAGATTAAAAGGTGCTAAGCATTGTCCATCCAAACTGAATGTCTCCAGGAAATATGCTTTGATATGTTTGATAAAGTTTTGAAATAAATGGCTAAAACAGTAGAGTCTTGTACTGCAGTTACCAAGGAGAGTCAAGATCCAACCTGATTCATGGACCTATAGCTCGCACGCAACGACCAACTGTGTGGGGAGTTGTGTCAGCCAGATCCAAGGGTATTGGGGCTGAGGTTGAAGATAGTTTAAAGGTAACAACTAAATCCTAAGGGGGTATGAATTGAGGTTTGGGCAGAAACGTGGGGTTTTACCTGTGGTTTTTCGTGGAGGCTTATATTAATAAGTTGTGGTTTTGAGTGTTATGTGGCATGATTACACTAATTTAGAGCTCTTGTATCAGGGCTTTAGGAGTTTTGTTTGTTAATAAACATGTTTATGGTTGAGCCCAAAACCCTGTGCCTGTGTAAGTTTGTCCTTTATAAAATCCTAAAGTCAAGAACTGACACTAAGGGTAACTGGGAGTTTACACCTCTTACACTATATGTGAAATTTGTGCACAATCCAGTACCTTGAATGTAAGTACAGACTCTGGGTTTCAATGTCAAATTTCTTGTACCACTTATCAAAGTCCATAATATACTTTTCCATGGACTGATTGCCTGTTTTTCTTAAATTTCTGAAGTTGACCACTGTAGGCTTTTAACTAATCATTGGTCTTGTAAAATGTATCCAAAAATTGTAATCAAGAGTTAATCCTTCTTCAGTATCAAAGTCACAGACATCCAGTTCGAAAAATACTTTACTTCAATTTCATATCAATGCCAAAGGTTCCTCCCCAATAATGAGGAGCAACCTATGTCCACATTTCCACCTCACTTTTTCATTGCTGACATATGCTTCAGACTCCAAAAAAAGTGGACAAAAGATAAAGAGTTATCCAGACTCGAAACATTAGCTCCCATTTCTCTCCACAGATGGGACATTTGGGCAGCACGGTAGCGCAGTGGGTTAGCCCTGCTGCCTCACGGCGCCGAGGTCCCAGGTTCGATCCCGGCTCTGGGTCACTGTCCGTGTGGAGTTTGCACATTCTCCCCGTGTTTGCGTGGGTTTCGCCCCCATAACCCAAAGATGTGCAGGGTGGGTGGATTGGTTACACTAAATTGCCCCTTAATTGGAAAAAATGAATTGGGTATGCCAAATTTATATTTAAAAAAAAAGGACAGCACGGTAGCACAAGTGGATAGCACTGTGGCTTCACAGCACCAGGGGCCCAGGTTTGATTCCCCGCTGGGTGCACGTTCTCCCCGGGTCTGCGTGGGTTTCCTCCCACAGTCAAAGACGTGCAGGTTAGGTGGATTGGCCATGATAAATTGCCCATAGTGTCCAAAAAGGATAGGCGGGGTTGTTGGGTTACGGGGATGGGGTGGAAGTGAGGGCTTAAGTGGCTCGGTGCAGACTTGACGGGCCGAATGGCTGTATGTATATCTGCACTGTATGTTCTATGTTCTATGTTTTTGGTGTCAGACGTGCTGAGATTGCCCAGTATTTTCTGTTTTTGTTTAAGGATTTGCATCCTGTGTCAGTCATTCTGTACCTGAGGGTGCCAGGAGTACAATATTTCTTTTTTTGTCTTAGACGACAAAGACAAAATCTTCTTATTCAACATCCAATCACCAGATCTCAATGTTCATCCTCTGCTTCCATGTTATAGTCATTGTTTGTAATTTGAGGAAAGGATGAGTCAGTCTGAAAAGACTGAAGCCAGTCTTTTCCTTAATCCTGGTGTATTCCCAAGTCTACAGAGTAAAGACACAGATTTCTATTGTTTCCCCTACAACCAATGTAAACTGATTTTTTAGACACTTGCAATAATCCCGAATCATTCCCCAGTTGGCGGCAATTGCTCTCAATTACAAACTTAAAGCATGGACTCCATAGCAACATGATTCCAACATTAACGCACATTGGCAGAAATGCTGGATAAACTCAGCGGGTCACAGGTCAGCAGATTTCTGGGAAGAACGAGTTAATGTTTTGAGTGTAAATGATCCTACTGCAGAACTGGAGAAAGGTAAAGAATGATATGGTTGGAGAGGGGACTTTTATCAACACATATTGGGGTGACCAAATGCAGACTGAGTGGCCGGGTAACCTCCATTCCTTCCAGAAGGATGACACCAGCTCCCGGTCGCTAATCATTTTAATTCTCCATTCTGTTTCCACTCTGACTTGTCTGTCCATAGAACCTCTGCAATATAGAAGGAGGCCATTCGGCCCATTGAGTCTGCACTAACCCTCCGAAAGAACACCTTACCTGGGCCTACCCTATCCCTATAACCCCAGCTAACCAACACATCTTTGGCAATTTAGCATAGCTAATCCACCTAACCTGCACATCTTTGGACTGTGGGAGGAAACCCACGCAGACACGGGGAGAAAGTACAAACTCCACACTGACAGTCACCCAAGTTGGTAATTGAACCCAGGCGCCTGGCGCTGTGAGGCAGCAGTGCTAACCACTGTGCCACCATGTTGCCTCTCCTTGCCTGTTGCAATGTTCCAGTGACTCTCAATTGAAATTCACAGAACAATACCTCAGCTTTTGACTGGGCACTTTACAGTCTTCTGGCTGATCACGGAATTTTAGATTGTAACATCTGACCTCATATTGTTTTCTTTGCTGGTTTCGTTTGTTATCATTTTTCCCTTATTTCCTTTACTTTGATCGTGGGTAGCAGCGATTCAGGATCCTGCAATCACCCTCCCCTCAGCACATAGTTTTCTTATATGTTCATCACCACTCCCTTTGGTCTTGTCCTCCAAAACCTTTTGTTATTTAATCTCTCCAGAGCTCCACAACATCATAGACCTTCACTTCCCCCCCCCCACCCCCCACCCCCCCCCCCCCCCCCCACCCCCCCCCCCCCCCCCCCCCTCAACACCCTTTCAATTACTCAAAACCTGTTATATTTGGGGTGGCATGGTGACGCAGTGATCTTCACACCTTTGCTTCACAGCTCCAGGGCCCCAGGTTCGATTCCCGGCTGGGGTCACTGTCTGTGTGGAGTCTGCACGTTCTCCCCGTGTGTGCGTGGGTTTCCTCCGGGTGCTCCGGTTTCCTCCCACAAATCCCAAAAGCCATGCTGTTAGGTGAATTTGACATTCTGAATTCTCCCTCAGTGTAACCGAACAGGCACCATAATGTGGCGACAAGAGGCTTTTCACAGTAACTTCATTGCAGTGTTAATGTAAGCCTACTTGTGACACTAATAAAGATTATTATTATTATTGATAGAAAATTGTTAACTGTGTTTTTTGAGCAGTTTCACACAAGCCATCTTTACTACTGGCTTAATTGGTTCTGTAAAGAGTGTACATTGAGTTAATGGGCATGGAAGTGCCATGAGCTGGCATGGAGGGTATGAGAGGCCAATGGGAGGAGTGAGTTGGCATGGACGTTATGTATGAGGGGACAATTGGGTTTGGGTGTGGGGCATGGGTTGGCATGGAGGGTATGAGGAGGAATGGAGTGGGTGGTGAGGGATGGGTTGGCATAATCTGGCATTGAAGGGTCATTGGGGTGATGGTGCCAATGAGTAAGACCTTTTGACCTTGGGTGAGATTCTCTGTCCTTCTCGGTGGTGGGAGTTGCCCTGCCATGGCATGGGCTGGCAGCGGGATCTTCTGGTCCCGCCGCTGGGAATAGGATTTCCTATTGAATCCACCCCACGTTGCTAGGAAACCCATGGGGGGGGGGGGGGGGGGGGGGGCGGGGAGCGGTGTCAGCGGCACAGGAAGATCCGACCAGCATGAATAGCTGGAAGATCTCGCCATCTTATCTTTCAAAACTTTCCCAAGTCCAGACTTTGGTTCATGACTCCTCTGAGAGGTTGAAAATCATGAGTTATGGAGAAGTTGGCTGGCCTTCGCAAAAATTGGAGCGGGCTAGGAAATACCTACTCCACAATGGAGCCTGTCAGTCGTCACTGAAAATTAAGATGCTAGGAGAGAAGTTGGGAACCCCAGAATTGGGTCTGGCCCACCATTTCTAAATGGCCTGTGTCCTTACAACTCCACAGAAATCTGTCCCCTGGTTCGATCACATCTAGTGTCCTGAATATAGTTCTGGGTGTTTTAACTTAGAAAGGAATTGTTGGCCTTGGGAGGAGTGCAGTGCAGATTCACCAGGATGTTACCTCGGTTCCAAGGGTTTAGTTTCATAAAGAGATTTCCAGGCTTGTATTCCCTGGACTACAGAAACTTAAGGGGCGTTGTGATTAAGGTTTTTAGAATTTAGAATGACATTGTTAGGGTGTTTAGAGAGAACCTTTCTGTTATAATAAAAATAAAATACTGCGGATACTGGAAATCTGAAATAAAAACAGAAAATGCTGGGAAGACGCAGCAGGCCCGGCAGCATCTGTGGGGAGAGAAACAAATTAATGGGCACGATTCTCCGGAAAGATTTCTAAGTGTGGCAGCAAGTGGGAAATGCCGGGAGCTTCCAGGTGCTCAGCCCGGCGAGTCCGGCAACGCAATACAACGTTAATTACTCCACTTAATGAGGCCCCACAGGGTTTCACGCCGCACATGAAGGATCCTGATTCACCGAGACTGTGCTCGTCAGCCCCCACACGAACAAGATTGAGAAGCACTTAAACAGCACTTGCACAGCGAAGCCCGCTCAGCTCGCAACCATGGCGTCCAGATGACTGGCCCCAAGGTTTGGAGATGTGGACTTGGAGAGGCTCCTAGATGCGGTTGAGGCCAGGAGGAATGTCCTGTTCCCCGAGGATCCCGGCGGGTGAGCCAATGGGCAGCCAGTGCTGACCGGGATGAAGTGGCAGCGACAGTCAGCTCACAAGACCACTACCCCCTCCCCCAAAACCTTCGCTCCCCATACAACCAGCCCCCCCAACCTTCCAATCTCCCCCAACCCACCCTTCACCCCAACTCACCATCCTACCCTTTCCTTTACCACCCCCCCCCCCACCCCCCCAACCATTCAACCCCACAAACATTCCTTCATGGGGGGCTGGGGGTAACGGGGCTGGTGACGGTCTCTGCTGGGAATGGGGGCACTAATGGGGGTGGGGTCAACCATGCGCGGGTCCTCCATGCCAACCCCTGGACTATGTGTTCCCATTCCGGGGGCAACCCTAGCCCCTGCCTGTCTGCCCAATGACCACTCATAACTTCCACTGATAGAGGAGGCCTCCAGCCTTGCAGTTGAAGGCTGTTGTTAATAGGAAATTGGGGACTGTGGTTAAGTGAGCACATATCCAAAGTGGATCCCCGTGGGTGGACGTGCCATGTGGAATATGGGGCTCATTGCCTAGCATCCCAATCACACCTTGTTGCATGGAGACTGTGCTTGAATACTGCAGGGGGCAGCACAACAAATGCAGCGGTCAACCTTTGATTACCTAAGGGATGGGCCCGAGCCCTAGGCACATGTCCACGGCTGGGTATGTGTGGGCAGGGCATGTTGGGTGGGGATACGGGGGAGGGGCATTGGATTGATGGTCGGCCCCGCATTGCGGAACAAAGAGCCAGGGGCATCATACTGGTTGTAGTGAGCGTATTTTAATGCACCTCGTGGAAGTGTACACCATTGCCGCACTCTCCCGATGAGGCCGTCCCACTATCCCCACGTCCCTCCCCACCCCAACGCACACTCCACCCCTTACCTCACACCCCCCCCCCCCCCCCCCCCCCCCCCACTCCCCCGGTACCCTCTCAGTGATCCCCAACGTGCATGGCAATCATTGCTCTATCGCTACATTTTGGTGTATCCCCAGGATGCACATTAGAAGCAGCAGCTGCTTACCCCATTTCATGGCCTTCGATGCCCCTAATGGGCATCATCTAGGGGCTCTAGGGCCGGAGGGCCCCGGTGCACTTGACAGTGGCAGATGCACAGCTGTGTCACCCTGTTGCGGCTGCTGGCTGCAAGACGCGGCCACATCAGAGGGTGAAACTGAGGGGAGCTTGTGGCCACCATTGCCAGTCCATAGGATGGGTCCGGATTGCCACCCTGCGTACCCTCCTCTCGATCGGTGCCAATTGGGCCCTGGGGTTCACCTCTGGATAGAGCGACAACTGGATTGAGCCCCGGCTGGCTCTGCATCATCTGGCTCTGCTAGGCTTGGCATCTCTCCAATGTCTGCACCATAGTGTTGATGCCCTTGGTGATGCTCCTTAGTGAATGGGTCATGCTCTTGGCACCTTGGCACTGCCCACCTGCGACTGGGTCAAGCTCCGTAGCACCTCGACCAGTCCAATCTGAGAGTGGGACATATCCCTCAGCGCCTGAGCAAGGTCAGCCTGGTACTGGGTCATGACCCTGTTGCATCATACAGTGTTTGGCGCCTGGCGCGATTCTCATTTCTGCCTCTCCCATTATTCACTGGCCTCATTGCACTCTGGCTCGAGCGAAATGAGGACAGAGAATCACGCTCAATGTTTTGAGCCCTTATGACTATTCTTCAGAGGTGGATGTTTATGCTGGTGGGCGAGGCCAGGGCAATGGAAAATAACTTTAAAACCAAAGTCAGGTCTTTTAGGAGAGAAGTTAGGAAACATTTCTTCATACCAAGAGTGACAGAAGTCTGGAACTCTCCCACTCAAAGCACTCCATGTTAGCTTAATCAATAATTTTAAATCTGAGGATATTAATGGATTTGGACAAAGATGATGGATAAATTCAGAAACCTATCAGACCGCATTGAATGGTGAAACAGGCTTGAGAGGTTGAATGGCCGACTCCTGTTCCGGTTACTGAGCTGATGTTGTGCTGGGCAGCACCGTCTCAAGAATAAAAGACCAGTTCCATCTCAGCAAAGCATGCCTTGTGTGTTGTCTGTGCCATTACATTGCAATTTTCTGATTACCACCCGCAAAGTATATAAGAGTAATCAAGAGGCTTATTTCCTGCTTGTTAAACTGCTAAACTGTGGTTATAGCAGCTGAGCTCTCATTTCAGGGTTTAACTGCCCACCACCTTGAAATCATGATAATGCTGATCAAAAAATATTACATATAGGAATAGTAGAACAGATTGCACAAAAAACGCAAAAAAAAACATTCAACAACTAATACTCAAATATCGATCTCCATGATCTGTCAAACCTAGTTCATTGTTTAAACATATATTCCCTCATTTCCTATGCTTTATTTAAAATATAATATCCCCCCACTCTTTCTCTCTCTCTCTGTCTTGCTTTTTCTTCCTGGATTTAATGGGATTACCGATAACCATTTAGATTGGTTAATGTGATAATTCCAATATAATGTGTCCAGGCTGGGATTTAACATTGAATTGGTGACAGTGTCACCATCAAAAACAGTTCCACAGTGTTGGATCAGATTGCAGCGATTTGAAAGCAAGGCATTGACTGATCTTAAACACACCCTCCACTGAATTTCCCTTTGAAGCATGCTATGCACAAAGATACCAAAGTATTTTGAAATGAATAAAATATTGATGTGTTGGGTATGCTGCGTTTACCAGAGCAGTGAGAGAGACAGGCTACCAGCACTTGTAGAAGTACAACTCTATTTTATTTAACTATGAGCTGTTAAACATACTTGCACTGTGGGTCAACGCTATGCTAGGTTGACTGAAGACCTATGGCTAACCTGACCAGACTATACTGCTAGCACATGGTAAATGTTCGTGTTACTGATTACGGGCTCTGGCTGTCTCAGAGGCTGCATCCCGAATGAGCGGGAAAACTAGTGCCCTCTGGCTTTATAGTGGCCGTGTCCTGTCTTGTGATTGGCTGCTGTGTTCTGTGTGTTGATTGGTCTTTCAGTGTGTCAGTCAGTGTCTATCTAGGCACCGTCATATACTTGTGTGTATATTATGACAAATATCATGTTATAGAACTAAATTGTTGTACAAAACTTCATGCCATTGAGAACTGATTGATACAACACAAAATTTCAAAAAATCTAACAATGTATTAATTTCATAAAATAACTATCCTTTGCTTTTTTGGGGTCACATACAGATATCTCCACACAGCTTCAATGGGAATATGAAAGTGAATTGACCCTTGGTGCAAAAGCTGGCTGTTGCTGGTTACCCAACATCTGTCCCAATCATACCAGTGAGGTCTCATAAAACCTTCAGTTCTCGATCCTTTTTCTGATTGCTACCAAGATAGCAGTAACACTAGCTATTTTGCTACATACTTTTATACATTGTTATATTACCCAGTTTTATCTAAAATGCACTGTTAATAACCAATTCAATTACTAGTGAATGCAGAATTTGTCATTAAATGCCACGCTGTTAAATCATTGGATGAACTGAGACAGTCGGCGAGAATGTCTTGCTTATACAACCAGACTTATTGATTGAACAAGTTATATAGGTAATCATCTAATGCAGACAACAAAAAAATCAATACATGGTCCTTATGAAACAATATCTGCAATTAGTTGTGACCACAATAGTGAAAAAGAAACATCCATAGAAAAAGTGAAATAAGTTGTGCAATTTATAGCTTAAATTAGTATGTGTTATTACACCATTCATGAATTGTAAAGGCAATCAAGTGCTTTAAGAGCTGCTACCACTGACATGTTTAAATAATGAATTAGTCACTCATATCCTGTGACACTGCTGAGAAAAGGCACTTCCTTTTGGGAAGAAGTGGAGCTGGAATGGTTATGTATTATTCATTACAAAGTGTGCATGGCTGAAATGATTACTTTGGCAATGGAGTAGAAATTATTCTTTGTTCTTTTGAAAAACTTGGTATGTTTCACTATTGTTTTTCGTCAATTTACAGCTGGTGAAATCTGGATATAAGCAGAATCCTGACAACAGCCTGAAACCATTTCTGAGTCTTAAATGTGCACTGAATGCAGCAGTGGTTACAACCTTTTATTTTGTTCATGCCAACAAATAGCAATTCAATTGTTTTTTGATACAGAGTGGACACTCAGATATCTATTCTACATTTATTTTAATTGCATTTATAAAATTATCCTCTTGCTTTGTTGCTTTTATTTTTGATACAAAAGTTTTAATAGTTAAGATGTTACAGTTGACACCTGGAGGGAGGTTCCTGCCTTGCTGTACTGCTAATGCTCAAGGTGATAATTTATGTTAGAGTTCTTAATTTGGGTTGATATGCATGTAGTAAAAGCCTTGTGGTGTGATTAATATTGAATGATACAGTGTTCTCACAACCACAGTACATTAGATGCTGTTACTCTTCTGGTTGGAACAGAGGCTTTTGGAGAATCAATCGTCTGCTTTTGCATCTGTTACCAAGTACTTTTCAATCCACAGCACTGGAAGCGTATGGTCCCAACTATAACTCAACTTTGCAGGCTTAATGCAGCCGAAAAATATAATAGTGACTGAGTGCAAATGAGACAAAGCAAATCTAATATAAATGTAGCACAGATTAGGACAAATAGTTATCCTTATTTAGTAAATGCCACATGGCATACTTTTGGTTCAAACAACTCAAATATTTTGTGTATTCAAATCATTACACCAACTTCCTCAGCCCTGTGCTACTAGCTCACACCTCTGTAAGCACTTCCTATGTTAGTCACTTAGCTGATTGCATCTGTCACAAAACATGGAATGATCAATTGCAAAATGTGGAAGAAATGCGATAGCTGTATTGCAGATTTTCTTTACATTTTTATGCTGCCCCAGTTGGACATAGTAACTACAGTGACGCTCCAAAATGTCTCAGTAATTCTGAATCACTGCACACTTACTCCTGAGACCCTTTAATTTCAAAACATTACAAATTTCATACAATTGTTCAAAAATTGCAAGCAAAATTAACCACAATACTAATAAAAGATGTATTGAATCAACATAATAATTTCTCACCACATAGAAATGCCTGTGCAGTCCAGTGTTAATGGCACAATGGGTCATGAGTGGTGAGTTGACCAAAGAGTTGACCAAGAGTTCATCTTGCCTGAGATCATGAGGTTAGATCATTTTAGTCAGGGGCTCTGACTTTCAGATATCCCAAATTCAATGAGTGGGGAAATGCCCCTTAGTAGCTGTTGCCAAGTTCCAAAGTAATACTCTGGTAGTGGGGCTTTGCAGAACACTGGTGGTTGTTTGGTTCAACCATATGGATTGCTTGGCCATTTCAGAGAGCAGCTCAGAGTCAATTAAGTTAGTATGGGACTGGAATCACTTAGAGACTAGACTGGGTAAGGACTACAGGTTTTCTACTTTCAAGGACACTAATGAACCAGCTTTTACGACAATACGACAGCTTTATAGTCACTTTGTTACCCCAGGTTTTTATTTCCAAATTCTCGAAGTAAACCTATATTCTGAAACTAAGAACTGAGGTAGGATTTAAACTCACATTCTACTGCATTATTAATGAAGGCATTTGGTTTCACATCCATTTACAATGCTACTGTACCCATAACTGGGCTCCAAAACCACTCTCATAAATCAATATTAATAAATGTTAGAAATATGCAGAGTCTGATTAAAAATAAATTTGTCCTGAAAAGTTGTCATATGAACATTGCATCAAAAATACAGGCAAAACCTGTGCCAACTTAAGAACTTATTTTTCCATGGTGCATCCCCTGATCCCATTCCAAATGGGTGTTGAAGCTAAAATTGTTGAACTGGCGTAAACGCCACATCATTTTGGAAGATATATTTGCATCAGTTCTGGGGTCTTAATGAGCCTACCTTTCAGTGCTGGGATAAGGTTGCGAGAATGCATGATGGAACAATTATCTGAATAGAAATGGCAGTTCAAATAGAGTGAATTCATTCTCCCTGGTCGGAGGATTGGTATTCAGAAGATACAGATTTAAGGTACTTGGTGAAAGAATGAGAGGCGAGATGAGATTTTCTTTTCATGTGATCTGGAAAGCACTGCCTGAAATAGTGATGGAAGCAGGTTTGCCACTAGCCTTCAAAAGGGAATTAGATAAATAATTGAAGAGAAAAAATGCAGGGCTTTGGGAAAAGAGTAGGCATGTAGGGCTAATTGGAAAGCTCTTTCAATAATTGGCACAGGCACATTGGTCCAAATGGGCTCCTCCATGCTGTATGATTCTGTGAAGTTATTTTTTTGTTATTTATTATTTGCAGCATAGAAGGAGGCTATTCGGCCCATCGTGTTTGCACCGGCTCTCAAATGAGTCACCTAGCTAGTCTCATTCCCCAGCCCTATCTCCGTTGCCCTCTAACTTCATCACTTTCAAATATGCAACAAGCTCTGTTTTGAAACCTCCTATGGAATCCACCTCCACCACTCCTCGGGCAGCGCATTCTAAACCCCAACAACTCTCTGAGTAAAGAAGTTTCGCCTCATTTCACTCCTATCTCTCTTGCTGACCATCTTGAAATTGTGGGCCCTCGTCCCTGACATACCAGCTAGTGGAAACAGAATATCCTTCTTTAACGTGTCAAAATTGTTCAGAATTTTGAACACGTCAATAAGACTACCTCTTAATCTTCTCTGCTCCAAGGAGAAAAAACCCAATTTCTGTATTCTTTCTCTGTATATAAATTTCCTCATTCCTGCACTCCCTCCAGGGCTTTAACATGCTTACTTAAATAAGGTGCCCAGAACTGAACACAATACTCCAAGTGTGGTCTGACCAATAATTTGGTGAGGTGTAGCATCACTTCCTTGCTTTCATGCTCTATGACTCTATAAACCCAAAGATGCTATAAGCCTTCTTAACAAATATTTCAACTTGCCAGGTCATCTTCAAACAGTTATGCACTTGAACCCTGAAGTCCCTCTGCTCCTGACTTCCTGCAAAGTTGTACCATTGAGCCTATATTGTCTCCCCATATTTCTTCTACTAAAATGCATGACCTCACATTTTGCTGCATTGAAGTTCACCTACCAGGTGTCTGCCCATTTGGCCAACTTGTCAATGTCCCTCTTAAGTCACTCAGTGTTATCCTCACCGTTCACTATTCTCCCTAGCTTAGTATCATCTGCAAATTTAGAGATTTTGCCCTCAACACCCAATTCTATATCATTTATATAAATCAGAAAAAGCAAGAGTCCCAAAACTGAGCCCTGGGGAACACCACTTTCAACTCGTCTCCAGTCTGAGAAATGCCCATCTACACCTGCCCTCTGTTTCCTATCGCGTAGCCAACTTCTAATCCATGCAGCCAAGGACTCATCAATCCCAAACATTTCTACTTTGCTTACCAACCTGCCATGTGGTACTGTATCAAATGCTTTCTGAAAGTCCAAATATGCAATATCCATGGCACTACCCTCATCCGCTGCCTTTGTCACCTCGTCAAAGAAGTCAATTAAATTTGTCAGACATGACCTGCCCTTGACAAAGCCATGTTGACTGTCTAGTATTAATGTATTTTTCTCTTAATTGTTTATTTATCTCATCCCGTATTACGGCCTCCATTAGTTTTCCCACTATTGATGTCAAGCTGACAGGTCTGTAATTTCCTGGGTTACCCATTGCCCCTTTCTGAAACAAAGGCATCATATTTGTAATTCTCCAGTCCCCCGGGACTAACCCTGTGTTCAGAGAAGCCTGGAAAATTTCTGTCAACGACTCCGCAATATGCTCCCTTACCTCTCTCAGCAATGTATTGTGCATCCTTCTCTACCTGGAGTGCTGCCAGCCTTTTTAGCACCTTTTATTTATCTATCACTATTCAACCCATCTGACTGTACTAGCTCTTTAATTGGAGATGTCTATTCAAACCCTGTTTCCTACCCCATACTCCGTATCCTTTTATATCTTCCCTTTTCAAACAATCATCCAACGCCAATTGAATTGATGTTATAATCTCTGCATCAATGGCTTTTTGTGGTAAAATATTTGATCTTCCAATAGTTCTGTGTTATTTATTTTATTATCATTCCCCCATTTGTTCAGCGAATGATAATAAGGGCATTTGACTTGTTTTGCCAGCGGCAAAGAAAATCAAGCAAAGTGTGAAACTGCCAATTCGCTATCGTCACCTTCATCGAACTATAACAATTAAAATATCCCCATACTGTCTACATCTCCTGTTGTTGATTCACCAACCAATGGAAACAATCTTTTACAGCTTACCTCCTCAAAACCTTTTATAATTAAGAGAATTCTAACAATGACATTGAAGTGTTGGACAATATAGACTTGCAAAGCTAACATATGCCACCAACACTGAAGAAGGTTCAACTCTATTTTATTAACTACTTAAAAAATAATAGACATACGAGAACTGTGGGTTTAAACAATGCTAGTTTAACTAGAGACCTGTGCCTGTCCGAACCAGTTGAATCTCTCAGTACGTGGTGTGAGTCTGTACTAAACTTGATGAGCTCTTGTGCTTCTGAGAGGCAGCATCCAGAATGAGCGGGAAACGTGATGCCCTCTGCCTTTATAGTGTGTGTATTCTAACTGGTGATTGGCTGCGGTGTTTGTGCATGTTGATTGGTCCTAGTGTATGTCCATCAGTATGTGTCTGCACCATGATATACTGTTGTATATTATGACATTCCCCACTTTAAAAAAAATTATTGATGTGAATATGTGGCAATAAATAGTGTGGGTGTGTGAAAAATGTGCCTAAGTGTGAGGTGTTAAGACATATGTACAAGTCTATATACAGGAAACGAGGCTATATACAAGGGAAGGTGCCTGGTGCAGATAATTAATATGCAGTAACTTGAACAAGAACAATGCTATTTACAAACCACTGGAAAACGATTTTAAATGGGAAGGAAACATCTGAGAGTCCACATATTTGCAAAGTTCATAAATTCAGTCTCTGAGGTGGGCGACGAACTTTGGTTGACCGCCTCAAGGGTGGGTCAAAAGCTGGCAGGTCAGGAGCTGGGTGGGCTGCAGCACAGTCAAGGGGAGGCAGAGTGACCGGAAGCTCTACATAGTCCATGGCAGGGTCAGCAGAGGAGCTGTTCGGAGGATCCCGTGATGACTGTGGAACGAGGCAAAGGGCACGCCGATTGCGGCGCCAAATGGATCCGTCCGGTAACCGGACCAGGAAGGAGCAGGGGGCCACCTGCCTGAGAACAACAGCAGGCGCAGACCAGCCACCATCCGGAAGATGGATGCGAACCGTGTCGTGCGGCTGGATATTGGGGAGATCAGCAGCACGTGAGTCGTGTGTCGCTTTTTGCTGCGCCTGAGACGTCTGTATCCTGTGGAACACGGGGACATGATCGAGATTGGGGGTGTGAATCGATGGCACCATCATCCTCAGGGTGCGGTTCATCAGTAACTGTACAGGCGACAGCCCAGTGGAGAGCGGGGTGGAGCGATAGGCTCACAAAGCAAGATGGAAGTCAGAGCCGGCATCAGCAGCCTTGCAGAGCAGCCTCTTGACTATATGAACCCCCTTTTTCGCCTTGCCATTGGGCTGAGGGTACAGGGGACTGGACGTGATGTGTGCGAAGTTGTATTGCCGGGTGAAGCTGGCCCATTCCTGGCTTGTGAAACAGGGGCCATTGTCCGACATCACTGTGAGTGGGATGCCATACTGGGCGAACGTCTCCTTGCACGCCCGAATGACAGCAGAAGAGGTGAGGTCGTGCAACCTGATGACCTCCGGGTAGTTGGAGAAGTAGTCAATGATTAGGACATAGTCCCTGCCCAATGTGTGGAACAGGTCGATGCCCACCTTGGTCCAGGGCGATGTGACCAACTCGTGGGGCATTAGGGTCTCCCGTGGTTGGGCGGGTTGAAAACGCTGGCAGGTGGGGCAGTTGAATACCGCATTGGCGATGTCATCATTAATGCCCGGCCAATAGACAGCTTCACTGGCCCTGCGGCGACATTTTTCCACTCCTAGATGGCCTTCATGCAGTTGCTCTAGGACCAGCTGGCGCATGCTGTGCGGGATCACGATGCGGTCTAACTTTAGGAGAACCCCGTCAACAACCGCCAGATCGTCACGAACATTGTGAAATTGTGGACATTGGCCCTTGAGCCACCCGTCTGTCATTAAGCGCATGACACGCTGCAGAAGGGGGTCAGCCGCTGTCTCGCGGCGAATTTGTACCAGGCGTGTGTGGTAGTATGACTAGAGGTACTACGGTACCTGGCAATGTGAGCTACCATTGGTGGAGAAGGCTCGCTGCTCATTGGCCCAAGTGTTTGCTTTTCATTGGTCGGGACGTAAGGTAGCTCCGCCCAATGAGGCGGGGTATAAGAACCCGTGTTTCCCAGCAGCCATCATTCTTTCTGTACTCGAGCTGCTGGGGAAACATCTTGTAGATTAAAGCCTTCAATTCGGACTACTTCTTCGTTTCAGTAGTTATTGATCGCGCATCAATTTAATCTACAAGTTTTTAAAGGATGGAGCTCCGCATCAAGCCAGAGTGTCTATGACTCAACCCCCATGCAGCTAATGCAGCAGCCACATTCAAGCACTGGCTGGCTTGTTTTAATAGCTACCTCAGCATGGCGGAAAACGTACCGACGAGGGAGCAGAAGCTACATATCTTCCACTCATGCGTTGGCACCGCCATCTACACGTTCATCGAGGACACGACCGACTACGACTCTGCCATGGAACTGCTTAAAGGACACTTCATCCGGCCGGTAAATCAAGTTTACGCTCGGCAGTTGCTGGCTACGAGGCAGCAAATCCCTGGTGAGCCGCTAGACGATTTTTACCGTGCGCTCCTTGTACTGGGGAGGAACTGCGGCTGCCCTCAAGTTTCTGCTAATGAGCACACTGAACTCCTCATCCGAGACGCCTTTGTTGTGGGCATGCAGTCCCCACAAATCCGCCAGAGACTGTTAGAAAGGGAAACTTTGAGCCTCACGGAGGCACGGGCCTTCGCAAACTCTCTAGATGTTGCGAACAGAAACACCCGTTCATACACCCCCGACCGCGCGGCGGTCCCCTGGGCAGCATGGAATTTAGCTTCCCTTTCCCCTATGGACTCGGAGTCGCCCCAGGCCTGTGCTGCAAGACGCCCTGGAAACCCCGCTGGGCTCCGTTGTTATTTTTGTGGACAGGCAAAACACCCCCGACAGCATTGCCCAGCCCGATCGGCAATGTGCAAGGGCTGCGGGAAGAAGGGCCATTTTCTGTCCATTTGCCAGGCCAAGGTGGTCGCTGTGGTCCCGGGCAGCGGCTGCGGGACAACAATCTGTCTCTCTCCAAGGGCCCATGCAGCCCGTGAACTTCTCTGCCCCATCCCCCAATGCCACGTGCTGCCTCTGGGCGCCACCATCGTGTGTTTCCGACGCCACGTGAGGGGGATAGGCGCCGCCATTTTGTCCATCCCCTGCCATGTGCAAACAGTGGGCACCGCCATCTTGGATCGACTCCGAAGACCCTGGCGTGGGTGACTACTCACCACCCGATGACGACTCCGATCTTCTGCCATGACTCGCTTCAGTCACCTTGGACCAGTCTCGACCCCGCACCCTCTCTACGGCGACGACGAAGGTCCTGCTCAACGGGCACGAAACGACCTGCCTGCTGGACTCCAAGAGCACGGAAAGTTTCATACAGCCTGCCACGGTAAGACACTGTGCTCTCCCTGTCTACCCCGTAAAGCAAAAAATCGCCCTGGCCTCTGGCTCCCATTCGATTGAGATCACGGGGTATTGTATTACCGACCTCACGGTCCAGGGGAGGGAGTTTAAAAATTACAGGCTCTCCGTCCTCCCCCACCTCTGCGCGGCCGCACTTCTGGGGTTAGACTTCCAGTGTAACCTCCAGAGCCTAACTTTTAAATTCAGAGGCCCTATAACTCCCCTCACTGTCTGCAGCCTCGTGACCCTCAAGGTCGATCCACCGTCCTTGTTTGCAAACCTCACCCCGGACTGCAAACCTGTCGCCACCAGGAGCAGACGATACAGTGCCCAGGACCGGGCCTTCATCAGGTCCGAGGTCCAACGGCTTATGAAGGAAGGGGTCATCGAGGCTAGTAACAGCCCCTTGCGAGCACAGGTTCTGGTGGTAAAGACCGGGGAGAAGAATAGGATGGTCATAGACTACAGTCAGACCATCAATAGGTTTATGCAGCTGGATGCGTACCCTCTCCCCCATATATCCGACCTGGTCAACAGGATCGCACAGTACAAGGTCTTCTCCACGGTAGACCTGAAGTCGGCCTACCACCAGCTCCCCATCCGCATGAGCGATCGCCAGTACACTGCTTTCGAGGCGGACGAGCGGCTCTACCATTTTTTAAGGGTTCCCTTCAGTGTCACAAACGGGGTCTCGGTCTTCCAACGAGAGATGGACCGAATGGTCGACCGATAAGGTTTACGGGCAACCTTCCCGTATCTCGATAATATCACCATCTGCGGCCACGATCAGCAGGACCACGACACCAATCTCCGCAAATTCCTCCAAACCGCAAAACTCCTGAATCTGACCTATAACAAAGAAAAATGCATGTTCAGCACTGACCGCCTAGCCATCCTCGGCTATGTAGTGTGAAATGGAGTGATAGGCCCTGACCCGGAACGCATGCGTCCCCTTATGGAGCTCCCCCTCCCCCACTGCTCCAAGGCCCTGAAGCGCTGCCTCGGGTTTTTCTCTTATTACGCTCAGTGGGTCCCCAACTATGCCGACAAAGCCCGTCCTCTCATCCAAACAACCACTTTCCCCCTGTCGACGGAGGCCCGCCAGGCCTTCAGCTGCATCAAAGCGGATATCGCAACGGCCACGATGCGCGCTATCGATGAGTCCCTCCCCTTCCAAGTCGAGAGTGACGCGTTTGACGTAGCTCTGGCAGCCACCCTCAACCAAGCAGGCAGACCCGTGGCCTTCTTCTCCCGCACACTCCATGCTTCTGAAATCCGCCACTCCTCGGTCGAGAAGGAAGCACAGGCCATAGTAGAAGCTGTGCGACATTGGGGGCATTACCTGGCCGGCAGGAGGTTCACCTTCCTCACAGACCAACGGTCGTTGGCCTTTATGTTTGACAATGCACAGCGGGGCAAGATTAAAAACGACAAGATCTTGCGGTGGAGGATCGAGTTATGCACCTACAACTACGACATCTTGTACCGTCCCGGGAAGCTAAACGAGCCTCCCGATGCCCTGTCCCGCGGCACCTATGCCAACGCACAAGTGGACCGCCTCCGGGCCCTCCACGAGGACCTCTGCCACCCGGGGGTGACCCGCTTCTTTCATTTTGTGAAGACCTGCAACCTGCCCTACTCCATCGAGGAGGTCAGGACTGTCATTAGGGACTGCCACATCTGCACGGAGTGCAAGCCGCACTTCTACTGCCCCGAAAAAGCGCATCTGATAAAGGCTTCCTGTCCCTTTGAATGCCTCAGCAAGGACTTCAAAGGTCCCCTCCCTTCTACCAACCACAACACGAACTTCTTCAACGTGATTGACGAGTACTCCCGTTTCCCGTTCGCCATCCCCTGCCCCGACATGACCAGAACCACCATCGTAAAAGCCCTCCACAGCATTTTCTCCCTGTTCGGATTCCCCGCCTACATACACAGTGATAGGGGGTCCTCCTTTATGAGTGACGAACTGCATCAATTCCTGCTCAGCAAGGGCATTGCCTCAAGCAGGACGACCAGTTATTTTTTTATTTTTTATTTTTTAATAAATTTAGAGTACCCAATTATTTTTTCCAATTAAGGGGCAATTTAGCGTGGCCAATCCACCTAACCTGCACATCTTTGGGTTATGGGGGCAAAACCCACGCAGACACGGGGAGAATGTGCAAACTCCACACAGACAGTGACCCAGGGCCGGGATTCAAACCCGGGTCCTCAGCACCGTAGGCAGCAATGCTAACCACTGTGCCACCGTGCTGCCCTAGGACGACAAGTTATAACCCTCGGAGTAACGGACAAGGTCGAGAGGGAGAACGGTACGGGCTGGAAAACCATCATACTGGCCCTACGGTCCAAAAATCTCCCAGTCTCCCGCTGGCAGGAGGTCCTCCCAGACGCCCTCCACTCCATCCGGTCGCTACTCTGCACTTCTACAAATCAAACTCCTCACGAACGCCTTCTTGTCTTCCCCAGGAAGTCTTCCTCAGGGACCCCGCTCCCAACCTGGCTGGCAGCCCCCGGGCCCATCCTGCTCCGGAAACACGTGCGGACGCACAAATCGGACCCGTTGGTCGAGAGGGTCCAGCTGCTCCACGCTAACCCGCAAAATGCGTATGTGGAGTAACCCGACGGCACCCCTGCCACCCGCCGGATCCCCGCGGGCACCCTGCACCCGCACGGTGCACCCACCGGATCCCCGCCATCGCCCTCATCACCAGCCGCAGCCCCCCCCCCCAAACCACAACTGCTCCCTGCAGGTGCTCCCCTCCCTGGCCTGCCAACCCGCTCACCTGTGCCACCTGGAGGACTAGACGCCCCCCCACGGCCCGGCCCTCACCAGCTCCATCTAGGGGTGTTGAAACCTCCACGAGGACCGGATCATCGGTCCCGGAGTCATGGACGCCTGCATCCCCATCAACATCTCCGACGAATCTCCGTCGGTCGCTGAGGACATCCAAGGCCCCCGATCGTCTGATCGAGTCGATATGAACTCTTAATGGATTTTTTTTTTCTCTCTGTCTCTGTAAATAGTTGCCTTGTTGATAACACAATTCCTGATGCTGTACATAGTTACGGGTCAGTGGGCAGCCGCCGTTGGAGAGAGGTATAGTCCCATATCACTAGTCATACTACCAGTAAATTGTCCCACCCGCACCGGACTACCAGTCATGGCTGGACGCCCAAGCACCCCCCCAACCCCCACCCCCAGTTCCTTTCTCAACAAGGAGTGAATGTGGTAGTATGACTAGAGGTACTATGGTTCCTGGGATTGTGAGCATTGGTGGAGAAGGCTCGCTGCTCATTGGCCCAAGTGTTTGCTTTTCATTGGTCGGGATGTAAGGTAGCTCCGCCCAATGAGGCGGGGTATAAGAACCCGTGTTTCCCAGCAGCCATCCTTCTTTCTGTACTCACGCTGCTGGGGAAATATCTTGTAGATTAAAGCATTCAATTCGGACTACTCCTTTGTTTCAGTAGTTATTGATCGCGCATCAGCGTGCATCCGATGCTGGCAAGTGGGAGGCTGCGAACTGAACTAGAGTGTCGACTTGGCAGACGGACCCTTCATGATCACATGGAGTGGTGACCGACCTAGAGAGGGCGTCGGCAACAAGGTCTTTGCCAGGGGTATAAACGAGTTGGAAGTCATACCTCCGTAGTTTGAGTAGGATGCGTTGGAGACGAGGCGTCATATCATTCAAGTCCTTTTGTATTATGTTGACGAGTGGACGATGGTCGGTTTCAACAGTGAACTGCGGAAGTCCATATACGTAGTCGTGGAACTTCACAACACCGGTCAGAAGGCCGAGGCACTCCTTCTCAATTTGCACGTAGCGCTGTTCCGTGGGGGTCATTGCCCGTGACGCATACGCAACGGTGGCCCATGGCGAAGCCTCATCACGTTGCAGGAGCACGGCTCCAATCCCAGACTGACTGGCATCTGTAGAGATTTTAATCTCTTTGTTCGGGTCGAAAAAAGCCAGCACTGGGGCCATGGAAAGCTTGGCCTTCAGCTGTACAATTTAGCACAGCCAATCCACCTAACCTGCACATTCTATTTGTTTTTAGTAGCTAATCGGACACCAGAGGGCCTAAGGTCACAACATTTCTCAGCCGTAAAACTTTCATGCTGCGAGATAAACTGTTCACCAAGCACCAAACTAGGAGACAAGTGCTTCAATGAATTAATGAAAATTTTATCGAAACAGTTTTCTTCTAAACAGCTTTAGTTTGCAGAAAGGTTCTGATTGCACCACCATAATCAGGATGAACGTGAAAGCAATTTACTTTTTGCCATCTTTAAGTAGATTAGCTAGATATTGTGAATTCGGTACAACAATTGATGATACTCTTCGAGACAGGCTGGTTTGTGAGTACGAACTTAAGCAATTCAGTGGAAGATGTTTACTGTAAGTGATTTAACTCTAATAGTTGCTGTGGAAGTTGTCACGTATATGGAACTTGCAACATGAGAAGCTTTGTAGATAGGGGCTGGAGCGAAGTTCCAAAATGGATATCACAAGGAACTGGGCAGCAAAGGTGCATCCATATCACCGTTGCACACAGGTCTGACACTCAGTGGGAAATGTTGGAGCAAATCGAATACACGCAAGAACTGCGTCAAGGAGGACCATATTGCCAATGCACGTTGGATTCAGAAAACCTCTCCTACACCAAGAAGGTGCAAGAAAAACAACACAAGTAAACAATCTAGTTGTGTCTACAAATTAGTGGATGAATCTCAAGACAGCGAACTGAGCTACCGCAAGAGCTTAAGTTAGTTGCCTTGACAATGCAGGACAACATTTTTGGGCATATCCAAAACTTGAAGGTCATGAAATAAAATGGACGTGGATACGGATGCAGCAGTATCATTAATACCTGACACAATTTATGATCAAAAGCTGAGGCAAATGGGCAGATATCTCCTGCCTGATGGAAGACATTGGAAGAGAGAATAACCCGGGTGGGAGGGGTCTTTGATCATGCTGCCCATTTTCTCAAGGCAGCGGGAGGTGTAAACAGAGTCAATGATGGGAGGTGGGATTGTGTGATAGACTGGGCTGTGTTCACAAATCTCTATAGTTTCTTATGGTCTTGGGCCAAGTAGTTGCCACACCAGGCTGTGACGCATCCAGATAGGATGCTTTCTATGGCGCATGTGTAAAAAGTGATAAGAGTCAATGCAGACAAATTTCCTTAGTTTCCTGAGAAAGTGTAGTCGCTGCTGTGCATTCTTGTCGTGACCTCGATGTTGGTGGACCAAGATTTCTTATTAGTTCTACATTGTTGTCTTCTTTTGTTCAAAAGGAAAGGGAGTGCAAAGAGAAAGAAAAGGAAAGGAAAGGTTTAGGATTATTAGAAAAGTACCAATTTCTGAATCACTAACTTAAAACTACATATTTATCCAGGGGTGAATGATTTGATATTTCTACCTTTAATCCAGTCCCAAGGACAAAATGTCTCATTATAGAGAAGAGCTGCACTAGAATCAATGCATGGTTCCCGTACCATATGTTTCCTCACTATCGATTGCTGTTTACCAATAAAAGTAATGTTGCAAGAGACTGAAAATTTCAATACAACAGAAGGTTCAAGAATTAATCCCATTTATTTTCTATAATGAAGTTTTTATGACTTCATTAGAGAGCATTCCAAATCATTCTTTTACCGCTCATAGCTTAAACTGATTGTTCACTTTGTCAATGGGAACCACAGCATAGTTCTATCATTCTTTAACACGATTTTCCCAATGCTACTAATAGTTTACACCAATAACAGAGGTTAAATTAATGAAGTGATTCTGGCTACCAAAAATCTAACTTTTCTTTAATTGACTTAATTCTCGGGAAGAGCACATCCCTTGATGCTGCATGAAGGGCGGCACGGTAGCAGTGTCCACTCGTAACTGACCCTTCAAATAAGGGGAGCAGCTATTCCTGACCCACACTGTCCATGCCCTTCATAATCTCGTACACCTCGATCAGGTCGCCCCTTAGTCGTCTCTGCTCCAGCGAAAACAATGCAAGCCTATCCAACCTCTTCATATGGGCAACACTGTAGCACAGTGGTTAGCACTGTTGCTCCACAGCGTCAGGGTCCGAGGTTCGATTCCCAGCTTGGGCCACTGTCTCTGCGGGGTCTGCATGTTCACCCTGTGTCTGCATGGATTCCCTCCGGGTGCTCCGGTTTCCTCCCACAAGTCCTGAAAGACGTGCTATTAGGTATTTTGGATATTCCGAATTCTCCCTCTGAGTAACCGAACAGGCTCTGGAATGTGGCAACCAGGGGCTTTCCACAGTATCTTCATTGCAGTGTCAATGTAAGCCTACTTGTGACAATAAAGATTATTAAATTATTATAAGGTGCTGGTGGGCCTTCTTGAATTCTGAAGTGCATGTAACCGAATAGCTTGTTAGAAAATATCAATAACGTTTAAGAGTCATAGTGTTGCAATGGGATTTGAGTCACATAAGGCCAAAGCATGTATGGGTTTCTTTCATATCAATAATTTAGACATCAGAGAATCATTTGGACAGCTTCCTGGGCACTTTTACTGATACCAGGATTAGACTTGAAAATTATTTTGAAACTGAATTCAACTTCTCAAACTGTATGTATTGAATGTATTTCTCTGTAGGTTTGTTAGACCAGACCCCTGGATTACCAGGCCAGTAACACAATGGCCACTTCAGCGTAAAATATGCTTTTCACTTCGACTGAATTGTTCATTTTGAGATCCAAGTAATGTGCAAATAGGATACAACAAACAATGATGATTTCAGGTCTACATCAAATAGAAAACTTTGGAGCTGATTAAGCTGAGAGTTTTGTTTTGATCTTCTGCAGTACATAGTCTACATAAATTGCTATAACCCATTTGTGATATCATATTGATTCCCACTGAAGAATACCATTTGTAATTTTATTTATTCATTCACGGGACGTGGGCATCACAGGAAAACCAGTATTTATTGCCCCTCACTAATTTCTCTTGAGAAAGTGGTGGTGAGCCACCTGTTTGACAGCTGTGTGGTCCTTGAGGTGAAGGTACTCCCACAATGCTGTTCATAGAGAACCACAGGTTTTGGCCTTCCAGTGATTAAGGAATAGTGGTATGTTAGTAAGTCCAGATGGTGTGTGACTTGGACAGAAACTTTTAGGTAGTGATGTTCCCATGCACCTAGATTGTAAGAAATAGGGGCAGGAGTAGGTCATTCAACCTATCGAGCCCACTCTGCCACTCAATAAAATATTGGCTGATCTGATTGTGGCTCTAACTCAACTTTCTTTCCTCCTCCCCTTTCCTCCCCATTGCTCCATGGCCCCAAAATCTGTCTTCCTCAGCCTTAAAGAAACTGAATGGTCCAGCTTCCACTGCTCTCTGTGCAAGAGAATTAGAATATAGAACACTACAGCGCAGTACGGGCCCTTCGGCCCTCGATGTTGCGCCGAATCTGAAAACTAATTACCTTCTGAGAGGAAAAATTCCCCCTTGACTCTGTCTCCTATGGAAGATCCTTGACTCTGTCTCCTATGGAAGATCCTTGACTCTGTCTCCTATAAACGATCCTTGACTCTGTCTCAAATGGAAGATCCTTGACTCTGTCTCAAATGGAAGATCCTTGACTCTGTCTTCTATGGAAGATCCTTGACTCTGTCTCCTATGGAAGATCCTTGACTCTGTCTCAAATGGAAGATCCTTGGCTCTGTCTTCTATGGAAGATCCTTGACTCTGTCTCCTATGGAAGATCCTTGACTCTGTCTCAAATGGAAGATCCTTGACTCTGTCTTCTATGGAAGATCCTTGACTCTGTCTCCTATGGAAGATCCTTGACTCTGTCTCAAATGGAAGACTCCTTATGTTTAAACCCTGCCCTCGTTCTAGATTCCCCCATGAGGAAAACATTCTTTCAGCATCTACCCTATCAAACCATTAAAAATCTTATTTAGATCACTTCTCATTCTTACAAACTCCAGTGATTATAGACACAACCTGTTAAACCTTTCCTCGTAAGACAAACCCCGTATCTCAGGAATCAGTCGAGTGAAACCTCTCTGAACTGCTTCCAATGCGAGTATATCTCTTAAGTAAAGAGACCAAAACTGTACACAGTATTGTAGATGTGGTCTCACCAATGCCATGTGCAGTTGTAGAAAGACTTCCATACTTTTATACTCCAGCCGCCTTGCAATAAATTTCATTTGCTTCTATAATTACTTGCTTCCTTCGATACTAACTTTTGTGATTCACAAGGACACCCAGGTCCCTCTCTATGGCAGAATACTTCAGCCTCCTTACATTTAAATAATATTCTGCTTTTCTATTCTTCCTCTCAATGTATCTCATATTTTCCCACATTTCTACTCTGGCAAATGTTTGCCTACTCTCTTAACGTTTCTGTCACCCTTTGTAGATTTTTTGTATCGTCTTCACAACTTACTTTCCTACTATATTTGTATCATCGGCCTCTTTAGTTGCATAAAAATTCTGGCCTTACTGTTTATTCCAGATTTTTACTAAATTAATGAACTGAATTTGTATTTTTATACATATAGTTAATCTATATTTTGCTTTATTAGAGAGTATTCCTTGACTCAGCACTTGTCCAGCAATACTGATTCCACACACAAATTCTTTCAATTGTGGACAAGGTCCAGATGGACACATACTTTTTCAACATATTTTCAAGCATTGGTGTCAATCTTGTAGTAGTGGGCCCACGTTTTGAAGAGTCATGTGACCCAATCAGCCAGTCGGGGCTTAGCGCGCTGATTGCAGTGGCTGAGTGGGGGCTTTCCCAGGCAGAATCGATCCTGCAGCGTATCCTCGCAATCTGTATATAGTTATTCTCATAAATACTTTGCTGGTCGTCGATCACACAGACATCACACTTGTCCCACAAGCTGATTATCTATTGGGCACACTTTCATGAATATGTATATCTGAAACTGTATCCCTGAAGCTAACATTGCATTAGGAAGTATTCATTGTTTATGGTTACCAGTTGGTATAGAGCCAGAGATTAAGATAGAAATATATTGATCCCATCTCCATTATGACAACCCAAATATCCTGTTGGTTCTTTTGTGCAATTCTTCATGTCACAGTTGACTCCCTTCAATAAATGTCATCTGAAAACCCTCTAGAATTTGGTCAAATGATCGAGAATCCTAACAATATTTTTCTCGCACTATAGTTTCCAAAAACAATATGAACAACCACATACAATGTGGGTCTTCCTCACTGATACAATTTCTGGCTATATATAAAAGATGAATATTTTTTAAACAAATAAACTGAAAAAAACAGAAATGTTGTTCTGTTTAAATTCTATTTCCTTTGCCTGAAACCATTGCCAAAAGACTGCACTCAGTATAAATGTCAAAACTGAACATTAACCTGCTCCATTGCAGATTGGTTAGGAAATTTAAAATGTTTGGGATTGATGGGTCCTTGGCAGCATAGATTAGATTAGAAGGTGGCTGCATGATAGAAAACAGAAGGTAGGTGTAGATGGGCATTTCTCAGACTGGAGGCAAGTTGAAAATGGTGTTCCAGGGCTCAGTGTTTGGACCCTTGCTTTTTCTGATTTATATAAATGATTTAGAGATGGGTAAAATCTCTAAATTTGCAGATGATACGAAGCTAGGGAGAATAGTGAATTGTGAGGATGACAATGAGCGACTTCAAACGGACATTGACAAGTTGGCCAAATGGGCAGACACCTGGTTGATGAATTTCAATGCAGCGAAATGTGAGGTAATGTATTTTGGAAGAAAAAACATGGGGAGACAATATAGGCTCAATGGTACAACTTTGAGGGGAGTACATGAGCAGAGGGACCTCGGGATTTGAGTACATAATTCTCTGAAGGTGGTTAGGGAAACTGAAACAGTTGTTAAGAATGCTTATAGGATCATTGGGTTTATAAATAGTGGCAAGAGTATAAAAACAAGGAAGTGATGCTCGACCACTACAAATCATTGGTCAGACCATATTTGGAATATTGTGTTCAGTTCTGTGCACCTTATTTAAGTAAGCATGTTAAAGCTCAAGAGAAAGTGCTGAGGAAATTTATTAGAATGCTACCAGGAATGAGGAATTTTAGATTAGACAAGGAAAGATTAGAATAATTGGGCTTGTTCTCCTTGGAGTAGAGAAGATTAATAGATGACCTTACTGAGGAGTTCAAAATTCTGAACAATTTTGACAGGGTAAAGAAGAATATTCTGTTTCCACTAGTTGGTAGGTCAATTTCAAGATGGTCAACACGAGAGCTAGGAGTGAAATGAGGAGAAATTTCTTTCCTTATAGAGTTGTGGTTTGGAATGTGCTGCCTGGGAGAGTGATGGAGGCGGATTTCACAGATTTCAAAGGAGACCTGGATATGTATTTGAAAGTGATGAACTTAGAGGGCTACAGGGATAGGGCTTGGGAACGGGATTGCTAGGTTGCTCTTTTGGGAACTGATGCAGACACAATGGACCGAATGGCCTCCTTCTGTGCTGAAAAATTCTCTGAATCTCCTATCACAAATAACAGATAAAAACAAAGCAATAGTAAATGTCCCTTTATAAGGAGTACCCCCTCTCCCGCAAAAGAAAAACTTGCACCAAATCTCATTTTTGTACCCGTGACATCAGGATTTTCAAGAAACCTTTCTACGTAAGTGTGCCTATTTCAAAGTGCCGCATGTTTCAGTAGAACTGCCAGAAACAGACCTTTCTGCTTGCTATTCAATGAAGTACTCACCTTGAATTCTTATGATCACTGGATCTATATGGATGCAAGCCTCCCTTGATTTACATTTTTAGGATTTTGAGTAGGGAAGATTTTCAGCCCTTCCTGCAAAAGGCATCTTCCGATCCCACCAATGGCACCCCCCCCCCCCCCCCACCGCGGTGTGTTCCCCGTCAGTGGAGGGTACGGGGCATGCAGAAACCCACAGACATCGGATGGGGGGGCGTCAGAAAATCCCGTCGCCAATGTAGGCCACCTCTGCCGCCAGAAATACACCATAGCAGAGCTGGAAAATCCCGCCTCAGTGTTCACTTGGGGGTGGAGGGTAGGCGGTGGCTGGGTCAGGTGGTCAGAAGGGGAGGGGGTCAAGGGCTTGGGAGAAGCTGGGTTTTGGAGGTACGTCAAGGAGTCTGGAGGGGTAGTCAGGTTGTGGGTAGTCATGTTTGAAGTGATGTATCGAACTCGGGTTCAAATTCCACCATGGTAGATGCTGAAATTCAATTAAAAATAAATCTGGAATTAACAGTCTAATGATGATTGTGAAGCAATTGTCGATTGTCATAAAACACCCATCTGGTTCACTAATATCCTTTAGGGAAGGAAATCTGCTGCCCGTATCTGGTCTGGCCTACATGTGATTCCAGCCATAGTCATAGTTGGGTGCTCTGGGAAGGACAACCAGGGGTGAAGGGGGGTAAACCAGGAGAGTAATCAGGGATTGGGTCTGTTGAAGGGGGGGGGGGGGCTCATGATAAGTAGTCGGGCGTTGAGTGTAGTCAATGGGTGAAATAGTTAGGGGGGTGGGGAGTGGGGGGGTAGTCGGGGGCGAGTGGTAGTCGGTTGGTGCAGTGAGAGGTCAGGATGGGGTTTCGGTATTTATCTTTCCAAGGAGTTAGAACTGGTTTTAGTACTTATAACCTTTTCTGGGTAACTATTCTGCTAAAAGAGTCTGAACCATCCAAAGTCTCCAACTTTAAATTGGTGTTTTGGAGGGTTCCAGATGCATCATGATTGCCCAATCAAAGTTGAAACTTCCCAGGGAATTCCCATGCAATACATACTTGGGGATCTACAACGGGTCCTCCAGCGCATCTTCCAGGATACTCCAGTGATCTGGGGCATAGTGATGTAACTATAGTTTACTGAGGAAGATGGTTTGAGTAAGCTGTGTTCCAAAGAAGTTATTGTTCCCTCAGCCACTAACTGCATCAAGACTTCAAACTAACCCTCACATGTGTACATTCCATGTCTTTGGTCATCAAGTACCTCACAGCCCTAAATTTCTATTGGTGGGTTTCTCCATCCAACCGCACCAGATTTCTCTTGTGGCACACTGTCGGTATTCTCTGTTTCAACGACAGGTCAATGGGTTTCCCATTGTGGGGCAGCCCCACTCAGTCGGGAAACCCCCTGGCTGCCGGAAAATGGAGAATCCCGATGGCGGAGACTTCAGCCCTATGCCTTCGGGTCATTCCAGTCATCAGCTGGGGACAGCAAATTTCAACTGCACACTCTTACATAAAACAGGTGAGTGACACCCTGTTCGGCAAGTCTATTAACTTCATTCCAGTGGGTCTAGGCTGTTTGCTTTTCAACCATAGCAGGCTTTTCACAATGGCACACTTGTAACATCAAGGCACTTCCCTACAAGGGGCCAACCTACATGAATCGAAAATAATTTATTCACTTAATGGACATCATGATGGTGGATTCCTGTCTTCCCAAAATTCACTATAATGCAGTAGTTAATCGTCTATTCTTTATCAGAGCACCAAGTGTACGATAGCTGCTTGAGGAAGACACAATATTGTTTCATTACCTGGTGGCTGACACCATTTGTTGGCAGAAGGAAGAAGCAACTAAAGCCATGTCAACATAACAACTATCAATAAACAACTCATTGGCGTCTGTTATGACCGAGTCCACAGGAATGAGTAAATTTTTCTCTTTTCCACTCCTGAAGTTCGTTATAACACAGTTTGAATTAATGAAAAGTTGGCATTTTCCAATTCCATATGTACTTGACTGCATGGAAACCTATATGAAGAAAACTATATCAAGTGGTTAGCACTGCTGCCTCACAGCACCAGGGACCCAGGTTAAATTCTGGCCTTGGGTGACTGTGTGAAATTTGCACATTCACCCCGTGTCTGCATGGGTTGCCTCCGGGTGCTCCAGTTTTATCCCACATTCCAAAGATGCACAGGTTAGCTGGATTGACCATGTTAAATTGCCCCTTAGTGCCCAAAGATGTGCAGGTTAGTTGGGGTTACGGGGATAGGGTGGGGGAGTGGGCCTAGGTAGGTTCCTCTTCCAGAGGGCTGGTGCAGTCACGATGGGCCGAATGGCTGCCCTGTAGGAATTCTAAATGAACCAGCCAGATCACTTGAGTTAACAAGTAAGGAGTTAGTTTTATTATTAAAAACTGACTCAGGTAATAGTATCAGTCTTATTAAAAAGGTAAAAACATGTCCAAAATCCAGTGCCTTATGCACACACCCACATCAGCCTGCTGAAGAGAACAAGTTACAGGGTGGAGAAGGGGAAACTGATAAGAGTTAAAACTGGTAAGGAAAAAAAAGAAATACATGTTCCATCATTCCTTTGGTGGTCTTGAAATCCCAGTGGTATTGCAGTCGATGTAAGCGGGTTATTTTTCTGGAGACAATGGCTGGGATTTTCCAGACTCTTGCGGTGAGTTTTCCAGCGGCAGAGGTGGCTCACCATTGGCATCTTTCGGCCCCAAGTCTATGGCGCTTTTCATGGCTGAGGAATACACTATGAGGGGTCGCCTGCAGCGGGACTAAAAGATCCCCCTGGCGGGAAGGGCCAGAAAATCCCTCCCTGTCTCTTTTAAACTATAATTTATCTTTGGATGCTATGACACTTGGGGTTCCTTTGAACTTTGTTGAAATTCTCAACCTCTATGATCTATTCCAACTTGAGAATCGTAGGGCGAGAGAGAAGATGTTACATTCCGTAGTCTTCTTCTGGATGTTACTTGTCCTTTCCACAGATACTTTTCTTGCTGTGACAAACAGAAAAATTTATCATCATAGCTTTTCACAATTGAAGTTCCAATCCTGTGACACTGGCCATTTCCACAGAATGGATAAATCCATAGTAATGAAGGGACTTCTATTCCTATTGTCAAATCTATGAAGATGCCATCAAAACAAAAAGAAGGTCCTTACTCCCGCCCCCCCACATTATGAGATTTGTTAGTCCTTATTTGTTCCTGGCCGTTTCTGAAGCCATGAGGCCGGGATTCTCCCTTTTGGGGACTAAGTCCACATGCCCACCAGAAAATGGGCAAGCATCATTCCGGACTTTTTCCTCGAAAGTCCGGGGTGATTCTCCATTTCCCAGTGGGCTAGTAGAGCCCCGGCGTGCGTCTCATAGCTCTGGCTGCTGACAGAGCCCTGCTGGCCACACCGTGGCCACCACAAGCGGGTCCGTGCATGCGCACGGTGGCCCATTTTGGCACTGCAGACATGGCAGAGCCACACAACGCGCCCGTGCAGAGGAAGGTAGGTCTCCCCCAGATCGCGATGGCCCGCCGGTTGGTGGGCCCTGATCGCGGACCTGGCCACCACTGAGGCCCCACCCAGAGTCAGATTCCTCCTCGCACCCCAGCAGGACCGCCACCGCGGGTCCGAGCTCCCGCCGGGTGGTACCAGATGTAAACCACGCCGGCAGGAGTTCGGCCAGTCGCCCGCAAAGAATCGCTGCGTGGGCCTATTTCAGCGGCCCCCAGTTGGCACCACGGTGACCGTGTCGGTGCAATTGGCACCGATTCTCTTGATGCCAGAGAATTGACGGCCCGATGTCGGAGCGGTGTGGCGGGAATTTCCTGTGCCCCCGGCGATTCTCCGACCCGGCGCAGTCTCGGAGAATCACGGCCATTGTCTTTATGTTATGCAGAGAGTTTAGACAATGGCAGAGGAAAAGGAAGCACCCAGAGGAAACCCACGCAGACACAGGAAGTATGTGCAGACTCCGCACAGACAGTGACCCAAGCCGTGAATCGCACCCGGGTCCCTGGCACTGTGAAACAACAATGCTAATCACTGTGCTACCGTATCTTTGAACTTTCTGACCACAGCTCCCGCATTTTCGTCTTTGATAATTGCCCTCTGCCTCCAACCACTGAGCCAATTTTAAATCCAATCTGCCAAATTGCCCTGGATCCCATGGACTCTTACCTTATTGATCAGTCTCACATGCTGCATCTTGTCAAAAGCTTTACTGAAGTCCATGTAGACTACATCAATTGCGCTGCCCTCATCTATGCACCTTTGGCTGGATTCTCTGATTTTGAGGCTATGTCCGGAGGAAGTGTCTAGTTTTACAACAAAAAAATCGGCAAGGCCCCAGCACCGACCCTCCGACAGGTGAGGGGCTAGCTGCCATGCCATGTCAAACGCATGGCCTTTCCGATATAAACGCCTGGAAATTTTCCGGGTCCATGGCTGCGCATTCTCATGGCGATGACCTGCAGCGGATGCACCGTACAACATGGCACCAGTCACGCGCGGACCCGACCTGCCAGATAGTGTCCTCCTCGACAACCCCTCGCCACCCACAGGCCTCCCCCACCAGTCCCCCCAGCCCTCTCCGAAGCCCCCCAGCCAGTGGCACGGCTCCCCCGAGACTGTGGCGCCGCTGGACACCGGGTTCATGAAAATTGAGAGCACACGTTCCCGTGCCATCAGGAACTCAGTCCATCGGGGGCAGAGCATCGAGAGAGGGCCTTCAGTTAATGTCCTGAGGTGGTCCCAACGGTGTGTGGCGTACTCCTCAATGATGCCATTTTGGCGGGGGTGGAGATCCGAAAACAGGCGCCACTCCCAATTCGGTCGTAAACAGGGATTCTTTGCCCGATCGCCGATTACGATATCAGCATCGGGAAATGGAGAAAGTCGCCCCTAGTCACCTCCTCGAAAAATTCAATCTAATTTGTCAGACATTTTAAATCAGCTGACTTCTGCAGCCATTTTAACATTATAGCTGTGCAGTTCTAGCTGTTTCGCTTTCTTTTTAAAAACAACCGAGGCATGACACCAACTGATGGAACCAGTGATTAATATTCCACATTGTACATGGCACAATATCATGACACATTTTAAAGCAATGTTTCTCGTGTCCTGGTCTAGAGAAGCACTTGAATGCAAGCCCGAAAGTATCTCACAGATGCTGGTGGCATGTTGAATGTTACGTAACTTTACTTGAAGCATGCACAACAACCACAGCTGGAATTTTGTGACTTTGAAAGCCTTGAAGAAAAAGCCGAAACATCAGCGCATCAGAAGTTGGCAGCAAACGTATTCAGGATCATCTCAGCTCTGCACTTGAATCCCTCTTCTGCTTTCACCCCTGATACACCATCAATAACACACGACGAGTGATGAACGTAACTGAGGCTATAATACACTAAACAACAAGCCTCCCGCCTCTGGACCCGAACTGCGTCTGGAGGCGGAGACTTGCCACTTTTATACAGAAGCCTGAGGGGAGGAGCCACAGGCGGAGCCAACCTGGACAAGCCCAGGCATGCACAATCCAGTACAATACATATAATGCAATAACGTGGTTTACCACCTTCACCCTCTGTTTAAAAAAAGATTCCCAGGCGTTGCCGTCCGTGGCGAGGAGGTGCCTGACATATACCTGATTAACGGATTTCATGTAATGTCTTTTTAGCAGCGTTATTGCGTCCGCGTACGAGGGGGCATCCCTGATGAGGTTAAAGACTCTTGGGCTCACCCGTGTGTGGAGGACCTCGTTGAAGGATGCGAGCTACTGTTCAAAGCAGCTCAGCCAGTGTTCAAACGTTTCTGTAGCGTCGGCTGCTTGTGGGTCTAGTTCCAAGCGATCAGGCTTGAGTGATGAGTTCATCTTTAGGAGTTGAGTGTATTAAATTGATACGCAATCAATAACACACGACGAGTGATAAACGTAACTGAGGCTTTAATACACTAAACAGCAAGCCTCCGGCCTCTGGACCCGAACTGGGTCCGGAGGTGGAGACTTGCCACTTTTATACAGAAGCCCGAGGGGAGGAGCCACAGGCGGAGCCAACCTGGACAAGCCCAGGCATGCACAATACAGTACAATACATATCATGCAATAACGTGGTTTACCACAACCCCTCCAACCGCCACATTAACAATTATGAATAACCATTGACTAACATTCATATATATGTTAATGCAGGCTCAGCAGCGAGTATAAAATCCCCTACACAAAAAAAATAATATTTTCAAAAGGTGCACTTTTTTAATGGCTTCAACAACTACAAGACATTATCATTTTGGTTTCATCCAATAGTGTTTTCCTTAAGTGATTATGTTCCTGCATGTGCTGACCCTCTGGTTTCAAAATGACAAGTGATAGGCTACAGATACTCAAATGAGTACCCCTGAACTGTATATGTTCATCAGCCTTTGGGAATTCGGACCTGACAAGGTCCAAATTTACTCAGCTGCCGTCAGGCTGTTCTGGCCCAGCTACCTTCTTGGCATCTATGAGGCATTGCTTGAGGGAATAACTAGGAATCAGGCATGCAGTCAGCTTGAGAACTCAGAATGTGTCACTCGTGCAACTCTACTGCCAATTTCATGGCACTGAGGCTCAACACTTCTACTGATCTGCAGGAGAGCATTCAATGCCCTTCTTCTTGTGATCCCCAGTCTTGCTGGGCTGTTGGAGGCAGTGGGGGTCAGAGATACTGGCAGATGGAGTGCAGGTCGCACTGCAGCAGCCACAGAGGAGATGGCATACACCCCATGTAGACTGTAGTGTGCTGACAGCAAACATCAGAATGTCACATAACTGGAGGCAGACTCCTCTATGCTCTGAGGATTAACATGGGTGTTCCTGAGCAGGCCTTCCAATGTTTTGTGCAATTGCTGTTGTGCAAGTACAATTTTCTTCTTGAAAGCAAGGCTGCTGAAGGTTGCATCAGCAAACTTGGACCCAGGTTCATTCTCTAGCCAACTGTGTTCGTTGCTGTATATTTCACGCTTGCCAGCTGCTGCCACTTTTGAAGTGAGATTCAAACTGTGTCAACGTCTCCAGCTCACTATCTCTTCCAACCATGATGAGGATTTCTGTGCTGGTTTTCATGTGAGGACTTTAGAAGAATATGGTTTTCTGCCAATTTTGGTCCTCTCTCTCTCACCCTCTTTATCCTACAAAAGGTGGCAAATGTGTTAATGCTTGGCTGCTGTAAAAGATGCTGCACATGTGTGAAAATAGCTTAATGTAGTCTGAATCATAAGAAGGAGAAGCAGTAGATAATGGACAGAATAAGGAGCCGATAATGTACAAAGAAACATCTGCATTTAACTTTAACTATGTACAAGCAGTTTGGAGAAAAGCAACAAAGTTTCCTGGTATTACCAATAGCCTTAGATACATTTATACCTACAGTTACAACCTCAGAAGTCAGATTGGTCTTCTTGAAAGTGAGTCCACGGAAAGCAATGGGTCCTGATGGAGTCCCGGGTGTGCACTTAGGTCCTGCACAGACCAATGGTGGTTATGTTTGCAGACATCTTTCACTTTTCCTTCCTCCATTCCCAGGTTCCCACCTACTTTAAGAAAACCACCATCATACGTGACAAAGAAAAACCAGGCAGTGTGCCTCAACAACTATCGCCTGGTGACCCTGACATCTATTATTATGAAGTGCTTCGAGAGGTTAGTCATGAGATGCATCAACTCCAACCTTCCAGATTGCCTTGATCCATTGTAATTTGCTTACCACTTAAACTGGTCTGCAGCAGATGCTATTTACCTGGTCGTACACTCATCTTTGGAACATCATCGTTGGAACGTCTCGACAACAAGGACACCTATGTCAGGCTCCTGTTTATTGACTATAACTCTGCTTTTAATGCCATAATTCCAACTAAGCTCATATCCAAACTCCAAAACCTAGGACTTGGCTCTTTCATTTGCAACTGGATCCTTGATTTCCTGACCCACAGAACGCAATCAGTTAGGATAGGCATGATAGTATTTAATATCGGGGCCCCGGAAGGCTGCATTCTCAGCCCTTTACGATTTATACACATATGATTGTGCAGCAGAATTTGGCTCCAACTCCATCTCCAAGTTTGCTGATGGTGCGACCATAGTGGGTCGGATTTCAAGCAGCAACCAGTCAGAATACAGGAGGGAGATAGAGAACGTAGTAGCACGGTGCAATGACAGCAGTCTCTCCCTCAATATCAGCAAAACAAAGGAGCTGGTCATCAGCTTTGTGAGGTGAGGGGTAGTAAACACCGCTGTCTATATTAATGATGTTAAGGTGTAGATGGTTGACAGTTTCAAGTTCCTAGGTGTGAATATGACCAACAATTTTTCATGGTCCATCCATGTCAATGTTACGATTAAGAAAGTGCAACACCTTTACTTCTTCAGGAAATTAAGGAAATTCGGCATGTCTACAATGACTCTTCTCAATTTCTATAGATGTACCATAGAAAGCATTCTATGCATAAAAGCTTGGCCTTAAGCCTTAAGGTCACTGAACTGTTTCCAACATTGAATCCATGGGCGAAATTCTCCGAGCTGGCACCGGGTCGTAGAATCACCAGGGTTGCGGGGAATTGCCGCTATGCCGCCCGACGCCGGGCCGCAATTCTCCGACAATCAGAGAATCGGCTCCAATCGCACCTGCGCGGTAACTGTGGCGCTGTCGGGGGGCATTGAAATAGGCCTCCACGATGATTCATCAGGGGAAACCTGCCGAACCCCCGCCGCCGTAGATCCAACCTGGTACCACCCGGCAGGAAGTCGGACCCGCAGCCGCGGTGGACGTCCTGGTTGGGGGGGGGGGGGGCGGAGGGATCTGACTCTGGGGGGGAGGGGGCCTCAACGGGGTCCAGGCCCCGATTTGTGGGTGGCTGCGATCTGGAGGGGGCCTACATCTTTCTGCACGGCCTGCAGTAAGGTCCCCCACATGTTGCTCTGCGCCGGCGCGGAGACGGCTACCAGGCGCATGCGCCGGCGCAGAGACGGCCGTTGCGCATATGCGTGGACCCACGCCAGCTGTGCACGGCCGCTTTTCGGCGCCGGAGCAGCATGCAGCACTCCTTTGCCGTGCTAGCCCCCTGGACACCGGTGAATTGCTGGGCCAGGAGTCCCGTTGACGCCACTCCGGTGCTTACACCGTCGTCAACACTTGCCCGGGATTTCGGAGAAACCCAGCCCATGTTTTGGAAGTGATACTTGCAACATTTCTGGCACTCCCTTTTAGCCTGCTGTCATATCCAGCTCAACACCCTCCCTGCGCTGGAGTGTAACAAAGTGCATCCCCACGCCATGATCTGTTTCAGCACAGCCATCACTGATGCGTCCAAAAATTTGGGTGACTTTGCGCCTGTCATATGCCACTGAATGTTCAGCAGCCAAAACCACAAAAATCATCAAAAACAGCTCATTTTAAATAGGTGTCTGGTCCACCGAAAGTATCACTCTCCTAATAGGTAAACAACCGGTCAGTGCTGAAAAATATGTGGGCATACTCCAATCAGTTAAAAATGGGTGCTGACCATCAAATGGTTGGGGCCTCCATTGGGCAGGCGATGCATTCAGCCTACCAACCAGACATCCAAGCAGGACTAGACGTGAAAACTGGCCCCCTGTGAGTTAAACATAGATTGTGAGAGAGAGAAAGAGAATTTTTTTAGGTCACAGCAATCTTACACAGAGAATAACTAGCTAGGAGCAACAATTTAATTGAGAGATTCAGATCTCAACGTCAGCTGGGAGTGAAGCTCTTTCAGTCCATACATGTCATCAAAGAAACCATGCCAAAGACACTGCAACCTTGAAATAACTGTTTTTTTAATTCAGCGTATGTATCTTCTGCGACATTCACTAGGTTAGCTCAGTTTGAGCAGCTCTCAGTGCAACATTTCTAACAAGGAGCACTGTGTCATTACATAATGACCTTTACAATAAAGGATTAAACATTTTGGCTCCATCACTGCAGGTTCATCAAAGAATAGAGCCAACAGAATCTAAATTTCTTTTTAGAAAATTTGCACTTCCAAGTTTGAATCCACAAACAAAATATTATTTTGTTTTCCATTTTCAAACAACAATTACTGGTCTCTGATGTGCTAAAGTTTCCAGTAGATTTGTCTGAGCTGTCACAATACATACCAGGATAAAATTTCACCTCGTTGTTTGGAAGTACACGCTTGAATATTGCTGAAAAAGAAGAGTAATATATCAAAGCTTTTCTTTAAGCACACATCAGGCTATCTCGCAAGAAATTCCCAACCCCCTTCCAGACTAACCAGAAGTTTAGGGAACAGTCATTCCCTGATTCATTCCCTGGGGCAATGCCTGAACCAGAGTCGACCCGTCCTGTCTGAATTTGAACAAAGTGGGCGGTTAACTGTTCCGTGCTGTATTCTCCAATTCTCCATGGCAATGTGTCCACCAATCAAAGTCCACTTGTCAACCAATCAGCACTCTCCACTCATGTAGTATAAATTGTTATTTCCCCGCTACAGTTGGAAAATTCTTGCAATCTGTCCTGTGCTTTGAAAGCCCCCATTTCCTCAACAAGACTCAAAATTTCAATATTTTTATTGCAGGATGATTGATTGTCAATTGTGGCTAAAATTAAATCATTAGGTATTGTAAGTTCCAAGATAATGAATGGACTTGAATATGGCAGCACGGTTGCACAGTGGTCAGCACTGTGGCTTCACAGCGCCAGGGTCCCAGGTTTGATTCCTGGCTTGATTCACTGTCTGTGCGGAGTCTGCACGTTCTCCCCTTGTCTGCGAGGGCTTCCTCCGGGTGCTCCGGTTTCCTCCCACAGTCCAAAGACGTGCAGGTTAGGTAGATTGGACATGCAAAATTGCTCTTAGTGTCCAGAAAGTTAGGAAGGTTTTGTTGGTTACGGGGAGAGGGTGGAAGTGAGGGCTTAAAGTGGGCCGGTGCTGTCTCCTTCTGCACTATGTGTTCTATGTTCTATATCCACACAGAAGCCTAAATATGAAGGTTCTATTTATATGCTTCCTCAATTTTGAATGTGCAAGAAATATATTTTATATGTATTAACCTTTCCGGTATGAATTGTTCTTCCATTCTCCTTCAGCACTCATGACTCCATGATCTATCTGTCCTCTACTTTTTGCCCACATGACCACAACTAGGTATTCCATAATGACACACCCATGTCATTGGTATTTGACATTTCAACAGAGCTGCCGCAAACCTTTTTTTCACATTTCTTTCTCACTAAAATTTTAACTACATCTTAAATGACTGTTAATAAATCATTAAGAACCAACTGAACCTGGAGGCTAAAATGTATTCAAAAAATGGAATAAGTTTCCCAATCAGTGGTAATTCTTTTAACTTAATTGAAACTTTTGCAAATAGAGAAATATACTGCTGGATGGAAGAGGAGAAACTTAATAGTCAGTAATTGATTAACTGACTACATAAAAGTACGTTTTTGAAAGAGTGAAAAATATGCCTCCAGAAATATTTTGTCAGGGTCCTTTGAAACCCAACGTAAATGAGCTTTTCATTGGGTTTTTGTTAAAATATTTGTCAATTTCAGAATTCCGAGCATAAAGTGCTTTATTGAATTGTTCTGTCTTCAGTGCCCTAGATTTACTAACCACAATAAATGAGCCTGAATCAACAAAAGACAAGATTCATCTGTGCTTGTTATTTCTTCCGATCCTAAAGAGCAGCTTCGCCATATGTGAAAATGATGTATGTTTCAATTATGAATGCAAAATTTGAACCACATGGCAACATGTTATTGAGCAATGCAACGGAGGCTCAATTTCAGTCGTGAATGGTGGTCGACAATTAAATGACTCACTGGAGGTGGCTCCACAAATATCCCCATCTTCAATGATGGAGGAGAACAGCACATCAATGCAAAAGACAAGGCTGAGGCATTTCCAACAATCTTCAGCCAGAATTGTCCAGTGGATGGTCCATTTTGGTCTCCTCTAGAGGTCCCCAGCATCGCAGATGTCAGTCTTCAGCCAATTCGATTCACCCCACGTGATATCAAGAAATGGCTGAAGCGGGGCAGCACGGTGGCGCAGTGGGTTACCTCTGCTGCCTCATGGTGCCGAGGTCCCAGATTCGATCCCGGCACTGGGTCACTGTCCGAATGGAGTTTGCACATTCTCCCCGTGTTTGCGTGGGTTTCGCCCCCACAACCCAAAGATGTGCAGGGTAGGTGGATTGGCCACGCTAAATTGCCCCTTAATTGGAAAAAGTTAATTGGGTACTCTGAATTTTTATTAAAAAAAAGAAATGGCTGAAGCTCCAACACTCAAGAAGCTCGACACTAGCCAGGACAAAGCAGCCAGCTTGATTGGCACCTCTTCCACAAACATTCACTCCCTCCAACACTGACACACTGCAGCAGTACTGTAGTATGTCGCATCTACAAGATGCACTGCAGCAGCTCACCAAGGCTCATTAGGCAGCACCTGCCAACCCATGGCCACTACCATTTAGAAGGACTAGGGCAGCAGATTATATGGGAACACCACCACCTGAAAATTCCCCTGACTTGGAAATATAGCACCGTTCCTTCACTGTAGCTGGGTCAAAATTCTTGAACTCCCTCCCTATTAGCACAATGGGTGCAGTTACAGCACACGGACTGTAGCTGTTCAAGAAGGCAGCTTACCATCACCTTCTCAAGGGCAATTAGGGATAGGCAACAAATGCTTGTCTAGCCAGCAAAGCTCACATCCTGTAAAAATGAATTTTTAAAAATATATATATTCCCTTGCACGTGTGAATATCTGTCCCCAGTAACACAGTCTGACCAGTTTGCATTAATGCAGTGTCTTAAAATTGGCTATGGTTTGTATTTAGAAGTATGATAAGCAGAGCACAGACAACACTCAAACAGGCGGTACAGCCTGGCAGGAAATTGGTCAGAAGACATCATTGACCCAAACAAGTTTCTGACATCTGCCACACCATCATAGGCAGCTTGTTCATCTGATGGTAAGTCTTTAGGAGAAGTGGAGCGACAATGGGAGGGGGACTTCCAGGATACATTGAGTTGGGGAAGCATTCTTGCTCCTCCTGGTTTCACAGAAAAGCTTTTTTTTTAAATGCTTATCCCTTGGTGGCGACCGCTGCTGAATGTGGAGAAGTGAATGCGGCCCAGCTTCTGCTCCAACCTGAAAAGTCCAATTCCCTTTAGCGTGCATTAAACAGACAGAAAGTATTTACATTTATATATGTAAGATTTCTACCAGTTGTTTAAGACAAACTGCCAGGGTAGCTGAAAAATGGCCTGACATAATGTTGGTTTGCATCGTGATGTTGGTTCCAGAATCAGCCCTTGTGTCAATTTCTGTTGTGTAAATCCTGCCATCAAGCAATACTCCACGGTGAACCCTGTACTCTTCCCCCATTCCCCCACCCCAAGGCCCTCCCAGCCACCTCTCCCCTTCTCACCAGCAGAATCATAGAATTTACAGAGCAGAAGGAGGCCATTCATCCCATCGAGTCTGCAATGGTCCTTTGAAAGAGCACACTACCCAAGCCCACACCTCCTCCACCTTATCCCCGTATCCCAGTAACCCCATCTAAACATTTGGGCACTAAGGGGTAATTTAACATGGCCAAACTGTCTAACCTGCACATCTTTGGACTGTGGGAGGAAACCAGAACACCTCGAGGAAACCCACGCAAAAAAGGGGAGAGAGCAAGGTGAAGGGAGGGGAGGCCACCACTCTGTCCTTTTGGATTTTAGGGACGATTTCCAACATTTTTCGGGGCCTGCAATCATGGCCGACATGCCATGAGTGGTAACAACAGGAGCCAATGAAAGCAATAGCCACTGGAAACCAGAATCTCATATCCATTTCACTCTTCACTTCACCTTTCTAACATCTACAAATGTGACATGGGGCTGGATTTTACTCTCCCCCGCCAATGAACGCGATTCTCCGTAAACATTTCTAAGCGTGGCAGCGAGCGGGAACTACCACGGGCTTCCCAGCTTCGGCAAAGCTATTCAACGTTAATTGACTGAACAAGGCCCCACTGGCTTCTCCCGCAGATGAAGGTTCGCCAGCTGATTCGCCAGGACTACGCTCGCCAGGCCCCCGCTAACAAGTCGAGCAACACTTAAACAGCACTTGCTCAGCCAACCTCAGCCAGCTCACAACAATGGCTCCCAGGAGACCGGCCCCAAGATTCAGGGATGCAGATCTGGGGATGCTGCTGGACACAATGGAGGCCAGGAGGGATGTCCTGTTCCTCCGAGGGACGGGAGAGTCAGCCATAGGGCAGCCAGTGCTGCCTGGGACGAGATCGCGGCTGCTGTGAGCACCAGGAGTGTGACCAGGACGACTAGCCGCCAGTGCCGGAAAAAAGGTCACAACCTACACCACGCACCATCCCCCCACCCGAGACCTTTCCTCCTACACACGAGCATCCACTCCCCAACTCTTCATGCGACCCCCACCACCCTCCCCTTCAACCACCCCAACCCTTCTGTCACCCCCCGCCCCTCACCACCGTGAACCACATGTGTGGCTAACGATGCCCTCTCTGTGTCTCCTCAGGATAAACTCTCCCACAATCGCTGGGAGAAGGCCAGACGGATGGAGGTGTGCCGGACATAAGAATCCTCACCTCCTTTGAAGAGCAGGTCCTGGAGATGACTAGTGTGGCCGAGGACAGAGCGGCCACTAAGCGGAGGCTGGCAGATGCCGCAGAGGTGAAGAACCACCAGACCCCAGCCAAAGGGCCAGTGAAATGTGAGTTGTTATTGCTTTACTGACTGACCTGTCCCTCCCACTAACCACATGTCCATTCAGGTGGCATCAGGTGGCATCAGGTGGCCCTTCAGTCTATTGAAGCCCGATTATTGGTCACTTAAGGGCCTCATCCCACTCCTACTCATATTGTACCCATGGCAGGGGAAGACCCAAACCATGGATGAAGCTCAGCAGCTATGTCTGCATGGCTGATGTAGGAGAAGGTGGGGAAATTCCTTTGGAGGCTCCCTGGACCACTGTGGAGCGGTGACTTTGCAATGTCATTTCCCTTCCCTTTAAACCACCCCAATGTCACCCCACACCCATCTTTAACACTCCAGTCCCACCCCCCCACTCAACCCCGTAGCGAAGACCCCCAATCTCTGTCTCATCTGTCACTCCAGGCTGCTCAGCAATGGGATCTATTTGTTGTGCCATGTTAGCTGGGGAGGGAGGGTCTATGGCACTTTGCTAAATTCAGTCCAGGTCTCTAACTGCAGTGGTATATTCCACACTTGTGAATGGATCTGATTGCTGTAGAATCATCAGAAAATAGTTTATTTCTGACCTTATGACAATGGGATGGTCACTGATGGAGCACCTGTAGATAGTTCAGCTGTGTATACTGCCATGTGAGAGTACCTTTGAGAAATGCTGTTTAAGAAATATACCTTTAAGAAAAGGGTGTTTATCAGTGATGTTAGAGTGTGGGTGGAGCTGGGCTGTCTGCCAGCTTTTTATTTTGTTTTAGGCTGTTTTCTGCAGCATGTGTTTTAATTTCATTTCACAGCTGGATAGCTGCCATCACAGCCAGAAGGGGTATTAGTCTCTCTGTAATCTAAAAATTATAAATCGATCCTTTGGTGATTTAAAACTAATAACTGCTCTCAGTAGTGACTTTAACCTGATGTGCTTCTGTTTAAAGTTGTTTTTAAGTCTTATGGATGTTAAAATGACAGCTTAAGGATTACTTAGTGTTGTATTCTTTGGGGGTTATATTTGAATTAATGGTTGCTAAGATGTTCACTGTATATTTTAAAAAGGTTAACTTGAGTTCATAGAATAAACATTGTTTTGCTTAAAAAAATACTTTTCTATTTCTGTTGCGCCACACCTGTAGAGTGGGCCATGTGCTCCCCATACCACAATCTTTGAAAAGTTGTGGGTCAGGTGAACTCCATGATACACTTTGGGGTTCTCTAAACCCTGGCCCATAACAAGTTGGGGGCTCGTCCGGGATAAAAGTCAATCTATTGGACTGGCTTAGTGAACTTAAAGACAGTGAGGGGTGAGCATATTGTGGTTGCTTTTCAAGTGTGGTATTCTAGTTTAAGTAGGGAGTGTGTTGTGGACAATGGCTCTTTCAGAGGCTCAGAAGTTTTGGGTGGTGGAGACAGTCACACGCAGTACCTTACTGACAGAGACTAAAAGCAGACAGTTAGATTTGGCAAAAACATTGCAGTTAACATTACCTGACAAACTGCGAAAAGATTAGGTAATTATGGTGGTGACTAAGCATTTAAAGGTGCCTGAGATACAGTTTACCTCATTGGAAATTGCAAAAATTCAGTTACAAATTAAACAAATGGAACATGAGAAAAAATTAAAGCAGCTTGAGTACAATAGAGATAGAGAGTAAAAAGAAAGAGAAAGGGAGGTACAGATCAGGGAAAAAGATAAACAGAGAGAGTTTAAACTTCAGAAAATGGCCATGAAACATGAACGTCAGTTAAAATTGGCAGGCGTAAAGGGAAACGTGCAGTTGGATGATAGTGATGGGGATAGTGAGAAAGAGCGTCATAGTCGAAGGCTTGGTGGGGATCCATTTAAATATGTCCAAGCATTGCCACGGTTGGACGAGAATGAGGTAGAAGCCTTTTTCATTTCATTTAAGAAGGTAGCTAAAGAAATGAAATGGCCACAGGACATGTGGGTATTACTGATTCAAACAAAGCTGGTAGGTCGGGATAGTGAAGTGTTTGCATCACTATCAGAGGAGGTATCTGAGTCATATGAGGAGGTGAAAAAATCCATCTTAGGTGCATATGAAGTAGTGCCTGAAGCCTACAGACAAAGGTTTAGAAATTTAAGGAAAGTACCTTGGAAACATACATGGAGTTTGAAAGGATCAAACAGAGTAATTTTGATTGGTGGATACGGGCTTTAAAAATAGACCAAACTTATGAAGCTCTCAGAGAAAGTATACTTTTGGAGGAGTTTAAAAGTTCAATTCCTGATGTAGTGAGAACTCATGTGGAAGAGCAGAGAGTTAAAACTATGAGGTTAGCAGCAGAAATGGCAGATGATTATGAATGAGTTCAAAACCAAAGTTTGGTTTCCAACATCAGTTTCAGCCTGTGAGGGATAGAAACTGGTGGCATGAGAAATACTCAAGTGGTAAAGGTAAAGGTGATCTGATGGGAGATAATAAGGAGAGTGTACCTCAGACTAAAAGAGAAATCCAGGACGGTGGAAAAGAAATGAAAAGTTTCAAATGTTTTCACTGTAATAAACTAGGCAAGTAAAGACGCAGTGTTGGTGGCTGAAGAAAAGCATTGGGAAGGCTGACGTGGTAAAACAGGATAAGACAGTTTTGTTAAAGTGGTAAAGGAAAGCCCAAGTGAAGCGAAGGAGGTGAAAAAGATTGCACAGCCTGATCGAGGTGATTGATAAGAAGGTGCCAGATCTCTTTAAAGAATTTACTTGTGTGGGTAAAGTTTACTCATGTGTATCAGGAGGAGCAGGTAAAGAAGTCACAATTTTAAGAGATATGGGAGATAGTCAATCTTTAATGGTAAGAGATGAGGAGTTATGTAGTTTGGGAAAAATGTTGCCAAAAAAGGTGGTGATATGTGGAATTCAGGCGAGAGGAGTAGTGTTCTATTACATAAGGTAAGGTTGGAAAGTACAGTGAAGAGTGGTGAAGTGGTAGTAGGAGCAATAGAGAAACTATCTTGTCCAGGAATACAGTTTATCTTGGGTAATGATATAGCTGGATCACAGGTGGGAGTGATGCCTACTGTGGTTGATAAGCCAGTGGAATATCAGACAACTGAAGTGTTGCAGGATGAATATCCTGGGATTTTTCTGGATTGTGTAGTAACAAGGTCGCAATGTCACAGGTTAAGACAAGAGGAGAAATCAAAGATGAAGATGAAGATTTTTGATCAGATGGTTGAAAAAGAACAAGAACAGGTGGAGGATGAAGCGGATATTTTTAGTTCAGGAAAATTGGCGGAGTTACAACAGAAAGATGTAGAAATAAAACAGTTGTATCAGAAAGCACACACGGAAGAGGAATCTGAGTGTAGACCAGAGTGTTATTACCGTGAAAGTGATGTCTTGATGAGAAAATGGAGACCTTTACATATGCAGGCGGATGAAAAGTGGGCAGAAGTTCATCAAGTAGTATTGCCGGTAGGGTATAGAAAGGAGGTGTTGCGAGTTGCACATGAGGTACTAGTGGGAGGTCATTTGGGAATAAGGAAAACTCAAGCTAAAATCCAAAAACATTTTTATTGACCTGGACTACATAAAGATGTAGTTAAATGTTGTCAATCATGTCACACATGTCAAGTGATAGGGAAACCTCAAGCAGTGATAAAACCACCGGCCTTAATACCCATTCCAGCATTTGAGGAACCTTTTTCAAAGGTCCTAACTGATTGCTTAGGACCGCTTCCTAAAACAAAAAGTGGGAATCAATATCTTTTGACGATAATGGATGTGTCTACTAGGTTTACAGTTTACAGAGTTTACAGAGCCCATTTCAGTACATAATATTACAGCAAAAAAGATTGTGGAGGAATTACTTAAATTTTTTACTAGATATGGACTACCCATAGAAATGCAAGGATCAAATTTTACCTCAAGGTTATTCAAAGAAGTTCTGGATAGCTTAGGAATAAAACAATTTAAATCAACTGTGTACCATCCAGAAGCGCAGGGAGTGTTAGAAAGGTGGCATCAGACATTAAAGACAATGTTGAGGGCTTATTGTCAAGATTATCCAGAGGATTGGGATAAAGTAATTCCATTCGTACTGTTTGCAATTAGGGATGCACCTAATGAGTCAACCAAATTTAGTCCTTTTGAACTAATTTTTGGTCATGAGGTAAGAGGACCACTGAAATTGATTAAGGAAAAATTGGTGAATGAGAAATCAGAAATTACATTATTGAATTACGTGTCAAATTTTAGGGAACGATTAAATAGAGCAGGTGAATTGGCTCGACAACATTGGAAAGTTGCACAAAATGTGATGAAACGGGTCACGGACAAGAAATCCAAAGCTTGTAGTTTCTCCAGTGGAGATAAAGTTTCAGTGTAATTACCAGTGGTGGTGAACCTTTAAATGATAGGTTTTGTGGAACTTATCAGATTGAAAGGTAATTAAATGAGGTGAATTATGTGGTTAAAAACACCAGATAGAAGGAAGACTCACCAAATGTGTCATGTGAATATGCTTAAAAGGTACTTTGAAAGGGAAGAAGAGAAAAAGGAGGTTTTAATTATTCTAAATCAAAGTGACAAACCAAATCCAGATGACTGTGAATTTGACATACCTCAAATTAAATCGGAAAATGAGGATGTTCTTACAAATTGGGATAAATTGTTGAGTTACCTTCCAGAGGAAAAACAAATTGACCTGAAAGAGTTATTGATATCACATGGGCAAGTTTGTCGAGATAAATTGGGAAGTACTAAAATGGCTATACATGATGTAGATGTGGGAAAGGCTGTTCCAATCAAACAACATCCATACAGACTTAATCCTTTAAAATTGGCACAGGTTAACAAAGAGATTGAGAGTATGCTTAAAAATAGCATAATTGAAGTGGGTTGCAGCCAATGGAGCTCACACATAGTGATGGTACCTAAACCAGACAGTACCCAACGGTTGTGTGTGGACTGTAGAAAGGTTAATGCAGTTACAAGAATGGACTCTTATCCTATCCCACATTTGGAGGATTGCATTGAGAAAGTGGGACAATCAGCTTTTATTTCCAAACTGGCAGGTACCTTTATCCAAAAAGGGGAAGGGGATTTCAGCTTTTGTGACTCCAGATGGTATATACCAATTCAAAGTTATGAATTTGGAAAAGCCCAAGTCACTTTCCTTGACCATATAATTGGACTGGGTCGATTGGTCCCACAGGATGTGAAAACAAAAATTATTGGGGAGTTTCCGATACCCTCGACACAACGGGAAATAATGCGATTTCTTGGTATGAGTGGATTTTACCGGAAATGTGTACCATATTTCAGCAGTGTGATCGCTCCACTGATGGACTTGCTGAAGAAACGTAAAAAATTCCAGTGGACAGTAGATGTTAAAAGGATTACTTAGTGTTGTATTCTTTTGGGGTTATATTTGAATTAATGGTTGCTAAGATGTTCACTGTATGTTTTAAAAAGTTGATTTCACTGTTTTGCTTTAAAAAGTACTTTTCCATTTCTGCTGTACCACACCTGTAGAGTGGGCCATGTTCTCCCTATACCACAATCTATTAAAAGTTGTGGGTCAGGTGAACACCATGATACACTTTGGAGTTCTCTAAACCCTGGCCCATAAAAATACGTTCTGGATGAAATTGCTGCAGTGACATCCTGGGGGCTGTGATGAATGTCACCGACAACCACAATCACCTTCATTTGTACCAGGCATGGCTTCAGCCATTAAAGAGTATTCCCTTTGACCCCAATTGACCTTCGCTTGGCTCAAATTATTTGGCACCTGATGTGAACAGCAATTCTCTCACTCCCCCTCTGGAATCAACTTTTGCATCATCTCAGTGTGGATTACTGCTTTGATTAGTGGCAGAGCTGAGTAATTCTGGCAGCCCCCAACCTGTATGCCAGGTTATTGGTGAATAGATGTGTGATGGCACGAGTGGTGACACCTTCCATCATTTTGCTTTCGATTGCAAGTAGGCTGCTGCCGATTATTGGCTGGGCTAGCCTTAACCTGTCTTTTGTAAGTAGGATATATCTGGGCATAGTTTCACATTGTTGGGCCGATGCCAGTGTCACAGCTCGACTGGAACAACTGGGCTTTGGGAACAGCTGGCTCTAGTGCACAGGTCTTCAACACTATGCAGAGGTTGTTATCAGGGCCCCAGAATATTTTCTGTGCCCAGTGCACTCAACTGCTTGAGGATATTAATGGAATCTCCACTTCTGTCTCTTACTTGTTGCCTTTTTGTTAACTGCCATTTTCCACTGTGGCAGGGAGAGAAAGACTCACTTTGATTTGTTGATTATGGGACAGTTTTTAGAATCTGGAGTAGGTCATCTTACTCCTTGAGCCTATTCCACCATTCAGTGAGACAATGGCTGGGATTTTCCAGCCCTTCCATCGCAGGTTTGCCATTAGCAGTTGGGTTCCCGAGCGGCGCAGTTGGCGAGCCATGGAAAACGCCATTGCCTTCAGCAATGTGGTTGACATTTAACTGCCCCTCAAGGGCAATTAGGGATGGGTAATAAATGCTGGCCTAGCCAGCAACGCCCATATCTCATGAACGAATTAAAAAAGAACAAAATTCTCTTTACACTTCCATGGGATGTGGGCTCCGTTGGCAAGGTCAACATTTGTTCCCCATCCCCGATTGCCCTTGAAGAAAAAGGGCAGTTAAGAGTCAACCACTTTGCTGTGGGTTTGGAGTCCCCCTGCTCAGCCAGAGTATTCGACGCATGCCCCGTCTGGCAGGTCCTCAAATGACAGGCACTGCTGGTATACGAGGCCTGATGGGACGCCTCCTTACCACCTTCTCCTCGGCCTGTTGACACCAGCTGGCTCCTGTTCCTCTGGTACAGAGTCCGCTCCTGCAGAGTCCTCCCTCAGCAACTCCTGCTCGTACAGTCTCAGTGCATCCCCCAGGGGTGCGGTAGCTGGATGAATTCCTGGTTGAATTCCAATGTCCATTGTTTGCAGGGGATGAAAGATAGACATGTTAGCATGGTGCGTACTTCTGTGCCCAACCAGGTCCAACGGGCTACACAGTGGCCCTGGTCTGCACTGCAGCCCCTGTCTCCGCATAGCCCCCTCATCCCTTTCCTCCTCTCCCATCCCGACACCAACCCCCGGCTTTCCCCTGGCACTCTGCCTCCATACCCCACGCCTGATCTCATTCATAGAATTATAGAATCATAGAATCATAGAATTTACAGTGCAGAAGGAGGCCATTCGGCCCATTGAGTCTGCACTGGCTCTTGGAAAGAGCACCCTACTTCAGCCCACGCCTCCACCCTATCCCCGTAGCCCAGTAATCCCACCTAACCTTTTTGGACACTAAGGGCAATTTATCATCGCCAATCTACCTAACCTGTACATCTTTGGACCGTGGGAGGAAACCGGAGCACCCGGAGGAAACCCACGCACACATGGGGAGAACGTGTAGACTATGCACAGACAGCAATCCATTCGAACCTGGGATCCTGAAGCTGTGAAGCAACTGTGCTAACCACTGTGCTACCGTGATGCCCATTGTTGCCCAACAGAGCGGGGGCCTCTGGCCCCGGCACCCGTCCCTGCTGGCAGGGCTACTGTGGCTGGCGCAACCCATGTCAGCGGTATGTTCGGTGACCCCCCCCGTCCGGCACACTCCAGTAGGGGCTCATATGAGAATTCCCCTTGGGTGGGCTGCATGATGCTCCACTGGTGGGTGGTGCCCGGTTGTTGGGGAGGCAAAGTGTGTGGGGGGTGGAGGGGGAGGTGTGGAGGCAATAATTTGGCTGGTGTCACTCTGTGCTACCACGGGCCACAGTGGTCGGTCAGTGGAGTGCGCAGCAAGATGACTGCCTTGCAGGTCACAGCAATGGTGATCCATGCCTGGACACTCCGGCCCTGACCTCACAGCCCATCCCCTGATCGCCCCCCCCGCTACTCTCCCCTGACCCTGGCAGACACCCCCACCAGATGCCCCCACCCCCCGCCAGCCAACCCTGCCAGCAGCTGGACCAGCAGCCCCAGCAGCCCACGATTGGGCCTCTGAGAACATGACCCCCTTTCTCGCTCAGCAGCTACGGTTCCTGTATCCCAATTTTAAAAACCACAAGTGAACCTCACCGTTGGGGTTCCTCTTCGCAGAGGCGGAGCATCGCAGTGGCCCTGGAGAACATCGGTCGGGCCCATTAATGATATGCCAACGGTGTTTACTGTACATACGGAGTAGAATGCATTGACGCTGCTGTCGAGGCAGCGGATCATGGCATATATCGGGTGCCCGACGTCGGCCAAGATTTTCGGCTCACGTGCCATTCTCCGTACAATTGCGTTTCACGATTCCGGCGTCGCTGGATGGAGAATCCCGCACCATTTCATTTGAAAGGCTCTCCACTCACCTCAACACTCCACCAGATTATGCATATGAAGCGCAAAAAGGGGCATATTAAAGGGAAGAAGCTGTCTCCCTAAAACCTCAGCTAACACTTTAAACATATGGAAGATAGACAAATGGGATGAGTAATTTAGGGTGAGCAAATTAGCTCTCTGGTCTGCAAAGTTAAAAACAGTCCTAATAACCCAGAAGAGTTGTCAATCACTGCTACAATACCGTGGCTGAAGTCCACTCAGGTAGTTTTTCCAATGCAGCTTTTAGTCACACGGTGGCTGATTGTTCTTTTTATGGAGAGGCTAATCTCTTGAGGATCCTTCTAGTGATAAATGTTCTTCAAGCTCATCAGTCACTTTCTATCTTGTTTTTTCTTCCTTAACATTCTTGTAATGTTGACAGAATTATTTTATGAGAGACATATTAGCTATTTGTCTATTGAATTTTAATGATTTGCTTAATCAATCATTATTTTCATCTCACTGAATCCAGTGATTTGTTAGTCCCTTGATATAATAGTCACTTATCATCTCATTTAAAAAAAAACATTGAAGCATGCTGTGATGTTGCCCTTTGTATCACTCTTCCATTTTCTGAAGTGTTCTGGCATCCATTTCAAACATTCATCTTTTGGGTTCCAATTTTACTAACATATGGGTGTCAAAGGTGACCTGCCTTGTATGAATAAAACCAAGAATCCTGTATTCAGCAGCATTATCAAATATATCACAACAGAAACATCCATTGCAGTGCATCCTGTGTCAAAATGTATGTCTCTTGTACATTTCCTACATCACAAAACAGTTGCAAAAATTGAGGTTGTATAATTTTTTTCCATATGCCTTATTGGTCTCAGTATTAACCCTGCCCCTTCAACTGTTGTGAGAGGGATGTGGGGAAAGTGGCAAGCCATCAAATACATGAAATAAGATCCTAACCTACTGTGCAACATTTTTATGTTGCAGGATTTCTCTGCATGGATGTTTCATTAACATTTTAAAACCGGGCTCCCACAGGGCAATCCGACCTCAAATTTATTGCGAGTGCACAAGTTTCGCAGCAATTGTGAAACCCAATGAGCAGAGAGAGGTGAGAGTAGCCAGCACCACAATGCAAGTGCCTTTATTTGTGTTCTTTGTGGACTCTTTATCACTCTTCCACTTGATGACCTCCCCCCAAATAGCCCAAACATCATGCCTTCTCTGTCAAAATGTGAACTTCACCAGTCATGATCTCCAACATTCTCTCACTGTGAAATTCAAACTTGCCTCTCCGTCGCAATGTCTAACCTTGCTGCCACCGCCACATCCGACCATGCCACTCGTTGCTTCACCCAACTTCTCTCCCCACCTCCCCCGCTGCCTCATCCAACCATACCAGCTGCCGCCATATCCGAACTTTCCCGCCACCACCGACCTTTCCCCCCGCCATTACATCTAACCGTACTCCCATGCCATTGTCTGCCCTTACCCACCCACCCACCCCTCCCCCCACTGCACAAAATCTGACCTTACCCACCCACCCCTCCCCCCACTGCACAATGTCTGACCTGACCCACCCACCTGTCCCTCCACTGCAATGTTCAAGCTTCCCTCCACTCTGATTGTTGACCATTCTCCCATGCTTTTGACTGTCCGCAGGCTAAGGCATTGCGCCACCTATTTTGCATCCTGACCAGCAGCCAGACTGCTACTCTGGTTGGACATTGATCATGAAACAGACCCAAAATACTCAGAATGAGTACTTGCTGTTAATTTCAGGGAGACCTCTTATGTCCCCAGCCTTGCTGTTCTCTTCAGTCATGTTCATCACCCAATTGCTCTTAAATTTCAGTGCTATTATTTTTGAAAAATGGAAAAACATTCTTGGAGACTCTGATAGTGACTTAGTGGGTGGAACTAAAAATTACTTAAAATTGGATTTATGGCACCAGTACAATTGCTTCAGAAATTGAATGGCAATCTGCCTAAGAACAAGGTCTACTTCCTGAACCCTGACAAGTATTAATGTCATTTGAAAGTTTTGCCATTTGTTACAACCTCAGCTGATGTTAAAATTGGATGGGTCAGATCCCAGAGTGAAACCTGGCTTGATAGATCCTAACGATTTCCTTTACAAACCGTGGAGGAAAGTGAGAGAACAAATTCACAGGAGTCCGATGAATCTTTAATACAAAAAATAAAATATTTATTAAACAAGAAAAGTGAACTATATAACACCAGGAAAAAAAAGCTTGGAAAGAGCTCAGTATAAACATATGATGGAAGATCAAATCCCCACTATTCCTTTATCCCAGCAATACCTTTACAGACACAAAAAAAACAGCAAAGATTTAGAATTAGCTTGACACAAAGGCTTCTTGCTTGGGACACTCACAATTACTCATAGTTTTCCTCCAGTGAATTCCTGAAAATTTGCGGGGTCAAGGTGGCACAGTGGTTAGCACTGCTGCCTCACAGCTCAAGGGACTCGGGTTCAATTCCAGCCTTGGGTGACTGTGTGGAATTTGCACTTTCTCCATGTGTCTGCATGGGTTTCATCCGGGTACTCTGGTTTCCTCCCATAGTCCAAAGATGTGCAGGTTAAGGGAATTGGCCATGGTAAATTGCCCCTTAGTAATAAAAAGGTTAGGTGGAGTTACTGGGTTATGGGCATAGAGTGGAGGTGTGGACTTAAGTAGGGAGCTCTTTTCAAGGGCCGGTCCTGGCTCGATAGGCCGAACAGCCTCCTTCTGCACTATAGGGATTCTATGATTCTATAAATTCATTTGATGCTTCTCACCCAACTCGTCTCTCTCCCGAGACAACAAAAAGAAAATCACACTCGAAACTCACTTGTCAGAATTTTCTGCTTCGGAGACTGGTGACAGCATGGGAAAAGCAGCACATTTCCTGCCAGCCAGAATGGCAGGTTTGTGCACCAAATCATCCACTTTTCCGCTCATTATATATACACATGAACATTATCCATGCAAATCTTGTGGCGGGGCAGGCTGTGATTCACCTGCCTCCCAGTGACCTCATCAGTTTATCGTTTCAGGTGCCATATGTAAGGCGCACCACACACAACATTCACTCCACATATTCCAGGATGAATCGGGGTGAGCGATGACCCTAAAGGAATGTGGCCAACAACTCCCAAATTTAGTGACAAAATTCTGGTGGTACGTCTGGACATGTTGGAAAAAGTGCCCGAATGTCCTCTATCCCAGTGTTGGGAGACAGAAGTTCAATAATCTCATCACTCTGGTTTAGCAGAAGGTTGCCAGTGCAGTCAGTGCCAACATGGCCCACAGGAGAACTGCCATCCAGTGCAGAAAAAGGATGAATGATCTCATCCACTCCAATAGGGTAAGTTAACCTTCTCCCAAACCTCCATTCGGACTCTCACAAGCCCATCATGCATTTGCAGGGTTACAGTCCAGTGGGATATCACACATTGCCTGCGCAAGTGACAATATCATTGGCTCTCTCACACATTTGATATCTTCATCTCTTTTCACATTCTGTGCAACTCCTCAACCCTTGTACAATTCCACTCAGGATCCACAGAAGGCATCCTTATCATTTGCTTTGGCATCCATCCTGCTCACAGTCTGTCCATCTGTCTTTATGCAAAACAAGATTGCCCACAACAAGAGGAAGAGATTCCAGACAGGAGGAGAATAAATACATTTTAAATGCCACTAATAAATAAGGTTAACAAAACAAGTTACTTGCTTATCTGTGCAGTCCTTTGGTGAGAGATCCATTCAAGAGCAGATTGAGTACACTTCTGCTCAACTAAAAGCATTTGGCAAAACTACTGTTCAACCTAACATCCTATAACAGACTGCAAAACCACAGAGAGACACTATAAGTTACATCATCTGGATCCCATTAGGTTCCATGACCTGCTTATCTAGGGCTAAATACAATACCTCAATTTTTTTACACCCCAGGGAATCTCCAGCAATTACAATACTATTCTATCAGCCCTTTATCTGGAACCAAGTAAGTGGTTAGAAGCCATGGTAATCTCACCGTTACGACACATTAATTACAGTTTTAGTAGACATCTTGGGCGGGATTCACCCCTACCCGGGGGGGGGGGGGGGGGGGGGGGGGTATGGGGGTCCTGGCGGGATGGAGTGCCGTGAACCACTCCGGCGTTGGGCTGTCCCAAAGGTGCAGAAGTCTCCGCACCTTTAGGGGCCAAGCCCTAACCTTGAGGGGCTAGGCCCGCGCCGGAGTGGTTGGCGCCCCGCCGGCTGGAGGGAATGGCCTTTGGCGCCACGCCAGCCGGGGCCGAAGGGACTTCGCCGGCCGGCGGAAGTCCACGCATGCGCCGGAGCGTCAGCGGCTGCTGACGTCATCTCTGCGCATGTGGAGGGGAGGGGGGTCACTTCCGCCTCCGCCATCGTGAAGACTATGGCGAACGCGGAAGGAAAAGAGTGCCCCCACGGCACAGGCCCACCCGCCGATTGGTGGGCCCCGATCGCGGGCCAGGCCACCGTGGGGACACCCCCCGGGGCCAGATCGCCCCGTGCCCCCCCCCAGGACCCCGGAGCCTGCCCGCGCTGCCTGGTCCCGCCAGTAAGGTAGATGGTTTGATTCACACCGGCGGGACCGGCATGACAGCGGAGGGACTTCGGCCCATCGCGGGCCAGAGAATCGTTGGGGGGGGGGCGCCGATAGGCGCGGCGTAATTCCCGCCCCCGCCGAATCTCTGGTGCCGGAGACTTCGAGAGACGGCGGGGGCGGGATTCATGACGGCCCCGGTGATTCTCTGACCCAGCGGGGGGGTCGGAGAATCCCGCCCCATGTCTGTGTTGTTTAAACCAGGGTTTTAAATAACATTACTGCAACAGAATAGAAAATATAATATATATCAATTTCTGCATTCATTGCGGTATGGAAAAACTAAAACCAGTGAAGAGAAAGGAGCCAGGATTTGGTCTGAAATTGTTGAACCCAATGTTCAGTCCAGAAGGCTGTAAAATACCTCATGTAAAGATGAGGTGCTGTTCCTTTAGGTTACACTGAGCTCCATTGGAACAGTATGGGCGCGATTCTCCGCAAATGCGGAGAGTCGTGAAGGCTGCCGTGAAACCGGCCATGTTTCCCGGCAGCCTCCGCGCCCCCTCCCGGTACCCGATTCTGCTCCCCGGTTGGGGCTAGCAGCGGGGCCCCGTGAACCTCGGCATCGCAGGCTTAGCGAAATTCACTAAGCCCGCGTGCCAAAGTTAACGGCGGCTGACGCGCACGATGACGTCAGCCGCGCATGTGCGGATGACGTCATCGCGCTTATGCGTGAAACCCGCGCATGCGCGGGCCGGTATGCCCCTCAGCCGCCCCGCGGACTGATCCAGCGGGGCGGTGGAGGAACAAAGAATGCGCGGGGTTCGGACCCGCTGCCGCGATCGGTGGGCACCGATCGCGGGCCCATGGCATCCTTGGCACGGCCGTGCCAATCGGTGCCATGGTTCCCCAGAACGGCACTTTGCGGGCGTTTTCACGAAAAGTGAGAGCAGGTGTGTCGCCGTTCGTGAAAACGGCCGTAAAGGCCTGGGAAATCGGCCCATCGGCTAGGGGAGAATCGCTGCTCGCTGTAAAAAAACAGCGAGCAGCGATTCGTGTCGGGGGGCGGGCGTGGGGGGGGGAGAATAGCGGGAGGTCGGGAAAAATGTCGGGAAGGCCCTCCCGCTATTCTCCGACCCGTCGTGGAGGGCGGAGAATCGCGCCCAGAAGATGTGGAGGGCAGAGTCAGGGTGGAGAATTAAAATAACCAGCAAGCAGAAGCTCGGGACCATATTACAGAGTGTATTCCACAAATTGGTCACCCAATTTAGCCTCCCCGAATTAGGAGACGACACAATGTGAGCAGCGGGTGCTGTATACTAAAATGAAAGAAATACAAGTTAATCGCTGTTTCACTTGGAACAAGTATTTGGGCTGCGGAGGGTGAGGAGGCAAAAGGGAAGGTTTTGCATTGTCTGTTGCATGGGAAGGGAGAAGTGGCCCACCTCCAGAATGATGACACCATCTGTAGAATAAAGGGTTAACCCCTAATAATGGCAACTGAAAATGTACATAAGGAACTATGCCACAGTGATGCCACACAGGGAAGTTCAGCGAGAAACTAAGAAAGGAGCTGTAGCGATATATTCTGCAACCTTATATATAGATAGTTACGTAGATAAAAGTGTTTTGAAGGTAAGACCATTGCCTCCTGAGATAAGCCAACAATAACAGATGGTGTCAGCAATGACCGCACACACAGAAGAACAGTAAAAAATGGTGGGAAACAGTCCAAAGAGAAGCCCAGCAGCATCAGAAAGTAGTGGGGAAAGGATTTGTTAGGCCAACCCAGAAATCACACTGAAGAAGGAAAACACAAGAACAACCCAGTGACCAGCAAGACAAGCAAGGTGAGAAACAACAACTTCATCCCAGGAGGAGTTGATAATCTCCTTTTCCGGAATCATTCCAAAATGTAGAATGCTCAGAGAGGCTGAGCAATGGCAAAACTGGAGAAGGTGCTTCATCCACTACCACAGCACTTCAGGCTTTGCGAGTTAAAGTTACAAAGGTCTCTGTTTGGGAGACTATTCTCCCTCCAGAGGTGATTTGCCACTGATTTATGCATGGTGAGAATTGCAAGGGATTCCCAAGGGAATCCCGCTATTGGGCTGCCATTTTGAGTGGGCGGCCCAATAGCGAGATCCTGCTGGCCAGCTCCCCCGCTGCATTGCAAGTCAGACGCCCCCCCCCCCGCATTGCAATTCAGCCTCCCACCCTGAATTTCCGTGTGTCCCCCACCCTTTCCCAAGTATGGGGAGTTACGCCCTAAATGCAGAACCCCCCAGAGATCCGCTAAATAAAGAGACCTCCCCAGAGACCATCTAAATAAAGAGACCCCCCCCATAGAGAACACCTAAATAAAAGAATTCCCCAGAGACCCCTGAATAAAGAGAGCCCCAAAGAGACCCCTGAATGAAGGGAAATCCCCAGAGACGCCCTAGAAAATAGAAACCCGACAGGATATCGCAAAGCAAGTTCAGTGCTGTCAATTTCCAGTTGACCACTTCAAAAGGGGCTGGTTTAGCTCACCAGGCTAAATCGCTGGCTTTTAAAGCAGACCAATCAGGCCAGTAGCACGGTTTGATTCCCGTAACAGATCCCCGGACAGGCGCCGGAATGTGGCGACTAAGGGCTTTTCACAGTAACTTCATTTGAATCCTACTCGTGACAATAAGCGATTTTCATTTTTCAATTTTTCATTGAAAAATTCCACCTGGCACCCCCCCCCCCCCCCCCCCCCCCCCCCGCGATTCTCCCACCCCCTGCTCGGAAGAATCGGCGCTCGCCGTTTTTCACGGTGACCGGCGATTCTCCGGCCCGGATGGGCCAAGCGGCCTGCCGTTCCCGACCGGTTCACGACTGCGGCAACCACACCTGGTCGCTGCCGTCGTGAACATGGGCGCCAAATGCTCGTTTGAAGCTTGTGGGGGGTGGAGAGGGGAGTGAGCACCACGGCCGTGCTCGGGAGGGGACTGGCCCGTGATCGGTGCCCACCGATCCTCGGGCCGGCATCTCCAAGGGACGCACTCTTTCCCCTCTGCCGCCCCGCAAGATCAAGCCGCCACGTCTAGCGGGGCAGTGGAGGGGAAGATGGCAACCGCGCATGCGCGGATTGGAGCCGGCCAACCTGCGCATGCATGGCTGATGTCACTTAGGCGCCGCCGTCGCGTCATTCTCGGCGCGCCGCCTTGTGTCAAGGCCCGGCGGCCAAGAGTTACGGAGCCCTGCTCCTAGCCCCCCGGGTGGGGGTGAATAAGGTGCGAGGAGCGGCCTCCGAGGCTGTCGTGAAACTCGGCTGAGTTCACAATGGCCTTCCCGATGCCGCGCGTGAGCGGAGAATTCCGCCCATGGTACTTCCGGTGTCTGAACCAGCATGTGTATTACCCAGGTGAGTTTTTTCACTGCCTCTATCTGGACAGCTCTCTATAAATATTTTCGTTTCTGAGGGGCTTCTTGATAGGTTTCTCTTTTCTGGGGGGCCTTTCATGGTGCCCGATTTTTCGCTGCATCGGGAACCCGGCTACCTGCGCCAGGCGACAGAGTATCCAGCCCCAAGTAGCACTTTGGTATCCACAGTTGGCAGTATCGCAGTCAACGTTATGGCCAGATTGGGAGTGAACGAAGAGACAGGCCCATATGAGGATGCCAGAGCATTTCATTTAAGCAAGGTTTAAACAGAAACTAAAGTAATAGAGGGGGTAAAATTTAATCAACACAGTCAAAACTAGAATAAAGCAATCAATTTATTAATCTTCGGAAATTTTAACAATAAGAAAAGCTGAATATTGGCAAAGCAGGTGAAAGAGCAGAGGCAAATGTAAGAGAAACGAGGAAAACGAGGGTGATGAAATAATTCCGTTTGTGGGCTACAAAACTGAAAGTATATGATGGAAGTAACCACGAATGCACACAAAAAATGTGACAACTATCAGTTTTTAATGGCTGTGATGTAGCCTGAAGAATGTCCCAACAGAATCACACAATGCCATGGGTGGGGCTAGATTAGGTCATTTTCTAACAGTATGCCATTCAAGAAAGCTTGCGTTTAAAAAACAGAAGGAGAAATCTGACAAAGGAAGCTCTATCTAAGTGGTACAGGAACCAGACAACCAGGAAATTACCTTCCGAGGAAAAATAAAATAAAAGCTTATACTGGAACGCTAACATTGAAGCCAATGGACATTCTACAGAGTTCAAGTTGGAGATAAGCAGCTGGATTCTCCGATTTTGAGACTAAGTGCTGACGCCGGTGTGGGAGTGGTGGTGTTTTATGACCAAAATATGGCCACCGATCCTCCTTCTGGTGGAGGGCTAGCAGGCACACGATGTAGAGCACCCGGCTCTAGCTGTGGATAGGACCGGAGAATTGCCGGATCCACGCCGTGCGACATGGCTCTGGCCGTGCGTGGACCCAGCCTGGAAAATAGTGCCCCCCCCCCCCCCTTTGGCCATGCTCGCCACCCACTGACCAGCCCCTACCAGTGCCCCTAACCCCGCCAAAGCCCCACCTGCCTGCAGATCGGCTGACCCTCGACTATGGCGGCGCTGGACTCAGTCTGCAGCCGCCACGCCAAGTTCCCGAAAATAAATGGCATGATTGACCCACACTGTCAGGAACTTGGCCCATCGGGGGTGGAGCATAGAGGGGAGGGCCTCAGGTAACATCCTGAGTCTGTCCATATGGTGTGCGGCGTACCCCTAGAGTACGGCGTTTTGGAGCGGGCAGCACATCCCCCGATTTCGGCGCCAACGTAGATTCTCCAACCAATCGGCAAACGCAATTTTGACGTCAGTGACCGGAGAATCCCGCCCAATATCTGGTGCCTCAGTTTTATCTGACAGAATTCAATAGCTGCAACAACAAAAAGTTCTCTGCACGGTTCAATTCAGCTCCAATGCCCAATGTAAAATACAAAGATAGGAAAATCACTAAGAGACTAAATGTTATTCAGAAGTAGGTTTCAAGACTCCTCTCCCCAGCATATTCCTGGCAAACGTCCAAGCGATCGAAAACAAGCTGTTGAGCATGGTCACATGGTGAGCCAGACTTGCCTCTAAGAGGGAATTCACCTGAAGAAGGAGCCGTGCTCCGAAAGCTCGTGTTTGAAACAAACCTGTTGGACTTTAACCTGGTGTTGTAAGACTTCTTACGGTGCTCACCCCAGTCCAACGCCGGCATCTCCACATCATGTCTAAGAGGGAAGTAAGAGACTGCTGTGTGCTCTGTTTCACAAAGACATGGTTCACCCCTGCCTCTCCGGACCGTGCCATAAAACCTGAAGGCTTCTCAATTCATCACGCGGACCGCACCACGTCGTCAGGCAAAGCGAAGAGTGGAGGGGTTTGCCTCCTCACGACCGTTGGAGGTGTACAGGCCGTACAGGGCGATGGCGAGGAAGCCACGGCCGGGGGACCCCCCCAAGGGAATTGGTGGTCTGGTTCCACAGATTTCTGGACAAAGAGTGTGTTCTCCAGTGGGCCAAACGTACCAGGAGCTGCAAGTGGGACAATAGTATATTGCGTGTCTATCCGGACCTGAGTGTGGAGGTGGCCAGATGGAGGGCAGTCTTCAGGCAGGTGAAAGACATCCTGTTGAAGAGGAAAGTGAAATTTGGGCTCCTCTACCCAGAATGCCTCTGGGTCACCCATGAGGACCAGCACCACTACTTCGAGTCGCCCGAAGAGGCGATGGGCTTTGCCAAGAAGAAGGGTCTGGCGCAGAACTGAGAACTTTTTGGACTTAAGTGGCAGTATCTTTCTCTTTTCTTGAACAATGTATATATGGTTTGATTGTGGTCCTTTTTTTTCTGTCTTTGAAGTTTGGGTGAAGGTGGGGCAGTAAAAGATATTCGGTTTTTGTTGGGTTTTTCGGTGTTTTGATGGGGCTGGCTGGTGGGGGCTTTCTATGTTTTATTTTTTATTACTTTCATTTGCACTGATGGCTGTGTTGTGGGGGTCTCTGTCTGCCTTGGGCTGTCTCCTATGGTAATTAGGATATTGTTCGGTCTCGGTTTGATGAGGGAAGTGGTTTCGATGGGCGGGGGGGTATGGGAGGAGGGAACAATAGGTGGGAGACTTTGTGGCGCTGGAGGCGAAGGTCACCAGGCTAGCTGTGTGAGCTAGTCCATGGAAGCACAGTGGGGGGGTGTATATTGGTTCAATACAGGGCAGAGGTTGGGCTATAGGGTGATGTTGCTAGGGGGGGGGGGGGAGCTATTCTGCTGACAAGGGAGGGACTTGGGTTTGGGGATGGAGAGGAGGTCGGGGATGGGGCTGCCTGGAGGCAGGCAGTTGGCGGCGCGGTGCATGGGCCGGGGGGGGCAGGCTCAGAAAGGGGGATGGCGGGGGGGGGGGCGCGGTGTCCCCCAACCAGGCTGATCACCTGGAACGTTAGAGGACTGAATGGGCCTGTCAAGAGGTGTTCGCACACCTGAGGGCTTGAAAGTGGTGATGCTGCAAGAGACCCTTCTGAAAGTGGCGGATCAAGTTAGGCTGAGGAAGGGTTGGGTCAGTCAGGTCTTCCATTCGGGGCTGGATACTAAGACGAGAGGGGTGGCGATTTTAATTAATAAACGGATGCAATTCCAGACAGGCAGTATAGTTTCGGATGGGGGGGGGGGGGGGCGTTATGTCATGGTGAGCGGTAAGCTGGCTGGGAGGAAGGTGGTATTGGTTAACATCTATGCGCCGAACTGGAACGATGTTGATTTCATTAGGAGGGTACTGGGGAACATACCAGATCTGGACTCGCATAAGCTGGTGATGGGAGGGGATTTTAATAGGTTTATCGACCCTGGCCTAGACCAGTCATGCTCGAGAATGGGGAAGGTGCCAGCGATGGCAAAGGAGCTGATAGGGTTCATGGAGCAGATTGGGGGGGATCGACCCATGGAGGTTTAGGCAGCCGACGGTTAGGGAGTTTTCTTTCTACTCGCATGTACAAAGAGTGTATTCCCGGATCACCTTTTTCATTTTAGCCCATTTTATGGTCTGCTGGTGGGTGTGGTGGACACGGGGTATTCGGCCATCACTATTTCGGATCATGCCCCACATTGGGTGGAACTGCAGGTCAGTGAGGAGAGCTGCCAGTGCCCGCAGTGGCGATTGGATGTGGGCCTGTTGGTGGATGAGGCGGTGTGCGAGAGAGTAAGGAAGTGTGTGCTGAACTACCTGCAGGTCAACAACACGGGGGATGTCTCAACAGTGGTGGGCTGAGAGGCGCTGAAGGCAGTGTTGAGAGGGGAGTTCATTTCAATTCGAGCTCATAGAGACAGGATGGATAGGGCAGAGATGGACCGACTGAACAAAGAGATCCTACGGATAGATAGGAGGTGTCATAATATACATCCAGGTATATGATGGTGCACAGACAGGCAATGATTGACACACAGGATGACCAGTGTACACACAGAACACAGCAGCCAATCACCAGACAGGACACGACCACTATAAAGCCAGAGGGCACCAGTTTTCTCGCTCTCTCGGCATCCAGCCTCTGAGACAGACAGAGCTCGTGAGCAGCAACTAGAACGTACACCATGTGGTAGTCAGTTAGTCTGAGGTTAGCCTCAGGTCTCCAGTCAAGTCAGCATAGTGTCAACCCACAGTTAAAGCATGTATGATAGTTAAGAGTTTAATAAAATTGAGTTGCATTTCTTCAAGTGTTGGAAGCCTGTCTCTCTCATCACTGCAGTAAACGCAGTCCTCGCAGACCTAGCTTACCCAACACATCATGGTACCAGTGAGTTATGCTCGAGTTTGACGGACCTACCTTGAGATAATCTGCCTTTGACCAGCGATCAGCCATCCGGTAACATGGACAGGGTCCGCCCTTCCCGCAGCTCCACATCGCCGGCAACCTCGGTGCTAACTGGAAGATTTTCAAGCAGAATTCCAGCTGTATCTTGAAGCCACCAACCCCGAAGGCGCATCGGATGCCAGGAAGATTGTTCTCTTCCTTTCTACAGCCGGGGACCACGCTATCCACATCTTCAACTCCCTCACCTTTGCTGAAGGCGAGGACAAGACAAAGTTTAAAACAGTCCTGCCGAAGTTCGACAGCCACTGTGACATCGAGGTCAATGAGAGCTTTGAACGCTACGTGTTCCAGCAGAGGCTTCAGAGTAAGGATGAACCTTTTTAGTCCTTTTTAACTCATCTCCGCATCCTCGAGCAGTCCTGCAACAATGGCTCCACTTCCGATTCCATGATCCGGGATCAGATCATTTTCGGGGTCCACTCCGATCCCCTTCACCAGCAGCTCTTAAAAGTTAAGCAGCTCACCCTTACCATCGCCATCGAGACCTGCGTCCTTCACGAGCACGCTAACAACCGGTACTCCCATATCAAGGCGGCAGAAACGGCACGGCAAAACCCCCACGATGCGGAACGGGTGCAGGCCATCAAGCAACTGCAGGGCGTGAGTCTCGATCGATGAGGGCGGTCATTCCGCGGGCTTTTCCCGGGTTCCTGCGCAAGCGCGCCACAACCAAGGGGACGGCGAGGCTGACGACCGAACTGCGCAAGTGCGCACGTCGATCGACCGCACTGTGCATGCGCAGTGGTGCACGGAATGCTCTGACGTCGGCGCCATGACGTGTTCCAACTGTCCCGTGAAATCTCGACGCTGTCTCCAGTGTGGCAAGCTTGCCCACTATACAGCCCTTTGCTAATCTGCTCCACTGCCGAACACACAGCGATCCCAGCCACAGCGCAGGATCGTCCGGTCAGTACAGCAACCCGCTGCAGACTCCGACTCCAACATTTTTCCAGATCCCGACACCGAGTGCCTCACATCCCCAGTCCAAGTGGGCATCATCACCAAGTATACACTGCCTTCAGCATAAATGGTGAAACAACTCCCAATAATGAGCATTGATCCGGATGACGAGTGGTGCGCCACCCTTACAGTCAACAAGGCTCACATACGCTTCAAGCTGGACCGGCGCTTCAGCAAACCTCATCTCAAAGTCTGACTTTGACACCATCCACGTCAAGCCAAGCATTCTTCCACCGGCCTGCCAGCTCCTCGACTACAATGGCAATGCCATGGCTGCCAGTGGCTCATACCAGCTTGCGGTGTCCCATTGTTCTTCAAAAGCAACGCTGCGCTTTGGAATTGTAGGAACCAACAGAGCTTCCCTGCTCGGTGCTTGGGCCTGCAACCTCCTGAACCTTGTGCAGCGGTTTCACTCCATGTTGTCCGCAGAGGCAACGGCCTCGCCAGATGTTAACTTCCAAGCCCAACTCGATGACATCATAGCACAACACCACAGCTTGTTCGAAGGTATGGGCACACTCCCTTACCGATACAAAATACTGTTGAAGCCAAATGCCACCCCTGTGGTCCATGCACCGCATCGGGTGTCGGCACCCCTTAAGGACCACCTCAAGAAGCAGCTGCAAGACCTCCAGGACCAGGGCATTATTTCTAAGGTCACGGAACCCACGGACTGGGGTAGCTCCATGGTTTGTGTCAAAAAGCCGTCAGGGGAACTTCGAATCTGTATCGACCCCAAAGATTTGAACCATAAAATCATACACAAAGACCTCAATGACATGACGCCACGGCTGCAACGTATCCTCCTCAAACTCCGCCGCTACGATTTTGACCTGGTCTACACCCCAGGCAAAGAGCTCATCGTGGCCGATGCACTCTCTAGATCTATCACCACACTGTGTGAGCAGTCGGACTTTGTCTGTCAGATAGACGCTCAGGTGAAATTTTGTGCCTCCAACTTTCCAGCCACTGATGAAAGAGTCGAGCAAATTCGTCAGGGGACGGCCTGGGATCCTTTACTCCAGCGGGTCATGCGACATCTCACGGGTGGTTGGCAAAAGGGGCAGTGCCCCCAGTTTTATAATGTAAAGGACGATCTAATGATGGTAGACTTTTGCCCGACATGGCATCCGATTCATAGTTATGACTGACAACGGCCCTTGCTTCTTCAGGCAGGAGTGGACACATTTTGTCCAGTCGAATGGGAAGGCTGAAAAAGGGATCCGCATTGTTAAAAGACTGTTGTCCAAAGCTGCTGACTCAGGTTCGGATTTCAACCTGGCGCTGTTAGCCTACAGGGCGACTCCTTTGTCCGCTGGCCTGTCTCCAGCGCAGCTCCTAATGAACCGCACACTGCGAACGACGGTGCCGGCTATCCACATTCCGGACCTTGACAACTTCCCGGTCCTACAGAGGATGCAACAGTCTCGGGTCCAATGCAAGTCGGCATATGATGCCCACGCCACAGATCTCCCAGCTCTGGTCCCTGCTGACCGCCTTCGTGTTCAGCTATCTGATGGTGGCCGGTCTGCCACACCTGTAGTGGTTAAACAAGTGGCCCCGAGATCGTTCCTCGTTCGCATGCATGATGGCTCCTTTCTTTGGCGTAATAGGCGGGCACTGCGGCGACTTCCACGGCCACCACCTGATCGTGATGGCCCGCCTCGCACGCTGGTTCCTCAGGACACGCACTTCCACGAGGCCACCGATCTGCCAGTTATTCCACCGACCTCTACATTGGAGGCAGTTCCGCCCGTTCACCAAAAATCTGTCCTGATCCACCCATGTCGTCGCTACCACAAAGAAAGCACAAGAGTGCCTATACTTCCTCAGGAAACTAAGGAAATTCAGCTTTTACAGATGCACTTATAAAGCATCCTATCTGGCTGCATCATTGCCTGGTATGGCACCTGCTTGTCCTAAGACCACAAGGAACTTCAGAAAGTCGTGAACACAGCCCAGTCCATCACAAAAACCTGCCTCCCATCCAATGACTCTATCGACACCTCCCGCTGCCTGGTGAAAGCTGGCACCATAATCAAAGACCCCTCCCACCCGGCTTCCTCATACTTCCAACTTCTTCCATCGGGCAGGAGATACATAAGTCTGAGAACACGCACAAACAGATTCAAAAACAGCTTCTTCCTCGTTATTACCAGACTCCTAAACGACCCTCTTATGGACTTGCTTGATTATTACACTCCTGCATGCTTCATCCAATGCCGGTGTCTATGCATTTACATTGTGTTGCCCTTTTATGTATTTTTGTTTTATTTTATTTTCATGTACCTACTGATCTGTTTGAGCTGCTCGCAGAAAAATACTTTTCACTATAGTTCGGTACACATGTCAATAAACCAATCCAACCTTTGTTGAGCTAGAAAGCCTGCACGGATCTGAAACCAATCCTCAAAGTTAGTGAAGTCAACCATCAAGAACAAGACAATTAATATAGAAGAGAATTTCCAAAACTCTTCAGAGGATTTCTAGGGTTTCTAACAGACTTTCATGGTAATCAAAGTGGCCCTGGTCATAAGGAACCCCACCATACTTCACGTTATTTCGATCGACCCTTTCTTACTCAGTGCCCAGGTTCCATTGGCAAGATCAAGGATGTGGACTTTGGAATGCAACAATTTAATTCTAAATGGACTAGGCAGGGTAGATGCATGAGGGATCGTGGGTCTGTCCAGAACTAGGGGTCACAATCTGAGGTTACAGGGCAGACCATTTAGGACAGAGATTCGGAGAAATTTCTTCACCCAGAGAGTGGTCGGCCTGGGGAATCCAATATCACAGGTCATAGTTGAGGCCAAAACATTGTATGTTTTTAAGACACGGTTCGCTATCGCACTTAGAGCAAAGGGGATCAAAGGATACTTGGGAGTCCTTGTTCAGGATTCTCTTCCTTTAATGTATTTTATTCCGAAATATATCAAAACAGGTTGCAGCAAATAAACACCCCGGGAAACATACTTCCCAACAATCTTCAAGATTCTCTTAAGGTTAACGTGCAGGTTCAGTCGGCAGTTAGGAATGCAATGTTAGCATTCATGTAAAGAGGACTAGGAAACAAAAGCAGAGATGTACTTCTGACGCTTTAAAAGACTCTGGTCAAACCCCATTTGGAGTATTGTGAACAGTTTTGGGCCCCATATCTAAGAAAGGGTGTGCTGGCCTTGGAAAGGGTCCAGAGGAGGTTCACAAGAATGATTCCTGGAATGAAGAGCTTGTCTTATGAGGAATGGTTGAGGTCTCTGTACTCGTTGGAGTTTAGAAGGATGAGGGGAGATCTAATTGAAACTTACAGTATACTACGAGGTCTGGATGGAGTAGACGTGGAGAGGATGTTCCCATGAGTAGGAAAAACTAGAACCAGAGGGCACAATCTCAGACTAAAGGGAAATCATTTAAAACAGAGATGAGGAGGAATTTCTTCAGCCAGAGGGTGGTGAATCTGTGGGACTCTTTGCCGCAGAAGGCTGTGGAGGTCAAATCACTGAGTGTCTTTAAGACAGAGATAAATAGATTCTTGATTAATCAGGGATCAGGGGTTATGCGGAAGAGGCAGGAGAATGGGAATGAGAAAAATATCAGCCATGATTGAATGGTGGTGCAAACTCGATGGGCCGAGTGGCCTAATTCTGCTCCTATGTCTTATGGTCTTATATGGGGGGAAAGCCAGATTAGGCTATTGAGTTGGACGATCAGCCATGATCATAATGAATGGCGGAGCAGGCTCGAAGGGCTGAATGGCTTCCCCTGTTCCTACTTTCTATGTTTCTAATAACAGACCAACAAACACAGCTTCCCCTCTCCTTTCAGCATTCTGAATGGACTATTCCTTCTTTACATAGAATTTACAGTGCAGAACGAGGCCATTCGGCCCATCGAGTCTGCACCGGCTCCTGGAAAGAGCACCCTACCCAAGGTTAACACCTCCACCCTATCCCCATAACCCAGTAACCTCACCCAACACTAAGGGCAATTTTGGACACTAAGGGCAATTTATCATGGCCAATCCACCTAACCTGCACATCTTTGGACTGTGGGAGGAAACCGGAGCACCCGGAGGAAACCCACGCACACATGGGGAGGATGTACAGACTCCGCACAGACAGTGACCCAAGCCGGAATCGAACCTGGGACCCTGGAGCTGTGAAGCGATTGTGCTATCCACAATGCTACCGTGCTGCTGCAGGACCTTGGCCTACATCTATATCATCCCCAACACATCCTTCCCTTCCCACAGTGTCCTTCCATCAATCCTTTTGTTATTCACCACTCCTGCTTTTGCTTTTGTTCGTTTCCCTACCCTTCCCCTCTTTTACTTACTTAATACCTATTACATCACTAACCTTTCCTAATTCCAATGAAAAGTCATCAATCTGAACCCGTTAACTTTGTTTCGCTCTCTACAGAGTCTGTCAGACCTGCTGGACATTTTCTTTTTCAGTTCAACTCCACTCTCTGTTTTTGGATTTGTAGACAGATAGCAATCCATTGCTTTATGTCCGTAGCTCCAAATTCTCTGGCCGTAGTCATGCGTCGACCTTGTGGTACGTTTGAAGCTCCCAAATAAATTGAAACTGTTTAAATATGTTCCATCTTTGGCTTGTATTTAAAATCACCTCCCCTAGACAGCGCTGAGTCCAGCAGTAATTAAGTGAACTCTGCTTAAAATGTAAACAAATTTTCTATTTCTGCATGCAAAGAAAAATTTAAATTTTGGATGAAAGTAGAATTCCAAGAAGCTAAAAACAAAAAATTCCCTGTGTACCTGCTATTGCCTGCCTGGGGAAAAATCCATCCCCAGGTTGTATCAGAAAACTTAACAGCATGGTTAGGAGCATGAGGTGTCTCCAGGGAAAATGCAAGCAGACTACTGGAAAAGAGCCCAATGGCGGCATTGTTTACGAGAGACAGAATTTGCAGAGGGAGTGTCACTCAGGAGGCTCACTAATGAAGAGGCATGCTTAGTTTGGTTTGCTATATGCTGTTTAACTGTGTTTGTAACTTTGCACAGAATTTTGGCTCATAAATAAAGCAGACTTTTATTATGAGCTACAATCCAACTGAGTTAAATTGCATAGCTACAAAGAGCAAGCCAGTCGCATTGATGTTATTCTATCCGAAATATAATGCAGGAAGGATAATCTCTGAAGGTATTTTGTTGTTAAAAAAATTGGACTGCTGCAAAAGGGTTTTCCGCAACCCAACAGTATGTTGTCGAAAAGATATGAGAAAGGATTCTAAGTATGCCAAATAACTTTTGTTCACTATGAATAGAGCTTCCTTTTAAATGGAAAACAATTGACACTAAGAGGGCTCCTTTGAACACACAAATGCAATAGGCTGGCTTGTTTCAGCATCAGGTTATGCTTCACACCTTTTATCACGTCCAGAATTGGAGAGTGGGCAGTAAGGTTCCATTGGAAATGGTTCAATTAAAGAATATGTTTGCAGTATTATTGAAGCACGTCATTTAACTATTGTGTGGCCAGAAAATTTAAATGGTCTCCAGGTACATTTGTCATTTTCAAAATTTTTATCATAATATATCCTGATTTTTATTTCTTTACCTGCTCTTAATTTCAATGTTGCCCAGTGTGTTTGCTTTCTGTGCCCAGTACACCTTTGTTATACTCTGAACTATTCAGACTTCGTGGTTCTGTGAATCTGTTCGGCCCATTTCACACTCTGAGGATCGACAGGGGCATTGTTACTGAACATGAAAGAAACCAAGGATGGCATTCATCCTATTTTCTGTTCTGTGCATATGTTGAACGCTCTGTCCAGTGCAGATCAAAGAGCAGTTGCTAAGATATGGGGTCATTTTACAAATATACATTTTTAGACTATTTCTGGGCTATTGAGCAATTAGCCTCTTCTGGCACTTAAAGGCTGCAATTCTTCAGCCGTTTGTTGGCAGCGAGATTCTCTGGTCCTACCAGCAATACACCTCTGCCCGTGGATCTCCCAGCAGCATGGCATGGCTTCAATGGAAATTCCCATTGACAACGGTGGGAGCAGAGAACCCTGCTGCCAGCGAGCAGCGCACTGCCTCCCGGTGCCGGGAAATACGCAGCTTTGAGGCCGAAGAATTCCACCCTCATCTCTCGTGAATCAACCTTTGTCACTACTGTCATTAATTTTGATTTATCCCCAATGATTTACCTACCACCAATGAATTTAGTAGAGAGAATCATCCAAACCAAGGTGGTTGGTAGAAAAAAGGAGCCTTCGATTTATATTCCAGGCTAACCCAGGAGACCTTTCCTACCAATATCACATCCCCAGCACTCAATAGTACTGTATTAATACACCAGAGGCCAGAAGGCCAAATCCTGACATGATAAATTTAATTCAATAATTTGTGGGAATGATAAAATGACCAAAATACTATTAGATTGTTGTAAAAACATGAACTCATTCACTAATTGCCTTCTGGAAAGCTAACCTTTTACCATTTTGGTTGTCATACAAATGACTCCAATTCCGTATTATAAAATTCAACCTAACTGCCCTCAGGAAAACCAAAGCTATGTAACAACTATATTGTAATTATTACTTATAGTTCAAAAACACGGTTGAAAACCTCATCTCAGGGTGTCACCATTTCCAAATGTCTGATTTTGGGGGTGTCTGGGAAGCAGGAGGTGCCAAGGCTTTCCTACAAAGGAAAAGGAAACATCCCCAGTGGTATAAGTAAGTCGATTCTGCTACTGGGGATGATTGGGCAGGCTCATGATATTGGTCTTGACTTCCATATGGGCCCCAGTTCTGCCACTGGTGGGCACATATTATAAGGAACCTCTTTCCAAACCTTGTTTTCCTTTTTTAACTCCTGCCTTACTGGCTGCCCCAGAGTTGCAGACATTGGTTTTATTTCTAGAACATAGAACATAGAACAGTACAGCACAGAACAGGCCCTTCGGCCCTCGATGTTGTGCCGAACAATGATCATCCCACTTAAACCCACGTAACCCGTATACCCGTAACCCAACAATCCCCCCATTAACCTTACACTACGGGCAATTTAGCATGGCCAATCCACCTAACCCGCACATCTTTGGACTGTGGGAGGAAACCGGAGCACCCGGAGGAAACCCACGCGCACACGGGGAGGACGTGCAGACTCCACACAGACAGTGACCCAGCCGGGAATCGAACCTGGGACCCTGGAGCTGTGAAGCATTGATGCTAACCACCATGCTACCGTGAGGCCCCTCTATAGATTATTTGTTTTGAACTGAAACTCCCCCACTCAAAACTGCTATTTTAACTGACCCAGATATACCTCTCAGTGCAGTTTGCTCTGTGTCATATCTTGCAATGTCATTTTGATGGACATGGTCAGCAGTCAATTCCCTCTTCTGGGATTCTGGGACATACTCTAATCTCAACTGTGATTAGTGGAGCACCCCAGAGGTTTCTGGGATGAAGAAGCCCTGGCTCCATTTTAATTCAGTACTGCTTACGCCTCAAGAAGAATAGAGGGCTGAATTCTGCGCCATCAGGATTCTCCAATTGGTGTGCAGGTTCTCTCAGCTGAGGCTGGAGAGGTTTGAAAGACTCTGGGCAGGATTCTCTAATCTGCACGCTGCGTTTTCCTGAGCGGCCCATCCTCGCCAGCAGCGGCTCTCTCTGTTTCCACCACCTGCCAATGGGATTTCCCATTGTGGCCACCCTACGCCATCCACAAACCCACAGGCATATGTACGCTGCCGGCGCAACGAAGAATCCTGGTGGCAGAGAATCCCGCTGTCTCTCTATCCAATCAGGCCTGTGAAGTTTAACCTCTGATCAAAAGACTGCAAGTAGTCTCCAGTCAGGTCTGTGGAAGCCCAACCCCTGTTTGGAAGGCTGGAGAAGGCATAGTGCTGATACCTATCCCCTGGGATATCCAGAGGTTTGGAAGAAAGGGCCTTTTATTTTATTTTCACCACAGTTAATCTTGATTTGAAAGAAAGAGCAGACAAGCGTTCCAGAGGCAGGAAGGATGGAAAACCCTCTTTTAAACTCATGCAGGGAATTCTAACAGAGAGTTAAGCTAGTGGAGATTAGGCAATTGAAAGTAACTCTCCAGAAGACTTTTTGCAACCCACTAGATCTAATTGAAGGCAGATTCTAAAACATCTAAACCAACCGATGATTTCAAGATCGCCGACTACAACGTCTACCTCAGCAGCAAAGATTTATCTCAGCCTGTTTAATCTCTGTTATTTTGAACCTTTCCTACTTCCTCCACCATGTGCCTGTCTTGTGCGTGTCTGGATGGGATGGGGTTTGCGGAATAGTTGATTAGTATACCATTGTTCTATTGCCTACATTACATGTTTATCTCTTCTCTTATAACAAATAAACAGTTTGAATGTTTTAGTTACACGTCTGGTGCCTGTAAATCATTGGAGAAGACGAGGGTCAATGATCTTAGGAAAATATACAAATTATTGGTTAATTCACTCATGTTGGGACTCTGGGGCCTGCAGGGCTGGAACTGACTGCACACTAGCCCAGGATGTTGTAACAGTATGCCTGGACTCACCCAGTGTACTGCTACCAGTGTTATGCCATCCTGGGCAAGTGTGCGTCAATTCCAGCCCCATGTGCCCTGGAGTCACAACACAAATGAATTAACCAATAATTCTTAGAGAAGTACCCAAAATCTTTGGCCCTTGGTTGTCCAATAATTACAGTCACCAGGATTGTATGTTAAAACAAAATTACTGCTTATTTATAACAGGAATAAAGATGAAATATGCAGTAATTATAGCTGGATAAAAAACAAACTAACCTATTATCCCCTTTATTGTCCAAACCTATACCCACACACACAAGGAAGACAAACAGATAGAGGGGAAAGGGGTAAAAATAATAAGGATTAAAGTCAAAAGATAAAAGTCCTTGCTTTAGATGATGAGTTCTTTGCAGCAGGCTTTCCTCACAGCATGGTAGTTGATTAACAATTCTTGTTTACAGCCTGTAATGACCTTTGCTGTAGTTTAGAAATATGTTACAGCTTTTCCAGGAGAGGCCCCTTTGGTTCACATCAGACTCTGCTTTTAATTTGTGGTTCATTTCAAGGCCTCTTCCTTTTTTGAGACACATTGGCCAGGATTCTCCAACCCGCTGCCCAGACGCCAGCTGCCCCATTCCCTGGCACCATTTTTTGGGTGCCCGCTGGATTCTCTCCACACCGGTTGGGGCCGTTGATAGCGGCCACCACCGCCACCCCCCCCCCCCCCCCCCCCCCCCCCCCCGGCGATTCTCCAGGCCCTGATGGGCCGAGTGGCCGATGAGTTTGGCCAAGTCCCGCTGGCGTAGATTATTCACCTCCCACACGGCGGGACCTGGAAGATAAAACTGTGCGGGTGCCGTCCTGGGGGGGGGGGGGGTGGGGTGTGGTGGTACGATTTGCATAGCTGTCTGCCATTGGTGCAAAACACTGGCTTACCATTGGCCCTGGTCGGTCATGTGCCTCTCGACCGATTGGTTGAGACCAGTCATGTGACGGCTCCCCGATTGGTCGAGAGGCTGAGTTAACCACGCCTCCAGAGCGAGGTACAAATACCCAGACCGCCCGGCGGTCGTCCATTTACTGTAGTCGACCACAGGGCTAACTTCTAGCTTATTAAAGCCTAACTTTTGTACAGCAACTCGTCTCGCGTTCGATTGATGGTTCATCAATTTAATAAGCTAGAATTTTGAAGATGGAGCTCCGGATCAAGCCTGAATGCCTCCGCATCAGCCCACAAACGCAGAACGCTTCAGAAATCTTTAAACATTGGATGGCATGTTTCGATGGATACCTGGCGTCTGCAAACAGCCCCCCTACCATGGCACAGAAGCTTCACATCCTCCACTCCAGCGTGGGCATGGCGGCCTACGCAATGATTGCGGAGGAAAAAGATTACGACGTGGCCATGCTTAAGCTGAATGGACAGTTTCTTAAACCGGTAAACAGAGTATTCGCCCGACATCTGCTGGCTACCAGACAACAGCTCCCCGGTGAGTCATTAGATGATTTTTACCAGTCCCTCGCTGTCCTGGGGAGGAATTGCTCCTGCCTCCAAGTTTCAACCACGGAGCACATGGAACTTCTGATTAGAAATGCTTACGTGGCTGGGATGCAGTCTGCCGCTATCCGCCAGCGGATGCTGGAGAAAGACGACCTCAGCCTAACTGAGGCACGGACGCTCTCCACCTCCCTGGAGGTCGCCGATTTAAACGCCCGCGCCTATGTCCCCAGCCGCGCTGCAGCACCCTGGGCATCCTGGCACGCTTCCCCACCGCGATCCGCCGCTCCCGACCCCCCTCAGGCCTGCGTCGCGGGACGCCTCGACAAGTCTGTGGGTCCCCGCTGCTATTTCTGTGGGCTCGCTAAACACCCTCGCCCGCGCTGCCCAGCCAAATCGGTCGCTGCTGTACCACGCAGCGACCGGGGATCCCCCCTCCGGGCCCTTGCGGGCCCTTCCAGTATGCCGCGCCAATCTCTTCCCCCCCCCCCCCCCCACACACACACACACACCAATGATTTTCTCAATTTCTCCAGATTCCGAGAGGTCGGACAGCCAGTCTGCAGCTCTGGATGGTGCAGCTGACCGCCAGCCAAACAGGATTCTACGGCGGGCGATCAGGGAGGCAAAGGCAAGGGCGCCGTACTCCTCCCCAGGAATAGATCTGGCTGGTCTGAAACCCCGAAGACCGCCACTATCGGGCATGGCTCCACCCTCACCCCCACCACTTTGGACATAGCCTCGAAGAAGGCTGTCCAGTACTCCACAAGTCTGGGGCAAGACCAGAACATGTGGACGTGGTTGGCCGGGCCTCTTTGGCACCGTTCACATCTGTCCTCCACCTCCAGGAAGAACCTACTCATACGGTTTCTTGTTAGGTGGGCTCTATGTACCACTTTTAGTTGCGTCAGGCTGAGCCTTGCGCATGTGGCGGTGGAGTTGAGCCTATGCAGTGCTTCGCTCCAGAGTCCCCACCCTATCTCCATCCCCAGGTCATCCTCCCATTTCTTTCTTGTTGCGTCCAGTACGGTGTCAGCCCTTTCTACCAGTCGGTCATACATGTCGCTACAGTTCCCTTTATCTAGGATACTTGCGTCCAGTAGGTCTTCCAGTAGTGTCTGTCGTGGCGGTTGTGGGTACATCCTTGTCTCCTTTCGTAAGAAGTTTTTGAGCTGCAGATACCGTAGCTCGTTCCCCCTGGCTAGCCGAAATTTCTCTGTCAGTTCGTCCAGTGTTGCGATCCTGCCGTCCGTGTATAGGTCCCTGACTGTCAGTGTCCCTCCGTCCTGCCTCCACATTTTGAAGGTGGCGTCAGTCAGTGCTGGTGTGAACCTATGGTTGTTGCAGATGGGAGCCTTGCCCGACATTTTGGTCAGGCCAAATTGCGGCCGCAGTTGGTTCCAGGATTGGAGGGTGGCTGTCACCACTGGGCTGCTGGAGTGTTTTTTGGGTGGGGATGGGAGCGCTGCCGTGGCGAGGGCCCGGAGGGAGGTCCCCATGCAGGAGGCCTCCTCCGCGCGCACCCACTCGGTCTCTGGTTCCTGGATCCATCGCCTTACTCGCTCGATTGTTGCCGCCCAGTGGTAGAATTGTAGGTTTGGGAAGGCTAGCCCCCCCCTGGATTTTGTTTTTTGTAGGACCTTCTTTGGGATCCTAGCATTTTTACCCCCCCCCCCCCATACGAACGCCATGATTAGTTTGTCCAGCGCTTTGAAAAAGGCCTTGGGGATGTAGATCAGAATGGATCTAAACAGGAAGAGGAACCTGGGCAGTATGTTCATTTTGATCGTCTGGACTCTCCCCGCAAGGGAGAGTGGGAGTGTGTTCCATCTTTGCAGGTCCTTTTTTACTTCCTCCGTCAGACTAGTGAGGTTCCATTTGTGGATCCCTTTCCAGTCATGGGTTATTTGGATCCCCAGGTAGTGGAATTTGTGTCGGGCTTGTTTGAACGGCAGCCCCTTTAGTGCTGCCCCCCCCCCCCCCCCCCCTTGCGGGTGTACTGGGAAGATCTCGCTTTTGCTCATGTTGAGTTTGTAGCCCGAGAAGGCTCCAAACTCTTTCAGGAGCGCGATGATTCCGTCCATGCTGCTCTGTGAGTCCGAGATGTAGAGGAGCAGGTCACCTGCATAGAGTGAGACTCTGTGCTCTCTGCCTCCCCTTCGGATCCCCCTCCAATTTTTGCTGCCCTGAGCGCGATTGCTAGTGGTGGGGATTCAGAATTTATAGGGGATTTTCATAGTAACTTCATTGCATGCTAATGTAAGCCTACTTATGACACCAATAAAGATTATAGGCAGGATTCTCCCCTACCCGGCGGGGCGGGGGGTCACGGCGGGATGGAGTGGCGTGAATCACTCCAGTGTCGGGCCGCCCCAAAGGTGCGGACGTCTCCGCACCTTTAGGGGCCAAGACTAACACTGAGGGGCTAGGCCTGCACCGGAGTGGTTGGCGCCCCGCCGGCCGGCGGGAACGGCTTTTGACGTCACGCCAGCCCGGGCCGAAGGGACTTCGCCGGCCGGCAGAAGTCCGCACATGCGCCAGAGCATCAGCAGCTGCTGACATCATCCCTGCGCACACGCAGGGGAGGGGGTCATTTCCACCTCCACCATCGTGAAGACTATGGCAAAGGCGGAAGGAAAAGAGTGCCCCACGGCACAGGCCCGCTGGGGGCACCCCCCAGGGCCAGATCGTCCCGTGCACCCCCCAGGAAGGTGGTTTGATTCACGCTGGCGGGACCGGCATGACAGCGGCCGGACTTCGGCCCATCGCGGGCAGCCGACAGGCACGGCGCGATTCCCGCCCCCTCCGAATCTGTGGTGCCGGAGACTTTGGGATTCATGCCGGCCCTAGGCGATTCTCCGACCCGCCGCCGGGGTCGGAGAATCCCGCCCGATATAATTATTGGAATCCTGGTAATGCTTGTGCGAACAATTTCCACAGCAAGAATGACAAAATTCAAAGTTATTGCAACAACTTCAGGCCATTCCTACAGCTGAAGTGCTGGAAAGACCCTGCTGAGCTGATGAAAGGTGATTGCATCTCCCTCGTCAACCTTTTAAGGACCTTCAACGCCAACATTCTCATACTAATTAGTTATGAATTTGTGAGAGGAGGGTGAAAACTAATTTGACAGTGACAAAGCCAACCAAATAAAATAGGTAATGCAAGTCCAAAGGAGGAAGAGTTCATGGGCTGTCTGTGTGATTGCTAAGACCCAACCTTGCACAAGCTGTGAAGAAACAAAATTCAATGACTTCAATCAAGATAAGAGGCATCTGTGCCACCATCGAAGATTGTACTGATCTCGGTATGAGTACCACTCACAACGATCGTCCTCTTGCTGTTTTGAAGAGCAATGCACAGGTGGTACTGAAAGACTATTCAAACCACTGACATTCACCTGTGACTGTTCCTTTCAATCATATCCCAACATAACCGAATGCTCTGAAGCCTCACTTGATTAAGTATTTAATAAGTACTTGCTTATCACATGCACCTGTTCCTCTCTCAATAATTGTTTGCTTGCTGACAGCAGGGTGGGATTGCATGACATGTGATGAGAGAGCACGCACAGACTTAACTCTTTCCTTAAAGAAGAAATTCATACATAATGTGGGACAGTCCAATGCCACAAGTGATAGAACATCTACTGTCCATTGTTTGATCCTCATGAAGAAGAAATCCTCTAAAGTCTCAACATGCTCACACGAGATGCAGAAATAGAAATGCTGGTACCAGCTCCAGGTTAATTTTAAGATTCATCATTTTGCATTTGCCACTGAAGACCATATTTGTTTTTCAAAAGTTTTAACCACCCAGCGTTTCGTCCCTTCTTGTGATCTCTCAGATTTCCAGCTGCAGCGAGCAGTGAAAAAGCATGAGGAAGACCGTGTCTAGCTTTATGTCTTCTATCTCACAACATTTAGTTCAGAGACATGCATCCTATAAGAGAATTAGTGAGCTCGAGGGAACTATACAACATGACTAAAGGGACCCCCCACAGTGACTCCCTGACTAAAGGGATCACCGACAGGGACCCTCTAACTAACAGGACTCTCCACAGTGACCCCCTGATTAAAGGGACCCCCCAACCACAAAGTGACTCCTTGACTAAAGGGACCACTCAAAGGGACTGTCTAACGAACAGGACCCCCCACAGCAATCCCCTGTCTAAAGGGACCCCCTGTGAGTCATTTGGGTGTGGGGGGCCTGCTGGGATGGGAGGATTGGGGTGCGGTGGGTGGGTCTGCAGGGAGTGCGGGATGTGGGGTGGGTGGGTGGTATGTGGGTGTGGAACAGGAGTCAGCAAATTTGGAGGCGATCAAGTTGTCCTGTGTGCGGTGGCCCTGGCACACATGTCATGCAGCCTCCTGTGACTGGCTGGACCCCATGTCCTGCCCATCCTGGCCCTCCTCCACAGCCTCCTCATTGAACGAGGCATGCTGATTCTCCACCTCCTCCTCCTCCACCATGTTGCCCGTCTGTTGTGCGATGTTGTGGAGGGAGCAGCAGGCCACCATGATGTGTGAGACTCTCCCAGGTGCTTAATTGGAGGGCCCCACCAGAGCAGTCCAGGCACCTGAACTTCACCTTCAGCACACTGACGCACCACTCAATGATGCCCCTGATCACTGCATGGACAACTTTATAGCGATTTTCCGCATCAGTCTGAGGTCTCTGGATAGGTGTCATCAGCCATCACTGCAGCGGATGACCCCTGGCACCCAGAAGTCAACCCCTCACCCATGGGAGCGCCTGAAAGGTGTTGAGCAATGTTGAGTTCGCCAGGACGAAAGCTGCCTGGATACCAGGCGCAGGCATGCATGTGAAAACGATGGTCACACATTGAGGGAGTGGAATCCCTATTGATTGATGAAGGACACACCCAAGTGCTGGTGCAGACCCAATGGGCCGAATGGCCTCCTTCTGCACTGTAAATTCTATGATTCTGTGATTCTATGATTCATGCAGTGGTGCCCGTAGAGGCACATATATCCCATCGATCACCCCCTGAACCTGGGGAATGCCAGTAATGGCGGCGAATCCCACTGCCTGGGCAACCTGGTGGACTCGGTGCACATTGATGGTGATATATTATGTCGCACACGCATACAGGGCATCGGCTATGGCGCTGATGCACCTGTGCATGGAGGTGTGGGAGATTCGAGGCTGGTACCCACTCGGAGTCTGGAAGGACCCCATGGCAAAAAGTTTTAGGACGGCCATCATATTGATGGCCACCGGGAGCGGCTGTCATCCCATATACCCCATGGTTCCAGATTACGCCATGATCGGCAGAGATGTCACCTGCTCTCTCTGCTCAGCTGCCATCGTTGGCGACACGCTCAGTGTGCCCACTGCACCTCCTCGGCCTGCTGGGTGGCCGGCTTTCCATCGAAATCGACTAGCCCCTGCTCCTCTGGGGCGGCCTCCTGTTCTGCAGGGTACACTCCAAGCAGCCCTTGCTCCTGCAGTCTCAGTGCATCTGCAAAGGCCACCATGGCCAGTCAGATGCCAACCATACCCGACTGTACACCAAAATCCATTTTCTGTGGGGGGGTAAAGGGGCAGACCTGTGAGCATGGTCAGTACTCCCGTGCCATCCAGGTCCGACAGGCTACATGGTGGCCCTGGCCTGCAATGCAGCCCTTCCCCCACATGCCCCCCTCCCAATCCTAGCCCCAACCCTGGCTATTCCCCCTGATGCTCATCCTTCCGCACCGTGCCCCTGGCTCTGCCGGTGCCAGTCACCGGGAGGGCCCTCCTGCCCCACCTCTTGTCCCTGCCAGAGTTACACTCTTTGGGCCCTGTCCCACATTCTCCTGTGGGGGTTTGACTTGGGTGGATCGCATGCTACCCCGGCAGCAGGGTAGCACCTGGTTTTGGGGGGCACCAAATGCCATCGACTGCGGCCATGCCTGGTGGCAGCGACCGCATGCGGGGCTGGGTGAGGGGGGTGGGCATCTGTTGGGCCACAGCTATAGTATGCTGTGGGTCTTCTGTGTGACACATGGTTTGTGCCAACCTGTCCAGGGGCAGCATGGATGGGAGCAGGAAGGAACGCAGTGGGCAGCCGCAGCTTGGTGTAGGCTGCTGTTTCTGCATGATGGGCTAGATGGTAGTGCCACTGGTTGGGTATCCCCCCGGGGGGGGGGGGGGGGGGGCAGTGTGCCAGAGAGGGGGCAAGGACCACAGTGTATGTGTCCACTGTTCGGGGTGGGCTCTGCTCTCCCGCTGCTCCCCCTGTAGTGGGTGCACTGAGGGCTGACATTTGGTTGTCCTGGGCCATGCACATTCCGTCGATGGGTCGGCTGGGGTTTGGGGGTTTCTGTGGGATGGCCTGAGGGCACCCATATGGACATAGGCTCTGCACATTTACAAACATGGTGGGCAGTCAGTAGAGTGTGCAACCAGACGGCTGCCTTGCTGGCTACACAATGGTGGTCTGTGCCCGACCACCTCGGACCCAAGGCCCATCTCCTGGTCACCTCCCCACTACACCCCCCTGGCCTTGGTAGATGCCCCATGATACACCATCAATAGTACACGATGAGTTGATAAACGTAACTGAGGCTTTAATACACTAAACAGCAAGCCTCCAGCCTCTGGACGCAAACTGTGGCCGGAGGCGGAGAATTGCCATTTTTATACAGATGCCCGAGGGGAGGAGCCACAGGCAGAGCCAACCTGGACAAGCCCAGACATTTATGATACAGTCCAGTCCAGACAATACAATCACGTGATTTAGCCAACCCCCCCCCCCCCCCCCCCATCCCACCCCAGCCAGCAGCACAACAGGTAGCCCATGGTTGCGGCTTTGGAAACTTTTCTACCCTCCACTCTCACCCTCAGCTTCCAGGGCGCCTGATTCCCGTTTTTACCACAAGTGAACCTCACCATCATCACTTCCACCTGGCGGAGGCAGAACATCGTGGGAGGCCGGAAACTACCGGGTTAGTCCGCTAGTGATATGCTAATGGCTGTTACTGTACCGTTTGCATGCCCATGCTGGTGCAGGGCGTGGAATACATCCACACCACCATTGAGGCGCCGGAGCATGGCTCTGGTATGGCGTCGGGCACAAACATCGTTTTTCAGCTGATGCACAATTTTCCGCCAATCGCGGTTCCCGATTCCGGCGTCACTGGGCAAAGAATCCTGCCCATAGTCTCCCAAACGGTGACTATGGGTAGGCCTTTAAATACTTTCCAGAATATAGAACTAGTGCCAAAAAATGGAGACATGAGCTCTCTTTCTCCCAGCTCCACATTATTCCGTTGGCGTTCACAGAGTGATGCTGCATGTAAGCCTTTCTTCTTGAGCCGGAATCAGCACATCCGGGAAGAAACATGATCGTTAGGTCAGGAAAACGTTTGTGAGCTGCGGCAGTGTGCCCAGCATTCTGTTTCAGACCCCTATAACTCTTTCCTTAAGGCGGGAGGAGTACCTTCTTGTGATCATTTGTGCATTATCCATTTATAAGCAAAACCAGATGAAACAAGTTCACTTTTGTACGAGGCCTCCATGCTGCACACACAAGTGATTCTTTCTGTGAAGATACCACATCGGTGAGAATTACCATGACCCTCAACATTAACCAAAGAGAAAACGCTGGAAAATCTCAGCAGGTCTGGCAGCACCTGTAGGGAGAGAAAAGAGCTAACATTTCGAGTCAAGATGACCCTTTGTCAAACCCTCAACATTATGCCTCAGGTTTATCAAATGGATCCTCTGAAAATGTTTGTAGGTCTCTCGTAAGCTGCCCATCACTGCATGAAGCTCATGGCAGACATTTTGTCCCAGAGGGCAGGCTTATACATACACTCGTGCACAAATCAGACCAGCCAGGCTGGTTGGATTTGGGGTCATTGGCGGAGTGTCACAGGTACAGTGGGAAATTGACTGCACTTGTGTGGCCATCAAGATTCCCACAGAGCAGTCAGTAGCCTTCATCAACAGGAAGAGTTTTCATTCGCTGAGTGTTCAGTTGGTATGCAACCCTGCAGACAGATCCTGCAAGTATGTGAAACATTCCTGGGATACTGTCACAACTCTTACATCCTGAGGCAGTCTTGGCTGCCTTAGCTTTTCAGGGCACCCAGGTGGCTCTGTGGATGGATACTCAATTAAAGGACTACACTCTGAAGACATAGCTCCTTAAGTGTATGGAACTGCAATGGAGCAGCAGGGAACACATACAATTGGTGCCTCACGACTACAAGAGTAACCATTAAACAGGCCCGTTGAAAATCAGGTTGCCCTGTGTGGAGCTAACAATTATACTCAAAGCCGAGAGACTACTACAATAGAGGCTTTATTGCTGTACGATGTTGTCCCTCCATCCGCAACTGTAGACTGAGGGTCTGAGCAGCTCTCATACATTTATACATAAGCTCCCTGTGGGCGGAGCTAGCCGGCAGGGGCTGACCGGAGGAACCTGTATTACAGGTACAGGCATACATCCCCCTACTGCAGTACACATAACTACAGTGGTTATCTCACCACACCCTGCATGGACCCACCATCGGGGCTCTCACATGTAATTGTGGTATGCTGTCCCCGTATGGACACATTTCTTTTGCACTACCTTAAATGCTGATGTAAGATCTTCACTTTTCTCCTTCACATAGCATTGTTGGCCTTTCCTTGATTGTTCTTACCATCTCAGTTGGCTCATCATGACAGGATACCAAGCCACACGTTCGCCATTACCCTCACGTGGTACAGACATTTTCCTTACCTCCTTTAAGAGCTCACCAGTGTGTGATGGCCGAATGATGGAGACACAAGCACCTGTGACCTCCGCTGAAGAAAATATCACCGTTTCATTTTACACATTGAGCAAAATTACACAGAAAACTGTTTTCTGATAAGAACCAAGTGGATCTAGCTGCTTTTACATTCACACTGGTGAATGCTCCTACATTGTGCTGCTCTGGCTTGTGCAGCTGAAGTGGGGGGGAGGCTGCTTGCCTTAATGCTCCAGTGCTGCAGATAACCGCAGCGTTCATCCTCTGGGTGGGTGATGCCTTGAGGGCCTCAGCACATTGGGAAAACACCTGTATTTGTGTAGGAACTCCCTCTGTCATCTTAGCTTCATGAAGCATTGTTGTCACTGTCAAAGGGGTTGAGGAACCGCCTGGGAAGAGCTCCCAGGGCTTCAAACAGCCAGTCCTCCATCTTTCAAGGCTTGCCTCTCATTCCTGATAGTATACAGGTCAGTGCATACCACCTGTATTCACTGGATGATATGCTGCATGTGGCTCTCTATGACGGTTAATGGAGGAGACCACCATGTGTTTGTAGCACACAGACATGGTGCTACTCATGGAATGGGCTGACTCCTCCAATGCATTCACATGAGTGTGAACAGCTTCTGAGAGCTCTGACAGATGTCCACACATTTCACGCTGAGGCTGCAGCATCTGCTGCTTTGTGAAACTGGAAACTGAGAACCACTGGGCTCTTCCTCCATCTTCTGATGGGGAGTGGCTGCCTCCATTAACTGCTTGCCTGCTTCTGTGCCTTGCTCACCAGCCAGTGCCACCTTTTCTAACCACACACTGATGCCCAACAGCATATGAGTATCTGCACTGGTGGAGGTTATTCGAGAATGATGTGACACCATCACTTCAGATGGTTGCTCCTCCTCTGAGGTCTCGAGCTGTCACTCTGATATCTGCCACTTGATCTGTGAGAGAGACAGGGTGATGCCAGGATGCTACGCTTTCCACCAACACCTTCTCTCTGTCATGCATCTGCTCCCTGAGTTCATCACTGGCCAGCGGTGCATCATTGGTCATGGTCATCATAAGGTTCAATGGATGCTTCAATTAGGTTACTCAGACTCAATGGGCCCCACACTGGCCTCACCCTAAGGGGCAGACTGCCCACCTCAGATCCATCCTATCTCCTTTGCAGTTTCCAATTTGGCTCTGCTCCCTGACATTGTGAGCTGGCTTCTCCTGCCACACCTTCTTGTCGAAGCCAAGGCCTTTTTCTCCATTGATGGGGACAAGCACCACCTGCTGTGCCTTTGCCACCTGTCAACAGATTTCCTGAGCAACATTTGTCCTCTAAATATAGCCATGCCTTGAAAGTGACCTTTGTTTAGTCTCCCTGTCAGAAGACTCAATGTATGATGCATTTAAATTGAGTTCTGCCATTTGTTCAAAAATGGAACCTCCATTTGAACTGCCTGGATTTTCTCCCACCCATTCCCCATTATTATCTCCAACATCCGCTGTTCATTAATTGGGTGCAAGCAGCAAAATCTGCTTTCATTTCCCATCTCCTGGCCAAATGGCCGCACACGCTGCATGGACCCCAATGTTGAGACTTCCTCACTTCCAGGAAAATTCAGCCCAATGAGTTACTAGTTGGAGCCATCGGGGGTACCTTAAGAAGCAGACTATGTTGATCACTGCCAACAGCTAGTCTCTCAGCACTCAGCTGGTCTGTGGGAAAGACCACCTCGGTCCTATTCCTGAAGTTAATAAAATCTTAATGTGAAGATGTTAATTTTGGGGAGACAGTGACGTTGTGGTATTGTCACTGGATTAGTAATCCAGAGACCCAGGGTAATGCTCTGGGGACCTGAGTTTGAATCCCACAATGGTAGATGGTGAAAATAGAATTCAATAGAAATCTGAAATTAAAAGTCTAAGGATGTACACGAGATCATTGTCAATTGTCGGCAAAACCCATCTTTAGAGAAGGAAATCTTCCACCCTTACTTGGGCGAGCCTATATGTGACTCATGATCCACAGCACAGTAATGTGGTTGACTCTTAAAATGCCTTCATGGATGGGCAAAAAATGCTGGCCCAGCCAACGATACCCACATCCCATGAATGAATTAAAAAAAATTGGGCTGGATATTTCAGCCCCGCCCGCCACAAGATCGCCATGGGCGGGACGCGGACCATGTAAAGATCCATTGACCTCGGGTGGGAATATCCAGTCAGCGGGCGGGCACGGGCGGAGAATCCTGCCCAATGTGTCAACATGGTTATATAGCCATAACAATAGAAGTAGAAACTACAGCAGATATGGTGGCTACATCAGAGAGGTGTGTGTATTGGATATGGCTGGAATAAGAACACACAAACAATATCAGTTAACTATTTGAGATTTCCTAGATCATGCTGTACTTGTGATATTCTTAACAGTTAAACCATCAAGGCGGCCATTATGTCAAGTCTGAAGGTTGGCTGAGAAGTAGTTTGCTCCAATATACATTCTATGTATTATGTGATATACCTTACAAAGACAGGGTGCATAATGTCTCAGGGAACAAGAAATTAAAGTCAGAAATTACGGGACAGTTGCAGGAGCAACATTTCTAGAGGCCACCTTGGGTGTGCAAGTAACCAGGTTGTATGAATCTATTGTAGAACTATAATAGTTATTACACTATTGGTGTCTGAGCAATGAACTTGTTTTTGGTCAACAGACTCCAGCCTGAACCATGAGGAATTACTTAACTGTGTTTTAAAAATTCCTAAATCAAGGCTCAGGGAGGAATGCAGGAGGCAACCACCTCACAGATAGAGTATCAAAGAGTGGATTAAGGTAAAAGAATGATTAGGGAAATTCGCATCATGGGTGGGAAATTTAAAGTAGTTGACTGGAAAAACTGAATTTTTAATCAGTAGTTTTAGACTTGCAATTATCTCTAAGCAGGCAGCATGATGGCAGACATGTCATAGTCATAGATTCATAGTTTTACAGCACAGAAGGAGGCCCTTCGGCCCATCATGTCTAGCCCGGCCATCAAGTACCTATCTATTCTAAATATAGTGTAATATTTTATCTCCAATGTAAATAACAACAAAAACAACAGCAATTTTTACCTTATAGTGCCTTTAACATAACAATATAGATGCAGCTGGTATAGATAAATACAACCATGGAATAAGAAGAGCCAAATAGATACAGGGTTATCGGTTATTAATCCTGTCGGCAGACGCTGTCATGGGAAGCTGCTCCCAAACAAGATTGCTATGAATGTTTCTTGCTGCAGGCGATGAGTTGTCCTCCACATCTTTCTCTCTTCCTCCAACTAACATAGATATAAAGGTATTCCCGAAGGGAGAAAAATTGTAAACTATTGTAAGTAGTTCCTGGAATACTTCAATCCCACAGAGCAACACCTGACGTTCAATCCTGCAGTGTTCAGGGACAAAATAGTAAAAAGAAAGAATGAAAACCCTCTCTTAAAGAAATATTTTATAGTAGTTCTGCCAGACCTGTCAAGATCCTTTAAAATGATATCTTCCTTTTTTCTGGGCACCTTACAATGGCGCACATCTGTTCGGAACAGTCATTCTGAGCATTAGGCAAAAATAGAGTGCAGTATTGGGCATCTTTTATCAGCATGTCATTTACATTTGTCTGCCCCCAGTTGGGCAGGTGGTAATTTCCAACATGTTCTCCTCCAGTGGAACTATTTTGACAGTTTTTGACAGGAGGTCACCGACATACCTTCCCACCCAATTTCCTATATATTCCTGCTAGCACAGTGTTTGAAAGCAAGCAAAATTAATTTAGAAAATCCTGTCCTTGGTGCATGTCCTTGGTATGTGGCAGGAGCAAAGATTAGGAAACTAAGTACAGATATTGTCATGTCCTGCATGGTTTTCTGGTCATTAAAATATCAGTCTGCCTTCTGCCTTTCACACTTGTAGAATTCCTACAGAGCAGAAGGAGGCTATTCGGCTCAACATGTCTGCACCGATCCTCTGAAAGAGCACCCTACCTAGGTCCAGTCCCCCGCCCTATCACTGTAACCCCACCCAAACCACACAGCTTTGCATGCTAAGGGGTAATTTAGCATGGCCGATCCACCTGACCTGCACTTCTTTGAACTATGGGAGGAAACCGTAGCATCTGGAGAAAACCCACGCAGACACAGAGAGGAAGTGTAAATTCCATATGGTCACCAGAGGTCGGAATTGAATGCGGGTCTCTGGTGCTGTGAGGCAGCGGTGCTAACCACAGTGCCATCATGCCGCCATACTGTACTCCACAATACCCTTCAAGGTGAACATTCATTTGCAATGTGTACTTTCAGATTTATTTGCGGAATATAATTTTATACTGCTGGATTATATATTCCAAAGATGGGTGAATAGTTGTACTATATCATATTTTGCATTTATTTTTAATTTTATCCCGAGTACGTACATTTATATGGAGGTGCCATATGTTTCTAATTATTTTGATGTAGTCTCTCAGACTCTTACCCAATCCCAGCAACCTGACAGAGGCAGCTGGACCAATTCAACTCTGTCTACAGAACATCCTGACTCCAGACTACAAACTGAACCACGTGTTCTGGATCTTCCTGTGTCAGTGAACATGCTTCTGTTCGTGTCTTTAACTTCCCCAATCCATCACATTTCCTATTGAATCTGCACCACAGCTTCTACAGTGCCTCCCGAGAGTCCTGTTCACCTGGTTCATGTTGTACATCATCAGAAGCCATTCACTCTAAAGCCACCAATACGTTGCCAAGGGTGTCTCGCCTTTTTCCTATTGATGGTGTTAAACTTTATTCAAAATTCCAGCACTTTGAAGTTCTGGGTAAAAAAGTGAAAATGATCCAAAATCCCACGATACTAATTTTGAAAAACAGCCTATTAAAAAAAACAGAACAATACCTGGATCAAAAACCTGCAAAACCTATGCTATTTTGCACCTAGGGGGGCATACCATAGCATGAGGTGCATGATGGCCATAGGGTTTGGTTGGGATGGCATGATGTGGCATGGGTAGGATGTAGGGAATGTCTGCGTGTTCAGGGTGTCTGAGGGTGAGGGTTAGAGGACCATTGTTTTGTTTTTAACTGGGATGATGACCCACAGCACTGAGGCAGACCTTTAAAACAGCCTGCCTCAGCACCCAGCAGCTCCTGTGGCTGCCAGTAAACTCCTTCCCAGGTCATCTGGCCCAACTGCAACCCACACCATGCCACCTACTTTGCTGCTTTTCAATTCCAACTCCCTAGAAATAAACTCCTGTGCTTGTGTTATGCCCTTGCTGACATCGGTTGCAATTTTTAATAATTCTTACATTTCTACTTACATTTGCCCCTCTACCCTATTTAGATTTTTATTTGCCAAGTAATATGGTTTAGCTCAGTGGGCTAAGACAGCTGGCTTGTAATGCAGAACAAGCATGGGGAGGGTGGGGGGGGGGGGGGGTTGTGGGGGTGGGGGTGGGGGCCTTCCAGCTCATGGAGAGAGTCCCAACCTCACTAAACATCTGGATGGTGTGGAATAGAGGCTGAACATCCTGTGCCAGCGATAAGCCAGACATCCAGCAAGCAAGGTCACCTACCCCGCCTGAGAGGCTGTGGTCACGATAGCGATCGCCAGCTCGCTCCATAAGAGGATGGGGCTACAGTGCAGAAAGAAGTTGAATGACCTTCTTTGTGCAGCCAGGGTATATCTGACTCTTCATGTCTCCCGCTGCACCCTTCACATACACATCACACCTCCACTGTGATGTCTCTCCCTGCCACCTCCATGGGTCCCAACACCTGTCATGTTGTCCTCGCCCTGCCCCACTTACCCCCCAAACATCTCCCCAAGGTTCCTACAATAGATACTCTGCTCCTCACATCCCCACTCCCACTCATCTCCCACGCATGCCAGACTTCATCATCGTCTGACCTGGGAGGACCTCCGTCTACACTCCCATCTGTCTCATTGCAGGACACAGCCTGCCATAGGCTGGAAACCATGAAGCCCTTTGAGGAGAGAGCCCTTAAGCTAGCTGGCGAGGAGCAGGACCACACCTGTGCATAGGGTGAGGTGGGGACAAGAGACAAAAGTGAGATAAAAGCAAATTACTGCAGATGCTGGAATCTGAAATGAAAGGGACAATGCTGGAAAATCTCAGCAGGTCTGGCATCATCTGTAGGGAGAGAAAAGAGCTAACGTTTCGAGTCCGATGACTCTTTGTCAAAGCTCAGACAAAAGTGAGAACCCCCTACACATGCAGCCATGGTGCAAGCCTCAGATGAGAACTTTCTCCCATCATTCTGTCCCTATGATGCACTAATGCCATTTTGCTTCCTTTGCAGGTCAATCAGTCAACCAGCCCGGACCATCCTCATATCCTCTGGAGACCACAGACATGAGCAGTCCCAAGGGAGACATCTCAGAGACAAGCCTCAAAGAGGTGCCACAGCACAGCTTCCACCAGCGCAGATACTCACACCTCGTTGGGAATAACAAATAGACAGATTTCTGCATCACTCATTGGTGAGCACCTCATGGTAGGCTAAGGAAGGAACGTCCCAGGGATTCAGCATTTGGAGGGAAGCCAGAGCCCAGGACTCTGCTGAGCCTCAGGCTGATGATGTGCCCCTGGGTACGATTGTCCCATTGCCGTCGGAGCTATAAAGGTAGAGTTGCGATTGTCAAGAAAGGATGACATAATCCCTCCTTCGACTAAAATGCCGACTGGAGGAGTCCCATCACCTTCTGCCTGAGGACATGGTGCAGCCACACATACGCAATGAGGACAACACTGCGAGGGTGGCGTTCACAGTGGAGACCTTAGCGCAGAATGTGCACTCCATGGTGGGGGATGGCTGGTCCATGGTTCAGCTCATGACTTCCATGGCTGAGGGCAAGAGCTCTATGGTGCAGTGCTTCAATCACATGGTGCAGGCACTGGTGGGAATCCCCGAGTGACAGCCAGAGTACGGCGGGACTTCTGAATCTCACTCCAGCTGCCCCTCCATCCCATAGAGAAGGCCAGGAGCATCCGAGCACCCAAAAGGGAACAGGAATGGCAGGAATGCAGCCCAGAGCTTTTCTTCCAGGTGACCTGAGAGGTATCCCGCCCATCTGACACCCACCTTCCTGTAAGCAACATAGATCCAGCCCCTCACACCGAGGAGAGTAGTATAATAATAATAATAATCGCTTATTGTCACAAGTAGGCTTCAATGAAGTTACTGTGAAAAGCCCCTAATCACCACATTCAGGCACCTATTCAGGGAGGCCGGTAGAGGAATTGAACCTGCGCTTCTGGCATTGTTCTGCATTACAAGCCAGCTGTTTAGCCCACTGTGCTTGCAACACACGTGCAGCCTGCAAGTAGCCCGGGCCCTTAAGGTCCAGGCCACCCAGGGACATCCGCAAAGGTAATCTCAGGCAACAGGGCTGGAGGTCAGCAGGCCGCTTCAACCTCAGCAGTGGAGCCTAGGGATATACCTCGATATAGCGGGAAGGTCAGGAACAGTGAGAAACCTTGTGGGTACGGATGGACCTAGACATTAGTAGAGATAAGTTACCGAGACACTAGTAGAGATAGTGCACTTATATTAAAAATCACTTTTTTCACCCAAATGGATCCTCCACACTATCATTTTATGGCACCATGCTCTGAAAACCCCTGCTCAAACACGGTGTCTCATTCCTGAGAACCATAAGAATGACAGCGCTATGTGTCTCACACGTCCTACACTGCTGCTGCGGTAACACCACACCACTCCTGTCAAGGGGCATTCCAATCCCCACCCCAACACCCCCATCAATGGAACATTCACCCACCACCACCCACCCAACATCATCACTCAGTCCTCTCATGCCTGCCAGCATTCCCTAGTTATGAGGATGCCAAAGGCTGAAAACATGTAAGAGTTGTTCTTCACTCCCTGTTCATCAACTATTAAGCTGGAGATAAACCCGTAGCAAGCGGAGTTGCTCCGTAGTTGAGTAAAGCAATGTTCATATCAGCATAGTAAGAAGTCTTACAACACCAGGTTAAAGTCCAACAGGTTTGATTCAAATACGAGCTTTCGGAGCGCAGCTCCTTCCTCAGGAGCTGCGCTCCGAAAGCTCGTGTTTGAATCAAACCTGTTGGACTTTAACCTGGTGTTGTAAGACTTCTTACTGTGCTCACCCCAGTCCAATGCCGGCATCTCCACATCATGCATATCAGCATGACCATCAAAGGATTTATGTAGACGTTGCTTCACTATGTGAACCCTTTCTCCACTTTTCCATTCAATTCTGGATAGTGAGGACTTGAAGTTATGTTAGCAAAATTATATGCTTTGGCAAATTCTGTCCATTCATAACTATCAAACCATGGTCCATTATCATTCATGACTATGTTTGGGATACAATGGGCGGGATTCTCCACCGGCATGATTCTCCATTTTGTCGGCGCCCGGGAGTTTCCCGACAGCGTGGGGCTGCCCAACAATGGGAAACTCCATTGACCGGCCGGCATAACGGAGAATCCTGCCGGTGGGTCGGGGCAGAAATGTGGCGCGGCGGGGCAGAGATTCCAGCCCCATGTCTTACACAGATTTTTTTTGTAGCCTTGATACAAATCTAGCAGTCAAGATAAATTGATGACTTCAGATAATCTGAAAAGTAGTCTATGATTAACGCGTGCACGACCATTAAAATGAAACAAGTTGATTCTACATTTGACCATGGAGTCTTCTCCAATGCATGCGGTTTTTCTTTGCATTGTGCAGGTTGGTGTTTTTGATATGTTTCACACTCGAGAATGAGATTAGTGATGTCCTTGCTGATGCCTGGCCAATATACTGTTTGTCGCGCTCTTCTTTTGCATTTTTCTACGCAGAGATGACCTTCATGTATCTGTTGTAAATCATGGGTCTAAGTGACATAGGAATCACTATGCGATTGAGATGGAGTAATAATCCATCAACAACTGTAAATTCAGCTTGTATGTTTCTGTATTTGGAACAATGCCCTTTCGGTCAACCATTGTTTAAATGTCTATAACACGTGGTAACATCGAATCTTTGTTGGTCTCATCACGTATGAGTTCCAATTTGTCGTCTGAGGCTTCTACGTGCTGAATTAATTCTGGTGCTTGTTCTTCTGAGTTGACAAAACAAGATGACGCATCAGCAATTATCAATTTCTTGCCTCGAGTATGTACAAGTTGAAAGTCGTATCTACGTAATTTCATAAGGATACGCTGTAACCTTCGTCTTACGTCATTCAAATCCTTGTGAATGATGTGAACAAGTGCTATGTGATCAGTCTCGACTATGAATGTAGGCAGGCCATATACATAGTCATGAAACTTGAGAATTCCAGTTCGTAAGCCTAAACATTCCTTTTCTATCTGGGCATACCTTTGTTCAGTAGGTGTCATTGCTCTTGAAGCATAAGCAACTGGTGTTCACAAAGAATTGTCATCTCTTTGTGGAAGAACTGCTCCAATTTCACTTTGACGTGTATCTGTTGAGATGTTTGTTTCTCTGTCGGGGTCAAAGAAAGAACAGCTACAATAGTCAATTGTGACTTCAGATAGATTCATTCTTTTTGATGAGTGTCAGTCCATGAAAATGTCGAAGACCTTTTGATGAGATGTCGCAACGCTGTAGTTCTGGAAGAGAGGTTTGGAATGAACTTCCCCAGAAAGTTCACAATACCTAAGAATCTCAACACAGCTTTCTTTTCCTTTGAGACTGTTATTTTCTGTATGGCAGCAATCTTGTCGTCATCAGGTCGCACGCCATGTTCCGAAATTTGATCTCCCAGGAACTTTAAAGTTGAGATACCAAAATCTGTTCAGTTTTAAACCAAATTTGTGTATTCGTTGGAAGACTTGCAACAGCCTTGTATTGTGCTCTTTATGCGTAGATGACCAGACAATGATATCATCCATGTAAACTCACACTCCCTCAATACCTTCAGTCATTTGTTCCATCACTCGATGAAATATCTCCGATGCTGAGATAATACCAAATGGCATTCTATTGAAACAGTATTGCCGAAACGGTGTGTTGAACGTACACAACTTCTTGCTTGTGTCATCTAACTGCATTTGCCAAAATCCTTTGGAGGCATCCAGTTTGGAAAGAAATTTAGCATTTGCCTTTCGCTGGTGATTTCTTCACTCTTGGGTATTGGATAGTGTTCACGTTTTATATTTTTATTAAGATCTTTTGGATCAATGCAAATCTTTAATTCCCCAGAAGGTTTCTTTACACACACCATTGAACTGACCCAGTCAGTCGGTGCTGTTATCTTGGATATTATGCCAAGTTTTTGCATACGTGCAAGTTCTTGCTTTAATCTGTCACGAAGCGATGCAGGAACTCTTCTGGGAGGGTGCACCACTGATTTGGCATCTGGCTTCAACTGAATTTTATATTGATAGGGAAGAGTACCCATGTCTTCAAGGACGTTAGGAAAGTGATCAAGAATTCCATGCATGTCTTCCTGAACAGGTGGAAGAACTTGTGCTATAAATTCTTTGAACTAGGTGAAGATCCTGACAGGCTTGTTCACCGAAGAGAGATGATCTGTTCAATTCAACAATCTCAAATCTTAGTAATATGGCAGGTTCGTGATTTGTAACCAATAAATAGCACGATCCCAATGAGGTGATTGCATTGCCATTATAATCACACAATTGACAATTTGTGATTTTAGGAGGTTGCCTCAGTTGCAAAATGTCATACTTGTTGAGCAAGTTCGCAGAAGCTCCTGTATCAAGTATAAAAATTATTTCAGGGCGGCACAGTGGTTAGCACTGCTGCCTCACGGTGCCGAGGACCCGGGTTCGATCCCGGCCCCGGATCACTGTCCGTGTGGAGTTTTCACATTCTCCCCGTGTCTGCATGGGTCTCACCCCCACAACACAAAGATGTGCTGGTTAGGTGGATTGGCCACGCTAAATTGCCCCTTAATTGAAGAAATGAATTGGGTACTCTAAAATTATTTTTTTTAAATGATTTCAGAACCATTTACCTGAAGCGTTCTGTTCCATTCAGTTTCCGTGTTAATAGATTGTACTATTTTAGTAGGAGATGAAACATCTGTAGTGCCATCACATTTTTTATAATGCCTACGAAGAAGGAATCTTCTATGCAGAATGCATCAATATCATTGGCAAAATTTTCATTCTGATAAGCTTCCTCTGTTGTGCCTACACTTCTTGCATTCATATGTGCCTTAGTTAAATTTGCAGGTTTCAATTGTGTCACTTTAAGTGATGTTCTGCATTGCATAGCAAAGTGGTTGAGTTTGCCATATTGTGAGCAAGTTTTTCCTCGTGCTGGACACTTTTTGTGTGGGTGGGTGTATCCACATGTCATGACGTCCATGTCGTAACGGGTACAGTGCCTTCGCGCATGCGCAAATTGTTCTTCTTCCACCTCGTGTCTTTTTGCGAAGTGTGCATGTGTAGGTCAGGAATATGCATGCACAACATGGCTGCCATCCGAAACGCGCATTTTCCTGAACTGTGCATCAGCTCCAATGCATTCTACCATGAGGTTTGTTTTCATGCCCTTTTCTTTTGCAGAATCTCAGAATACTGACTCTTGGACAATTCACGCATTTGACACATTTTGATGGCAAAAGTAGTGGAGGTGATGTGAGGACATTTTTATTCACCAGACCGTGGTTGGAGTCTGGAACCAACTTCCAGAGAGGGAGAGGAGGCAGGTTCAATCAAGGTACTCAAAATGGATTTGGATTGCTATTTGAAAAGAAAAGAATTTGCAAGGCTATGGGGATAAGCCAAGGGAGTAAGTCTATAGGGCAGCACGGTAGTACAAGTGGCTTCACAGCGCCAGGGTCCCAAGTTCGATTCCCCGCTAGGTCACTGTCTGAACAGAGTCTGCATGTTCTCCCCGTGTCTGCGTGTGTTTCCTCTGGGTGCTCCAGTTTCCTCCCACAGTCCAAAGACGTGCAGGTTAGGTGGATTGCCCATGTTAAATTGCCCTTAGTGACCAAAAAGGTTAGGAGGGGTTATTGGGTTCTGGGGATAGGGTGGAAATGGGGGCTTAAGTGGGTCAGTGCAGACTCAATGGGCCGAATGGCCTCCTTCTGTACTGTATATTCTATGTATAGGTAGAATGCTCTTTCAGAGAGACAGTGCAGATTCGACGGTCATATGGTCTCCTTCTGTGCTATAAAAGATATGTGATTCTGTGATTTGCTGAAATGGATGTGTGCCACCATCAACATCAATTTTAATAATACCAGAGTTTGTGAGGAGGTTGGATGGATGGTGCGTACATGTTTCCCTTCTTGTTCACATGGATCATTTCCTACCTCAGTTTTAGCACCATTTGGAAATATTATTTTCAAAGCTTGGTCATCTATTAACATATGCTTGGAGGAAGCAACAAGATAGTCATGTCATGATTCACTTTGCAAATGGCCAGGTGGGTACTAGTCCTAGGGATGTTAAACAGGAGTTAGAACATAGAACAGTACAGCACAGAACAGGCCCTTCAGCCCTCAATGTTGTGCCGAGCCATGATCACCCTACTCAAACCCACGTATCCACCCTATACCCGTAACCCAACAACCCCCCCCTTAACCTTACTTTTATTAGGACACTACAGGCAATTTAGCATGGCCAATCCACCTAACCCGCACATCTTTGGACTGTGGGAAGAAACCGGAGCACCCGGAGGAAACCCACGCACACAGGGGGAGGATGTGCAGACTCCACACAGGCAGTGACCCAGCCGGGAATCGAACCTGGGACCCTGGAGCTGTGAAGCATTTATGCTAACCACCATGCTACCCTGCTGCCCAAAGTTGAGGTGATTTTATTCCAATGTGTACAGACTTAAATGCAAAGCATCCACAGATGCTGTGTTGTGGATAATTTGCACAATCTCTTTGTTACAACTAGGTGAAATTTGGATGCAACATTGATGTCGATGTCAGTTATATTTTTTAAAAGTTAATGGAGGCCCATGTCTCTGATAATTTTCTCCAGTGCATTTTACAAACAGATGGCCTCGAAGTGTTTTAAAGTCCCCAAAAGTAGTCAATTAAATGATTTACACTGCCTCTGAAGTCAAAATCATCTTCACTCTGAAAATGGTTTACACTTATTTAAATGCTAGCAAAAGGCAAGAAAGATTTTTCCATCAACCTATTTTTCTCATAAATTGTGACTCCAACATTTTTTATGAACACACTTCAAATTGACTATATAGTCTGAAGTTAGAAATTACTGTTGACCCTCACAGAAGCTGAAAGCTGAACGTATTTGAAATAAGCAGATCAACACTTCTGCTAAAATAGTGAACACCAGAATATCATACAGGGCATTAAACATACATTTGCTAATGCCATTTGGTTATTTCTTTGCTCGTTTCCAGATTAATTCACCCTAACCAGCAAGGTTTTATTTCAGAGAGGAGTTATCTGGCAGCTTTGCTACAAAATACATTCTGCAAAACTCGCCCTTTCTTTAACTGCTGAGAAAAGTTTTGACAAATTAGGTTGACCTTCCTTGTAAAATGTATTGCAGAACTTAGGTGTTGGGGAACTCCTGAGTTGGCAGGTCTCTTTGTTATAATCTCACCCCTACTCAACAGTTTACACTAGTGAGATAGCACTTTACTTATTTGAATTGTTGGAAAGCATTCAGGAACGTGCCCTCTACTTTCAACATCTTAATGTAGAAATTGATGCAAATTAGTTTTCATTTTTAATTTGTTTACAGAATTCCAACATTGCTGGCTAGGTTAGCATTTATTGCCCATCCCTAGTTGCCCTTGAGAAGGTGGTGGTGAGCTGCCTTCTTGAACTGCTGCAGGCCCTGACATACCAAATCTGCACATACATCCAGGCCATTGCTAAATTTGTCAGGCCAATTTTTCAGATATGAAATGGTCATCTGGAGTTGAAACGTTAGCCCTTTTCTCTCCTTTCAGATGCTTCCAGACCTGCTGAGATTTTCCAGCATTTTCTCTTCTGGTTTCAGCTATCCCCTGTGGTCCACGAAAGCAAGCATTAAGCATTTTGCGTATGTAAATGAGGAACATATAATCTGCTTTTGCTCTCCTTGTCAAAATTAGTTCACAGTGGGTAGAGTAGGAGATGGCCCAGCTCCATTCACAATCCAGCCTCCCCGAACAGGCGCCGGAATGTGGTGACTAGGGGCTTTTCACAGTAACTTTATTTGAAACCTACTTTTGACAATAAGCGAATTTCATTTCATTTCTCAATAGCTGCCAAAATAAGATAAGTTTATTTTTAAATTTAGAAAACATTGCTGCAAAACAATGTGGCGCAGGAATGCTCCCCAATCTTCACAGTCTCTGTGGTAAGTAACTCCCAACCCTGCCATCTGGTAACGCCTCCATCATATCCCTATTGTTGCTCCAACCGCCCATCCCCGAGAACTTAACTTAAGGCCATTGTTCATGGGTCAAGTGACGTAGTATTCATCTCAGTATAATGTGGATGTGCCTGTGGCGGCAACTAACTGGAAAAATGTTAATCAAGCTTGAGGACCAATCTTTGGTCAGCTTCGGACCTCACATTTGCAGCTCAGAGGCCACAACCCTTTTCTTTTGGCTTTTGAGCTGATGGTTGGCAGCATTCATGCCACTCAAAATATTTGAAGGATTGGATAGGTGGGAAAAGATCAGAAAATATGTGGGTAATTGTCACAAATTGTCTAGCAACAGAAGTAAAATAATTTTAACAAAACATAATAGGATACAAGATGTCCAGCAACAGGTGGAAATCTGCCTGGAGACAGTTGTAGACTGTCTGCAATACGCCTCAATGATATGCGGCTTTCTCCAGTATCAGGTTTAGAAGGCAGTATAGTTGAATTTATGAGAATAAACAGCTTATAGATGTTTGGGAAGATCAATGAGGTATATGTATTTTAATGTATAGTCAAGGATGTTGATAGGGACAGACAGCGGAATACACAGAGGCATAATGAAAGGTCAACAAAGGTATAATTGGCCAGATAATCAGAAGTAAGGGAGGCAGTTGACATGTATCAGCCGCAGAAACACAGAAGCAGACAAGCTAGTTTTTGAGCTAACGGCCTGGAAGCCAGTATACATCAAACAAGCCTCTAAGTCTCAGAACCAAGGCAGTGCAGAAAACCTTCGGAAAGGAAGTTTAAATATCTTTGCTGGACCAGGAAAATACATTTTCCAGACTTGATAGCTCTGTATTGTGTGGTAACCAAACGCTGGTTATTTCTCGTACCAGCCTCTCCCCGAACAAGCGCCGGAATGTGGCGACTAGGGGCTTTTCACAGTAACTTCACTTGAAGCCTACTTGTGATAATAAGCAATTTTCATTTTTATTTTATTTAATTTGGATGTTGTTTGGGAACAGGGAAGTCTTATGGAGTTTGTGGCTACGTTCACAGATAACATCAGCAAACAATAATGTTATATGATAAATTTCAAGTGCCCTATTCTATCTTCCCTGTATGCTGAAATGTAATCAGCATTATAGTTCTCTATCCTGAAGAATAATTATGCCAGCTTGAAGGCCCTGGCCCTGAATAATGTATTCACCTTTTATTTTGTTTGAATGAATAAGCTTTTTGTTGATGCAGATCACATCTTATCTGGGTCACTAATGCCATACTACTTATTTTCTTACGTTTTGGACTGTTGAAAAAAATTGAACAGATGATCCGCTTTCCAGTTTGTGCTTTGAGCCTTGTCACTATCAGGCCACCCAATCTCTGCAACCTTCTCCAGCCACATGCCCTGCTCTGTTCTTCTGATTCCAGTCTATTCTGCATATTTCTCTGCTCCATAATTGGTAGCAGGTCATCAGTTTTCATACCCTGCAGTGCGATCCTCTCTCCAACACCCATTCATCATCCCTTCCTACCAACAAAAGCTTTCCAAAAAATTTATCATGCATTTCGTCACCTCCACTTCCCCTAACCTTTGCTTAGTGTCTGTTCCTGCTGTGAAACTCTATGGCACATTTCAATGTGAAATACAAGTGCTGGTTATTTTATTTATCCTTGTTAATATTGCAGCATTGCTGTGCTGCTGCACACAGTAAAATGCCTTTTAGTAAAATATTTTCCTTCAGATGCACATCAGCTGAGACTGAAACCAAATAAAGTAAGACAAATGTGGCTGAAGTGAAGCGAGGGCACCCAGGCCAGGCTCTTTTCCTCCATACACACATTCTGGTCCATTACCAGCTCATTCATGGGCCCATTGCCACATTCCATTCGGCAGCCCCAGGAAGCAGCAATAAAATGGGAAGACAGGAGGAAATCTACCAGGAATCCGGTTCTGCTCCTCACCATTGGCATTTGCATTTGACCAGCACAGAAAAAGGACATTGGTTCAAACAGGGGAGGGAGAAGACAATCAAATTTATGATTGCGAGGAGACATAAAGCTTCACTGCCCCATTTTCCTGCAGTTTCTGACAGCATCCTTCGGGCAAGGCAACATTGGAAAATCAAAATACCTCCTTTCCTATAGGGTATTGAGTTCCTGCAGAGGTGTCACCCACCAACTTTGGACTTGATACTTCATGTCTACAGAAGACAACTTTTCATCTTGTCTGCTCCTCAAACAGTTAAGGAACTCTTCATTTTTAAAAAGGTTAGTATTAGAGGTGTATCTAATAAAATTAATTGACTTTTTTGAGGAAGTAAATATAGTAATAGACTGGGGAATGAATATTAGATAAACAGAAAGCCATCCAAAAAAAAATTTAATAAGGTTCCCGGGGCCATGAGACATGATTGGTGGTAAAAGATAGGGATAATTAGTATATATTGAATTGGAAGGAAACGACTAGTGGTGCCCCCAAAGAATCTGTGCCCAAACCACATGTTTTCATTATTTTTATTAATGACTTAGATAACACAATAGAGAGCCATATATTCAGGCTTTCCGATGACACAAAGATTGGTGGCACAGTAAAGTCAAAGAATACAGAAGCATAAAATTACAGAGACAATGATAGATTAAGTGCACCAATCTGTGCAATAGAAATAAATATGAGATCATCCATTTTGAACCAGAACCTGATAGATCCAAGTATTTACTAAATAGTAAAAAGTTAGGAAATCCAAAGAGATTGAGGGGTCCATGCACACAATTGTGATAATCAGGTAGATAAAATTATTTTAAAAAGTTAATTGAATGTAACTAGAGGGAGAGAGGAAATTTTGCTTCAGTTCCAGTTGGATCACATCCAGAGTATTGTGCACAATTCTGAGCAAAACAACTTAGAAAAGATACATTGACCTTAAAGTGCAGTACAGATTCACCAGAATGAGAATGTTACCATAATAATAATCTTTATTATTGTCACAAGTAGGCTTCCATTCACATTGCAATGAAGTTACTGTGAAAAGCCCCGAGTCGCCACACTCCGGCACCTGTTCGGTACACTGAGGGGGAATTCAGAATGTTCAATTCACCTAACTTCATGTCTTTCGGGACTTATGGGAAGAAACCGGAGCACCAGGAGGAAACTTACGCAGACACGGGGAGAATGTTCAGATTCTGCACAGACATTGATCCAAGCCGGGAATCGAACCTGGGACGTGGTGCTGTGAAGCAACAGTGCTAACCACTGTGCTACCGTGCCGCAGTTACCAAAAGTCAGATTTTGAGAAGAGATTACATAGATTAGGTTTATATTCCCTGGAATGTAGGGTTGATTTAATTAAGATTTTTGAATTTTGAAAGAAATTACCAAAATGAGGGTGGAGTCCAAGACAAGGGGAGATAACTAAAACAAGTGGACAGGTCATTCAGAGAGAGGTTAGGAGACAATTCTTTGCACAAAGGGTTGTAGAAGTGAGAAACTTTCCTACAAAAATAGTAAATGCGAGCTCAATTAGTACTTTAAATTCTGAGATAAATAGATTCTGGTTGCAAATTATATTGAGGAATATGGACCAAAGCAGGTGGATGGAGCTAGGATACAAATCAGACATGATGTTATTGAATGGGCAGAACAGGCAGGTTCGAGGGGCTGAATGGCTCACTCACTGCATGCATTTCCCAGAAAACATGTATTAATTTGCATGATTTTTGTAAGTCATCACATGCCATCTGTCATGAGGAAGCATCAACCTTTTGTGTTGATAAACGGCAGGACACTGCCCTCACATGCAGAAATGTAATGGCATTAATGGTTTCTTTACCCTGAAATGCCACATGATGAGTAAATTTGAGCCTGCCTCTCCATCAGGTAGTACACAATGAGATATATCAGAAAGGGGTATCTTTTAACTCCACGATGAGGCAGTGCACTCCATATTAGCTGACTGAAGTTACTAACTCCTAGTTGATGACTGGAAACACTCAGTGCCATTCACTGGACATGCTGACGGGATGTTGTTCCTGAGCTGCAGATGCTGCACTTGTCTGTTTGCTAAACCCTCCAGCCTTCCAGCACACAGTTTTCCTCTGAAATGTCAACAGACAATGCTACACCAGCACTTCCGAGTTTACTGAAAGGTTCATCCTCTCCGCAATTCTTCCAGCCTGGTTCACCATTGGAAACTTGTCGACTCCCACTGGTGCCTGAACACCCACTCTAAATGAGAGAAATTAACATAAAGTGAAGATCATTGAATCCTGAGTAAATTTGCATGTTTCACATTAATTGCTACTTAACAAACTGTTAACGAGTACAACAATCAATGATGTCAAGATTTTGCATTACAATACGTTAGAAATATTTACTTCTAGGACAAATGTGCAACTATGGAGCAAGGAGTATGAGCAACAGGAGGACTCCTGACAATGGGAACAGGGGGTAGATGAAGCAGACTGATTCCAAGGATGGCGGGACTGTCATATGAGGAGCGATTGACTAGGTTAGGATTGTTCTCACTGGAGTTCAGAAGAATGAGGGGGGATCTCATAGAGGCTTATAGAATTCTAACAGGACTAGACAGGGTAGATGCAGGGAAGATGTTACCAATGATGGGTGTGTCCAGAACCAGGGGTCACAGACTGAGGATTCAGGGTAAACCATTTCGGACAGAGATGAGGAGACATTTCTTCACCCAAACAGTGGTGAGCCTGTGGAATTCATTACCACAGGAAGTAGTTGATGCTAAAACATTGAATATATTCAAAAAGTGGTTAGATATAGCACTTGGGGAGAATAGGATCAAAGGTTATGGGGCGAAAGCAGGATTAGGCTATTGAGTTGGATGATCAGCCATGATCGTGATAAATGGCGCAGCAGGCCTGAAGGGCCAAAAGGCCTCCTTCTGCTCCTATCTTCTTTGTATCTATGTAATGCCAAACATAACTGGTAGGGGATTTGACATGCTCTCATGGTGAGTCTAAATCCTAGAGTTTCGGATCATGGGCAAAAACTAATTCCCAATCAATTAACAACAAATCAGAAAATTGCTTTTAATTTGTTTGATCAGAATATTTGTGGAGGTCATAACAAAAAGGAACCCTCTTGTGATACAAACATTTAAACATCTCGTATAATTTCAGAACACAAGAAATAGGAGCAGGAGAAGACCATACAGCCAGTCAAGCCTTCTTGGCTATTCAGTACAATCATCGCTGGTCTTGGGCTTTAACTCCTGTTTCCTGCTGTTTTCCACATCTTGTTTGCTGAAAGACCCAAAATCTAAATGTATTCAATGCCGGACTATCCACAATTGTCAGCAAAGTCAATTTTCCTCAATGATCAGCCCTTCATCCTGTTTTTCTATTCATTTATGGGGTGTGGGTGTTGCTGGTTAGGTCAGGGGTCACTGCCCATTCCCAGATGCCCTTGGGAAAGCGATGGTGAGCTGCCTTCTTGAACTGCTGCAGTCCATGTGGTGTAGGTACACCCACAGAGCTGTTAGGGAGGGAGTTCCAGGATTTTGCCCCAGTGGCAGTGAAGGAAAAGCGATATTTATCCAAGTCGGAATGGTGACTTGGAGGGAAACTTCCAGGTGGTGGTGTTGCCATGCATCTGCTGTCCTGTCCTTCTAGATGGTGTTGGTCATGAGTTTGGAAGTTGCTGCCTCAGGATCTCTGGTGAGTTCATGCAGTGCAACTTGTAGATGGTACACACTGCTGCTACCGGGCATCGGTGGTGGGGGAGTGAATGTTTATGGAAGGGATGCCAATCAAACAGTTGCTTTGTTCTGGATGCTGTCAAGTTTCTTGAATGTTGTTGGAGCTGCACTCACTCAAGCAAAGGAAGAGTATTATAGATGCCAGACAGACTTTGGGGTGTTAAAAAGTGAGTTACACTCCACAGGATTCCTAGCCTCTGGCCTGCTTTTGTAGCTACAGTATTTATATGTCTAGTCCAGTTAAGTTTCTGTTCAATGGTGACCCTCAGGATGGTGATAAAGGGGGTTCAATGCTGGTAATGCCATTGAATGTCAAGGACAATAATTAGATTGTCCCTTGTCGGAGGTGGTCATTGTCTGGCACTTTTTACTTGCCACTTGTCAGCTCAAGCCTGAATATTGTCCTGGTCTAGATGCACTTGGACATGCACTGCTTCAGTATTTGAGGAGTCATGAATGGTGCTGAACATTGTGCAATCATCAGCCAAAATCCTCACTTCTAACCTTATGATGGAAGGAAAATTATTGATGAAGCAGCTGAAGATGGTTGGATCCTGAGGGACATCTTCAGTGATGTCCCAGGACTGAGATGACTGACCTCCAATAATCACAACGATCTTTCTTTGTACTACGTATGACTCCAACCAGCAGAGAGTTCTCCCCCTGATTCGCATTGACTTCAGTTTTGCTCGGACTCCTTAATGCCACACTCAGTCAATTGCTGCCTTGATATTAAAATTAGTCACTCTCACCTCACCTCTAGGGTTCATGGACAAAACCTTTTGTCCATGCCTGAACCAAGGCTGTAATGAAGTCAGGAGTTGATTGGCCGTGGCAGAACCCAAACTGAGTAGGTTATTGCTAAGCAAGTGCTGCTTAATTGCATGGTCGATGACCCCTTCAATCACCTTACTGATTATCGTGAGTAGACTGCTGCAGTGGCAATTAGCCGGTTTGGATTTGTCCAGTTTTTTGTTTGCAGGACATTCCTGGGCAATTATCCACTTTGCTGAGTAAATGCCAGTATTGTAGCTCTAGTGGAACAGCTTAGCTAGGGGCATGGCAAGTTTTGAAGCATAAGTCTTCAGTACTATTGCTGGAATATTGTCAAGGTCCATAGCCTTGCACCATCTAGTGCTTTCAGGTGTTTTGTGATATCACATGGAGTGAAACAAATTGTCTGAAGACTGACAACTGTGATAATGGGGACCTCCAGAGGAGGCTGAGATGAATCATTCACTTATGGCTGAAGGTTGTTGTGAATGCTTCAGCCTTATCTTTTGCACTGATGTGCTGGGTTCCCCCATTGCAAGGGCATTTAAGAGTCAACCACATTGTTGTAAGGACATGAGATTTTCTTTCCTAAAGGACATTAGATGGGTTTTGATGACAATCGACAATGGTTTCATGGTCATTATTTGGCTTTAATCCAGTTTTTTTCATTGAATTCAAATGTGCTGTGATTCAAATCCGGGTCCCCAGAGTATTACCCTGGATCTTTCGATTATTAGTCCAGAGACAATAACATGAGTTTACCATGACACCACCTCCCTTTAGGACCATGTCCATGTGTTTTAGATTCCCTAACCAACAGAAACAATCTCACATCATCTACCCGACCCAGACCCTTCAGAATCTTGAATGCTTCAGTGAGGTCAACTCTCATTCATCTAAACTCCAGAAAATGGTTACTCAGCGCTTCATCATAGGACAACCCCCTCATCCCAGGAACAGTTTAGTGAACCTTCACTGTGCTGCCTTGGAATAAGTCCACGGAGGCAGAAGTCCCTTCACCAGAATCCCTTTTATTAACAAAACCAACAGCAGTACGGCCATGTGCATTCAGCTTGCTGTCTACACTGGGAGTGCAGAGGACCTGACGCTCCCTGTTATATACAAAGGAGAGGTTTCCTGATTGGGCCACTACTCAGGGAATTCGTATTCCAATTGGCCAATCTCAAAGGTCTGATCTAAGTCATTACACGCCTTCAATGCAAGTGAATCCTTTCCTTATCCTTAAATAAGGGTTTATTAATCAATGTTAAAAGCATAGTCTGGTGTTTGCAAAGTCTCGCAGTGAATCATTAAAACTGACCAAAGCTGCCCAAAATACTCCAGATTTGGTTTTACCAAAACCCTGTACAATTGTATCAAGGCTTTTTTATTCCTGTACTCCAATCCCCTTGCAATAAAGGCCAACATGCCACTTGCCCTCTTAATTGCTTTACTGTACCTGCATGATAACTTTCTGTGTATTGTGTACAAGCACACCCAAGTCAATATTTACAAATTTGACAACTTTTTAAAAATCTGCTTTTCTATAATTACAACCAAAATGAATAACTTACCCACTGCCTGTATATCTTTGAAGCCTCTCTGTATCCTCCCGACAGCTTACCTTTGCACCAAGCTTTGTATTATCAGCAAACTTAGATACATAACTGTCTGTGTCTTCATCTAAATCATTAATGTAGATTGTAAATAGCTGAGGCCCCAGCACTGGACCTTGTGACATTCCACTACTCGCAAGCTGCCAACTTGGAAATGTCCCATTTGTACCATCTCTTTGCCTCCTGTCCATTAATCAACCCTATGTAATCGAATATCTCACCCCCAAATCCTTGAACCCTTCTCTTGCCTATTGTGTGGCACTTTCTCAAATATATTTTGGATCCACTGGTGCCTCTTTATTTACCCTACTCTTTACACCCTCAAAAACACTTCATAGATTTGTCAAATGGGATTCCAAACAGTGGTTGACACTGCTGCCTCACAATGCCAAGGACCCGGGCTCAATTCTGACGGTGGGTGACTGTGTGGAATTTACACCTTCTCCCTATGTCTGCGTGGGTTTCATCCGGGAGCTCTGGTTTTCTCTCACAGTTCAAAGATATGCAGGTTAGGTGGATAAGCCAATGCTAAATTTCCCCTTAGTGTCCAAAGGTGAGGTGGGTTACTGGGGATAGGGCAGGGTCATGGGTCCAGGTAGGTGCTCTTTCGGTGGGTCGGTAGCTATGCTTTCCGGTCTCGGGTTACCTATTGCTGAATAATCTCTATCTTAAAAGTATTATTTGAGTATTTTCGATAGCTAACAGTGAATTATAAAGCGATAATCATATCAGGCAAATTACATGTGCTCACACATGTTCACCCTGTTTGCCTGGTCGATTGTGTCTACTAACTTCTGATTTCACTGTCTGATGTTTGTGGCTATAAGAATACCATGGTTACTTTTTCCTGATGACCATCTTCAGGAGAAGATTCAGAATTCTCTTCTACTTTTCCCTTTCTTCTGTTTTAAATATACCATTCGGCACTCGTGCATGTAAATATTCAGCGATTCAGTAAAACACATCTTTTTCTTATATTTCATGCTGAAAATTTGCACATATTTGATTCATTTTTGCTATTTTGTCATTACTTTCAAGCTTAAATAAGGGTTTATTGATCAATGTTAAAAGCATAGTCTGGTATTTGCAAAGTCTCGCAGTGAATCATTAAAACTGACAACAGCACCCCCTATAGAGGAAAAGTGGCCTACCTCACAAGCTGTTTCCACAGTCTTAGCAAAGTCTTTCCTCCTGAAAATTTGAGAGGCTGGAAATTACTGTTGACAAATGTAATTGGCAGCCAAAACAGGATAACAGGATAATCCCTCTATCTAAATAATGGCTAAAGCAATGCCACATGAATGTGGTGAGAATTTGTCTGCGAATAGCACTAATAGTTTTCAGTCCTATGATAAAAGAAATGCATGATTTAACATTCTAGGATTAGCAAGTGGTTTATCTTTAAGTTTTGGGTTGGCTGTCACTGAAATCTCTCTATCGCAATAGTGTAAATTATGGACATCTAACAATTAATTAATTATAAAGCATTAATCTCATTAAGAAAAGTTCGAAAGGTCCACTTACCTGAATTGTGGGATTGAATTACTTTAAGTGACTTAGGGGTATCCATTTTACTTTCTAATAAAAATTAGTTTGACCATTTTCTTGTTTTCTTTTCTGATTACTCTAATAGTGTTTCCATTTCTGGTGCTATTGATAAGTATTGCACGATGTTGGATTGGGTGGTGTGTGGAGTTTATGATGTAGGAGTCGAAAGTGTTTTAAATGACTGACATCAGATACAGTAGTACGGGATTATTATTTACAATACTGTAGGCCCATTGTTCTACAAATTACAGATGTCCAACTCAGAGTTTTGGGAAGAGGGCAGGAAGCACATGGACCAGTTCAAACCATCTGTTCAGTCAACAAAAACTTGGTCTTGACAGATGTCACAATGAAGTTTGGAGTCTGCATTATCTGCCCTCCTGGCTGAAGGACATGTGTGATCTGGATGAAGGAGGGAAAAAATAGTAAGTCCAGAATGTGCTCCAGTTTTCAGCATTAGTCTGCGGAGCTGAATCCCCTGATGCTGTTTCAGTAATCAAATCACTCTGGAGCCCCATTTTGTTAGTGTGGGTCCAATTTCAATGAGATGTGAATATTTCAATAAACTGCGAGGGACTGTGATTACTGGTGCTTGGTTATTTGTTCGGCATAATACTCTGTCTCATGGGAGGAACTTGACTGTATTCAATATGATTAATTTGCAAAGTAAGGAACATTTATTATTTTGTAATAAGTACATGATTATGTAATGTATTACGAATAACTTCTCATTGAGCCAGGCTGTGAAAGGGATTCATGGAGGAATTCAGAGCAACTTCATGACCACACATAAGATTTTGTTATTGCACCCAATAGCCCTTTGCCCTCATTAAGAGACTTCCACCAGAAGCCATTTAGTGCTGAGTTCAAAGAGTTAAATGAGATTTAGTGGAACAGCTGGTTTAAAACACTGCCTTTGGTCCGTTTTCTTATAGAAACAGCTGACTAGAAGTATGGCCCAGGAATTGTAAGATCATTTTTTTTTGCTATTCTTTTCTCTCCACATATTCTTAATGAGTTGTTCCGATATTGGGAGCTGATACTGAGCGATCTAAAGCCTGCAGAGTAAAGCTATTTGAATCCAGCACTGAATCCAGTAGTTCTGGCTTTGACAGACTAAATTCCAAGTGAAGAGAATGGAAATGTCATGCTGGTGCAGCGGGGGATAGGTCCTGCAGAGCTGCAGTTGTGTTCATTGTTGTTAATTTGCACAATACCTGACCTAGAAGTGCCACATTTTCAAGCATTTAAAATAAATACTTTAATTCTCCAGGACAGTCAGTGCTTTAATGATTATTAGAGAGAACAAGTTCTCGTGCATTTTACAACATTAGAAACATGTAATTTTGAAGAATAGATAACTTCCTTGTTTTATCTTATTCATAATGGAAGGAGTTTGATCTGTGAAATTAGCATGGGCTGGGAGGTTTTCTGATAACAGAATTTTGATCATTAAAAAAAGCACTTTGTGGTTGCTCTCTGTATTTTTGACATTTACTTGTGGTTTAGGGCGAGGGGAATCTTTTAGCATGTCAGCTTGTTCTTTGTTATTTTTAACATATGGCCGATCCACAGCTTTCCTTATGCCCCCTTTTCTTTACATCTTTATTACTAGAACAATTGGTACTCAAAATATGGTTTCATTCATCCAAAATATGATTATCCTTCTAGCTGGTCTCCCCAGCTATTCCATTATTATCAAGGTGAGATGCAGTGGGATTTTTATAGGCGCACAGGACAGAATTTTGTACTCTCACTGGTGGCAAGCCAGGACGTGGGAAGGGTATGTAATTAAGTGGGATTGTGGTGTACCAGAACCTTCCCATCACCTTCCCACCTCTGTCAGAATTAAGTTCTGGGCAGCAAAGCCCATGGTCAACCTTCCCACCCCACTGCCTAGTGAGACCCTTAAGTGACCAATTAAACTGGGCAGCACGGTGGCACAGTGGATGGTATTGCTGCCTCATGGCGCCGAGGTCCCAGGTTTGATCCCGGCTCTGGGTCACTGTCCGTGTGGAGTTTGCACATTCTGCCTGTGTTTGCGTGGGTTTCACCCCCACAACCCAAAAATGTGCAGGGTAGGTGGATTGGCCACGCTAAATTGACCCTTAATTGGAAAAAATTAATTGGTTACTCTAAATTTCTTTTAAAAGCGAACAGTTAATGATGACTTAAGGGCATCATCCTGTTGCCACTGGCATTAATCCAATATTGAGCAGGCCTGCTGACATGCAATATGTAAAATAGGTAAAACTGTGCAGCCAGCTTGTTGCCTCAGGAGAGGGGATGGGGAGAGGGAGAGGGAGAGATGGAGAGAGGGGAGATGGGGATGATCAGAGGCACTCTGTGTCTGCCCTTGCTGCTGACCCTTTGCACCCATTTCACTGCAGCCCCACTCTGCGGTCTCCACCCTGTGACACCCCACATTACTTAGCTGTGGCCTGGGTTGCTCCACGAGCCGAGGAAACTGGTAGCTGTCCATCCAGTAGCAGCATCATCTCCTCAATGGTACCACTGAGCACAGAAGCTGCCAGCCTTTGACTGGCCAGCACCTCTCGGTGAGCAGGTCTTCTACCTCCAGGGCCTTGATTGCAGGGAATAGCATGCCACTTGCCATGCCACTTGCCTCACCGCTGCTTGATTGTCCTGTGGTTCAGTCAGCCTTCCCAAAAGAGGCAGCACGGGTCCTGCAAGCGAGACCCCCAATGCCTCAACATGATTATGCCCACAGTGAGGTAATCTAACAGACAGATTAGAGCCAGGTTATTTTAATGTCGCATGGCTAAAAGAAAAAGGTTGATATTTGTTCACTAAAAAGAGAACAAATGTAAATGAGTCTTGGCAGATCTATGGCCCAATAGTTGCATTCCATTGAGGAAGCAACGTTTTCCTTGCCTTTTAATTTCAACCTCGCAAGGTCACCTACAATATCATTTGCAATATCATTCACCTCTTTCCACACTTATCCCTCACCAAGGCATTCATTATTTCCAGGTTCAACCTTTCTCACGCTTTCTTACCCCTACCCGACCTAAAGTCCTACCTTTCCAGACTCAACCCCCAAGTCCCCGACAAGCTAGCCCTCCACCTCATTGATTTAAAAAATCCCTGTTCTTGATTATAAATTATTCAATGGTTCTATCCTACGCTCTCCTCTTACAGGTTCTGTCCCAGCTCTCACACTGTGCTCTTCGAAATCTTGCATCTTCGCTTGGTCACAGAGCCTTCAATCGTCCTGTTCCTGTACTCTGGGCCACTCCTCTTAAAACTTTCTGTTAAGCTACTTATCCCTTTTTAAAAGCCTCTTTAAAACCTACTCTTTGAATCTTTGATCACTTTCCCTAGCCATGCTCCCGAAATCAGGCTTGAACAAGATAGCTTCTTATTCGCTCAGTTGGAAATTTGCGTAATTTTGAAAGAAATGTATGAACTAACTTTTTAAAAAATGATAAATCTCTCATAACTTGCCAAGTAAAAATAATGGTGGTAAATCCAGTTCCCCGTTAGTGCGTTTTAAAATAAAACCTGAAAACACATTCAAGGTCACTCCTTTTCAGGGTGAGAAGATGAAAAATGATTTGTGTTTTGTAAAGTGAGGAGAAATTTTAAATGAACAGAGTTTGCAGAGGATCTGTCCTGAAAGACGTCTGTTCATATTAATGCAGACTAAGGCAGGTTGTACTTTGTTCTAAAAACAAATGAATATTTTGGTTTCACTGCTTACACCAGGGAGATTGTTTTCAATCTGGAAGCAGATGTAACATTTGCTGCAAATCAGCCGCTCATTATTTCCACCCCACCCAATTTTGTTTTCCATTGAAGTCAATATGCTACCCACACCAAAAGTGAAAATTACCCCCATTGAGTCCAATGGAAAAGAAAGCCAGGCGGGGTTGCATGAAGGACAGTCAGTTTGCAACCACCAGCTTTTAGCCTGCAACCAATGTGAAAATAACCTCTGTGTCTTCAAATTACAGAAATGACAAAATGCTAAATTATAACAGATGCCGAACAGTAGCCTCCTCTCTGGTGTGTGACAGTGCTTCAACCACATTGTAGAAACTTTACCATTTACAATGTCAGAGCAGAGTTATCAACCCCCAGGAACTTCCATCTATTTCATTTTAACACATGGGAAGTCATCCAGGGCCTGCGGGACCACCACCCAACGCCCCCCCCCCCCCCCAATTCTCAATATACATGACCAGGGCGGGGCATTTTCCTTTATATCCACACCAGAGCTGAAACTGCATCATCTTCACTTTAGTGAGAAACCTAGATTTAATTGTTCACATTGCAGGGCACCATTAAAATAAAAAAGGGTAGGAGTTCATCAAGTAAATCGAGAAGCTATGGGTGGATGACAAAATTCTTGGTTTCTAAAATGCTGAAAACTATGGGAGGAAGGCCAAACTGAGGGAGGCTAAGACTCTAATAGTTTTGAGATGCTGGGGAAGAATGATCTAGAGCAGTGTTTTTCTAACTTTTATGCCCGGAACCCGCTTTTACTAACTGGCCGACCCACGCCGGCCGATCTTCGTGACCCACACTGGCTGACCTTCACGACACACCATTATTTCTTACCATTAATGTGACAGTTTAGTGGGGAGCCTAGATTCCATTGCTCACATTGCAGGGCATCATCAAAATTTGAAAAGGGTAGGAGATCAGTGACATGGGAGCCTGCTTGGTCCTCATGATCTCACGTGCTTTGTCATTCAATGTTACATTTCTGCTGAGGACTTCAGCTAACGATTTTAAATTCTTGCTGCATCGTTTGAAAACAATCAAGAGGCTTGTCCTCAAACTCACCGTCTTCAAATGCCTCTGTAGTTTTGAGAGTTTTAAACTTTCATTTACCAGTATTTCCCTGCACATGGTTTTGGATCCTGATTTGCATTGGCACAAATAACAAAGCTACACCTCAAGAAATCATCTTTATACTACTTTGTTCCCGATTTCAGTTTTATCTTTATTGACAATTCACTAGATGCCCTGGAGCTCAGGATACAGTTCACACCAGCACTGCTTTGACCTGTCGTGAACTCTCATGCGCAGCTCTCTCCAGAAGATTCAATTATGAGATCCTGGCTGGTTTGTGTCTCTGGCCCTTTCTTCCTTATTACACAATGACCCATCTTCAGTTCTTCATACAGTCCTGTTGCTTGCTAGCTGGCAGCTACAAAATGGAGGAATCACTCCTCTATGATTTTGCAGCCAAAGCACAGACGCACAGGGCACGTGACATCAGTGTACGTGCCAGGCGAGTAACCTTCTCTCTGCAGCTGCCTTTGGTAGGAAGACCTCATCATTGGTATTTAAAGGCTGGTCACGGCTGGCATTGTCAATTTATAAGCGTTTCTCCCATGATCAGGAACGCCGCGACCAATCATTCCGTGACCCTCCCAACACCCACCCACAATGCACCCATGGGTCGCGACCCTGAGTTTGAAAAACCCTGACCTAGAGTAGGAAATGGAACATTATAAATTTAGAAATTCTATGAATGAATCCACATTTTTTTTGAACCTCCATTCTGCAAGCTGCCTTAAGGGCCATTACTTTTAAATATAGATTGGTTTGTGCTGATAAGTATCAATGTTTAAAGATTGACAGATTAGACAAAGCTTTTAAACCACTAGGTAACCGGCCTACACGCATGGTTGGGTGATTACTCGGAAGATTCATGATGCGTGCTGCATTGCACCTTGCAAAGTGAAGAATAGAACCACATGTTTATATTTATTCATTGAATGCATGGTGTTAAAATAGCAGTACAAACGTACATGAATAACTCTCCTAGTATTGAACTCTATTAACTTTGAAAAGGTTAAAATTCAACATCAGTTCCATTCTAAACTATGATTAGTTTCTCTCCGTCTCTTCACTGGCAGCGGGATTCTCTAGTCCTGCCGGCAACGCACCCCCACCCGTGGAGTTCCCAGCGGCGTAGGGTGGCCTCAATGGGAATTTTCGTTGACAGCAGCGAGAACAGAGAACCCCACTGCCAGCGAATGGTGCGCCACTGAGAAACATGCAGCTGGGAGGCTGAATTATATCTGTTCGCTAAAGAAGTGTTACATCATTTGTTATGACTTCCATTCCCAGGGTCGTTAGATAATTCTGACATTGTTAAATTTCAATAATAAACAAGTATAAATTTGAAAAATGTTGGTAATAGTGTCAGTGTTACTGTCAGCCTACTTGTGACAAGAAGGATTATTATTATTAAAGCTTTCCACATTTATTTGCCATTACACATCCTTGCATCACACATGCGCGACTTCATTGCGTTGAGAATGGCACATGACGTTTTGGCTCTTTCCTCTCTCTAAACTGAAACAGATTTACCAAAACCTTTTGTCTTCAGTCTCTGTAAAAGGGGGAAAAATGTCTGAAATAAATGTTATTTTTGTAAATGAAGTGCTGCTAAAATATCAGAGGGGCAGTTTGACTTGCACGTTGCAAATGCCCCAGCAAAAGAATGTAAATTTTGTAGAATAAATATTTCCTCTTTTCAAAGTGTAAGTAATTTTTAACAATAGAAATAATCAGGTGTAAATCAAAGGTGGAACTTGATGCAACAGAGAAAAAGAAACAAATGAGGTGACCCTTGCCTCTGGGACATGCACCAGTGCTCCAGAGGCTGAATTTTCACCCTCCACTCCTCCACAAAGTTAGGAATGGAGATATGGAGGTGGGTTGGGGTTCAGGGGGATACCTGAAAATGCTGCTTCCAGCTGCTGCATCAGTATTGGTTTATCGTTCTCCTGCCCACCATTTTGAAAGAGGCGATTTTGAGAACTGGAAAGGCAGCCTACCCCATCAAGCGGCAGGCAATTAGACTAATTTGGAGCCTTGTTAAAGGCATGCTAAGGAGGCCAACTGAACTTTCTTAAGGGAAGAGGCAAGATAGTGGTTGTGATAATGGTGGAGGGGATGCTGGGGAGAGAGTGGGCAGATTAATGCCTTGCAAGCAGATACTCAGTGACAGGTCAGGGTCCTGGCTCTCCTGGACGATTGCAAGGCGCTCTCTGTCTTCCTGGGTATTGGGGTACAGCATCCTGTAGAGGTCTCCTCACAGTGGTGGCCTGGCTGCTTTTTTGATTTAAAAAAAATGGCTTTTTTTCAAGTGGCTGGGAGGGTACCTTCTTGTCAAGACTCCCTGTCAGTAACTTATCTAACTTACAGATAAGTTGACCGCCACAGTGCAAACTATTGCCTTATGAGATGGAAGACTGCCACCACTGTAGGTGCGTAATCTTCTGAAGTTGGCAGGCCTTTGCTTGACCTCCCAGCTTTGAGAGCCCACCATTAATTTGATAAGAAACCCACCTCCATACTAATTAAGGCCTTATTCATTTGAAAATCTTAATTTTAATCAGTCCCACCCACCCAACCCTCCCAGAGGTATGTTTCTGAACCACAAAGAAACCTGGCTTTCATTTTCCACCCTCATGGCAAAGATTCAGCACCACAGCTCTGCCAATGCCCAATCAGAGTTAGAATCATAGAATTTACAGTGCAGAAGGCTAGTACTAGCCTGCTTTAACAGTTGAAAATGAGCAAATCTATTTCACTCAGAAGATCTATTTGTTGGATGTCTAGAACTAGGGGGGCACAGTTTAAAAAATCAGGGGCTCTAATCTAAGACTGAAAGGAGGAAAAATGTTGGCGGGATTCTGCATCCCGCCACACCAGATTTCTGATGTGATACGCTCCCAGGATTCATCCTCTTGTGAGCCGGCCAATGGGGTTTCCCATTGTGGCAGCCCCACGCCGTCGGGAAATCCTCAGGCTGCCGGCGCAATGGAGACTCCTGTCAGCGGGGAATCCAGCCCATCTTCTCTCAGAGGGTCTTTAAACTTTAGAATGTTCTTCCCCAGAGAGCAGTGAAAGCTGCGTAACGTAATATATTCAAGGCTGAGACTGACAGGTTTTCGTTAGATCAAGGAGTCAAGGGTTGTGGGGAGCAGACAGAAAAGTGGAGCTGAGGACACAATAAGATCAGCCATGAACTTGTTGAATGGCAGAGCAGGCTCTGGGGGCTGAATGGCCTCCTCCTGCTCTTAATTCTTGTGTATTAATTGGTCTCTGTTCATTGTCCCTGAAGGCGCAGGTGAAGCTATAAACCAGTGCGGTGCACTGTTCTAGCACTTCAGCCCACTGCATCACCAGGCCATCCACAAATAGGAACACATGCGATAAGTTACGGCCATGAGTGTGTTTCCTGTGTGTGTACCATAAAATGAGAAAGGCTAACCTAACAGAGATCTTTGCTTTTATAGAAGCACGCTGAAAAGGAAGTGTTCTCAGGCATATGTTAAAATAAAATGACATAGTTTCATGTCAGACACATAAACCTAAAGCCACACTCCATATCCGGGACTACAAAGAAAACCCCAATCACATATGAGGCCGCCTGTGAATATAGTGTTAAACAGCTGCTAAATTTAGTGTGTGGTTAAACTGTGTTGTTACCGTACAAGCTGCATATACAAATGCAAAAAATAAAATCAGTAATAGGGATGCCACAGCATTTTTGGTGATAAGATAATTGCTACATGTAATTGCTATGTGTTTATAATTGCTGATAATTGCTCCTTGGTTATAATTACTGGTTACCGGATGCCTGTCCCTCAACATGTCTCCGACAACAGACTTTTCACTCTGATGAGCAAGCACTTGAAAACTAACACTTTTAATAGTTCAAACGTTCATGTGTAATGGATGTCTATCTTGCAATGAACTCTCCTGCATCATGTCTTTCCTCCAAACCAAGCTAGCACCGTTAGTTATGATGGAAGGCACGTTCTCAAGTTTAATTGTACATTTTTCAAACTGTGTTCCGTTTTGTTCTAGCTATGGTAATCGTGTTTTATTTTGATTTTCTCCCTTTCCATTTTTTTCCCAGTGAGGGGGTGGGGTAGAAATCTCTGTGAATTTTTGTATGCCATTGAATTTCTACTGCTCAATAAGCATGGGAAAATTCTGCCACTGTCACTCACCAACATTAATCACAGATGTTACATGCCAGAAAATAAACATTGTCATTCAAGCATCTCTCCTCCTGCTCTAGCCTTTGCATCTAATCCCAGACTCCTCTCCGACCGGTGTCTCATATCTTCTTTGGATCATCCCCCTGTTTCTTTTCCCAATCACACTACTTTTACCCCTATTATTCAGTGTCAAGTGACGTCCTTCAATCTCTCCCTCTCTCTGGCATTTGCAATTAAGCAAAAAAAAAAAAATTTTGTCAAATATATTTTTTGTCAGTATGGTACGGCTTTAAATTGGCAATCTCAGCTGAGGTTGAATACTGTGGACAATGTTGCATTACTGCAGAAGGAGGTGCTCTCCTGATGTTTCCGTCAGGTTAGTGTTTCTCACACTATGGTATGCACATAGGAAACGCATTTATGGTCACGGGCACATCCTATTTGGAAGTTCATTTGCAGGGAGAATAGAGGCAAGGGAACCTTGCTCTGCATTTCTAGATGCTATATTTGGCCACAGAGTGTTTGCAGCTGACACTGGAGAGGTAATTCCACAAATATGCTGGATGGGTAATTACTGGATGGAAAATCCTGTGGGGGCTCTCTGATCTCTGTGTCTAAATTCCCAATATGTTCTCCAGGTGGGCAGAACTCTGTGCCAGGAGCATTGATTCAGTAAAAGTTACTACTCAGTATTAAATGTGGAAATGTTTATAAGACTTGAATGACTTTATAAATTTGGGTTATAAAATGTGAACTATTCGGCCCGATATTATTCAGTGACTTATCTAACTGAACCATTTTTTCATCTTAAACATATTTTAGTGAACATGGCATTGGGATGCTGAGGGTCTAATAAAATTGGGCCCAAAGGTTATCTTCAAAGGTCTTTTGATGTGAGTACCAACGATGTCAGCCCTATGTGTATTTAACACAAAAGAGTAATATTGGCATATTGGATTGTTTATTTCTGACTTTCCAGATGTACGCCTAAAACATATAACTTTTGAAACTTATAAAGTGACAAGTTTGGTAACGAGTCATTGACTCGTGCTTACAAATGGGGTTTGGGCCAGTACAAGGCTTCTGTTACCTTAGATCAAAGCAGCTTCCAGCTGGGGTTTCTGTTGCTGACATTAATCTGTACATATTGTACATATTGTAATTAAAAATGTGTGAAGTACAAATATTATACAGTGGAGCGTTCTTATTATCATATGCAGTTTACCAGCCAAACCTATGACATTGAGCAGGTTGCAGAAACATAATTGAATAAGGACAGAAACAGTGAAGTAAAGAAAAATCCCAGAACAATGAGAGCAGATGTACTACTATTTGCGATGATGGCAGCTGGGATTAAGGGCAAATTGCTGTGAAACTGGTTAGATGGGATTAAAGGATTAATTCACTGTTAATCACATTTTAATATGTTCACAGAGCTAATGGCGGAGTACTTCCCCCTACCAGGTGTGAAAATCTTTACGTATATTTACAGGTTAAATTCAGGTTATTTGTGGTTAGCAGAGGTACTTTAACCTTTAGGAAGATTATGACATTAAACAGCCACAATCGTGCCATAAAAGTGAAAAGTTATATAGTTGTGAATAATAAAACTCAACACCAGGAATTCAATAACAAGAACCAGATTATTATCTTAAATGTAAAATAATATGTCAGATTTATAATCAACAACTGGCACAAGTGAAATAGCATGAACTCTATTCTGGTAAGGTATATTTAATAGGAATGCATCTGCATGCCACCTCTTTGTTATCATTTCAGAATTTATTGTTCTGTAGGAACATTTATTTGGAATTTGAAGCATTTGGAATTTGAAAATATTTACCTGGATAAATCAAGTACAACGTATTTGTGTTAAATTTTCTAAGTAACGTTTATTCTGCTCCAGTATGACTAGTGTATCCTCAGTCTCTGCACAATGGTGCTGACGTTAGATCCCAGCAAGCATCCAGATGGATTGAAAAAATGCATTCCAGTCAAAACTCCTATGGTCAAAATATTCACTGGCTAGATCATGACAAGTCATGATGCTGTTTAGATGAAGGATCACAGACCTGAAACATTAGGCTGAACTTTGTGAGGCGGATAGGGGTCTCATCCACTGGTCAGAGAGCCAGTGGGGAACCCTGTCTGCTCCATGTACAGAAACAGGTGCACTTTTGTCACCTAAGTGGCCACCATTGGGCCTTCTCCGAGATGGAGGTCTCTGACGGTAAAAGTCCTGCCTGCCCAGAGCTAATATGGCAACGATGGCAGCACAGTACCCACCAGAGGTCCCAGGAATGTCATGGGAACCTTGACTAAAGTTGGGTGAGGGCAGGATGGAAGATGAGGGTCGCGGGGTGGAGGGCGGTTCAGGAGGTCACAGGCAAAGTCAAAGGGGTGGTTTTCAGCAGCCTCACTCCCCTTCCTTATGCCAGGTCGGCCAATCAGGTATTGTGAGAGAAGCCACCTTTAAGGAGGCATATCTTAATCTGCTATCACTCATTACTACCTCGCCATAATATGATGTATTAGTCCCGTGACTTGTAGTTAGTCTGCAAGCAATAGTTGAGATTAGATATACCACACTTAGTCTCCCAGGTAATTCTACCTATATATAGCCTTATCTTCAAATAATTAATCCACCTTATTGTTTCAACAATCTTTGTGTATGACTGGTCTGTTTACCTTGGAGAGAAGAATGTAACATGGTAGATGTGATAGGATCATTATTTTAAAGATTTAACTGAGCAGAAAACAAGACTGAACCCTCCCACATCTAGCAGGTGAAAAGAACTGGTGCGAAAGTGAAACAACTGTCCAAAATTCACCATGTATAAGTGATTCTACAGCTCTATAAGGACTTTTACACAACAGTCAAGAGGCAGTAGGCCATGGTAAGATTGTTGAAATTTGGGAGAACTTAAATAGTTAGTTTAATAAGACGCGGGGAATCCACAGCGAGTTTAAGTAAAGACATTTATTGGAAAAGGTATGTACATGAGACCTGGTTAAACCTCATCGGGTACTCTCTCTCTGGTCGGTGGGTTCCACACGGGCCAACCTTTTATACAGGTAAGCTACTCCGCCCCTAGTTGGGGAGCTCTCGTACTCCCTAGGAGCACGGGGAAACAATCATCCCCATGGCCGGGATTCTCCGAGCTTCGCCCGGCGCGGGGGCGGAGAATGGGGCGCCGGACTTACAATGCCTTCCCGCGATTCTCCGATGACCGGAAAATCGCCGCCAGTTGGGGGCCATTGAAAGAGGCCCCTGTGGTGCTTCTCTGAGGACGACTGGCCAAGTTCCTGCCGGCGTGGTTCACGTATGGTTCCCCCCGGCGGGAGCTCAGAGTCGCGGCTGCGGTGGACATCCTGGTGGGGGCGGGGGATCCGTCACTGGGCGGGCCTCCACAACGGCCAGGCCTGTGATCGTGGGCCACCGATCAGCGGGCATGCACTATTTGTGGGGGGGGTCTACTTCTTCGATGCCAGCCCGCTGTGTGGGTCCGCTATGTTGCGCGCATGCGCGGACCCGCGGCCAGAATTGCAGGGCTCCATATCGGCAGCCTTGGAGCACTCCAGGGCCCTGCAAGCCTCCTTAAAAATGATTCGCTCCCGTTTTCTCGCGGGCGTGGGGACATAGTCCCATTCTCCACCCCCGCGCTGAGTGCGATTGCGGCGCGGGGGCTCAGAGAATCCCGGCACAAGTGTTGACGCTGGGGCAGGATTAGTGGAAATCCACGACAGCAAAACTGGTGCTGCACCTGGACTGATTCAACGACTGTTGAGGGGCTAGCACCGGAACACAATCGATTCCAATGAGAAATGGTGCCGGATTCGCCAGATTCGCGATTGACACTCAGGGGGCTAACAAGCTGCAGCCGAATGTACATACTTCACTCCCCACACACACCATCCCAGCCAACTTCATGGCAGTGAGGAGTGCGCCTGTTTCATGGACGCTGAGCTGGAGACTCTCCTGGACACCATGGAGGAGAGATCATAGAATTTACAGTGCAGAAGGAGGCCATTTGGCCCATCGAGTCTGCAACGGCTCCTGGAAAGAGCACCCTACCCAAGGTTAACACCTCCACCCTATCCCCATAACCCAGTAACCCCACCCAACACCAAGGGCAATTTTGGACACTAAGGGCAATTTATCATGTCCAATCCACCTAACTTGCACATCTTTAGACTGTGGGAGGAAACCGGAGCACCCGGAGGAAACCCACGCACACACGTGGAGGATGTGCAGGCTCCGCACAGACAGTGACCCAAGCTCGAATCGAACCTGGGACCCTGGAGCTGTGAAGCGATTGTGCTATCCACAATGCTACCGTGGGCCACCCTGTACTTCGGCCTAGGAAAGAAGCAGCCAGCTGCCAACATTCACCTTGCCTGGGCACAGGTGGCAGAGGTGGTCAGCGCCACGAGCAACATCATCCAGTCCGTAAAAGACTGTGCAACCTCCTCAGGATGGCTCGGGTGAGTAGGCACCACTGTGCCCCTGCCACTAACACCATTCCACATACCCGTAACCTGATGCGCCCCCCCCCCCACCCGGAGGGCATCCGAACCCCCACACTGCACCAAATGCCCTGGCCACCAGCTACCCTGGGCTATCCCGCGGCCCCCACAGGGGCTACAGTGGGCAATGCCCTGGGTGGGCCATGGCGCATGTTTCATGATTTTTAAAAGCACAAGTGAACTGCACCATCAGGAATTCGGCCCATCGAAGGTATGAAATCATGGAGGCCCTGGAGATGGGTGCGCTAAAGATATGCAAAGGGTACGTGCGGAGTGGAACACATTGACACCGCTTTTGAGGCGATGGAGATTTGTGATTTGGCATCAAATCAGCGCCAACCAAGATTTCGGCACTGGAACTGATTCTTTGCCCAACTGCTTTTCCTGATTTCGCCGTCGGCCAACGGAGAATCCCACCCAATGTTTTTTTGCTTTGCTGTCATATTAATAGAATAGCTTGATTATTTTATTGTAAACCTTAAATTACTAAATGGGATGTTGTAATGTGATGTGCACGCACCTTTCGGGAAATGTACCTTAAATGTCTGTCACGCATTACTACCACGACAGGATATATATATTAGTCCAATGACTAGTAGTTAGTCTGCAAGCAGCAGAAGTGCTATACTTAGCCTCCCAGTTAACTGTCTGTAGTCTTGTCTCCAAATAAAAAACCTACATAAAAATGCTACCTGATAACAAGGGACCACCTCCACCCTGGGAAGCTGCTGAGGGGTGGTTTTCCAAGGATATGTATAATCTGTGCATGCCCGTTTAAATCTTTGAGTTATCACAACATTTCTGTGGTGTCGGGGATAATGGTTGGCAATTAGCTCAATATTGACCCTGCATGCACAGCCTGTCAGGGTCACCATTGACAGGCGGAAGGCAAATTAACATTTCATGTTCGTCACTATTTTCATTGGGTCGGGCATGTTTTGGAAGCCTCTGCAAAACCCATCAGGTAAGAGAGTTCCGGAATTTGAGGTGAATTATTAGATGCTGTGTTATAAGATGATGTGTTTCACTATAATGCTTGATTATTGGGCTCTATCCTGAAAACACAAGTTGACCTTTCCATTTCCCAAACCTGTATGTGTTGAGATGCATTAGAGTACTTTTCCCATGGAAAGAAGTGCTACCATGCATTCAAACCTATAGAAACATTGTTTCGGAACTCTGATGTAATGATCGGAAATTATTTAAATGTCCAACAGTGCTGTAATAGAAAATTATTGGCCTGAAGCTTTAACTGGGATAAAAGGAACAGCCAACGGCTTTTGGAATTATTTGCATGATGGGCCAAGAGGTGTAGCTTAAAAAATACTGAGCAATCTGTTATCAGAATTTCAATAGGTTCCACTGTTTGGAGCTGAAAATGAAAAATTGAAAAATGAAAATCGCTTATTGGCACGAGTAGGCTTCAAATGAAGTTACTGTGAAAAGCCCCTAGTCGCCACATTCCGGCACCTGTCCGGGGAGGCTGGTACAGGAATTGAACCGTGCTGCTGGCCTGCTTTGTCTGCTTTAAAAGCCAGCGATTTCGCCCAGTGACGAATTAAACCAGCTGTAATTATGTTTTGACAACTGAGCCCATGATGAATGCTTGGCTGAGTTTCAAACCTACTGAACTACGTGGCTCAGTTGATAGTTTTAAGGGGTTATTGAAGGATTGTCTATCTGTGATATAGGGCAAAATTCTCCCCTACCCGGCGAGGCGGGTGATCCCGGTGTAGCGGAGTGGCGCCAACCAATCCGGTGTCGGGCCTCCCCAAAGGTATGGAATTATCTGCACCTTTAGGGGCTTGGCCCGCGCCGAAGTGGCTCCTGTTCCGCCGACTGCCGGCAAAACTGGCGCCAACGGCCTTTGGTGCCATACCGATCGGTGGCGGGGCTGGCCGAAAGGCCTACGCTGGTTGGCGTGAGTCCGCGCATGCGCGGAGCATCAGCGGCCGCTGATGTCACCACCGGCGCATGCGCGATGGAGGGGGTCTCTTCCGCTTCTGCCATGGTGGAGGCCGTGGCAGCGGCAGAAGAAAATGAGTGCCCCCACGGCACTGGCCCACCCGCCGATCGGTGGGCCCCAATCGCGGGCCAGGCCACCATGGGGGCACCCCCCTGGGGTCCAATCGCCCCGCGCCCCCCTCCCCCCCCGGACCCCGGGGGCCTGCTCACACCGGCAATCCCGCCAGCACAGAGGTGGTTTAAACCACGTCGGTGGGAGAGGCCTGACAGCGGCAGAATCGCCGCGGGGGGCACGCCAATCGGCGGGGTGCGATTCCCACTCCCACCAATTCCCTGGTGGCGGAGAATTCCGGCCACGGCGGGGCCGGGATTTACGCCGGCCCCGGGCGATTCTCCGACCCTGCGGGGCATCGGAGAATTCCGCCCATAGTTCTGAATAGAAGGCAAACAGAATTTTACAGCTTTTCCTGTTAGTGGGATCTTGTGGCCCTGCCAAAGGTGACCCCCCCCCCCCCCCCCAGTTCCCCGGTGGCGTGGTCGGCAAGTAAAACAAATGGCAATTGACTTCCGCATGATGGTAGGAACCCACCAGGAGCCAATGGTTAGCTGCCTCCACCACTGAAAAGCCTGCGACGGGCAGACAGCCACAAAATCTCGGCCTATAAATTATTAGAGGTTTAATATTTCTCTAGTTTATTTCAAAGACTCCCCATTTCTATTGCATGGGTTCTGAGGTTTGTTTATTGTGGATATTGGGTGCGTGACTGTGGACGTTACGTGGAAAACGTGGAGAGGGCATGGAGATATGAAGGAGCATGGAAGGGGCGTGGAGATATGAAGGAGCATGGAAGGGGCGTGGAGATATGAGGTGGCATGGAGAGGGCGTGGAGATATGAAGGAGCATGGAAGGGGCGTGGAGATATGAGGTGGCATGGAGAGGGCGTGGAGATATGAAGGAGCATGGAAGGGGCGTGGAGATATGAAGGAGCATGGAAGGGGCGTGGAGATATGAAGGAGTATGGAAGGGGCGTGGAGATATGAGGTGGCATGGAGAGGGCGTGGAGATATGAAGGAGCATGGAAGGGGCGTGGAGATATGAGGTGGCATGGAGGGGGCGTGGAGATATGAAGGAGCATGGAAGGGGCGTGGAGATATGAGGTGGCATGGAGGGGACGTGGAGATATGAAGGAGCATGGAAGGGGCGTGGAGATATGAGGTGGCATGGAGGGGATTGGTATTATGAAAATTAGAATCATGGATTCATAGAATTTACAGTACAGAAGGAAGCCATACAGCCCATCGAGTCTACATCAGCCCCTGAAAGAGCACCCTACGTAAGCCCACGCCGGCACCCTATCCCCGTAACCCAGCAACCTCTCCTACCTTTTAAACACTCCAGGCCAATTTTAGCATGACCCAATCCACCTAACCTGCACCTGTTTGGACTGTGGGAGGAAACCGGAGCACCCGGAGAATATCCAGGCAGACAAGAGGATAGCGTGCAGACTCTGCACAGACAGTGACACAAGCTGGAAATTGAATCCTGGTTCTTGGTGCTGTGAAATCGGGAAAGGCGATTGGGCGGAGAATTGGTTCCGACACCGAAATCGCGGTAGGCACTGATTTGACGCCAAATCGCAAAGCTCCAGCACCTTGACAGCTGCGCCAATGCGTTCCGGAACGAATGTACAGTAGACACCATTTGCTTATTATTAGCAGGTCTGACCTGGCAATCTCAGGGGCCACCTCGATTCTCCGCCTCTGATGGGCTGGGTTCCCCCCCCGGCGTCGTTCACTTGTGCTTTTAAAAAATGTTGTCGGTTGCTGAGGGAGAGAGAAGGTGTACAGAAGGTGTCCAACATCACCATAGTTTGCTGACAGTTGTGTCGCTAGCCGGAGTGGGCTTCTGCCAGGGCCGGCAGGAGTAGTGGGGGGTGGCCAGGAGGTGGGCTGTGGGGTCGGGGTGGACGGGCATGGAACATCATTGCCACAGCCATGCAGTTGCACATGCTGCTGACAGCCCACTGTGAACTTAGTGTCACAGGTCATGTGGGTTTCCCCCCAGGTGGGTGCCCTCTGGCCCCAGCTAACTCATCAGCTGTATGGGCATGCTACAACGCAACTAGTGGCATCTTGTTGGCTGGGATAAGTGTGCGTGGGGACTGTAATGTATATATGCAGCTGCAGCTTGTCAGCCTACTGAGTGTCGATCACGAACCCGGCGATACTCGCACCATTTTTCATTGGAATCACTGGTGTATCACACGGCACCGGTGCTAGCCCCTCAAGCATAGCGGAAGTTGTCCAAGTGCAACACCGGTTTTTGCTGGTGTCAACACTTAGGGCTGGATTCTCCGACGCTGCGGCTATGTCCACAGGATCCATCTGGTCTTACACCAAAACGTCAGCGCCACCCCCACACCCATACTCCGCCCGGTGGGGGGGCTACTAGCCACATCGCGTAACCTGTGGATTCGACCGCAGAATGGCCGGGTCCGTGGCCGCGCATGTGCATGGCGTGCATCATGGCGCAGGACACACGTGGTCCCGGCCTGCTTAAAGCTTCCATCCTGTAACCCCACTTGCAAACCCCAGACGACCCCCAGCATTCCACCCAGCCCCACTGAAGCCCCCTCTGCCAGCGTAATGGCTCCCGCTCCCGACTGCGGTGGCACTTGACACAGCCCGCAACCGCCACGCGAAGTACCTGAATGTTGTGAGGACCCGTGCCTCACGCCGTCGGGGACTCGGCCCATCGGGTCGAAGCATCGGGGGAGAGCCTCAGGTGACGTCCTGAGGCCGTACCGACGGCGTGCGCTGTACTCCTCGAGTATGCCATCTTTGAGGGGGCGGGCATCGCAAAAACGGCGCCGCCCCCAATTGCAGCGTAAAAACGCATTCTCTGGCCGATCGCCAAATGCGATTTTGCCGTCGGCGATCAGAGAATCCAGCCCTTGTCTCAGAAATGGAGAATCCCGTCCTTTGACTTTAGATCTAGTAGTAGATGGCTATACAGATTCCCTCATCAGACTTGGGATGGTAGTATTTATGGAATGAAAATATTAGCATGATATATTGTGAAGATATTCATATAGGTAGTGAAAGCAACCCTATAGTACAAATTTCTTTTGATTAGATTCAGTACGTTTATGAACATAATAAAATGCAATAAGGTCAGTAGCAAATAGGTAGAGTTGTTCTTCCCTCTCAACTGTAACCACTTTCTCTTCTGTGAGGCAAGTTGCCACAGTGAAATTTCTATCCTGTGGTTAGCAGGATATCACTGTTATATCGGAGAGGTGCAGGACATTTCACTAAAATTGCAATCTCCCTGATCACAGAATATCAGACAGGGCCAAAGACATTTGGTCGTGGTCAGATCTCCCCATATACTTCAAGAGCATGCTGCGGACTGTGATGGGAGAGGGGAATGTAGCCCTGGTGCACCAGTACATATGAGAAAAACACAACTGGAATTCAAGCTTTTAGGTGAAGAATAAGCCAGCGATGGGTGACCAGAGTGTATTCAGAAATATACGTTTGCATCATCAATTATTGTCTGCAACCATTATCCAAGAAACATATTTGTTTTTCCGCTTTGAAGTCAATTTCAAAAAGGTTCTGGACTTTATTGGAATAGTTTTAAACTCATGTTGCAGGTGGTGTTTTTACAGTATTACTGTATAAACCTAGACTGATGTCTGTACTATAACAGCAACCAGGGGCAAAAGAAAAATTCTACCTTCAGTTAGGATGCACTTGTACTGCTGTCCAGGCTCGGACTAGGAAATCTAATTTGTGCAAGACTCCAAGTGATATTTTGAACAGAAACCTATATGACCTCAAAATACCTTTCCAACCTTTGCATATTCCTAGTAGGGAGCATATTATCAAGTAGGAAATGAATGGTAATTACAGCCATGTGTCACTAACAAGCGAGAGATCGCAAGGTCATTCTTTTCCTAAAAGCTTAATTGATGAAGCCTGTAATTCAGGATCAAACTCCTGCCAACAATGTGGGGTTTTATACAAATCCCTCCAGCTTCCGGCTGTAAAAAGAAGTTCTCAGGTGTTTCACAGCACTAAAAATATCTGGAGAGCAGACAACATTCACGCCCGCAAGTCCTGCTTCAAGCAGTGCATATTGTGCCAGATCTGAGGAAACACACACAGCCTGTGAAATGTGAGTGTGAGGTGCAAAAGGAAAAGGAGAAAGTAGCTTGTCTTCTCAAGGCAGAAAGCCATGTTACTCATTGAAGTTTGTGTACATTAAATGATGGAATGATTCACTACCACTTCAAAGTAAAGGTTACGAAATCTCAAGGCTTCTAATGAAGGGTTACTCTGAAACATTAATCTTTTTTGCCAACAGATGTTGACTGAGCTTTTTTTTGTGTTTATTATTTTCACTCAATTGGCAGCACTTGTAGCTTTGAATGGGTTGTGGGTTCAAACATCATCATGGATTGAAGCATATCGTTTGGAGTAACAATTACAGTGAGGCAGCACTGCATTGTTGGAGATGTTACACTAGATTTTGGCTTTGTGCGATAGTGGAAAACAGGTGATTAATGGGCAGCCTGTATCACATCTCTGCAGTATTTTATTTCCATTAAAGCTGATTCGCCGTCAGCCATTTCACTCTCACACAAAGTCAAAATCTGTCTCCATTGTCCTATACGTGCGACTTCGGTCTTCCAGCTGGATGTGAAAGGATACCTTTATATTTTCAAAAACAGAAGGATTTGCTCCCAGAAAGAGTAACAAACAAAACAGGTTGTATTGTCATTCTGACCATGATGCTTGTGGGACTTGCTATTTGAAAACTGGCTGCACTTCAAAATTACCCATTGATTAAAAGCCACTTTCAAAGATCATGAAGTTCTACTGTGTATAAATGCGTTTTCTTTATTTCTGTTTACCTTGAAGAAATGAACCCCATTGGTTCAGTACCTGTGTCAAGAGGGAATGTGACCTATTCTACCAACCCGCTGTAACTCAGGCTTGCCTTGTAGCACTACTGTAGTGAGTTGGGGCAGGATTTTCAGCCTCTGCTGGGACCAGCATTGGAGGCATCAGAAACTAAAAATAGCCCCACTGGCCGGCATGCTGGTTCCCGGCACTATACTGCCTCTGGGCCATTTTTGCAGAGACAAATAGCCGACACAGGTCATTAAGGGTCATTTAAGGCCAATTAAATTAGGCTAGAATTTTCCAATTGGACTCCAGGTCCCTACAGGCAGCTAGTTCAGCTGCCTGAAGATCGCCTCCTAGTGGCAGAGCAGAAGGACAGCTCTCCAGCAGGCAGTCCCTGTCTGCCTAAGTGCAGAAGCAACCAGGACGCCTTGGAGAGGATTTTACCCCCACTTCCCACCATCACCCCCCCTCCCTCCCAAGCACTGGTGGCCCGGCTACAAAAGCCATTTTTTAACATAGATGATAAAAAGTTGGAGAGAGGGAACAACCCAACTTGAAGCATCCTCTTTTTTTACTTGTCTTAGGTGCTGCTCCTTTCAAGTTGAAGCCCTCCGATTGACTGTCTAGCTCCAAGAGCACACCCACTGCACATATTGGCTTGAGAGTCTTGTCTCCATGTCAATTCAGGGATTCCCCCATTAAACTCTCAATGAGTGATTGTTTCCCCCAGGGGTCGGTCAGGAACTAGAAACATCCCCTGCATCTGTTTCCTGCACCTTCATGGAAGATCCTGGGCTGGATTCTCTGTTTGGGGGACTAAGTCCCCATGCTGTGTGAAAACAGTGGTGTTTTAGGCCAGGGAAACTGGCACAAATTGGCCTCACGGTAGCATGGTGGTTAGCATCAATGCTTCACAGCTCCAGGGTCCCAGGTTCGATTCCCGGCTGGGTCACTGTCTGTGTGGAGTCTGCACGTCCTCCCTGTGTGTGCGTGGGTTTCCTCCGGGTGCTCCGGTTTCCTCCCACAGTCCAAAGATGTGCGGGTTAGGTGGATTGGCCATGCTAAATTGCCCGTAGTGTAAGGTTAATGGGGGGATTGTTGGGATACAGGTTACGTGGGTTTAAGTAGGGTGATCATTGCTTGGCACAACATCGAGGGCCGAAGGGCCTGTTCTGTGCTGTACTGTTCTATAAAATTAGCCACATGCTCTGGTGGGGGGGGGGGGACGCAGCCCAGGCAGGGTAGTGCTCCCAATTCTAGCTGCCGATATGGCCTGGAGCATTGCCGGGTCAATGGGCGCGCATGCCAGCACCGTGCTTCATGGTGGATGCAGCCGCGGACCCGGACCACAAAAATAGTCCCCGCCTTTGGCCGCTCGCGAGCCCCGGACCACACCCCACTATGCTCCCGGCGCCGAATGAAGCCCTCCTGCCTGTGGATCGGCCGTCCCTCGACTGTGGCGGTGCTGGACTGAGTCCGCAGCCGCCATGCTGAGTTCACGAGGGGTGAGACCACACGTATCCCACGCTGTCGGGAACTCGGCTGGTCGGGGACGAAGCATCACGGGGCGAGCCTCAGGAAACAGCCTGAGGCCATGGATACAGCGTGCTCTAGGAGTACGCCGCATTTCAGGGGGCGGAGAATCACGAACGCGGTGACAGTCCCGATTTTGCCACCATCGGGGATCCTCCGCCCCATTGCCAAACACGATTCAGCTTCGGGGATCGAAGAATCCAGCTTCCTGTTCTTGATCTTGCAGCAATTCTGAATGTTTGGTCATTTAAACAGTTACGCAGTCACCTGCGTACAGACGCACAACTGGGGAAGGGAAATTAGTTCGGAACGACATAGTGTTTCATTAGCGGTCTTACTCCAAGAGATGCCAGCAGCTCAGGGCAGTCTCCAATCACAACTAAGATATGCAATGCCTCATGGAGGTAGTAGAGCATATGAATCACATATGTGTAGAATATTTTAGCAATGAGTCCTTTTCAGGACTCAACGTGAATCCCAAGGTAAGTATTTTGATGTCTGGTCATTGATCTTATGGTGAACATTACCAAATGTCCAAACTCACACCACACAGACTCAAGCACAGAACTCGGGCATGTTCACTTATTAACAAATGCACATGCCTGTTTCTGCAAAGTACATTTTTCTCCTGGGCACAGAAAATATCTCCACTGTCTTTTGTACTCGCTTGCAACAGAAGTGCACCATCATATGTAGGAACATATCTGGGGACCTCCCAGCCTGAGCCCACGTACTTCCTATGAGAAGAGGGCTCTTCGAATTCTTCTGCTGTAGGTGTTAAAGAGGAATGGGTAAGGACAAGGTCCCCAAACGCACCATCACCATTTGCATTTTATTCTGCCTTCCCTTAACTATTTCATCGCATATATTGCACTAGAACAGCACAGCATAAAATGATTTAACATATAGGTGCTGTTTGAAGGGATGATATCCCAACAGCACTGCAAAACCTTTTTCTCTTTTGATGCTCCCAGTGCCCACGTGGAGAGATCTACTGAAACATCTGTCCTCCCTTTCACCAGCACTTCACAAGAGGCAGTGTCACTCACCAACCCTGGCAGATGCTTGCATGGGTGTCTTCACTGCAGGAAGTTTTGTCAGTGGGCTGGAGAGTTTGAATGAGTGCAAGGAAATGGAGATAGCACCAGGGAAGTATAAACCTGCTGACAAGAGGTCTAACTTGAGCATTCCTTTAGATGCTGATTTCAGAGCCTCAGGCTTCATTAAATATGCCTGCAAAGGCATTTTGACTGTTAACATTTAGGCATGTAAGAGTCTACCCAGCAGCCAGTGCAGCTTGTGTGCAACATGGAAGAGCCTATTGCCCATGTTTATACAATGAGCAGGAGAGCAGATGATCAATACAAATCCAACTGCTGTTCCACTGCATCGAGGGAGATCCTAACAAGAAATGAAAGCAATGCTAAAGCAAATGCAAATGGCACAGTGAAAATGTACAAAAGTAACCCAAAAAGCTCAATGACAAAAATTGTCATCCACAGCAGGAAACATGACAGCATACCTATGAGATAAAGAAAATTCCCATCATCGCTGTTTCATATTTTTTATATTATTTACAAAGCTGTCATCACATTCCGAACGGGGAAACCTGGAAATCGAGCCTAGTTGTTATGGTGGTTGATTTGCATAATTTCAGGGCTCTCCATGAGGTTTTCACATGTTTATATGGAGGAACACTATTCGCTTAGAGACCTTGCCAACTGGAAAGTAACTATAAATTAGAACCAGGCAAGAAATAATCTTCTCATGCTATTTCCCAATCTCCTTGCGTTTGATCTATGATGGTGTAACTGAGGAAATTCTGCCCCTAGTTTGTGGGCCAATGCTCCAAGATTATAACATGAGAGGGTGAAACAAAATGATTGACTGAAAGAAGGTTGACTTTTGAGGTTAATTTTACAGGGTTATATAACATGGCTTGGGACCTTATTTTGAAACAAGCTGGGGGAACCACAACTTATGTGGGGAACAAGAGAAAGTTAAAAAGCCTCCAGTGGATCGGCATGAAGTTTAATCCGAAAATATGGAAAGTAAAAAAAAGCCGCTTGGCTTGTTAGACATTTTTGAGAAAGCAGTTGAAGATTTTTCCTACTTGTCACCTCTTCTCCTCAAGGTGATAGAATTTAAAAAATCGTTGCACAGAAAATCCAGTAAGACCTACTGAACTCCCAATCATATTCTGATTTCTTGTTCTGGGACACAAACTCTGCAACCAAGCAATCAAATTATAAAAGCTACCCAAATAACTCCATGAATCTGTGAATCACTGAGAATCCGAACGCTGCAACTTTATAGTCGGCATTTATTTGTACATAGCCTAGCAATGCTGCTGACAACTAAAAGCTGCATATGGGCCACCTGCTTTTCATTACGAAGAGGGTGCAGTTCTGTTGGCTTCAATTCAGATGGGAATGTAATTGTGTGCAGAAACTTACTGTTGCAACACTTGCTACATTGTTCATGGTTAGGTGTCCCTGGCACAAGAAAAGTGGCTACAAGAGGAAATTCTATCCACAATTACACTAGCAAACCAGATGAAGACGCCAGTAGGGTGTTGCCCTCGCCTTTGAAGAAAATGACTAGTCTATACACTTTCCACATGAACAGCATTGTCGCAAACACTGACCACGTGGTATCTATTCAGATAACTCATGATTATAATCAAGGGTGGAGTAGTCCCTTTCAAAGCTGTAATATGCTTTAACATAAGGCCAACTCTGCAAGTAAAAATAAGTTAAAAGACTAAATCATAGATTCAAATTGATGAAAGGCATCAAGCCACTGAGCCATGGATGAAGATGAAGGGTTCATGTCATCCACGGTGGGCACAGAACCAAAGCCAGGCATTTCCCCACAGGAAGCAAAGGGAAATCAGTGAAAGTCAGCACCCAGGCTCTCTTAGCTGGAAGAAAAGCAGAAGGGTTGTGCATGACCCTCAGAGACGTAAAGGGAAAAGGCAAAATACAACTTTTGAAAAGGGGAAAAAAATGTATTTCTGATGTTTCCACCAAAATACCCCCACAATCTGTTAATTGTTTTAAGTTTTTATGTGCTGTTGTTCCCTGCACATTCTGTGAAACCCCTCATTCAATGTGTCATTAGGTCTATGTTCAGTGGTATTTTTGAGCTGTCCGCTTTGTGAAGTTATTGTTCAGCTTTTACTACTTCTTTAGACTGGTCCATGCAGGCATACAGCATTTTTGGAGATGTTGCTTTTCAGGGAGACATTAAACCCAACCTCTGTTTGTCAACTGAGGAGAGTGTTCAAAAATACCTGGGCCGCTTTTCAGTCGTAATGGGCTTCTCTTTGGCAAGTTAATTTCCCACCCGAATTGTGCCAGCAAGATGCCATGACGATAATGACTGCCAAGCCTGATTAACATGTCATTGGCTGGTTCCTCGCTTCCTGCCCAGAACAGATGGAAAAAGTGTTTGGGAAGCAGCAGCCAGAATGCAGAATATTAGATAGCCCTTGGCTGACCGGCAGCACTCAGATAAATCTGGGTTTGCGGGGGTGCCTTGCGGTAGACAAGTGGAGGTTGTGACAGGGACCAAAGACTATTACTTTAGTCTTCCCAATACTTAGTTGGAAGAAATTACAGTACTGGATGTCAGACGAGCAGTGTGATAATTTATAACAGTTGCGATAGGTAAGTAACTTACCTTCTGACATCCCAATTATATTACCCCGCAGGGTCGGAGAATCACCCGGGGCCGGCGTAAATCCCGCCCCCGCCATGGCCGGAGTTGTCCGCCACCCGGGAATCAGCGGGGGCGGGAATCACACTGCGCCGGTCGGTGGGCCCACCGCGGCGATTCTCCGGTCCGCGATGGGCCGAAGTCCCGCCGCTGTCAGGCCTCTCCCGCCGGTGTGCATTAAACCACCTCTGGTGCCGGCGGGAGCAGGCGGTGGGAGCGGGCCCCGGGGTCCTGGGGGAGGGGTGCAGGGCGATCTGACCCCGGGGGGGTGCTCCCACAGTGGCCTGGCCCACGATCAGGGCCCACCAATCGGTGGGCGGGCCTGTGCCGTGGGGGCACTCTTTTTCTTCCACCGCCGCCACGGCCCCCACCATGGCGGAGGCAGACCCCCTCCACCGCGCATGCGCCAGGGTGACGTCAGCGGCCGCTGACGCTCCGGCACATGCGCGGACTCACGCCGGCTGGTGAAGGGCTTTCGGCCAGCCGTTCGCGCCGCCTGGCGTGGCGCTAAAGGCCGTTCGCGCCGGTCGGTGGGGCGCCAACCACTCCGGCGTGGGCCTAGCCCCTAAAGGTGCGGAGATGCTGGAGTTGTTCTCGCCACTCTGGTACACCAGGACCCCCGCCCCAGGTTTGTGAAGTCCCGCCTGGGTGGAGCACAGAGGAAAACATTTAAATGAGATTTGTGTGTTCAACTGTGCCAAAGAGTACAGATTGTAGTGATCTCTGTATATGTTAATATGTTAATACACAATTAGTTAATGTGCAGTCAGTACAGTTAGATGATCACTAGATGGCAACACTAACAGGAACTATATAAGAAGTTTCCCGCTCTTTCTTAGTGTAGTGTGCGTGTATTACATCTAGAGGATAGAAGTGACCAGCTCAGAGGGTTAAATTCGTTGTTAATTTAATCTAATCTTAATTAATTATATTACTAGTCAAAGTATCAAAGGAAAAGAACTCACAAGTATATTATTTTGTTACTCAATAAATAATTTGTCATCAACTGAAAGACTTAAACTGTTTATCATCAAGTATCTCTGTAATATAACACAGATAGCTTGAAAAAGACAAGGAATGTTAGCTTGCCTGACAGTCACCTAAGGTGTCATTTGTCACTTTGATCAGAGTCATTTTGTTACTGTTGCTTTGGCAGAAACATTCACACCTGGGCCAGGATTCTCTCCTACCCGGCGGGGCGGGGGGTCCCGGCGTGTTGGAATGCCGTGCACCACTCCGGCATCAGGTCGCCCCAAAGGTGCGGAAGTCTCCGCACCTTTAGGGAACAAGCCCTCACATTGAGGGGCTAGGCCCACGCCGGAGTGGTTGGCGCTCTGCTGGCTGGCGTGAACGGCCTTTGGCGCCACGCCAGCCAGGGCCGAAAGGACTTTGCCGGCCGGCGTAAGTCCGCGCATGCGCCGGAGCGTTAGCGGCTGCTGACGTCATCCTGGCGCATGCGCAGGGGAGGGGGTCTCTTCCGCCTTCACCATGGTGAAGACTATGGCAAAGGCGGAAGAAGAAGAGTGCTCCACGGCACAGGCCCGCCGGCCGATCGGTGGGCCCCGATCGCGGGCCAGGCCACCGTGGGGGCACCCCCCCGGGGTCAGATCGCCCCGCGCCGCGCCCCCCCCCCCCCCCCCCCCCCCCCCCCCAGGACCCCGTCGCCCACCCATGCCGCCAATCAGGTAGGTGTTTTTATTCCCGCCGGCCGGAGGCTTGACAGCGGCGGGACTTCGGCCCATCGCGGGCCGGAGAATCACCGGGGCAGGGGGGCCGCCGACCGGCGTGGCGCGATTTCCGCCCCCGCCGAATCTCTGGTGGTGGAGAATTCGGGACACGGCGGGGGTGGGATTGACGCCAGCCCCCGGCGATTCTCCGACCCGGCGGGGGGTCGGAGAATCCCGCCCCTGGTGTCTGGGAAAATAAGCATGGATTTGGGAAGTAACCACATATTCTGCCTCAGCTGCATCCGGTTCTGGGCGCCACATTTTAGAAAGGATGTGCTGGTATTGGAGAGAATGCAGAAAAGTTGGACAAAAATGGTTTCAGGGATGAGGAACTTCAGTTAGAAAGATCAATTGTCGAAGTTAGGACTGTTTGTCTTGGAGAAAAGAAGGCCGAGATGAGAGTTAATCAAAATCATGAGGGGTCCAGAGAGAGTAGAAAGCGAGAAACTGAGGACATAGATTTAAATAATTGGCAAAAGAAACAAAATGAGAAAAAACGTTATCATGCAGCGTGTTTTTAAGGTCTGGAACAGCAGCAACAACTGGTAAGCAGGCAGGTTATAACATCCCTCCCCCCCCCACAAGGAATCCACCGAAGACCCTGGCGAAGGACGGTGTCGGACTTGTTTTGCCGCAGGCCGGACACCATTTGCACAAGGCGCTGGATCGGGTGCTGTGTAACGAGATGGAGACCGGCGCTTCCGTGATGAACGGCGTAACGGTTGTACATTCACGGCCTGTCGTCCCGAGGATTCCCCCTCTGAGATGTCTTGTGTCTCCATCTCGGAGTCAGAGTCTGCTGCCTCCGTCATCTCGGCGTCTTTATCTCCATGCGGTTCTGTCACGACCTGCGCAGGCTTTGAGTGAGGCACCAGTGAAGATTGTGAGGAATACTTTCCATTGTGTCTGGTCTCTGCGGTTGTAGGAATGAGCTCCTACGGCGGCCAATCTTTGGCAAGTATAGTCTTCTGGACCGAACATGGTCTACATGTTTGCGCTGAAGATGACCCTGGGCTTGCACCTTGTAAGAGATAGGGCCCATTTGGCGAAAGATTACGCCAGGGACCCACTGGGCACCACCAGCAAAATTCCGAACGAACACTGGGTCACCGGGCGTAAACTGCCAAATCGGCCGATGCCGAGAAAAACCATGTCCCTGCCGTTCTTATGTGCGCCGTACTTTTGCGCCAATGTCCGGGAAAACCATGCTAAGGCGGGTGCGAAGTCTCCGGCCCATTAGGAGTTCTGTGGGAGCTACCCCAGTCACTGCATGGGGGGTGGTCCTATATGAAAGCAAAAAACGAGCCAGTCTCGTGTCCATCGACCCGGAAGACTGCTTCTTTAGGCCTCGTTTGAATGTCTGCACTGCGCGCTCCGCCAACCGATTTGAAGCCGGGTGGTAAGAGGCAGTGCGGATATGGCATATGCCGTTCATCTTCATTAACCTTGCAAACTCCTCACTTGTGAACGGCGCGCGATTGTTCATGACCAGCACCTCGGGGAGGCCATGCGTACTGAAAGACAAAGGCATCTTCTCAATTGTTGCGCAGGACGTTTTGCCTCCCATCTTATGCACCTCTAGCCATTTAGACTGTGCGTCGATTAATAGCAGGAACATGGATCCTTGAAAACGGCCGGCGAAATCCGCATGCAAGCGCGCCCACAGCCGCCCTGGCCATTCCCAGTGATGTAGGGGAATGGCCGGCGGAAGCTTCTGATGCTCCTGGCAAATGGAGCAGTTTTGGGCCACCTTCTCAATGTCAGTGTCGAGGCCTGGCCACCAGACATAACTCCGGGCCAACATTTTCATTTTGGTCACACCTGGATGCCCATTGTGCAAGTCTCTCAGTATCAGCTCCTGTCCTTTTTCTGGGACAATCACACGCGTCCCCCACAAAAGGATGCCGTCTTCCACGCTGAATTCGGACAGCTTGGAGGAAAATGCCCGCAACTCGCCTGGGAGCTGTCTATGCTGCCCTCCATACAGGACTATGTGCCGAACCTTTGACAGGACTGGCTCCGTCTGGGTCCACTTACAGATCTGTGATGCTGTGACAGGCAAGTTGTCCATAAAATTTAGGGTTGCAACCACCTCACCGGTCGTGGGGGTCGACATGGGGCCGGTCGATAAAGGTAATCGGCTCAGTGCATCGGCATTCCCTATTGGGGTTCCTGGTTTCTGCTCCAGAGAATACTCGTAGGCAGTGAGCAACAAAGCCCAGCGCTGGATCAGTGCGGAAGCAATGGGCGGTATTGGCTTATCCTCTCTGAAAAGTCCCAGCAGAGGCTTATGATCAGTTACGATAGTGAAGTGGCGGCCATATACGTACTGGTGGAAACGTTTCACCGCAAAGACCACTGCCAGGCCCTCCTTCGCGATCTGCGCGTACTTTTTTTCCGCTGCAGTCAATGTGCGGGAGACGAAAGCTATCGGCCGCTCGGCCCCATTCTCCATCTTGTGGGACAGGACCGCCCCAATACCATACGGGGATGCATCACATGTGACGAGCAAAGGCTTTCCAGGATCATAGTGGGTTAGTAACCCAGAAGACGACAATTGTTGTTTTACCCGCCGGAAAGCGGTTTCTTGCGGCTGACCCCAAACCCTTTAGCAGAAGGTGCAACGGGGCCAGCGTAGTTGCCAGATTGGGGAGGAACTTTCCGCAATAGTTTACGAGGCCGAGAAACGAACGAAGACCCGAAGTGTTAATCGGGGCGGGGGCCTGTTGAATCGCGCGCACCATCTCTGCGACGGGGTGCAAACCTTCGCGGTCCACCCGATAACCCAGGTAGACTACTTCCTTTGCCTGAAAAACGCACTTTGTGTGACGTAAACGGACTCCAGCCTCTGAAAAGCGTCTAAGGACAGCCTCCAAATTTTCTAAATGTTCCTGCTCCGACGTCCCTGTGATCAAAAAGTCATCTAAGTAAACAGCAACACGCGGTAAACCTCTCAAAATGCTCTCCATAACGCGTTGAAAAATAGCGTAGGCAGAGGATACTCCAAAGGGCAAACGTGTATATTCATACAGGCCCCGGTGTGTATTAATCATTACACATGGCCGGGAAGCAGGGTTTAGCTCCAACTGTAGGTAGGCGTGACTCATATCTAATTTTGTGAACGAGAGACCGCCTGCAAGCTTTGCGTAGAGATCCTCTATGCGAGGCATTGGGTATCGGTCGAGTCGGGAAGCCGTATTCACTGTAAGTTTATGGTCACCGCACAAGCGAACTGTGGCATCTGGCTTCATTACAGGTACAATTGGTGCTGCCCAGTCAGCTAAACGGACGGGCCTGATGATACCCAAAGTCTCCAAATGAGTGAGCTCCCCTTCTACCTTCTCGAGCAAGGCGTAAGCCACCGAGCGCGCCCGGAAATAGCGCGGCGTGGCTCCTGGTTCGACTTGGATACGGGCTACAGCCCCTTTTATTTTCCCCAAACCGGGCTGGAATACATCTGGGTATCGTCCTAGCACCTCAGTCAACCCTCCAGAAACTGTTCGGAGGATCTGCTGCCACTGCAACCGCAAATGGCGCAACCCGTCCCGACCCAACAGGCTGGGCCCATGGCCGCGCACCACGATAAGTGGGGAACGCCCCTCCTGGCGTCAATAAACAACAGTTCCTGCAATGTCCAATGGTTCCCCCATATAGGTGGCCAATCTGGCCTGTGTGTCAGTTAATGTAAGGGTCTGTATACCCTGCTTGATGCGGTCGAATGTCCTCTGGGCGATCACGGAGACCGCTGCGCCAGTGTCCAACTCCATCTCAAGCGGGTGATCATTAACCCGTACTGTCACTTTAATGGGGACCAACACGGGGAGCTGCCACACAATGCAGCTGCAGGCAGTCATCCTCCGTCTCCACGTCCTCGGGAGTAGTCGCCGCAGGTTCATCCAAATGAAAGGTACGGACCCTGGGCTGGCCCCAGTTTTGTTCGGAACGACGGCGCCTCTGGCGCCCCCAGAACCGGCGTCCGCGACGGTGTCGGCGCCGACAAGTCTGACACGGACATGGCTCCTCATCCATTGGTTCTGGAGAAGGCTCCCTTCGGGGAGGAATGTCTGACGGCCACTGGCATCGATCCGGACGTCGCCTTGCCCAAGGTACCGCAGGGGTGCAGGGGGATGCTTCCAGACGGAAGGGGTTGCGCCCCAAGGCGTGCACCTCTATCCCCTGTAGCTCCTGCACTCCTCGTTCTGCGCTCTCTCGGGACAATACTATTTGAATGGCCTGTTGAAATGTCAATGTTGGCTCGGCTAACAACTTTCTCTGGGTGGCCGCATTGTTAATACCGCAAACTAAACGGTCGCGTAACATTTCTGACAAGGTCTCACCATAGTCACAGTACTCCGCAATCCTGCGTAGCCTGGATAGAAAGTCGGCAAGGGATTTTCCTGGGGTCCTTTCAGCGGTATTAAACCGGTAACGTTGGACTATCGTGGATGGGGTTGAGTTAAAATGTTGCCCCACTAAGTTCATCAAACGTTTTGGTGTCCGGCACAGCTGGGTACGTAAGGCTCCTAATCACCCCAAATGTATGCAGGCCGCAGGCAGTGAGCAATATGACCACCTGGCGCTTATTTTGGGTGATGTTGTTTGCCCAGAAATAGTAACGCATCCTTTGTGCGTCCTAGTTCCAGCTTTCCAGCGCAACACCAAAAACATCCAAATGTCCATACCGAGGCATGGTGTAATACAAAACAACTTCCAACCTGTGTCCAACAAAAATCCAGGGAGATGGCTTCAGCAGTGTAGACAGCTAGTCACTTTAACCCTCGTCGCCAGTTTTGTGATGGCCACGAAGAATCCAGCACAAGTTTTCAGGATACAAAAAAATAACATTTATTTACAAATTAACATATATATTATATATATATATATAATACACACAACAGCAACAACAACAACTTCTCTAGCTGCCAAACTCCTCTCTCCCTGGTTCCAAACTGGCCAGCTCTATTTATGCAGGGATTCTGCTAATGATTTCTCCACCCCTCTCATTGGGGAAGCTCATACTCCCACAGGATTGTGGGATTGTCATTAGTCCCCAGCCAATGGTAAGCAGGCAGGTTATAACAATGTTCCAAGTGGCCTCCTTCTGTGTTGTAGGAATCCTGCAATGAGGTGACTTGAGAAGAAAGGCTGGTTGGAGATTGCAAGGACGGAGGGGTGAAGGGTCTTTTATGGGAATGTGATGATAAAAGGAGATGGGGAGGGTATTTGAGAAGACAGATCAATTAATGGCCCATAACGTCCTCGGAATGACAATCCACCGCTGATTGTCACTCTGTACTGACTTACTTGCACTTAAATTGTAAAATGTCTGTTGCGCCTGACCTTCCTGACTCAGGCCAAGTGAGACTGAAGTAGCGAAGTGTGTCCACGGTTCCAGCAGCAAAGGATGAAAAGAGCAGAGCAAAGCGGACACATCTCGGGTGCAATTCTCCCCTCCCCCCCCCATGCCGGGTGGGAGAATCGCGGGGGCACCGGGGAAGTCCCACCACGTCGCCCCGGCACCCGCACGCGATTCTCCCACCCCCCCCCCCCCCAAACCGGCGCTCCAAGATTTACGGCTGGCCGCTCGGAGAATCGGTGCTCGCCGTTTGGAACGGGCAAGCGGCGATTCTCCAGCCCGGATGGGCCGAGCGGCCTGCCCAATACGACGTGTTCACACCGGCGGCAACCACACCTGGTCACTGCCGACATGAACAGAGCGCGGGAACGCTACAGGGGCGGCCTGTGTGTGTGTGTGGGGGGGGGGGGGAATCGAGTACCGGGGGGGGACTCAAAAGGGGTCTGGCCCGCGATCAGTGCCCACCGGTTGGTGGGCCGGCCTCTCTGAAAGATGCACTCCTTTCCTCCGCCGCCCCGCAAGATCACTCGGACATTTCTTGCGGGGCGCCCACGGGGAGGATGGCAATCGCGCATGCGCTGGTTGGCGCTGGACAACCTGTGCATGCGCGGGTGACGTCATTTACGTGGTGCTGCTTTTATGCGCACCAAGGCCCGGCGCGCGTAAATGACACGGCGCCGCTCCTAGCCCCCCGGGGGTGGGAGAATAGGGGGGGGAGGAGCGGCCTCCGACGCCGGAGTAAAACATTCCGGTTTTCACTCCGGCGTCGGCACTTAGTCTCCCGTTGGGAGAATCCCGCCCCTCATTTTTATGGCACTAGCTGCTGCGTTGTGGTGTACAGGCGGGTAAGGGGAGCTGAGTAGTAAGGGCAGCACGGTAGCATTGTGGATAGCACAAATGCTTCACAGCTCCAGGGTCCCAGGTTCGATTCCGGCTTGAGTCACTGTCTGTGCGGAGTCTGCACATCCTCCCCGTGTGTGCGTGGGTTTCCTCCGGGTGCTCTGGTTTCCTCCCACAGTCCAAAGATGTGCAGGATAGGTGGATTGGCCATGATAAATTGCCCATAGTGTCCAAAATTGCCCTTAGTGTTGGGTGGGGTTACTGGGTTATGGGGATAGGGTGCAGGTGTTCACCTTGGGTAGGGTGCTCTTTCCAAGAGTCGGTGCAGACTCGATGGGCCAAATGGCCTCCTTCTGCACTGTAAATTCTATGATATGAGTCCACAAAAAGATCAACCATGATCTTATTGAATGGCGGTGCAGGCTCGAGGGGCCAAATGGCCTACTCCTGTCCTTAGTTCTCATGTTCGTATGTTAAAATAGGTGAATTTAAAGGTTCCATTGTAAGAGAGAACGTAGGTTTCTCAGGTGAGTGAATGGGATTTGGGGGTTCGGGAATCAGACATGGGGGAATTCGGACATCGAGGGGGGAAGTCATACATCGGGGATGCAGTTGGACATTGGTAGGGTGGGAGCACGACAGGTATGTGAGGGTCAGGTCATCATAATAACAGTAATCTTTATTGTAACAAGTAGGCTTACATGAACACTGCAATGAAGTTACTGTGAAAAGCCCCTAGTCGCCACATTCCGCGAAGCACCTGTTCGGGTACACAGAGGGAGAATTCAGAAAGTTCAATTCACGTAACAGCACGTCTTTCGGTACTTGTGGGAGGAAACCGGAGTACCCGGAGGAAATCCACACGGACACAGGGAGAACGTGCAGACTCCACACAGGCAGTGGGGGGTGATCAGGTGAGGAACCTGTGCATGTGTGGGGATGGGGAATACCATGGTGGTGGTGATGGTGGTGGTGAAGGGGGGGGTGCCTCGTTAGGGGGGTGGTGTGTGGGGGGTCCCTTGGAGGGTTGGGATGTGGGGGATGTCCCTTACGGTCTGGGTCTTTAAAATAGTTACTGAGAAGTTAGAAGTGCTTTTTTTCCTTCTAACTCTTTAAGACTATGGGCAAAATGTTATCATTTTTTAACTGTCAACTCAGGAGGGTAAAGTGGTGTGTCACCATATCTTTTGACACTTAGTTAAAAAAAAGTGCTGGGGACAGGTCCCACATCGTCATATTGGTGGGCTCTCTGAGTGACTCGCTAGGAAACTCGACCTTCAAGGAAAGGATGCTGCCAACGGGCACAGGACGCCACTCCACGCACATACCCCCCTTCCAGCCAGGGAACATAGGAACCTCCCACCCCAGATGGACAGATGGACACCCAGACTCCCCCATGGACACAGGCAATGCCTCCCCATCCACAGACTGGGGAAACCCCACCCCTGCCATGGACACAGGGAACCTCCTCCATGGACCTGCCCAATGGAAGCACCCCACCCCCCTCACTAGCACTGTGCGCTGGAACTACCCCCTGGCGAAGGCACTGAATTGCCAATGTGGAGGATGATACAGATGGAAGCACACTCATGATATGTTAATGTATGGTAATTGGTGGCTACCCCATTTCATCATTGGCATTGGGCGGGGTCAGTCGGAAGCGGAAACCCCACCAGCGTAGAAGCCATTTAAGGAATCCCGTTGGATTCTCCATCACCATCATATTTCCCACCCGCGCAAATGGGCAGAAAATCAAGACCAATGAGTGTAAAACTGGCAGAACCATCCAAAGTTAGTGATTTAAATCGCTTTGTCAGATGGTTCCCATCACAGTGCAGTTGTCCAGGTGAAGTTAGCTCTTCTGGGCAATTGCTGGGTAGTTCCCTTACCTGGGAACGACCAAGAGGGATTCCCTTGCACATCTTCGGGGTACCCCCAAATCCGATGATGGGGGATTAGGAAGATAAGAACCTACATCAACAATAATGAAGGAAATTAGTTTTACCTCCTGATCTGGTTGAAATTTGAATTGGAAGGAAAATAAAGGGGTTCAGAAGCAATTTAAACCTGGAGGTGCAGGTATTAAAGCAAGACTTCTGAATTGAAAAGTGTTATGGGCCAGGGTTTAGAGAATCCCAAAGTGTATCATGGAGTTCACCTGACCCACAACTTTTAATATATTGTGGTATGGGGAGCACACGGCTCACTCTGCAGGTGTGGTACAGCAGAAATGGAAAAGTATATTTTAAAGCAAAGCAATGTTTATTCTATGAACTCAAGTTAACCATTTTAAAACATACAGTGAACATCTTAGCAACCATTAATTCAAATACATCCCCCAAAGAATACAACACTAAGTAATGCTTATTAACTTCCCAAACAACATCCAGACAAAATAAACACCTTTTAACAGAAGCACATTAGTTTTACATTCACTACTGAGAACATTTATAATCCTGATTTCACCAAATGATCAAGAGATAGTCTTTTGATGGCAGAGAGAACAGCAATACACCTGCTTGGTCTGGCTTCAGCTCCAACACTGAAAACGAAACTAAAACACACCCTGCAGCCTGCTCAAAAATGAAAGTAAAAAGCTGACAGACAACCCAGCTCCACCCACACTCTGACATCACTGCAGTAGTAAACACCCATTTCTTAAAGGTACTCTCACTACAGATATTTATATACACATCCATTTATAAACACCCATTTCTTAAAGGTACTCTCACATGACAAAAGTGAATTTCAGCTACCAATGAGAGCAACTATCACATTTACACCTTGAGTGCAGCAAATTATTTTGGCTCCATTGGCTGACACCTTTATCAAGGTGACAGTTGCCAAGGAATCCGCAAATGGGCAGGTTCCTCATGTTCCTTTAAATGGTATAAATTAAGGAAGCAAAAATTATCCATCAACCTGAAACATCGGAGAACAATATATTTTTAAATTAGGCAGAATTTCAGAGAGGAGTTTAGGAAGATGGTTTGCAGTAGAGAAAGGAACACAAGGGTTACATTTCCATTTCAGGATGATCCAGAAAGACTGATCGGTTTTGGCTATTGAGAACAGGGCCCATTCTTTGGTTTAGCCAGTTCTAATGGTGAATGGCAAACCAATTGCCCACATTTTCCTTCAAGTTCACATCTTTCAAACCCATGACCTCTACTAACAAGAAGCACACAGGCAACAGATGCATGGGATCACCACTAGTGGCAGGTCCCCCCCCCCCCTCCAAGCCATTCACCATCCTGACTTGGAACTATATCACTGTTCCTTCACTGTCGCTGGATCAAATTCACCACCAGCTTCTCAAGGACAATTAGGGATTGATACTAAATGCTGACCCAGCCAGATCCTGTGAAATATATTTTTTTTAAGTCTGTATCACTCTACAAATTATTTTTGCACTCTCTCCAGTACCTCTATAGCCTGCTTATAATGTGGAGACCAGAACCGGCCACAGTTGTTTTGTGGCCCAATCAAAGTTCCATGCAGATTTAATATTACTACTTAGTGCAATCCCAAAATACAAATCTGCGGTTTGTTTGCTTTTTGAGGGCCTTATAAACCCGGCACTCAACTTTAACTGAGCTGTCTATGTGTAGCCCCAGATCCCCTTCTTCATTTGGTTTATTTAGAACCTAAGGCAGAATTTTCAAAACTTAGTTCCTTCCGAAATGGTGGGACCACCAGTGAGAAAAGAAGCGTTAGATAACTGCAGCTGGTTTTGCCGTGGCACAGTAACTGAACCACCACATTAGCATCCAACTCCCAGCTTTCTTTATCAATCAGAGAGGGCAGCTAGAGCACATCTTGGATCTGTCGAAGGAAGGATTTCTAGTTAAACGGGCCCTGCTGCGAGTTATGATGGGTCACCTGCACATGGGCTGAATCTTACTGGGCACCAAAACAATGACCCATGTGGCTAAAAAGCTGAGGGGAGCCTGCATCGAGGACTGACCTATGGCAATTTAACACTGGGAACAGCATTCATTACTTTACGGTGAGACATCTACGGCACGGTGGCACAGTGGTTAGCACCGCTGCCTCACAGCACTGGGGATCCGGGTTAGATTCCAGCCTTGCATGACTGTGTGGGGTTTGCACATTCTCCCCGTGTCTGCGTGTTTTTCCTCTGGAAGCTCCAGTTCCCTCCCACAGTCCAAAGGCGTGCAGGTAAGGTGGATTGGATATGTTCAATGTGCAGTGTTACGGGGATAGGGTGGGGGCGTGGCCCTAGGTAGGGTGCTCTTTTGGAGGGTCGGTGGAGACCCAATGGGCTGAATTACCTCCCTTTGCATTGTCGGGGTTCTACGGAAACCTCGGGAGATTTAAAGAACTGACGGCCAATCGGATGGCTGGTGGCTTTGCAGTTCCAGCAGTGGCCATGCTTACTGCTGGGAGGACAGGGAATATCACCATGCTCAAGACCTCAGGACAGTCTGGGTTCCAGAGCCTTGTTCAGCAGATGGGGGGGCCAAGTTCAAGAGACCAGAGGGAAGGATTAAAGGTGGGGTGATCAGGTAGGTTGGTGCCTCTGATGTGGCCTGGGTGCACACAAATGTACCCCCTCCAACCTTGCTCGATATTAGTTCACACAGTTAAAGCTTCCCAAATGGCATAGGACTCCCACCTGGAATGAGGCCCTTAAATGCCTATTAAATGTGAATCACCCTCAACCAATGTTGTCCTTCCCTGTTATCCTCACAAGCCATTACTAATACACTGACTCTGCTTTCTCTGCTTGCAGGAGAAGAGATTACTTAGTCTCAGGGCTAGGTAGAGAGGGAAGAAGGGGTTGGCCCTCCAGACACCTGATGGCCATTGGCAAGGCACACCCACCTTGCCCACTTGTGAAGGAAGTTTTGTTCCAGTAGGCTGGCGTTGTCAGCATCAAAGCTGCTCTGAAAACCTGAGCTTCAAAATCACTGGGTCAAAGCCCAGGAACTCAGGGCAGCACAGTGGCGCAACTGGTTAGCACGGTTGCCTTACGGCACCGAGGTCCCAGGTTCGATCTCGGCTCTGGGTCACTGTCCTTATAGAGTTTGCACATTCTCCCCGTGTCTGCGTGGGTTTCGCCCTCACAACCCAAAAGATGTACAGGGTAGGTGGATTGGCCACGCTAAATTGCCCCTTAATTGGAAAAAACAAATTGGATACTCTAAATGTATTGTTTTTAGAAGTCCAGGAATTCGCTTCCTAACTGCACTGTAGGTTAAAAGGGCCCTGTTGTGATCTCCTACACCACATGGACTGCAGCAATTGAAGAAGGTGGCTCATCACCGCCTTCTCAAGGGCAATTATTGTTGGTTAAAATGCTGGTCCAGCATTATGAAAAAATAATTCTTTAAAAAATGATCCCAAATCACTATTCCAAAAAACAGCCTTACTTCTGTTGTGGGCAAAGTCTTGGAAAGGTTCATAAGAGATAGGATGTATAATCATCTGGAAAGGAATAATTTGATTAGAGATAGTCAACACGGTTTTGTGAAGGGTAGGTCGTGCATCACAAACCTTATTGAGTTCTTCGAGAAGGTGACCAAACAGGTGGATGAGGGTAAACAGTTGATGTGGTGTATATGGATTTTAGTAAAGCGTTTGATAAGGTTCCCCATGGTAGGCTATTGCAGAAAATACAGAGGCATGGGATTCAGGGTGATTTAGCAGTTTGGATCAGAAATTGGCTAGCTGGAAGAAGACAAAGGGTGGTTGTTGATGGGAAATGTTCAGACTGGAGTCCAGTTACTAGTGGTGTACCACAAGGATCTGTTTTGGGGCCACTGTTGTTTGTCATTATTATAAATGACCTGGAGGAGGGCGTACAAGGATGGGTGAGTAAATTTGCAGATGACACTAAAGTCGGTGGAGTTGTGGACAGTGCGGAAGGATGTTTCAAGTTACAGAGGGACATAGATAAGTTGCAGAGCTGGGCTGAGAGGTGGCAAATGGAGTTTAATGCAGAAAAGTGTGAGGTGATTCATTTTGGAAGGAATAACAGGAAGACAGAGTACTGGGCTAATGGTTAGATTCTTGGTAGTGTGGATGAGCAGAGAGATCTCGGTGTCCATGTACATAGATCCCTGAAGGTTTCCACCCAGGTTGAGAGGGTTGTTAAGAAGGCGTACAGTGTGTTAGCTTTTATTGGTAGAGGGATTGAGTTTCGGAGCCATGAGGTCATGTTGCAGCTGTACAAAACTCTGGTGTGGCCGCATTTGGAGTATTGCGTGCAATTCTGGTCGAGCACTTTTCCAGGAGACACATCCGGAGTGAGACTCGTACAGAGTGGGAGATTTAAACTTGGTAATTTGGTGCAGTGAGGTAATTCGGTGCAGAGTGTGAGGAGGTACTTTTTAACCCTGGTAAGTGACTGGTAAGTAGTCTCTCTTTTTCTTTTCATTGTCTAATTTATTTATTTTTATTTTGAAATTCTAGTTGTTTAAGTTTACCAAGGGTTTAAGACATGGCAGGAGATCCCAGACCCGTGTCATGCTCCTCGTGTGCGATGTGGGAGCTCAGGGACACGTCCACTGTCCCTGGCTCCTTCACGTGCAAGAAGTGTGTTCAGTTGCAGCTCTTGTTAGACCGCTTGATGGCTCTGGAGCTGCGGATGGACTCACTTTGGAGCATCCGCGATGCTGAGGAGGTCGTGGATAGCACGTTTAGCGAGTTGGTCACACCGCAGGTGAAGGTTACTGAGGGAGATAGAAAATGGGTGACCAAAAGAAAGAGCAAGAGTAGGAAGGCAGTGCAGGTGTCCCCTGCGGTCATCTCCCTGCAAAACAGATATACCGCTTTGGATACTGTTGAGGGAGATGGCTCACCAGGGGAAGGCAGCAGCAGCCAGGTTCATGGCACCGTGGCTGGCTCTGCTGCACAGCAGGGCAGGAAGAAAAATGGCAGGGCTATAGTGATAGGGGACTCGATCGTAAGGGGAATAGACAGGCGGTTCTGTGGACGCAATCGAGACTCCAGGATGGTATGTTGCCTCCCTGGTGCAAGGGTCAAGGATGTCTCGGAGCGGCTGCAGGACATTCTGGGGGGGGAGGGTGAACAGCCAGCTGTCGTGGTGCACATAGGCACCAACAATATAGGTAAAAAACGGGATGAGGTCCTACAAGCGGAATTCAGGGAGTTAGGAGTTAAACTAAAAAGTAGGACCTCAAAGGTAGTAATCTCAGGATTGCTACCAGTGCCACGAGCTAGTCAGAGTAGGAATGTCAGGATAGATAGGATGAATGCGTGGCTCGAGAGATGGTGCAAGAGGGAGGGATTCAAATTCCTGGGGCATTGGGACCGGTTCTGGGGGAGGTGGGACCAGTACAAACCGGACGGTCTGCACTTGGGCAGGACTGGAACCGATGTCCTAGGGGGGGTGTTTTCTAGAGCTGTTGGGGAGGGTTTAAACTAATGTGGCAGGGGGATGGGAACAGATGCAGGAAGTTGGAAGGTAGTAAAACAGGGACAGAAACAAAAGGAAGTAAGGGGAAAAATGCAAGGCAGAGAAGACATAGTCAGAAATCCATAAGGGCGACAGTACAAGGTACAGTGACTGAGGGGAGCACAGTGAATAGGCCCAGTAATAACAAAAGGAATAAAACTGGAGATGTTAAGATTCAAAACAGAGGTAAAAAAACCAACATAAGTGTACTTTACCTGAATGCTCGTAGTATTCGGAATAAAGTAAATGAGTTGGTGGCACAAATCATCGTAAATGACTATGATTTAGTGGCCATTACTGAAACATGGTTAAAGGATGGTCACGACTGGGAGTTAAATATCCGAGGGTATCAAACTATTCGGAAGGACAGAGTGGATGGTAAGGGAGGTGGTGTTGCTCTGTTATTTAAGGATGACATCCGGGCAATAGTAAGGGATGACATCGGTGCTATGGAGGATAAGGTTGAATCCATTTGGGTGGAAATCAGGAATAGTAAGGCAAAAAAGTCACTGATAGGAGTAGTCTATCGGCCACCAAATAGTAACGAGATGGTGGGAGATTAGAGGACTGGGAAATCTTTAGGGGGCAATAAACAAAGAAATAACTGATGCATGTAGAAATGGTACAGCAGTTATCATGGGGGACTTTAATCTACATGTCGATTGGTTTAACCAGGTCGGTCAAGGCACCCGTGAGGAGGAGTTTATAGAATGTATCCGCGATAGTTTCCTAAAACAGTATGTAATGGAACCTACGAGGGAACAAGCGGTCCTAGATCTTGTCCTGTGTAATGAGACAGGATTGATTCATGATCTCATAGTTAGGGATCCTCTCGGAAGGAGCGATCACAATATGGTGGAATTTAAAATACAGATGGAGGGTGAGAAAGTAAAATCAAATACTAGTGTTTTGTGTTTAAACAAAGGAGATTACAAGGGGATGAGAGAAGAACTAGCTAAGGTAGACTGGGAGCAAAGACTTTATGGTGGAACAGTTGAGGAACAGTGGAGAACCTTCCAAGCGATTTTTCACAGTGCTCAGCAAAGGTTTATACCAACAAAAAGGAAGGACGGAAGAAAGAGGGAAAATCGACCGTGGATATCTAAGGAAATAAGGGAGAGTATCAAATTGAAGGAAAAAGCATATAAAGTGGCAAAGATTGCTGGGAGATTAGAGGACTGGGAAATCTTTAGGGGGCAACAGAAAGCTACTAAAAAGCTATAAAGAAGAGTAAGATAGAGTATGAGAGTAAACTTGCTCAGAATATAAAAACAGACAGTAAAAGTTTTTACAAATATATAAGACAAAAAAGAGTGGCTAAGGTAAATATTGGTCCTTTAGAGGATGAGAAGGGAGTTTTAATAATGGGAAATGAGGAAATGGCTGAGGAACTGAACAGGTTTTTTGGGTCGGTCTTCACAGTGGAAGACACAAATAACATGCCAGCGACTGATAGAAATGAGGCTATGACAGGTGAGGACCTTGAGAGGATTGTTATCACTAAGGAGGGAGTGATGGGCAAGCTAATGGGGCTAAAGGTAGACAAGTCTCCTGGCCCTGATGGAATGCATCCCAGAGTGCTAAAAGAGATGGCTAGGGAAATTGCAGATGCACTAGTGATAATTTACCGAAATTCACTAGACTCTGGGGTGGTCCCGGTGGATTGGAAATTAGCAAACGTGACGCCACTGTTTAAAAAAGGAGGTAGGCAGAAAGCAGGAAATTATAGGCCAGTGAGTTTAACTTCGGTAATAGGGAAGATGCTGGAATCTATCATCAAGGAAGAAATTGTGAGGCATCTGGATAGAAATTGTCCCATTGGGCAGACGCAGCATGGGTTCGTTAAAGGCAGGTCATGCCTAACTAATTTAGTGGAATTTTTTGAGGACATTACCAGTGCAGTAGATAACGGGGAGCCGATGGATGTGGTATATCTGGATTTCCAGAAAGCCTTTGACAAGGTGCCACACAAAAGGTTGCTGCATAAAATAAAGATGCGTGGCATTAAGGGTAAAGTAGTAGCATGGATAGAGGATTGGTTAATTAATAGAAAGCAAAGAGTTGGGATAAATGGGTGTTTCTCTGGTTGGCAATCAGTAGCTAGTGGTTTCCCTCAGGGATCTGTGTTGGGCCCACAATTGTTCACAATTTACATTGATGATTTGGAGTTGGGGACCAAGGGCAATGTGTCCAAGTTTGCAGATGACACTAAGATGAGTGATAAAGCGAAAAGTGCAGAGGATACTGGAAGTCTGCAGAGGGATTTGGATAGGTTAAGTGAATGGGCTCGGGTCTGGCAGATGGAATACAATGTTGACAAATGTGAGGTTATCCATTTTGGTAGGAATAACAGCAAACGGGATTATTATTTAAACGATAAAATATTAAAGCATGCCGCTGTTCAGAGAGACTTGGGTGTGCTAGTGCATGAGTCACAGAAGGTTGGTTTACAAGTGCAACAGGTGATTAAGAAGGCAAATGGAATTTTGTCCTTCATTGCTAGAGGGATGGAGTTTAAGACTAGGGAGGTTATGTTGCAATTGTATAAAGTGTTAGTGCGGCCACACCTGGAGTATTGTGTTCAGTTTTGGTCTCCTTACTTGAGAAAGGACGTACTGGCGCTGGAGGGTGTGCAGAGGAGATTCACTAGGTTAATCCCAGAGCTGAAGGGGTTGGATTATGAGGAGAGGTTGAGTAGACTGGGACTGTACTCGTTGGAATTTAGAAGGATGAGGGGGAACTTATAGAAACATTTAAAATTATGAAGGGAATAGATAGGATAGATGCGGGCAGGTTGTTTCCACTGGTGGGTGACAGCAGAACTAGGGGGCATAGCCTCAAAATAAGGGGAAGTAGATTTAGGACTGAGTTCAGGAGGAACTTCTTCACCCAAAGGGTTGTGAATCTATGGAATTCCTTGCCCAGTGAAGCAGTTGAGGCTCCTTCATTACATGTTTTTAAGGTAAAGATAGATAGTTTTTTGAAGAATAAAGGGATTAAGGGTTATGGTGTTCGGGCTGGAAAGTGGAGCTGAGTCCACAAAAGATCAGCCATGATCTAATTGAATGGTGGAGCAGGCTCGAGGGGCCAGATGGCCTACTCCTGCTCCTAGTTCTTATGTTCTTATGTTCTTATTATAGGAAGGATGTGGAAGCATTGGAAAGGGTGCAGAGGAGATTTACCAGAAAGTTGCCTGGTATGGAGGGAAGATCTTATGAGGGAAGGCTGAGGGACATGAGACTGTTTTTGTTAGAGAGAAGAAGGTTAAGAGGTGATTTCATTGAGGCATACAAGATGATCAGAGGATTAGATAGGATGGACAGTGAGAGCCTTTTTCCTTGGATGGTGATGTTTAGCACGAGGGAACATAGCTTTAAATTGAGGGGAGATAGATACAGGACAGATGTCAGAGGTATGTTCTTTACTCAGAGAGTAGTAATGGCATGAAATTCCCTGCCTGCAACAGTAGTTGACTCGCCAACACTAAGGGCATTCAAATGGTCATTGGATAGACATATGGATGATAAGGGAATAATGTAGATGGGCTTTAGAGTGGTTTCACAGGTCGGCGCAACATCAAGGGCTGAAGGGCCTGTACTGCGCTGTAATGTTCTATGTTCTATATTATTTATTGTCACAAGTAGACTTACATTAAGTTACTGTGAAAAGCCCCTAGTCGTCACGTTCCGCCGTCTGTTCATTTACACAGAGGGAGAATTCAGAATGTCCAATTCACCTAACAGCATGACTTTCAGGACTTGTGGGGGGAAACCGGAGCACCCGGGGGGAAACCCACGCAGACACAGGGAGAACATACAGACTCCGCACAGACAGTGGCCCAAGCCGGGAATCTAACCTGGGACCCTGGCGCTGTGAAGCCATAGTGCTAACCACTATGCTACCGTGCTGCCCTATTACATCCTATTGCTGTTTTGGGGACCTTAATGTGTGCAAAATGGCTGCCAGGTTTCCCTACTTTGCAATAGTACACTTCAAAAGTACCTCAATGGCTGCACGGTACTATGGGGCATCCTGAGACCATGATGGGCACTACATATACTTTCTTTCCTTATCTCTAAGTCAGAATTGAATGATGTGGAAATTAAGTAGGAGGTGTTGATTTTCCCATGATGTTTCTCCGTCTTTTGCGATGGTAGAAGTCACATATGAAGAAAGAACTGTTGAGGTCACCTTGCTATGATGTGTCAATGATTACTGTAAGCCATTAAAAGTTGAAGCCGGAGTGCACTGGGTTGGATATTGAGTAGAATGGCAGAGTCACCGGTTACGTATTTTAAATCATTATTAGCTGACACTTACATGGTGCAAATTCTACCTACTAGTTGTCGGTCTTGGCTTTGATAATACTCAGAAGTTACTTTAAGCAAATATGCAATGATTCGTTATTGAAGGACTTGTGACTGGAGTTGAACGCTTTAGAATCATCAGCGAACTGTCCCACTCCTGTCTTTATGAGAGGGAGGGTCATTTCTGATGCAGCTGAAAACGTTTGGGCCGAGGATGGTTTCCAGGAGAAACCTGCTGTGATCTCATGGGTCTACAACAAATGGGTTCTGATAAGCCACAACCATCTTTCTTTGAGGTTGGATATGACTCCAGCCATTGTTGAGTTTTAACTAAAATTTAAATCAGTCCTATTTATTTGCCATATCCCTATAGCCCTGAAAGCTTATTCCCTTCAAGTGCCCATCTAATTTCCTTTTGAAATGTTTGATTGTCTCTGCTTCCACCACCCTTGTGTGCAGGCATTCAAAAAAAGACCTTCCTCACATTTCTCTACAACTCTTGCCCAAAATCTTAAACACCATTCAATTCTTCCAACTAATCTGATCAGCTCACATTGGCAACCTCCCAACTACGTGGAGAAGCTGATTTTCTTTCAATGACAAGCTGAGTATATGAGTTAAAAGGCTATGTCATTCAAAGTGGACATTCATGCCCAGTGGGACTTGAAGCCATATCCTTTTACTTCAGAAGCAAAAAGATGCTACTTATTGAGCCAAGCTCACACACACAGCAAAAACAATGGATAATGGAAGATGTGCTTGTGATACAGATGTGAGCTGTTGTGGAAAAAAATCAACAACACTTGCTGAATTTAATTGGGAATATTTGTGCAATACCCTTTTATCATGGAAAAAAATATTCACACATGTATGCTGGGGAAAAGCAGTTCTTGAAATATTTAGCTCAATCTTCACATGCCCCCAAATGTTAAATGAAACATAAGCACAGCAGTTAATATCAGTGCTACAGATTTAATCTTGAGGAACTAAATGCTTTGACATATTTATGACAGATATTTATATTGCTGAATAACCCTGAATAGCCTAGTTAAGTAGAAAGTCTGCTCATAATGTGTCGCTGCCAAAGAACTGATAAAGACCAAATAAGGCAAGGGACAAATAGATGCAAGATAAATGAAAAAAAAACATTGGTGTTTTGATCACCCTTTCCATTGATTATACTGTTGTTTTAATAAAGGTATTTTAGGGGTTGAACCAGTGGTGGACTGGGTCTAAAAATATTGGTTGCCAGGAGACAAATGGGGCCCACCCACAACTACAATGCTATCATTTAATTTTCATAACGAATAAATAAAATTTTCCAAAAATACATATGGAAAAAAGGGTACAATTAACATTTTTGTGGAAAAAATGTGTATTTCTTAGTAATTACAGTGTACATGTACTGTACATATTACTGGCAGTAGATACCAAATGTAAATACAGAATGTTATAATTGAATTTTTTATTTATTTTTTTTAGTTTTAAGTAATTGGTTGATATTTTTAAATAGTTTACTGCACAATATTCACATTAACAGATAGTTCAAAAGCACAATAGAGCATTGCATGCAGTCCACTATATTAAGAGCAATCGTTTGTGTTCGCTAGATGATTGTGCGAATCTGCCAATAATTGCTTCTGCATCCAATTCATCTAACAATTCCTTTTCAATGGATAGCAACATGTATGATTCCAAATTCTCCTCAGACAGCAAATTTCTTAACCTTGTCTTTATGATCTTTAGCTTTGAAAATGTCCTCTCACATTGGACTTGAGTAACTGATAGTATGCAGATGACTTTATAAAGTTCATAAAGGTTATCATATGCCTTGTCATGAAGTCTGTTGGATTATAGAATTTTTAGTACACACGATGGGCAAGTGCTGCAAATTGTACAATTGTTGCAACTGGAATCCATATTCTCACCATCATTAAGCAATAGCTTTAATACATCAAAGTTTGAAGCAAAAGAAAACAATTCCAATATTACTTGATCTTTGCTGATTTGTGGAAACAGCTTAATAATACCTTCCAATGCTTCATCTTCAAGGCCCTTCTCTGCAATAGTTTTAAACTTTGCTGGGTCCAAGCAGGACAAATCTTTATACAACAGTTTGTGTTGTACAAAGCGTGATTCTAGTGACTGGACAATGCGATCCATTATTAGGTTAAACACATTTACTCGAAAATCAGCTAGAGAATCTGAGGAATTTCTTTCATCATCAATAAGCTCATCTGCCATTCTTTTCTTCTTCCTCTGCCTCTTAACTGGCAATGCTGTTTCCAACGCATCAATTTCCAATGTTTGATTTTCATCCATATTCATCTGTGGAATCCTGTCATTACATTTATTTACAAGTTCCAAAGCCTTGCTGTGAACGTTATCAAATGTTCTTGTCTGTTCCTTCAACTTTGTTGTAACTGAATCTACCAAACTCCATGCAGTAAACATATCTAAACCACTTGTCTGTAGATAACTTGATAACGGGGTTGTAGTTTCAAATATATCCAAGTAAGTAAATGCTGTCAATATGGTTTCAAACTTTAGAATACTTTGAAGTAAAACATTTGCTTCATGTTTTGTTTTCACATCAAACTTTTCTGAATCTTGTATCATTGATAAGCATGTCAATAGATTTACGAAAGTACTGGCAGCGGCATCATCAAAACGTCCAAATATAATTGTTGCTGCATTGGATTTTCCTGACCATCTGGTCTCACCAATTAGCTTTAATCGTTTCATTTTTTCTTGTCCTAGATGTTTCCCAACAACTTCTATCCATACAGCCATTCTCTTGTATGATGCTTTCACAAAAGTTGCTATATTCTGGAGCAAATTGAAAAAAGAAACTGCAGGCACACAACATTTTGTTGTTTCAGTTATCACCAAATTCAAGACATGGGCATAGCACCATATATGAACATGTTGATCAGCCACATCAGCAATTTTACTTTGTAAACCATTATACCGGCCATGGTAGCTTGCAGCGCCATCTGTGCTATCAGATAAACATTTTTGGGGGTCAATTTTAAGATGCTGTAATATTTCAATCAATAGATCAAAAAGTCCCTGTCCCGTACCATCATTACTTGGCACAACTGAAAGTAGTCGCTCACAGATAATACCTTTAAGCACATACCGAATAATAATGCTAAACAGATCAATGGATTAATTATCTTGTGTTGAATCAACCTGAATAGAATAATATTTTGCTTGTGAAACTTCATGACTAATTCTTTCTTGTATCATATTCTTCATAATTTTGATTAACATGTTTATAGTTGTTTTACTCAGGTATGTAACAAGTCCACCACGGCCTTTACTTTGAGCCTTTCCTTGTTGCTCTAATCGTTTGATTCTTTGTTTAGACTTGTTTTGCACTGCAGAAATGTGAGCTGCCATAATGGGGTCATATTTTGCCATCAACTGCACTGTAGCTAAAAAATTGCCATGATTCAGAACCTCATTATCTAGAGTGTAGGCCGATTCATTTCTGTGACCTCAAAAAGGAAGTGCTTGCTAGCCTAACATCTTTATGATGTCTATAATCCTCATGACAACACTTCTCTGCTTCAATACTTCTTATTTCCTTTTAATTAGTGATGCTGCAAAAAAAAATATCTAAGGTGCCATCATTAACCACACTGATATATTGCTGAGCATTTCTGACATGTGTTGTTGTCGATTCATGTAAAGTCAAGCTCTGGCTAATACGCCTGTAGTCACTAAAGTCACGTACAAAGGGTGATGGATTACAAGTGTTGGGAAACTCAAAGGCTAAGCAGTATGAACAATATAAGCATCTATTTTCTTTGTTATATAGAACATAGAACATAGAACAGTACAGCACAGAACAGGCCCTTCGGCCCTCAATGTTGTGCCGAGCCATGATCACCCTACTCAAACCCACGTGCCCACCCTATACCCGTAACCCAACAACCCCCCCAACCTTACTTTTATTAGGACACTACGGGCAATTTAGCATGGCCAATCCACCTAACCCGCACATCTTTGGACTGTGGGAGGAAACCGGAGCACCCGGAGGAAACCCACGCAAACAGGGGGAGGACGTGCAGACTCCACACAGACAGTGACCCAGCCGGGAATCGAACCTGGGACCCTGGAGCTGTGAAGCATTTATGCTAACCACCATGCTACCCTGCTGCCCCCATATGTTAGCCATTTTCTTGGGACTGAGTCATTCATAATTTTCCTCTCATACAAACGAGCATCAAATGGCAGATCATCAAGTGGCTGAAGTGGATGTTCAGCAAAAAACTGTTTTAGCTTTGCTCGTGATGGATATTGGAAGATTCCAGTAATTGATCTTTCATTTTCTTGCGTAGGTTCATTTACAGGATGTGCTTCAGAAACCAAGTCATTTATGCTTGAAGGAATATCTGATTCCCAGTCACTAGTTGAAGCTATGTGTTCAGATGTTGCAACTACAGGCAGTACAGATACCGGAACAAGGAAGCCAGAAGAAATATTGGGCCTGGGTTGATTAGTAATGGATGCACTTGTATATGTCTCTACGTTCAAAGTAGCTCTTCTCTGTTCTTGTAACTCGCATGTCATTGCATCATCACCATGAGCATTGTTTCTTGCTTCTTGATTATTTGTTGCAGAACTGGATATTGATGTGGATTGTACCTGTGGTATTATAAACTCTGTAATAGGCCTGCATCGCTTGGCTGATTCCTTCCTTTCTGCTTCTTTTTGTTCTTTGCGTTTTAGTGACCCAGATTTATGCTTTTTCTTTTCCATGCTGGTAGGGGTAATATTCCTGAAATAGAAGCTTAATTAAAAATAGCCCACATTGGGAAAAATGAATATTGATGATTGCAAGAATAACTTGAAGGAACGCCAGATAAACCCCTACTTGATAAAAAATATAAAATAACTTACTTACACTTCAATAGGCTATGTTCATTAGTCAATACTACTGTGGCCTATGCAGCTTCAGAAGAGGAGACAATCCACTGTCCAGTGTTCACACCAGCAAGCAACTGAGACAACTGTTGAAACTTAGAAGTTTGGTCCGACTATAGTAAGACATTAAGAATGGTCCCACGACCAAAGTTAACATGTCCAGTTTGATACCAGTGTAGTGTTGCAAGTCGCAACCCTTTGAGTTTACCGATCATGGCTTATCACTTCAATATCTTTGACCTCATGATTCACAGTCAAAGGTACCGCTTCTCCTTTTCGGTGACCTCACGACCCGATGTACTGCTTGATATCCTTTCAAGTTGCCGACCATCTCAAATCACAAACTGTAATTTTATCTTTAAATTCACACATTCTTGCTGAAAACGTGGATTTCCAACTATGTCCGACCCAGGTGAACCAGCCCCCCCCCCCTTCCCCCTTCCCCACTCCTTTTCACTTCCGTTTAACACTGCTTCATTCCTTCATACACTGAGCAATTATTTGTTTGTTTCTTTATTGCATTTTTATTTGGTATTGCTCTTTTTAAAAACAATTATATTTTATTAAGTTAGAATACAAATCTCAGGAAAGAAGTTGGAGATTTATTTATCTAATTAATTATAATTTTTAAGGGCCCTTCAGAGATTCACGGGCCCCTTCTTGGCTCTCCGGGCCCGGGACCGATGTACCGGCTGAACCAAGACTACTGCTTGATATCCTTTGAAGTTGCCGACCATCTCAAATCACGATTTGTAAATTTATCTTTAAATTCACACACTCTTGCTTAAAACATGGAATTTCCTTAATTATGCCCGACCCGGGCCCCCCTGTTCCACATCCTTCCACTACCTCCCCTGCTTCGTTCCTTTTCATGCACTGCTTATTTGTGTCCTGTTCTCTTTTTTTTCTTATTCCTTTTTATTACTAAAACAGTTGTCTGTGTGTGGTGAATGTGATTCACACCGGATTATAATCTGTACATGTGTCTATATTGTAAGTGCAGTTGCACTACCTGACCACCAGGGGGAGTAGCTCTGGGAATGCTCGAGAATTGTACTGGGCTTCTCCCTTGGTTCCGCCCAGGACTCCTCCCCCTGGAGCTGCTGTATAAAGATCAGTGCCACATGGTCAGCCGGCCAGTTCACCGAAAGTCCAATGGCTAACCGGCTGGCCCTGTTGTGAGTATATTAAAACCGCTATTCTAATCCTACAAGCACGTGTCCGTAGAATTGTTGGTTCCAACACTGTGTTTGTTTCTTTATTGCATTTTTATTTGATATAGGGGGCCCACTTCATCAGGGGCCCACTTGCCATCGGGCAAGCTGACACCCTGGCCAGTCTGCCACTGGGTTGAACTCACCTCATACAACTCGCGGAAATTCAGGAGGTACATACGGGCCGTCCGGGCTGTTGTAAATCTTTGAGTTCTGCATTAGCAGCTCGATTTTGGCCTCTGATTGTTTGTGCAATACTGTGCAAATGTACGGGCCTACGCCTTGGGAATATTGAACCCATGATAGTGACTTGAATTTGGAAATACAACTAGATTCAGACCATCTTAAAGGGAGCACAAATTGATGTGCTCCATTTAGGGGGTCTAGTCTGAGGGCCCTGGTGACAGCCTTGTTGCTGTTAGCCCCAGGGAAGTATACGGGGTGTCCGTTGGTGCAGTCAATGATCAGGATATGGAACCAGTTGAAGAGGCATTTCAAGCTGGATAGAATGTCGGTGTTGGTGCCACTGTGAGGGAACCACAGGTTAAGATACACAGGATGTATGGGAAATGGAGGTAGGCAAGGCTGGGGCAGGTCAGGGACATGTTCTCGGAGGCTGTTCATGACCTTATTTGACGAGTTGTTCGTCGCGGTGGATGGGGAGCAATTTAAAGGGGAAAAACTGTACAAACTGTTGATTTTGCTTTGAGGGACTGTGTATTCTGTATATTCTGTTGATGTTGTGTATTTTTGGAATAAAATATATATTTTTTTAATTGATGCGCTCCATCTAGGCATGGGCCAAGCCGGAAAGTAAATCAGTTCTTAGAGCTCAATCCTAATAACTTTGTACTCTAGGTTACTGCATTTGAATTTCTCCACAAGGCAGTTTTTAAATTACACCAGCCCAGAAAATGTACATTATGAAATACACTACACAAAATAAGATAAGATACATCACCATCACCAACCGTTGGTTGATTATCAATGTTACCACTTTTTAAAAAAATAACACACATTGAACCAGATTTATGTGGCTTTCAGACACAGCAGATTTATTGCAGTCTGATTAATATGCTTTGATTATGATTCGCTCACTAATAAGAATCTTTGCGCAGCTTACCAAGGCTGTGTTGTAGAAGAGAAGAAGGCTTTCGTACAGTGTTGATCTACTAAGCTATTTTATTTGATGAATCATGATGTTATTTTGTTTTTCACATAAATAATTCATAAGTAAAAGGAGTTAAATGAATAATATTGCTTCCTGCAATTAATTGTATATTAATTATAGAATTAACTATAGAATTGAAGAAGCAATAGATTTTACAAGGGGAGAAACTATAAATGAGTGTGATCAATATTTCTGACCTAGATGCTCTTTTAACCAATCAAGATATACAAAATGTAAAGTAAAATTGTACACAACAAAAAGTGCTGTTAAATACAATCCTAAATTATTAATCATTACTCAGGCATCCACATTCACTGTTCACTCAAAAGTTACTGTACAAAAATTTGGATTTAAATCTGATAACTGTGGATGAAATTCCCATCTATGTTTGAAGAATACTTGCTGCTGACGATTTTGTGCACTGTTCAATAGCCCTGCACCTAATCTATCCTGTTTCAGAATCAAATGACTCATCAAGCAGCTCTTTATCCTGCTGTATCAATCAGATGTGATGCATAGTGATTATATGTAAAGATCATTATCCGTACTATGAGTTCTATTTCGTGTCTGCAGAGGGCTCTCAAAAGATAAAGCTGATGACTGCAGAATGGCCAATAAAGGGTAGATTTGCGGGTGACTATTGAAACTTCAGTGCCCCACAAACCACCGTTTGTGGTTTTGGAATCCAAAGTCATCTGCCAAAAATGGCAAAAACTATCAAGTTTAATGAAGAATTTATATTGCTCATCAGTATGGATCCTGCACTGCTTGCTTCATACAGTGGTGGATCTATGAACCATCAAAGCAAGTTCCACACCACTGTAATTTGTAAGCAAGCCCTACATGTCAATGTATTTACCAACGTGATGAGTAAAGTGTAAATATGTTCAACACTGAACACTTAAAAACTTAATTTTTGCTAAGTGACTTTCTGATTTTAAATATGCATGTTTTCCAGTTGCTAAGGCAGCTGGTAGTGAATCAGAGCAGGTACTTGGATGACTAGAACATCTGTCTCATACTTATAAAGCCTATCCTGCATCACTTTAGTCATGAGTGTAATTTTCCAGTATGATTTTCAGCCTAGTGTTATGGACAGGAGTGGGTTTAATTTAAAACCGTCCTCATTTCTCCATTCACAACCCACCCATAAACAGAAAGGTGTTTTTGATTTTCTGCTTTCTAAGTATTTTCCCCAACCCTTCATTTTTGGAGTGATCCAATTTTCTATCAATAACTCAAAGATAGGGTGAAAACAGGATTATTTTATTATACAAACACTCAAACTTGGGGAGGGGATATCGCTACATAACCCCTGGTACATTCACACAATAAATGAGGGATAAGGGAAAGACAGGGCAAAGACTACAAACAAAATAAGAATTGTTGGGCAAGATTTACCGGCCTCGTCGTGCCTCGTGAGATCTAACGAGACCTTGCAAGGTGTTGCACTCTGGATCCCACCAATTGAGGTCGGGATCTAGATTTGCATATTCAAGTGAGTAGTTAGTCTCACTTGACTGTGCCTATGTCGGATCTACCCGGCGCCTGGATTCGAGCGGTCTCACCTTGGAGACCCCAAAGTGGGCGTCGTTTAGCACTGGTTCCCACAAACGTGGACAAGGCATACCAGCACTTGAGGGCCTCCCAGGCAAGTGGGGGCCTCCCTGTGATCGGGCTCAGAGCAAAGTGATACCCTAGCACCCCCGATGCAACTCAGACACCGTGGCATTGCCAGCCTGTCATCTTGGCTGGCAGTGCCACCTGATGCCACCCTGCCAGTGCCAGGATACCCATGTGGAACTGCCAGGGTGCCAGGATGGCAGTGTAAATGTGCCCAGGGGACATCATGTTGGAGATTGAGCCCGGGAGTGGCCTGGCCTTATGAGTTGGGTTGTGGGGGGCTTGATGACTCCCTAATTGGTGAGTTAGGACATTGGAGGAGTGGTCCGGAGACTGCAGTTGGTGTCTGTAGGCACCCTGATGCCATCCGCCACTGGCGAGCGGAGCTCGTTAGTGCAGGAAGTGGGCCAAGGTACGGCATAGAATGGGTGTTCCTCGCCAAGTAATGAAGCTGAGTCCCGTTTAATAGCGAAGTCATTCTCGGTGCTGCCAACCGGGAAACACCCAGCTAATTGCACCCGACATGGGATTCTGTTTTCTTTCCATTAAATCGCGCCCATTGTTTCACATGAGTCCAGAGTCCAAAATCTAAAGTCCAATGGTGTATTTCTTCAGAGGTCAGAAGTCTGAAGCTCATGTAGGGTGATTCACTTTTCAGTAGTATTAACTTCCATGGTGGCAAAGGCACATAGTGAAAAGTTAGTCTTGTAGTAGGCACTGGTACAGCAGTACAGATATTCCAGCAGTCACAATGAGCATTAATGCATCTTTAGATATAACAAGGCTGCTTTGGTTTTCTGACAGCTAGAAATTTATTTTGTGTGAGTTGTAGTTGGTGAAGGCTTCGGTCAGTGTATTATATTCTTTAAAATATATATATATATAAATTAGCCAAGATGATATTGATATATATTTTCTCTTTCATGCTTTCTTGACATAACATGAGCTGAAAGTGGTCATTCCTAAAATTAGCTACAGCTTCAATTCAAGGTAGAATAGCTGCTCTGTTTCACAGTTGTACAAACATGGTTCAGGCAAGTTGGGTGACACGTGAAACAGATGAGTGCTTCTCAGGCCTGTTTATTAGCTCATTCTACAGAGCACAGCTTCCTGATCAGCAGGATCTGCAGCCTGAGAGTATCTTTGCACAAAATGTGAGAGTTCTTCATTACGTGCTGATAATTATGCAAATTAATTTAAATACCTGGAAGGCACGATTTCCTGGCTTCCTCAGCAGCAGTTTGCTATCTGCTTTGTGAACCCATATCAAAAGGGCAATACTGCAAAGGCAAATTCTGTCCTAATTTGAAAGCTTGCTATCTTAAAGGTGTGTGGTACATTTTTCTGTGCTGCAATTCACCTTGTTGATTTTTAATTCTTTGAGCTAAAATTTCTGAATAGTGGTGTGCTCTTGATAGGGACTGTTAATGTTTGAATAGAAATTAGGACACTCAGTGATTAACTGAAAGAAATCACACCGCATCACTTCTCTAAATAAATACAAACTTTACTGGATATTAAAACATTAAACAAAGCAGGCCCTAACTTAGGCCTAGGTTTTCCGCTCCTGTTTGAGGTGGCCGTCATTGCTGACAGGAACGTAAAATCCACGAGACATCAAAAATCTGTTTATGTTGTCATAAAAGCAGTGTACGATCGTCCACCCCTCCTACCGAGGGCAGGTCTCATTTCCTGCTCCGAAACATTTGGATCGTCATTTCCATTCATTTGTATCTCATTATAATCTTTTCTCACCAGAATCATTGCCCCATGCTGGATCATGAGGCCACCATGCAAAGTGCTTCACAACAGTGCATAAGTGACATGCAGCTAGCAAACTGCACTTCACTCTTCCATTCAAGGGTCATTTGCCTACATTGTCTTGGGAAGCACTCGCACAATTCAATGTCAGGCTTCGGTGACAGCAGTACATCGACTTCAGGAGGGCTAACTCGAACGTCCAATCCCAGCAGACCGGTAGAAAAGGTTGGGTGTCTTCTCAGCAACTGTAGGGCGAGGGCTAGCCAACCGAAGGCTGGCGGGGGGTGGGGGTTGGCGGGAGTGGCCTCAGGTAAATTCGGAGGCTGCAGCATGGGGGCTAGCTTGGCAAAGTGGCGATAGCCAGGTTGTCTGGATGGGGCGGGGGGGGGGGGGGGGAGGAGTACATGTTTAACAGTCCAATTGGCCTCATGATATTGAGCGATAAGGTAGACACAGGGCACCTCAGAATGTCCATGGACTAACTAATGGATAAGCACCAGAAGAGCAATGAGATTAAGGGATACAAGGGGAGGAATGAAGATCCATGAGGGAGGGTAATCTTAATGTTCACTTCCTTGGCAATGAAGTGGGGCGGGTTTCCATTCTCACACAGGGAGGATGATGTGGCAGCGAGAGTTCACCACCACCACTATCTTGCTACCAGCCATGATTGGACAAATTAAAACATTATGACACCAAGCCCAGCTGCTGGAAGCTCTACAGACGCCTTGGACGCCAGCAGTGGGTGGGGTGGGTGGAGGGAAGGGGTGATTAAAGGGCCACTCAACTGAATTATGCATTCCCACATAAGTAGACAGCCGCAGCTGAGACGTTTGGTGGTCTCTCAATGGGATTGCAGGAAATCAGCGATGTGCATAATCGGCAAAGTGACACTAATTGATCTCCTCTCCTGTGTTTAACCCCTTGTTCGCAGCATGGTATTTCCCCACAGCAATGAAGAAGTTCAGTGCAATTGAGCACCCAGATAAGCTTTGGAGGCGTGTTACATTAGTGGCGCTGGACGGTCCCAAGAAGACAAGCCTCAGGTCACTCTTGGCACCCTGCATAGCCTGTGCAGAAATTGATGCTCCTATTCTAAATACTGTAGTCTTCTAGTGCTGTATATGAGGATGCCAGCATTTGAAAAATTTAATGAAATGAAAATCACTTATTGTCACGAGTAGGCTTCAATGAAGTTACTGTGAAAAGCCCCTAGTCGCCACATTCCGGCGCCTGTCCGGGGAGGCTGGTATGGGAATCGAACCGTGCTGCTGGCCTGCTTGATCTGCTTTAAAAGCCAGCGATTTAGCCAAGTGAGCTAAACCAGCCCCCATGTGGGCTGAAAGCAGCACATCCAGGCTCCTGGCCAAAACAATCTCATCGCAGTAGCTCATGATTTGCAGGGGGGGGATCACCTGGGTAGGCACACCACACTGTAGGTTGTTTATGGGGCAAGAATTTGGCAACACAGGAACCAGGACCTGCATTGTTACCGACAGAAATTTAGAAAAGGAGTCTTTTGGGAAGGAGGAGGCTGGTGCCTAAGGCAGAAGCAAAATCCTGAAGACCAAGGCCTAGCAGTCGACCCTCTGGACACAGAAATTAAGGGAAACATCAACATTGTGCGTAGGCGCCTTGCTACACTGAAGGTATCCCAATGTCATCTATCTATCTGCAGCTGAGAATCTGTGTCACCGATGCCGCTGCATGTCTAGGGATCTGGGAACTCACATCTGATAACTCACAGAGATAAACACACCAGAATGCCAGACCTCACTGGCCTTCACTGAGATGTCCAAGTTTCCATAGGTGCAGGGTGCCATTGACTGTACTCATGTGGCTAGCAAAACTCCCTGGCAGCAGGCACTACAATATAGAGACAGGAAAGGTTTCCACTCCCCTAAAATACAGCTGATGTGCAACCATAACATATCCCAAAGGTTTGTGCCAATATCCAGGAAGTGTCCATGGTTCATATACCTTGTTTGAATCACAGATCGCGGAGATCTTCGAGCTTCCACACAGGAGCCAGAGCTTGTTACTCAGGGACAAAGGGCACCCACAAAGGACATGGTTGATGATGCTTGTGCAGTGGCCTCAAACTCCATGCAGAGAGAAGGTCCAATGAGGTTCATTCCACTACCCGGACATTAGGGATCCGTAGGGATGCTGCAGTTGCCATGCCAATGCCTAAACAGATCTGGCGGAGTACTCCAGTACACTTCCCAGAGGGTGTCATAGATCATCACGGCTTTCTGCAAGGTACACAACCTGACACTGCAAATGGAAACCATTTGGCTGATGGCAAGATGGAGGAAACATACATAGAAACATACATATTAATGCAAGCAGGAGGAGGTCATTTGGTCCTTCGAGCCTGCTCCGCCATTCAATATGATCATGGTTGATCATCAAGCCCAATACCCTGATCCACCTTACCCCTATATCGTTCGATTACTTTAGCCCCAAGAGCTATATCTAATTCCTTCTTAAAATTAAGCAACATTTTGGCCTGAACTACTTTCTGTGGTAGCGAATTCCACTGATTCACCACTCTCATGAAGAAGAAATTGCTCCTCACCTCAGTCCTATAAGATGTACCCACCTGAGGCCCTCCCATGATGCTCCGCCCCCGATGGGCCGAGTGCCTGATGGCGACGTTCGTGTATGCTCGCATCGTTCGGGGACCTCGCGTGGTGACTGCCGCCCCTGTCCAACGCCGTCACAGTCGGGGGGTGGGGAGCTATTCCAATGGCGGGGGGGGGGTCTTCGGCGGGGCCAGGGGGAATGCTGGGGGGTGGTCCGGGGTTTGCGGGGCTGGTTACAGGAGGGCAAATTTTGGCAGGCGAGGTCCGCTCACGGCTGGCACCATGTTGCACGGTGTGGTCGCCGCAGGACGCTGCCTTGAGCATGCGCGGTCACGGACACGGCCATTCTCCAGCCATATCCGCAGGTAAAGCCTTTCGCTACACGGTTGCTAATCCCCCACCGGATGGAGGATCGGTGGTGGGGGGGAGGGGGGGGGGCAGGTTCCTGGTTGCAAGACCAGACGGATCCTGCGGACATAGCCGCAGGATTAAAGAATCCAGCCCTTCGTCTCTTCTCATATGAGATTGCCGCCATATTTTCCAGCCCCCTCCCCACCCCACCGGTGTGTGTTGCGATGACCAGGAAGCTCGACACTGGCCAGTCATGAGAGATTCCAGGCCCTTGCTGTCAACAGCGTTTCCCGTTGTTCGCACCCTCTACTGCCAAGGAACCCACGGCGGGTGAGGTGAGGGGTAGCTGTCGGTGGGCCAAAAGATCCCACTGCTAGGACCGGCTGGAAAATCCCACCCTGGTCTGGGAACATCCCTGATATCGGCAAAGGCTAATATTGCGCGGGTAGGGGAAGCCGCTGACAACAATGTTGGCTTTCTCCACCATATAGTGCAGTTCTTAAAAAAATACTTGAACTCATGGGTTCCACAATGCATCACTGGCAGGGTGGCTTCTGATTCACCAGCCCTACAGGCAACTTACAAGCACAAGGAGCGGGCCCCATTTTCTAAATGCCGGCCCATTGCAGAGGGAACAAACCAGTTTACTTCAGAACTGCTCCCCGTAATAGCCCTAGGCACTGCCTGGGCACTGCTTACTGGCATTGCCCAGGCACTGCTCCCTGGCTTTATCCAGGCACTGTCCCATGGCACTGCTCAGTCACTCCCCCCTGAATGTACCTGGGCACTGCCCCGATACTGCTCGGGCATCTTTTGGCACAACCTTGGCACTGGCCAGGCAATGCCAGGTTCAATGCCAGATGGAGAGCTAGGGTGTGCCTGGGCAATGTCAGAGGGCTATGTCTGGCAGTGCCAGGGCTGCTGAGGTGGTACCCCGGCATGACCCTCTCCCCACTGAGTGCTGCACTCATTTGAGCTCCCCTGTGAGGTCTGTTGACCGGGTAAACATCTACTAGACCAGTCATGATTCATACTGTACTGCTTTAATACCACCATGGATGGATTTTCTGATGGGGGACTGATTTTAAAAAATTTATTATGGGGATCTGGGCGTCGCTGGCTGGGCCAACATTTATTGCATAGCCCTAATTGTCCTTGAGCTGGTTTGCTGGGCCATATCGGAGGGCTTTTAAGGGTCAACCACCTTGCTGTGGGTCTGGAGTCACATGTCGGCCAGACCAGGTAAGTGTGGCAGATTTCCTCCCCTAAAGGACAATCATGAGCCAGATGGGGTTTTATAACATTTGGCAATGGTTCCATGGTCATCATTAGACTTTAAATTCCAGATTTTTATTGAATTCAAACCGGGGTGCACACAGCATTATCCTTGGTTTCTGGATTACGACTCAAGTGACAATAGACCATAAGACATGGGAGTAGAAGTAGGCCACTCAGTCCATTAAGTCAGCTCTGCCATTCAATGAGATCATGGCTGATCTGATGTAATCTTCGACTCCACTTTCCTGCCTTATACACATAACCATTGATTCCCTTAGTGATTAAAAATCTGTTGATCTCAGCCTTGAACATACAGACTCAGCCTCCAGAGCTCTCTGCGGTAAAGAAGTCCACAGACTCACTACCCTCTGAGAGAAGAAATTCCTCCTCCTCTCTATCTTAAATGGGTGAGCCCTTACTCTTTAATTATGCTCTTTGATTAGACTCTTCCACAAGAGAAAACATCCTCTCAGCATCTCCCCTGTCAAGCCTCCTGAGAATCCTATATGTCTCAGTAAGGTCACCTCTCATTCTTCGAAACTCCATTACCACTGCGCCACCATGTAGGAGCCTGATAATGATATGTTAATATATTATAATGGTGTTCCTGATGTTGAAGGGCAATGCTGATGGGCAGAAGGGACCATCATGTCATGCATTTACACCAGCTTAAAACTTGACTTTACAGCTCTCACGATTTTGTCCGCTCCCGTTGCCAAACCTGCCCGACGCATTCAGGGTCAGATAATCCTGGCCCTAGTTTTCCCAACTCCTTTCGTACTCTTTCCTGTATTATAATCGGCAACATGGATCACTATGACTGGATCGCCCCTTGGTTTCCAATATTCTTTCAAGTTGATTCAATTGGCCTCTCCACCTGATATCAGGAAGGCAACATGCCATGACAGACTCTCGTGATATTTACAAAGGATACTATCTATCGCCTCATTATTGAAGTTTTTGCAAATACCACATTATGCTGGCCTCCTCTGAACATGAAAATGGTGCCAGAGGCAATTGTTCAAAAACAGGGACACCTGCTGCCCCACTGATAGTCTTATCTTCACAGGGCAGGTATATCATACCTGTTGGACAGGATCAATTCCTTGCACTCGATCTCACCTTGGTTGTATTCCCAGAATATCAGTCATACCAGGCTCATTCTGAGCACGCTCCTCTCCATGACGTGCAGCGGAAGTCTTGAAGAAATTGAATAGACACTTCTCCCTCTCCCTTACTTGTCAAAGTATCTCTATCTTGCACTTAAATTTCAACAATGAGTCAGAGAGATTCAAGGAGACAATGACTGTAGATTTGTTCTCTTGGCAAGTTTTTCTGTCCATTAACTCCCACATACTGCAGTCTAGACACACAACCTTCTGTGCCATATTAATCTAGATTATTTGTATTTTTTGTAGCTATTTTTTAATTTGTGTAAAGTTTTTTTTATTTTTCTACACCAAGCAGTAAGATGAAAGAAAAGTTTTAAATGTTTAAGTGGACAATTTGCTTTTGTCAACAAGCAAACTTGCAAGAATTCCCGGAGGCAGGAAGTGCCCTGAGCCACTCACTACCTGTATGACCATCATGAAGAACATAGCAAGGGCTGCTCAGGTAGAGGTCCATAGCATTGCCTACCCTAGGGAACCAAGGTAAGTCTGCTGACTCCAATTTATCCTCGTATTATCTCCAACCACACAAACAAATTCCACCAAATTATCACTTTCTCCAAATTCCCGACTTTTGCAATCTCTTAGCAGATGGAAGCCATCGCTGCCCAAGATGCTGAGAGAGAAATTCTGTAACCTGACCCACAGAAATGCAGTGACCTCATTCTTCACTGCCCGCCGATAGTCGCGGAGTTCCTGATGCGAAGGAGAATCCAGCATCGGGAAGAAAACAGGATCGGTGCCCAATTCTCCGGTCCCCCACTGGCACCGGGATTGAGATTCATGCCCTGGCATGGGATTAAACTTTGTACAGTGCACGAGCGGGAGGATGAAACTGCGTCATTAACTGGGCGGGCACCATATTCTCTGTTCCCGTGTGATTCTTCGGTCCTCTGTGATGCTCCGCCTCTCAAAAACGGCATACTCGCAGATTACGCCACACGCCGTCGGGACGGCCTCACGATGTCACCTGAGGCCCTCACCCATTGCTCCGCCCCCGATGGGCCGAGTTCCCGATGGTGTGGAACATTTATCCTTTCGTGGACCCCGCGCGGCGGCTCCGGACTGAGGAGGAGTACAGGCCGCGGTGATATTACTGATCTAGTGAGAAGTACAACATTCCTGTATGCTTCACCCGATGCATGTGTCTGTGTATTTACATTGTGTATTTTATGTTTGCCCTGTTATGTATTTTCTTTTCATGTATGCAATAATCCGTTTGAGCTGCACACAGAACAATACTTTTTACTGTACCTCGGTACACGTGACAATAAACTAATCCAATCCAATAAGAGAGCATGCCCAAGGGGCATATAGTCTACTTCCATTCTATCTCTTCTGTTCTTATGTTCTTCTCAGATTCACTTGAACAGCTAGATAGAATAATCATCTGAATCTCATTAAACTGATTCTATGGAAGAAACTTCTATCCATATGTCCATTTCACATTCTTATTTAAACTAATCTTCTATTTGATATCTTAATGCTTTTCACTCATAGTAATATTTCACCAAATGGTTATTCTGTTGATGCTGGAAAACAAGAAGGTATAAGCCCTGGCATATATGCCAAGGGAGGTCTTGTGGCACAGTGAGTAGCATCCCTGTCTGTAAGCCAGAAGCTCTGGGTTCAGGTTTCACCCAGGACTTGATGGCCAAGGAAGATGTGGTCATAACGCTACCAACCTGCAAAGTCCTTCCAACTCGCTAATGGCAGACGATAAGAATGGATGAGACTCCTGGCCAGGTATGCTTGATGTGGAGTTGCGATTCTCAAGCTGTAAGCCGCTGGCAACAGGTTGGCAAACTGTTCCAGGAAAAATCTCACTATGAAAATAGATTAAAGTCTGTCCTGTGCAGAAGAGAAACAACAACAACAACAATATATGCCTGGAGGTACCCAAAAAGACCTCTGCCAAACTTTGCAGATTAAGTGGGAGATCCCTAGATGTGCATTCAAATGGCAGGCACAGTGATAAAATGGACAGCGTTCTGAATTTTGGGCCCAATATAAAATTGGACACTTTAAGTTAAGAATTGGGCATTTTAAATTAAAACCGCAGTCAGCTCCAGCCTGACCTGATGAGAATTCGAACTTGGCCAAGTTACATAGATACATAGATATATAGAAGATAGGAGCAAGAGGACGCCTTTTGGCCCTTCGAGCCTGCTCCGCCATTCATCACAATCATGGCTGATCATCCAACTCAATAGCCTAATCCTGCTTTCTCCCTATAGCCTTTGATCCCATTCTCCCCAAGTGCTATATCCAGCTGCCTCTTGAATATACTCAAAGTCAGCAAAGTTAGCATCAACTACTTCCTGTGGTAATGAATTCCACAGGCTCACCACTCTTTGTGTGAAGAAGTGTCTCCTTATCTCTGTCCGAAATGGTTTACCCTGAATCCTCAGACTGTGACCCCTGGTTCTGGACACACCTATCATTGGTAACATCTTCCCTGCATCTACTCTGTCTAGTCCTGTTAGAATTTTATGAGTCTCGATGAGATCCCATCTCATTCTTCTGAACTCCAGCGAGAACAATCTCAACCTAGTCAATCCCTCCTCATATGATAGTCCCGCCATCCCTGGGATCAGTCTGGTAAACCTACGCTGCACTCCCTCGAGAGCAAGAACATGGGGTGGAATCGCCCGGGGCTGGCGTCAATCCCGCCCCGCCGTGTCCCGAATTCTCCACCCCCCGAGATTCGGCGGGGGCGGGAATCGCGCCGGTCAGCGGGCCCCCCGCGCCGGTCAGCGGGCCCCCCGCAGTGATACTCCGGCCCGCGATGGACCGAAGTCCTGCCGCTGACAGGCCTCTCCCGTCGGCGTGGTTTAAACCACCTACCTGACCGGCGGGATTGGCGGCGCCGGCGGGCTCCGGGGTCCTGGGGGGGCCACAGGGCGATCTGACCCCGAGGGGTGCCCCCACGGTGGCCTGGCCCGCAATCGGGGCCCACCAATCGGCGGGCGGGCCTGTGCCGTGGGGGCACTCTTTTTCTTCCGCCCCTGCCCTTCACCATGGCGGAGGCGGAAGAGACCCCCTCCCTTGAGCATGCGCCGGTATGACGTCAGCAGCCGCTGACGCTCCGACGCATGCGCGGACGTACTCCAGCCGGCGAAGTCCTTTTGGCCCCGGCTGGCCTGGCGCCAAAGGCCGTTCATGCCAAAGGCCGTTCATGGGAACCACTCCGGCGCGGGCCTAGCCCCTCAATGTGAGGGCTTGGCCCCTAAAGGTGCAGAGAATTCCGCACCTTTGGCGCGGCCCGACGCGGGAGTGGTTCATGCCATTCCGACACGCAGGGACCCCCTAACCCGCCGGGTAGGGGAGAATCCCGGCCCTGCTTCCTCAGTGAAGGAGACCACAACTGCACACAATACTCCAAGTGTGGCCTCACCAAGGTACTGTACAATTGCAGCAACACATCCCTGCTTTTATACTCGAAACCTCTTGCAATGAAGACCAACATACCATTAGCTTTCTTTAGCGCCTGCTGCACCTGCATGCTTACCTTCAGCGAATGGTGCATAAGGACACCCAGGTCCCGCTGCACACCTCCTCTCCCAATTTACAACCATTCAGATAGTAATCTGCCTTCCTGTTTTTGCTTCCAAAATGAATAACCTCACACTTAACCAAATTATACTGCATCTGCCATTGGTTTGCCACTCGCCCAACCTGTCCAGATCTTGCTGTAGGATCCCTGCATGCTCATCACAATTCACCCTCCCACCTAATTTGGTGTCATCTGCAAACTTTGAGATGTTACATTTTGTTCCCTCATCCAAATCATTAATATATATTGTGAATAGCTGGGGTCCCAGCACCGATCCCTGTGGTAACCCACGGGTTACTGCCTGCCAATTTGAATAGGACCCATTAATCCCTACTCTTTGTTTCCTCTCTGCCAACCAGTTTTCTATCCACCTCAATACATTTCCCGCAATCCCATGCGCTTTAATTTTGCACAATAATTTGTTATGCGGGACTTTGTCAAATGCCTTCTGAAAGTCCAAATATACCACATCGACTGGCTCCCCCTTGTCGACTGTATTGGTTAGCTCTTCAAAAAATTCCAACAGATTTGTCGAGTATGATTTTCCCTTCATAAATCCATTCTGACTCTGACTGATCATGCCACTGCTTTATAAATGTTCCACTATAAAGTCCTTGATAATGGATTCAAGCATTTTCCCCACTACCGATGTTAGGCTTACTGGTCTATAATTCCCTGCTTTCTCTCTACCTCCCTTTTTGAACATTGGAGTGACGTGATCTACCCTCCAATCTGCAGGGACAGTTCCAGTGTCTATAGAATCCCGGAAGATGACCACCAATGCATCCACTACTTTCAGAGCCACCTCCTTAACACTCTGGGATGTAGATTCTCAGGCTCTGGGGATTTATCTGCCTTCAATCCCATCAGTTTTCCCAGCACCACCTCTCTACTAATGTTGATCTCCCTCAGTTCTTCCCTCTCACTAAACCTTTCATTCTCCAACATTTCTGGGATATGATTTGTGTCCTCATTTGTGAAGACAGAACCAAAGTATGTATTTAATTGCTCAGCCGTTTCTTTGTCCCTTATTATGCATTCTCTGTTTCTGCCTGTAGTGGGCCTACATTTCTCTTTACCAATCTCTTTCTCTTCACATATCTGTAGAAACTCTTAGTGTCAGTCTTTATGTTCCCTGCAAGCTTCCTTTCGTACTGTACTTTCCCCTTCTTAATCAATCCCTTCGTCCTTCTGGGCTGAATTCTAAGCTGCTCCCAATCCTCAGACCTATTATTTTTCTTGGCCAATCTGTATGTTTCTTCCTTGGATAGGATACTATTTCTAATTTCCTTTGTAAGCCATGGATTGGCCCTCTTACCCCGTCTGCTTTTGTGCCAGACAGGAATGAACAGTTGCTGTAGTTCCTCCATGCGTTCCTTGAATGTTTGCCATTGTCTATCCACTGTCATCCCTTTAAGTAACTCTCCCCAATCTATCAAGGCCAACTCATGCCTCATATCCTCATAGTTCCCTTTATTAAGATTCAGCACCCTAGTTCTAATACACTGAACACAGACAGACTGCCAGGACATGTCTGGGCCTTCCCTGTCAATCACACATCAGGGGATAATCAGTCCTATTCATATGGATTGTTGTTTTGGGTTTCCCAGAAGAGCTGGACATTCTGACATCCAGTTTTCCCGCTGTTACCATATATGGAAGGAGGTTAGGTGCAAACAACACACCTCGGAATGGACCCCTAAGGTTGAGTTCCTGGTGTCCTGCAGATTTGCAATCGGCAACACTACTGGGTATTACGACCCCCGGCACAAGACCTGCGGCTGAGGGCCAGAGATCCTTCTGGCAAGGGGCAAAGGGAGGTATAAAGATTGACCACCAGGAACTTACCCAGCAAAGACTCGGTGATGAGGCAGTTGAATAGATTGAACCAGTGATGGAAGGAATCAGCATGCGAGACCCATCTTTGCGGATGAAGTCCCTGCGGAAATCGAGACTCAGAGAATCAGACCTGCAGCTCGACTGAGTCCATCGGCTCGGGTAGTATTAAGAATCTTGGAATCATTTAATGTTATTTGGGATAATTTAAGAAGGGTAACTGTTTTTACTGTTTAATAAATACATTTGGTTGAAACATACACTTGTATTTGTTCTTTGTTCATCTTGTAAAGAAAGGCACCTGGGTAAAACATTTGAGTAATAAACTGGTCAAAATGTCTGAGGTTTTACACACAACAGCGCCTCAACTATTCAGAATGAATCAAAGGCCAAAGGTTGCCCCCAGAGCTGGAAAAACAACAGTCCTTATTCAGGCTAGGAGAGGAGCAAATAGTTTGTCCCACCTGAAAGTGGCCCCATCAGCCTCCTTTGTAACATGGCTTCCACATGGGGTCCAAATACACTGCAAGATCCCTGTGAGGCCAAGAACCGAGGAATTCCTAGAACTGGGAATCCCAGCACCCACTGCACCTCATCGATCTTGATAAGGACTTCACCCTCCTACAAAGCTCATGGGATTCAAGATGTCAAGCCATAACCAAGCTCACCAGGTAGCAACCTTAAATTATAGCCCATGGTTATCCTGCCACTTGATTTACAGTGTGTGTGTGCAGTGATTTGGGCCATGGGGTTTCATTCCTAATTCTGAAAATGCTCATTGCAAGTGCGATACAGTTACGTAACTAATCTATAATGCCATTGCCAATGTGAACCCTGTTACAGAGAGCTTAATTCCAGAGTGGCCATGTCTCATGCACACACAAAAAATGTTTACTTCATGAATTGCTCCCTGTCAGTTCAAATAAATGGAGTGTTGATGAGAATAAAGGTTCTTTTCAGGTCAGCAAATGTCAGCACTGCCAAGACTAGTGTAGTATGTCTGGATTAAGTTGCCAATGGATGAATGCTGTGCCCTGACCTGGAACAGTGGATGCAGTTATGGAAAAATAAATCAACACCTTGTACAAAAATACAAAGATAGGTGAACAATAACATAGAAATTAAGGGTTTATAGACCGATATGGGCTTTAGGGCCATTGATGACAAGCTGCTTTGGAATCTGAATCTGCTATTGCTATCACAACATGAAACAAAAATGATGTGACAGTTAAAATAAATGTGCAATGTGCTACAAATATTGCAGTTCATTACAATGGGGAAAACTCAACCTCTCCACTATTATAATAATAGGGGGAAGTTGCCAATAAAGATAATTAAGGCCTCAAAGTAGGTGGCATTGTGGAGGAGTTTTTCTTTTGCCCTCTATCATTCACATCCTGTATTTTAAATGGGAATGCATTAGCATGTCAATGTCCCAATGTATGATTTGTGACAGACAGCAGGTATAAGTGGCATCTGTTGCCCTCAGATTCACAACAGCTGCCTTGACGGACGTTTGAGGAATTCTGAAAGCAAACAGTAGAAACTCTGGCCACAAACTTTCAAACGTCCTTGGGTATATTGGCCAACAAGAGAAAAACAGAATAATTGGGTAACTGTAAGTTATTCAAACCAAAATACTAAACGGAGAAGATTCTAAATTATCACACAAAATTAATACAAGTGCAGTGTCTTAAAATTGGCAACCTTTGGAGCAAGGCAGTACCGTATTTCAGATCTTGCCGGATTCCAGGTCAGGCATTTGGGCTGTGGGCAGTTCAGGTCAAGCCAAGTTAGGCGAGGTCAAGAGTCGAGCGAAGCACAAGAATAGACTGTTACTTATTGACAAGGCAGATAACTAGTCCAACACCAGGCTACGTCAGTGCAGCACCTAGCCAAATTATCCAGGTAAATAAGAGTAATGGTCAATGGATTGCCTTCAGGCTGGAGGAAGGATTGTAGTGGTGCTCCCCAGGGGTCAGTATTGGAACCCTTGCTTTTTCTAATATATTTTAATGATCTAGATCCTGGTGTGCAGGGGGCGATTTCAAGGATGACACAAAACTTGGAAACATTGTAAACTGTGAAGAGGACAGTGTGGAGCTTCAAAGGGACATAGACAAGTTGGCGGAGTGGCAGATAGGCAAATGAAGTGTAATGCGGGGAAGTGTGAAGTAATGAATTTTGGAAGAAAGATCATGGATCTGGACGAATATGTGTATAGATCACTGAAAGCAGCAAGACAGGTGGAGAGAAGAGTTAATAGAGCATATGATATTCTGGGCTTTATTAACAGGAAGTAGTCTTACAACACCAAGTTAAAGTCCAACGGGTTTGTTTCGAATTACTAGCTTTCGGAGCACTGCTTCTTCCTCGGGTCACATCATTTATTAATGGGGCATAGAGTACAAGGGCAAGGAGGTTACGCTGGACTTACACCAGTCACTAGTTATACCTCAGCTGGAATATTATGTACAGGTTTTTTTAAAATAATCTTTATTGTCACAAGTAGGCTTACTTTAACACTGCAATGAAGTTACTGTGAAAAGCCCCTGGTCACCACATTCCGGCACCTGTTCGGGAACACGGAGGGAGAATTCGGAATGTCCAAATTACCGAACAACATGTCTTTCGAGACTTGTGGGAGGAAACCGGAGCACCCGGAGGAAACCCACGCAGATACGGGGAGAACGTGCAGACTCCGCACTGACAGTAACCCAAGCCGGGAATCGAACCTGGACCCTGGTGCTGTGCAGTAACAATGCTAACCACCGTGCTACCGTGCGGTCTTGCACAAGCGTCACACCATGGGAAGATGTGAACGCATTGGAGAGAATGGCGAACAGGTCTACAAGAATGGTTCCAGGGCTAAGAGACTTCAGTTATGAGTATAGATTCCAGACGCTGGAACAATTCTCCTCGGAGAGAAGAAGGTGAGGAGGAGATTTAATGGAGATGTTCAACATCATTAGGGGGCTGGATAGAGTGGATAGGGAGAAACTGTTCCCGCTCATAAAAGGATCGAGAACAAGAGGACACAGATTTAAGATGGTTTGCAAAGGAAGAAAATATGAGTAAAAAACCTTTTTCACACAGCGAGTTGTTCAGTTTTGGAATACAATGCCTGTAAGTGTGGTGGAGCGAGGTTCCATTGAGGCATTCAATAGGGCACTATATTATTATTTGAATAGAAACAACGTGCAACGGTATGGAGAAAAGGCAGGGGAATGGCACTAAGTTGTGAAGCTTATTTGCTGAGCCTGTGCAGAGACGATAAGCTGAATAACCTCATCTGCTCCATAACAATTCTGTGATGCATCGGTTATATCACAGGATTTATAATTCAGGGCCCTGGACTAATGATATGGAGAACAAGTGTTTGTATCCCATCATGCAGTTGGAGAACTTAAATTTAATAAAATTAAACCAGGTTTGAATTCTGGAACCATTGACTAGATTGCTGTAAAACCCACATGCTTTACTAATGCCCTTTAGGAGAGGAAATCTTTGTGTAATAGTGTGCAAGAGTGTTCTCTTTATCCATAGACAGATTGCATGAGACCTATGTTGTCCAACATCTTTGAATGTTCCTGTGGGGAAGAATAGGAAAGCGATGCTGGTAGATCATGTCAGGATGACTGTTGAAAAAAATGGATGTCAAGTCATTAAATTCTGGGCACCCTGTTCTAGAAGAAGGTGATCTCATTGAAGCAGACAAGATTCTTCCAAGCTTTGACAGGGTAGATGCAGGAATGAAGTTTCCTCTGGTTGGTGGGGTGAGATGTAGAACTAATGGAGACGAGGCAGGCTTCTCCAGCCCCAACCACCGCTGGGATTGTCCAGTTCCACCAAACATCAATGGACTTATGCCTGGGCCCCCACATCCCCCGCAGCAGGTTCCACCGCAGCAGGAGCGGAACGTTCCAGCCGCAGCCTCAGAGTAAGTGCCAGAGGGAATTTCTTTACTCAGAGGGTGGTGAATTTTTGGAATTCTCTGCTCCACCGGACTGTGAAGGCTCAGTATTGACTATACTCAAGACAAGTATCAGTGTAATTTTACACATTAAAGATATCAAGGGCTCTTATTATGTGTGAAAATGTCATTGAGGTAGAAGATCAGACATAAAAGCAAATTACTGTGGATGCTGGAATCTGAAACAAAAGAGTAAATCTCAGCAGGTCTGGCAGCATCTGTAGGGGGAGAAAAGATTCGGATGACTCTTTGTCAAAGAAGATCAGCCATGATCTGTTTGAATGGTGGATCAGCCTCAAGAGGCTGAATGGTCTCAGCATATTCATCTATCCTAGTGAAACAATGGTTGCTAATAGGAAATTTGTGGCAATGAATAGGCAACAGCAGCAATTAACAAATGTTCAATTGGCAGTATGAAGAAGTCAGCATCAAAATAATGACAAAATGTTAAAAATAATCTTTTCATCCCACAGGGCAGAAAGTTTAAAAGATGGCAAAGCTATCAGCGCACTATTTTTTCTTGATTTTCTATTCCTATAATGTCAACACACACACTCCCTCTCACCCGTGGGTGCTAATAATGGAAAGCTAAACTGATGAATGAGGCCAAAGTGGACAAAAAAGGCTGAGTAAACATCAAAACCTGTTATTGCACATCCAAAAGGCTGGACAGAGCAACAAAGAAATAAGCCTGAATGATGACACCACATTGGCAGAATCAACTCTAGATTCACAAAGAAATTGAATAAATCAACACACATCTGCAATGATGACTAACAGTTGGCTGCTGAATTCCCACCATACTGACAAGTACAGGACAGAACAAGACAGTGAATTTAAGAAAAATATTTATTCCTTTCGCAGTTACAAAGCCAATGTGCAGTGTGGACAGGGGTGTCAAGCCCTTACTCCATCTTGTTGCTTGCTGCGAATACCAATTCAAAATTAAATTGAATCCAATTCATAGTCCAAGCTGACAAGAACAGGCATCAATCTTGGTCCTACCCTTGATCTTAGCCAAAAGCTGAGGAGCACAGTGAATTCACAAGGGCCAAGAACACTAAAAATATATTTGATGCTGTGAAGATTGGCCGACACCAATGGCTTAGGCATACCACGTCACACTAAGAAGCAAATTACATTCATAGAATGACGTTAGTATCCTCAAGTCAGTGGCAATCACTCCAAAACCAATTATTACTTTTAAAACACAACCACTGTTGTTATTTAGGCAAATACAGCAGCCAATTTGTGCACAGCAAAGTCCCACAAATAACAAATGAAATAATAACCAACAGTTCTGTTTTTGGTGCCATTTTCTGGGGAATAAATGTTAGCAAGGCCACAAGGTTAACTGCCCTGCTCTTTATCAAATTGTAAGATAAGTTATTTATGTGCACCTAAAGAGATAGTGAAATCCACAACCTTCTGAGAGTTGTGAATGCCACAATTGAGCTAAGCTAAAACGTTAGCTATTAGGATGCAATTAACTGAACAGGTTGGTTCTATTCTTATTCTGCCATAAGGGTCCTTCTTGTTGAACCCTTATTTCTCCTTTCTTTATTTTTTTAATTTAAAAAAAATATATTTTTATTAGGGTGTTTGCAATTTTTATAATAATAATAACAGCGACATAAACATGATACAATAAACATTTCCACCCCTGTCACAATCTTCACACACCCCAACCATAAGACAACAATCCGGCCCTCTCCCCCCCCCCTTTGGAATTCTGCTTCTGCTGACGTTTTAATTTTCCCTGAGAAAGTTGACGAACGGCTGCCACCTCCGGGTAAACCCTAGCATTGGCCCTCTTAAGGCGAACTTTATTTTCTCGAGACTGAGAAACCCAGCCATGTCACTAACCCAGGTCTCTGCACTCGGGGGCTTCAAGTCCTTCCACATTAATAAGATTCGTCTCCGGGCTACCAGGGAGGCAAAGGCCAAAATGTCGGCCTCTTTCGCCTCCTGGACTCACGGCTCTTCCGACACTCCAAAGATTGCCACCTCTGGACTCGGCATCACCCGTGTTTTGAGTACCGTGGACATCACCTTAGTGAAGCCCTGCCAAAACCCTCTAAGCTCCGGGCATGCCAAAAACATGTGGACATGATTTGCTGGGCTTCCCGCGTACCTCGCACATCTGTCTTCTACTCAAAAAAATTTGCTCATCCGGGTCACCATCATGTGTGGACTACCTTGAACAGTATCAGGCTAAGCCACCCACAGACCAGCCACTATCTCTCTCCTTAGCTCATCTTCCCACTTGACCTTGAGCTCCTCCACCGGAGTTTCCTCCAATTCCAAAAGTTCCTGGTCGATATCAGATACCTTCCCCTCTCCCACCCAGGTACTGGAGACCACTTTGTCCTGTATCCCCCATGGCGGCAGCAATGGGAAGGCCAGAACCTGCCTTCTCAAGACGTCTCGTACCTGCAGATACCTAAACCCATTCCCTGCTGGCAGTTCAAATTTATTCTCCAAGGCTTTCAAGCTGGGGAAGCTTCCATTTATAAATAGATCCCCATTCTCCTAATTCCGTCCCTTTGCCATCTCGGAACCCACCATCCAGACTACCCGGTACAAACCGATGATTATTATAAATCGGGGCTCAAACCGATGCTCCCTCCACTCTCTTATATCACCTCCACTACCCCCAGATTCTCAGAGCTGCCACCACCACCGGACTTGTGGAGCATTGGGCCAGCGAGAACGGAAGAGGTGCCGTCATCAGTGCACCCAAACTTGTGTCTCTACATGACGCCGCCTCCATTCACTCCCACACCAACCCCTCCCCACTACCCACTTCCTAATCAGTAGTAATTACAAAAGTTTGGTAGCGCCAACCCACCCTCCCCCCGACTGCGCTCCAGCAACACTTTCTTCACTTGCAGGGTTTTACCCACCCACACAAATCCCAAAATAACCTCATTTACCCATTTAAAAAAGGCCCTCGGGATGAAGATGGGGAGGCACTGAAAGACAAACAGGAATTTGGGGAGAACCGTCATTTTAACAATCTGTACCCTCCCCGCCAGTGATAGCGGGAGCATGTCCCATCTCTTAAAGTCCTCTTTCATTTGTTCTATGAGCCAGGATAGGTTTAATTTGTGCAGTGCCTCCCATTCCTGAGCCACCTGGATTCCCAGACATCGAAAGCTCCTTCCTACCATTCTAAATGGCAGCTCTCCCAGTCTCTTCTCCTGCCCTCTCGCCTGTATCACGAGCATCTCGCTTTTCCCCATGTTCAATTTATATTCTGGAAAATTACCAAATTCTTTCTTTATTTTTGCTGTTATCATTTTGATCCATGGATGCTTAATGCATATATACCTTTACGTCGAGCAGGGGAAGAAAGGAGTTCAAAAGTTACAAAACAGAACACTTATGTTTGCCTTCAGACAGCAGACCTCAGACGGCACATGAGAGATCGGTGGGAATAGGTTCATTTGGTTGGCTGGTGGCCAATGAATTGGCAAAAAAGCCATATTCTGCCTGGTAACAGGCAGTGATTGGGTCATAGATCATAGAATTTACAGCGCAGAAGGAGCCCATTCGGCCCATCGAGTCTGCACCAGCTCTTGGAAAGAGCACCCTACCCAAGGTCAACACCTCCACCCTATCCCCATAACCCAGTAACCCCACCCAACACAAAGGGCAATTTTAGACACTAAGGGCAATTTATCATGGCCAATCCACCTAACCTGCACATCTTTGGACTGCCTGAGTGGGATGATTTTCAGAGAGCCAGAGGAAGCAATTTGAATTCTTGATGCTCAAAGAAAAGGGCCTTCTCTCTCTCTCTCTTTCTCTACCTCATGTTTTCTCCGGAAAAGCTGATGTATTTCTGAAGCTGCAGAGACCTGAATGAGTCTATAGTGACAACCTCGAACTGAAAGCCTAAATTTAAGAAAGATGTGCGATAAGATAGCCATCTGAAACAAAGACTTTTTAGCCCTTTTGTTTATTATGGGTGGCACAGTAGCACAGTGGTTAGCACTGTTGCTTCACAGCGACAGGGACCCGGGTTCGATTCCTGGCTTGGGTCACTGTGCGGAGTCTGCACGTTTTCCCCATGTCGGCATGGGTTTCCTCCGGGTGCTCCGATTTCCTCCCACAAGTCCCGAAAGATGTGCTTGTTAGATGAATTGGACATTCTGAATTCTCCCTCAATGTACCCGGACAGGCGCCGGAGTGTGGCGACGAGGGGATTTTCACAGTAACTTCATTGCAGTGATTAATGTAAGTCTACTGACTAACAATAATAATAATCTTTATTGTCACAAGTAGGCTTACATTAACACTGCAATGAAGTTCCTGTGAAAAACCCCTAGTCGCCACATTCCGACGCCTGTTCACGTACACTCAGGGAGATTTCAGAATGTCCAAATTACCTAACAGCCCGTCTTTCAGAATTTGTGGGAGGAAACCACTTGTGACACTAATAAAGATTATTATCATTTTACCCCCCTCTTCTCCACTCTGTGTTTGTCTGATGTGTGTGTGTGTGTGTGTGTGTGTGTGTGTGTGTCTGTGTCTGTGTGTGTGTAGAGGGTGTGACAACTTTAAGTGGGGGAGGGGGTTAGGAATTAGATCATAGTTAACCTGGTGCATTTGCTGCATATTTAATTATAGCTACTGTTTTTAATAAACTTAATTATGTTTAAATTTACAAACCTGGTGACTATAGTTATTGTGCAACTAATGGCCAAAGACTTTGGGTGTATTTCTAAGAATTATTTATTAATTTCCATTGTGTTGCAACTCCGGGTCAAGAGGGCTAGAATTGACCATGCACGAGCCAAGGGGTCATAACACTGTCAGGTTGTCACTAATTAAACATTACTAGAGTTCTGTGACACCTGGCAAACCCATGTCACTGTGTCTTGCAGTTGACCTTGTCGATGTTCCTTGTTGTGATGGTTCATTCTAAACTTCAAAGCTAATTAATATTTGCAATTTTACAAACAAAATAGTCAGTTGCCATTTTGTAGAAAATACTATTATAATTAAATATTTGTTAAACTTCAAATTAATTTTCATCAATGTGCATCCTTTTTTATCCTTGTCCCTCTCCCTAATGTTAGAGTGGAACGCATAATGGAATTTCTTTTTGATTTTGTAATAGTGGAAAATGTGTGATAGAAGCACAATTTTAAACTTCTCACCAATTTAGTTTGAAGTATTCAAAGATGTAAAGTGGGCTGCGAATTCACTACCACCAACATTCCACTAACACACAAAGTCAAAAATCTCCCAATCATTCTTTGAAAATTAAATAAACTTCAGTGGCACTCAGTGCTTAGAGGGGGTTCTTTGTTTTTAAAATCATAGAATCCCTACAATGTAGAAAGAAGCCAATCAGCCCATCGAGTCTGCACCAACCCTCTGAAAGAGGGTCCAGGATCAGTCCACTCCCTCGCTCCCGCAACCTCATAACCCCACCTAACTTACACATCTTTGGACACTTAAGGAGCAATTTAGCATGGCTAATCCACCTAACCTACACATCTTTGTACTGTGGCAGGAAACCCGGAGTACACGGACGAAACTCACGCAGACAGGGGAGAAAGTGCAAACCCAAGGCCAGAATTGAACCCAGGTCCCTGGCGCTATGAGGCAATAGTGCTAACCACAGTGCCACTGTGCCACCCGCCCACTGTACCACAGTACTGTGTGAAACTTACCGTGCTTTTACTTCTAGCCCCTTGATAATTATTTGTATATCGTCAGAGAGTATGCTGCTGTTGTTCTTTAGTGTTATACCTTGACTTTGATCAGTTTGCAACACAGTAGAAATACTTCTTTAATTTTTTTGTCTTATTTGTTACAATCCCTTCAAAATAACATAAAGCAGGACTTTCTGACACATTTTCTTTGAGTTTAAAGTGGTAGAACAGAGCAGCCACATGTAGGGCGCAATTCTCTGGAAAAATTTCCAATTGTGGTAGCAAGCAGGAATTGTCACGACCTTCCCCGCTCTCGCTTGGAGATGTCGCCAGCAATGCTTGGCACCGAGCCCAACACTGCCAGGGTGGCGACCACAGTGGAGAGCCTGGTGCACGACATCGGCACCATAACTGAAGGTGAACAAGGCGTCACGCAGTCAGTGACGGCCATGGCTGAAGGTCTCGGTAGGATGTCCAACTCGCTGGAGGATGTCACCCAGCACCAGGTCAACCTTGATGAGGTTCTGTGAGACATGTCCCGTTCTCAAATGGGTATGGCGAGGCACTGTGGAGCTTGTCCAGTTGCAGTTGGGCATGACTGAGGCACTGCAGAGCATAACCCAATCACTGAGGAGCATTGCCGAGGGCGTCGACACAATAGCGCAGACCATGGGGAACCACAAGTGCTGGCACAGCCAGATAATGCAGGGGCAGCCGCGGCTCAAACCAGCTGCCATTCTATCCCAAGGTGAACCCCAGGGCCCTGAGGGCACAGGCCCAGGAGAGGCTGCCGGGTGCAAAGCTGGAACCCTCCCATTGAGTGGCAACGGTGGGAACCAGCTCCCCCGAATTCCACCCCTCTGATTAGGTTGCGTCTCGCAGTCAGCACATAGGACAGGGCAGCACGGCTGTGCATGTGCCACCGCCAAGTGAACTGGGGCCCTCAGGCCCCAGGCCACCCGCCAGGGGCATCGAAAGCCACATGACAAGGTAAGCAGCTAGCTACCTCCACCTCTGATGTGCATCCTGGGGAAACACCAGGATGTAGTGGTTGAGCTAAGAGGGCCAAGCACATCGAGAACCACTGAGGGCACCGGGAGAGCTGGTTGGTGGGAAGAGATGTGGAGGTTGGGGGGTTGGGGGGCGGACCTTTTTGCAAAATCATTCTGATACCTCTGTCACTTCCTTCTGCAATGCGGACTGCCCTCCGGACCCTTTGCCCATCTCCCCAATGCACTGCTCACCCCCGCAGAGGGTCCTCCACAGAGCACTGGGGTGGCAAGCCCAGCATCCCCGGGATCTTTGCCTGTTCGCAAAGGTGGCTACGAACCTTCTCGACTCCCCACAGAAGCCCTGCCGCCAGGTTCACATTTTTCAAAAGGAGTACTAATCGGCACTAGCGTGAGCACTTGCTGGGGAGGCCGCTGACTGGCGGGAGTCCATTGGATAAGGGGTCGTTTTCGTTAATTGTATGGAAATGGGGCTTAAGTGGTGATAATTGGTTTCTCCTCACGCTACAGCGCAATCCCGATTTTGCCTAGGGGAATGGGCCAGTTGAATCGCAAACTGTTTAGCGCCAGCCGCAGATCTCATTTTTGGCCCCACCCGCTATTCACCAGCCTCGTTACACTTGAGCAAGTACATAATGAGACCGGAGAATCGCAGCCGGAGAGTGTGAAATACTTTCTAAAAGTTATGTATTGCACAAGAAGCCTAAACCTCTTCCCCACAATTGCATGACAGTGAATGACAATGAACTCCCACGGTTCTATAAATTGCAGCACATCTTATAAAGCAGCACATATAGCAGCACAATTAGTCTATCGTAGCAGAAGACCCTGATCGATCCACATTTCAAATGCACATGTTACTGTGGCAAATTGTAGGTTGGCTAATCTTGGTCACATTTAGCTTAAAATTGACTTAATTGATGTTTGTGTCACTGCGTACAGTAATACTTAAGGACTGTTCCTAATTGACACTGAGAAATACAAATTTGTCTTAATTACGCTTAGAAGTAGGATTACCAGTATAACTAGGCAATAAAATTAGAGCCAAGCTTCAATTTATCAATTTTAGTGAAAATCACTGAGCAAATGAGCATCTTTTTGTATGTTCTATTCACGTCTACTTACGTTTTCTTATTCATTATTGATTAGAAATGTCAGCATTTTCAATGCTATTAATGCCCCAAGACAATTTCACTTTGTAGGGTGCTGTACTTTTTCCCCATTGTGTTTTCATTCCGACTTTTGGATGTTTCCATTTTCTTGACCAGTGCTATTTCAACCCATCCAGAAAAGTAGGTTGGGGTGGGGGAAGGCTGAAGTATGATCTCATGTACAACTCTTTCCAATTTGTTCCTCCTTTCCATTGACTTTCCTCCACACAATGTTCCTCCTTTCCATTGCCATTCCTCCACACAATGCTCCTCCTTTCCATTGACATTCCTCCACACAATGCTCCTCCTTTCCATTGACTTTCCTCCACACAATGCTCCTCCTTTCCATTGACATTCCTCCACACAATGCTCCTCCTTTCCATTGACTTTCCTCCACACAATGCTCCTCCTTTCCATTGACTTTCCTCCACACAATGCTCCTCCTTTCCATTGATATTCCTCCACACAATGCTCCTCCTTTCCATTGACTTTCCTCCACACAATGTTCCTCCTTTCCATTGACTTTCCTCCACACAATGCTCCAGTTAACCGCACAGTCTAATGCCACATTTCATTACCTGAAGGAAATCCATGTGTAAATATCGAATATACCTGGGATTTGAAGCTGGCAATATCCTACCTCAGGGTACAGAGTCCTGCCGCTTTGTTGACAATGCTAGCTTTGCGAATCATGATTGGGAGTTCTAGTAGAAGGATTTTGTGTCCACTGTCGTCAAGCACCCAATATGAATTAGGAAGAAAATCTGCAGGCAAAGACAAAACTGAGGGAGTTTGTCCCCAGAAGGCCTTTGCATTTTTGTAATTTGTTGATCGGAAACAATAATCTCCACAAGACTTTTGTAGAGAGTCAACCTGCCTGGTTAGGGTGCAATAAAAGTTGCATCATAGTAGGGCATTGTTTAGCTCTTATTGCACATTTATTTAGCAATGTGCATATTCTGAGTGAGAGTGAAGCCAAAATGTTTCGTCTTGAGTATACTAACTTAAATGACATTGTTTGTGAGAGTTCCTCGATACTTCAATATTTTCTGTTGAGAGTTGTTTTATATTGTTGTCATATTTGTTGTAAAAAGAAAATCTCAATTCTTATAAGATAGGCAGTTGTGAGTGTTGCCACAAAACATACCTTGATGTTGTTGTGTTTTATCCTATTAGCAGCTTTCATTTCATTTTATATTTACAAAATCCATATTCCTACTCCCATGAGGCAATCTAATTTAGCACTTACTGTAAATGTGCCTGTTTCCTCGAAATTGTGATGTACTGTGCTCCATTTATAATGACAATGAAAATTTAAATGAATGCAAGGCTTTGGTTTGAGTTGAGAACTATGGGAACCATATAAACTATAGAAATATTCCTTATGGATAAAGCTCAGTGTCTCACATCCAACAGTCACTGCAAACCATCAGCACCAATGGGGGATCAGCCAGTAACAGCACCAGCATTCACAGTAACAATTCTTGTTTTCATGACAACTCACAAATGGCTGTTTGCAAATTTCTTTGAAATTTTTTCAAATGCTCGGTATATGGGTTTTCTCACAGTTAGTGAGAAAAAGATACTGAGGGATGTATTCCTTGTGGTAGCATACTGGCTAATGAGCGCATGTAAGATCCCTTTTACAAAAGTGTTTTTTAACTGCTGCGTTACAATAATGCACACAGGATTATAATGTGAACATGTTAACCATTGTATTATGAAGGCAAATTAAATCCCATATGCATTTTAAAATTAATGGGGTTGAATTCTCCACTGTCGGGATTCTCCGTTTTGACAGCAGGGGCTGGCTTAGCACAGGGCTAGAGAGCTAGCTTTTAAAGCAGACAAAGGCAAGCCAGCAGCACAGTTCAATTCCCGTACCAGCCTCCCTGAACAGGCGCCGGAATGTGACAACTAGGGACTTTTCACAGTAACTTCATTTGAAACCTACCTTTGACAATAAGCAATTTTCATTTTCATTTTCAGCCTGGGGGTTTCCCGACAGTGTGGGGCTGCCCCACAATGGGAAATATAATTGACCAGCCGGCGAAACGGAAAATCCCGACGGCGTGTGTAGTGGGACGGAGGAACCCGCCCACAATCTTTATTGTTATTACTTTCCTGTTTGTTTCTTAATTTTCCTGCATAAACATACGAGGTCGCCTTTTAAAATGTTAACGAGGCAAAATTTTGTCTCTCAGAAGGCCGTGAACCTTTGGAACTCTCTTCCTAAAAAGGCAGTCTTTGAATATTTTTAAGGCAGAGGTAGATAGATTCTTGATAAGCAAGGGGCTTGGCAGGGTGTAGATTTGAGGTTACTGTCAGATCAATCATGATCTTATTAAACAATGGAGCAGACTTGAGGGGCTGAATAGCCTACTCTCACTCCTGGTTAAATGTTCCAAAACAGCATTTTCCAGAAGACTATTGACAGTCACAACAATACATACTTACGATTGTAAAGAATATTTGTTAAATCTTTCTTGTGTACTATCTTTTATGAGTGCATTATGGACTCACTAGTAAAGCATGTCTATGTGCACCCAGGCCTCTATCTGACTTTCTCTTGTTTCTTTAATGCTCAACGTCAATTTAGCTCAACTGAGACTATTAACAGCTAGATTATCTTATACTTGAAACAAAGTTTAGGTCAGCATTACATATAGAAATGATCTGTTTGGGAACAACATAAATAGATTTATATTGCAACCTGTGGCACATACACAATTACAAAACTACTCTCCCAAAATACCCATGCAAATGACAAATAAGCAGCGCTTTGAATCAATGATGCAACAATAGCGATTTATATGACTTTCTGTCCTGACCCACATTTTTCTGCAAAAATATATTTGCCCACAAAGAGAAAGATAATAAAATGTGAGTGGAAGGGGGTGCGCTCTTGGTAGAACATGTTGAAGGACTATTTGCTCAGTGTTGCTTCAGTGAATCAATGATGTTGAAAGGCAAGTCAAAAAGTGAATTATTTACTTTTAAGCTCAATTAAAGTGATTAATGATGAATATATACAACATTCTATTCAAGTGCAGGTCAGACCTGCATCTTGTGGGCTGGCGTCCTCCAAAGCCTCTTGCAGTGGAAAGGCCATTGTCTTTGTGGCCTTCAGCATTGAACTTCTTGAGAAATGGTAAAGAATCTTTGTTACAGGTACATCACGATGGCTGTTTTTTATACTGCAATGTTTTGCCACCATTTTGTTCTTAAATTTATTTGCGGATCATAAACTACAAATAAAAAATATTTCATATCTTTCAAACATGAAAATATATCTCAAGATGTTTTACCTTCATCTAAGTTTGTGCTATATTTGCTTTAACTGTCATTCATGGAAGAAAATCTTCCCAAGATTACTTTCCTTTATTCATTCACAGTGAGGTGCAGTATGTGGTACTATCTGTTTCACTGGAGTGGAATGTTCTTCTAATGTGAACATACCTTGACATTGATTTAATAAGTGCTATAGAGTTTGTCTGTGTGTCATATGTTTCAATATTATAAATCCAATTAGAAATAGCAGCTTCACAATTTTGTTTCACATAGTGCATTCTTCCCTTTACGTAGCATCTACAGCATGTTTAAATAAGCAGCATTTATGACATAATTAACTGAACTTCAAGCATAGTTTACAATGATATGAAAGGCTTAGCAATAAAGTCTATCTATTGACAACAATCATTGATATAGACTGCCACAGAATGATCGAAGAAAATGTAAACATTTTACCAATAAGGTATATTAACTTGGGCAATGGAAAATGATGGCAATTACGTACTTCATTTGGTGTTTGTTCCAATATTTCCGAGTGATGTATAGCATGATTAGCAGCTGCGTAATCTTGCTTCGACCACCAAAAACTGGATTGTGACTGCCTAAACTTATTTCACTTGAAACCTATGCAGCGAGCTAGAACATGGACATTGATCATGTCAAACCATTTTGATATGATCCACACCACAAATTGAAGGGCTCTTTCCACTACCTGATCCAGTTTACTTTCTATTTTATTCCTTACTTTTTCTGTATTTTAATTTTTTAATTTATCTATTTTAATTTAAGATTTAATTAATCTGTAAGTAATTACTGTAAGTAATTTTCATCTAGCTTAACACGTTTTATTAACCTAAGTAATGAACAAATAAATGAATGGAAATATAATTAAAATAACATAACACATAAATTAAATGAACTGCCAGTAGTAAAATGCAGAAAGGATATGGTACTGTCCAATGAGACACTGGAACTGGATTCTCCGCAGCCCTGTGGCGAAGAGAATCCAATTTCACTCCGAAATCGGGCCTGGCGCAACCCGGCGGCCGATCGGGGGGCTCGAATTTCTATGTCTGCCTCCGTGGTCTGAGTCCGCCATGGTGCTCGGCGCGGCCGGTGGAGGCCACCGCTGTGCGAATGCGCGGACTCAAAACCGGAAGTGCGGGAGCCAATATCCTCAGCTAAAGCTGCGAGAATTACTCTGGGTCCCAGCTAGCCCCCTGCAGATCATTGAATCAGCTCCACTTTTCCCCAGGAATCTCCAGAGTAAAACACCGGCGTGTGGACATCGTCCCATTTTGGGAGAATCCAGCCCAAAGTATTTTCCAAAGCATCCTGATAGCAATGGAAAAAATATATTACACTTTCATTCTAGTGGTTCATGATTTTAGTTCTGGAAGATGCCAACATTGAACTCAATGTTCCTTTTTAGCAGCGAGTGTCCATTAGAGATATTCTTCCAGCTGCTTTAAAGATTCATAATGCACTCAGAACAGTCTCGCCAACATACTGCTACTTTATCTTTTCTTTTATTTAGTTAAATCCTTTTTGTTTGTCCTCTCCAATTTTATCCTTTCCTCAACTGAATGCATTGGAGCCAATTTTATTTGTGTGCAGCATACATGAGGTGGTAGTGATTTGCCACTTCAATGAAAACTTCTCTGGCCCCCTTAGGCCGATACTCCAGTAACCATCATCTTTTCAGGGGCCTTTAAGTCGGTGGCTAGACTGTCCATCTAATTCAGGCGGGGAGGGGGGCTTACATTTCCTGCTGACTTCCTCATTTTCTTGGAAGTAAGCAGGAAAACCACATAAAACTGTCAGGTCAGATACTTCAACATCTTTTGTAGCAATTAACTCACCATTTGGCCGAGCAACATTTAACAGCCAGTTCATGGGCTGCGGCAGCACTGGTAGGAGTAACCACCCCACAGTCCTTGTGGAGACAAAGCCCCACATTCACATTGACATGAGCAACTTAGGAATAGGAGTAGACCATTCAGCCCATCGATCCTGCTCACCATTCAATACGATCATGGCTGATCTTCCACTTCAATGTCTTTTTCCCACACTATTCCCATATCCCTTTATGTCATTGACATTTAGTATTCTGTCAATTTCTACTTTAAACATACTCAATGAATGAACTTTCATAGCCCTCAGGGGGTAGAAATTTCTAAACATTCACAGCCCTCTGAGTAGAAAAAAAATCTTCCTCATCTTGGTCCTAGACTTCCAACCAGGGGAAACATTTTACCTGCATCCATCTTTTAAGCATTGTGTTGGATTCAATTAAATCACCGCTCATTCTTACAAACTATTTAGAATGCAGGCCTAGATCCCCCAATCTCTCTTCATAGGACAGTTCTACCATACCGGGAACAAGTCAGGTTGAACCTTCACTGTATTCCCTCTATTCTAAAAGTATCCCTCCTGAGGTAAAGAAATCAAAACTGCACACTGTACTCCAGGTGCAGTTCTATGCAATTGAAGCAGGTCTTTGCTACTTCCAGGAACTTGGAAATTCTACATGTGGTCACCACATCCAAATCATTGACATATGTTGTGAACAGCTGAGACCGAAGTCCTGATACCGGCGGTACCCCACTAGCCACTACTTGCCAATGTGAGAATGACTCATTTATTCCTACTGCTTGTTTTCTGCCTGTTAGCCAATCTTTAAACCATACCAGTATATTATGTGATGAAGCCCAAAGTGGAAATAAGTACTTAACTCTAAATTGGAGGCTGGGAACTAGAGTTCACACTGACCAAGCTTGAGATGGACGCCCTCGAGTTAGAGTGCAAGCATCAACCCTTAGGTCATGGAGAGGCAGGGATGTTGGAGCAGGTAAGAGTCCAGTGGATAGGTGTAAAATTGGTGGAGAGTGCAAATAATGTAGGGTCATCTTATCTCAAAAGGAAAGCTCTAAGCCAGGATCCCCAGTGAACTCCTTCACCCAAAGGGTTGTGAATCTATGGAATTCCCTGCCCTGTGAAGCAGTTGAGGCTCCTTCATTAAATGTATTCAAGATAAAGATAGATAGTTTTTTGAAGAATAAAGGAATAAAGGGTTATGGTGTTCGGGTGGGAAAATGGAGCTGAGTCCACAAAAGATCAGCTATGATCTTATTGAAGGCGGAGCCGGCTCGAAGGGTCAGATGGCCTACTCCTGCTCCTAGTTCTTACGTTCTTATGTGATCCAGCAATCATGATGCCACTATGATGCAGTTATCCACAATCTCACCAGGCCGTCTAGCATACACGTTGAATATGTGATGACTAGGGCAGCATGGTGGCACAATGGTTAGCACCGCTGCCTCATGGCAAGAGGACCCGGGTTCAATCCCAGCCTCAGCTCACCATCCATGTGTAGTTTGCACATTCTCCCCGTGTCTGCTTGGGTCTCACCCCCACAGCCCAAAGATGTGCAGGGTAGGTGGACTGGCCATGCTAAATTGCCCCTTAATTGAAAAAATTGAAAAAAGGAAAATGTGATGACTGACATATGCTTTCCTCCCTCACTGCACCATCGTCCAGAGGCTTCTGGGGCTCTGTGGACCCTCCCTTGATACCTGAGTAGGAGCCTCTGACAGATCCATCCACGCCACACCCTTTCTCATGAACAGGCATCAGCACAGATACAAGCTCATCAATGGCCATTAGTTTGTTGGCTCAGATGGTAGTGGGGAGGACATGGCACACTTGCATGAGGAGCTGGCGGAGACACAAAATGTCTGGGTGCCAGCAGTTAGAGTACGGCCAGAGATGAGGACCATATTGAGTCAGAGGCATATGATGAGCCTCAGTAATCATTCACAAGGTGCCAGATGCTGGATGTCCAGCGGTGTGTGTGGTAAGATGTGGTGGAGATCCTTGAAGGTCTGCGTGCCATGTTTTCTGTCATGAAGGAGCAAAGTCAGAGCATTAGCACTACATTGACCTGAGCGCACAGACTCCTCCACTGAGACAGTGGCGACTCTCATGGTGAAGCAGCTCCACAAAAGCAATTAAGGGTCCCCAGGGTTGTGTTTGGACCTGCAAGTTCATACACTGGCAATGACCTCAGGAGGTCACTGTGTGAGAGGAGGCACCTAGTCTCGAAGCCAGGTGCCCATCCATCAATAGTGGGCAGGAAGGTCCAAACGTTCCTCCAGCTGGCAGGTGAACTGCTTGTTGTCTCTGGGGGCACCTCTCAAGGCGCTCCGTACAAGGGACGCAGATCCTTTGCTCCTCTGCTAGTGACAGTGGCATCTTCTGAGGACGTAACGACTGAGGGCTGCCCAGCCATGTTGCTGGACGCTTCCTCACAGGTGGAACCTGTTCAGACCCTGCCAGCCAGAGGATGACTGCAAAGATCATCAGGGCCAGTAAGACAGCAGGGTCAGCAGCCTGCCTCCAATGCCGCTGTCAGCAAGAATGAGGTGCACCAAGGCATCACACTCACAAACATCAGTTGAAGATACACTGAGCACAAGATGCAATTTTCACTGATGATATCTGTTCATTTCTTCAGTGTAATATATTGTTTATGTGTAATTGTGCCAACCATTTTATGTTTTGTTCCTTACTGGTATCTCCGGTAAAATATTTAATCGATATTTTGTTTCAATTCCCATTTTCCATGCCTCATTAGACCCTTATGATAGAAGGTAGGGGCAGCAAAATTTATTACGGAGTTTGTGCAGAGACTTGGGGGCCATGGAATTGTATTGTCAGAAATGTGAATCCCTTGAAGCTGTCGTGTTATCCTCCTCCTCCATAGGATCCTCCTTCCCTGTGCCAGGTTGTGATGAGCGCAGCAGAGCATGATGATAAGTTACACTTGCTCTGGATGGTATTGCAGGGCAACCTGGAATGGTCTAGGCAGCAGACTTCATCTTCAACACTCCTATTATCCTCTCAATCACCGCCCTGGTGGAGGCACAACATCAATTGTACCTCCCTTCCGCCTCTGTTCCACCATGCCATAGTAGCACCATTAGCCACCTTTGTCACTGAGCAGCCAACCATCCAACTGAGCTGCAGCCACAAACATGCTTGGCACCTGGGAAAGTTGCAGAACATATGCACCTTGGGGGTTGCCTGGGTACCTTGCACAGACTTGAAGAGCCTGAGTCATGTAGTTGTATACTATCTGCACATTCATGGAATGGTAACCGTTCCAGTTCATAAAGGTATCCAGCTGATCCGCTGGAACTTTGATGGTCACATGGGTACAGTCCATGGCACTCCAGGTCCAAGGGAACTCAGCAATAGCTGTGAAGCTTCTGACTTGCTCAGTCCGGCTGGCTTCAGCAACCCTATAATAGATGAATATGCGGAGAGCATCGATTGAGAGTTTGATACAGCTATGGACAACTGATTGGGACATTCCACACAGAACCCCCACTGACCCCTGGAAAGATTCAGATGCACAAAAACTGGGGGCTACTGTAACCATCAGAGCCATTGCCATTGGATGTCCACCCATACAATTGGAGGGAAACTCCGACCCAATTGTGCAGCACAATGATGTTAGGGTGCCCTTAGCAAGATAGAGGCTTCTGTAGCACTGGGCCACAGACATGTTGTGATAGCTGGATTGCTGCCTGTACACACTGGAAGCTGTATAGGGGCACATTCTGCAGTGCTACCTGTTTTGCTATCAATGCCTGCAGTTCCCCTCCCACAGATTTCCCCTGAGAACACCTGGCCTTCTCTCCCTTCGACCTCTCTCTTCCTCCTCAGGGAGTCTCCCCAGCACACAATCCCCATCTGCTGAAATGCAGATGGCACTGCCCCATGCACTGAATGCTACAACAAGCAGAAATGCTCCAACAGATTTGAACAAACAAAAGAGCCTTAGAACAAGGTTAATAAAGCAAATACTTCAGATGAAAACAGAGGAAAAGGTCTGAAATCTGAAGACTAAAGCAAAAGTGAACTTTCACTTCAACTCCTCACAAATCACAGCCAATGCTCCATCACCACTTTGTCACTTGGATGAGTTCAGTGGAAAAACAAGACTGTCCGTGTTGCCCATGCACCAGCCTAATAATTGCACAGACAATGCTAAATTCTAGCCAATTGCCCTTTTACTTGCCTTAACTGGCTGAACAATTGTCGGCAGTCCTGCTGCCAACTCCTGCACATTCCTACCAACCTACATATTGTGCAAATACTCTTTGACATTGGGACACTATCTGGACAACTTCTCACATTATTTTGGGTAAGGGACACGCACTTTTCAACAATCTAAAATTCTGGTGTCCTTATAAATTCTCCAAACTTTTACACCAAAAACTGGTGTGAAAAGGCCACATATTCCTAGCCCTGCAGGGGACTAGCAGGGACCCGTCATGAATCTAGCAGCTTTAGCTGCAGATACAGGTCCCCGCACTTCCGGGTCAGTAGGCACGCTTGCGCACGGTGGTGGCCTCCAGCGGCGGACTCAGACCGCGGAGCTGGACTTCCCAAATAGTGCCCCCAATTGGCTGCACGCCCGACCCGGACCGCCTGCCCAAAAATAGCCCAGTCACCTATGAGGCACCCCCTGCCCTCTGATTGGGCCGCCCCCGACCATGGCAGCCGAGGACTGCATCCGCAGCCGCCACGCTAGTATCCCGAACGGCTGGGACCATGTTAGATCCACGCCGTCGGGACTTCGGCCGGTCGGGGGCAGAGAATGGTGGGGAAGGCCTCCAGCAATGACCGCAGGTAGGGGATGTGCACCGCGTCGTACTCTCTGAGTGTGCTGCGTTTCGGGGCCTGGGGACTCGGTCCTGATTCCATGCACAAAAGTGGATTCTCCGCCCCACACCGGGGGCGGAGTTCAACAACATCCAAAAAAAAGGAGCCCGCTTGATTGGCAAACCTTCCACGAATATTAACTCCCTCCACCACTGATACACAGTTGCAGCAATATGTACCATCTACAAGATGCACTGCAGTAACTCACCAAGGCTCCTTAGGCAGTACCTTCCAAAGCCACGACCCATGAAGGACAAGGGCAGCAGATACATGGAAACACCACCACCTGGAGGTTCCCCTCCAAGTCACCCACCATCCTGAGCTGGAAATGTATCGCCATTCCTTCACTATCGCTTTACCAAAATCCTGGAACTCCCTCCCTAATAACACGTTGGGTGGTACCTACACCACATGGACTGCAGTGGTTCAAGAAGGCAGTTCACCACACCTTCTCAAGGGCAATTAGGGATGGGCAGCAAATGCTAGTCGAGCCAGCAAAGCCCACATTCCATAAAAAACATTATTCAAAACCATCTTCAGCCAGAAAGGCCAGATGAATGACCCATCTCGGCTACCTCCTAAGGACCCCGGCATCACATACACCAACCTTCAGCCAATTTGCTTCATTGGATACTGCAAAAACAAAAGCCCTGACAACATTCTGACAACGTTACCCAAAACTTTATTCCAGAACTTGCTGTGTCCCTAGTCAAGTTGTTGTAGAACACCTACAATACTGGCATCTACTTGGCAATGTGGAAAACCTCTAAAAGCAGGACAAATCCAACCAGGCCAATTGCTACCCTGTCAGTCTTTTTGCAATCATCAGTAAAGTGTTGGAAGGGGTTGTTATCAAACGGCACTTGCTCAACAATAACTTGCTCATTGATGTTTTGTTGAGGTCCGTAAGGGGCAATCAGCTCCGAACATGGACAAAAGAGCTGAATTTCAGAGGTGAGGTGAGAGTGACTGCCTTTGACATCAGTGCATCATTTGACCAAGTGTGGCATCAAGGAGCCCGAGCAAAACTGAAGTCTATGGGAATCGGGGGAACGGCCTTAACTGTTTGGAGGCATATTGTGAAGATGTACTCTTGGAGGCTTCTTATGTTTTACAAATAAACTTTATTTACAAGGTAGCTCTTTTGGCTGCAAGCTTTGAGCCAGTCCATTGTCCACACTTTCTAACTAGGAAAACGCCTCTCCCTGGAGAGATTCCCTATACTAGCTGTTGATTGGTTGCTCAGACCATGTGACCCTTACTCAGTAAGGCTAGTCTTAAAGTGGCAATCATCACACATATCGAGCACAAAGGGAGATGGTTGTGGTTGTTGGAGGGCGATCATCTCACCCCAGGAAGTAGCTGCAGGAGTTCCTCAGGCCACAACCAGTTTCATCAGTGATCTTCCTTTCATCATAAGGCCAGAAATGGGGATGCTCACTGATGATGTACAATGTTCAGCACCATTCGTGATTCCTCAGATACTGAAATAGTCGACGCCCATATGCAGTAAGACCTGGATGATATTCAAGTCTAGACTGATAAGTGACACCACACAAATGTCAGGCAGTGGCCATTTCCAACAAGAGAGAATCTAACTATCTCCCCATGACATTCAATGTATTACCATTGCTGAATCGCCCACTCTCAACATCCAAGGAGATACCATTGACCAACGAAAGGGAAAATGCTGGAAAATCTCAGCACGTCTGGCAGCATCTGTAGGGAAACCTGGACAAACCATCACTGTAGCGCTGTGGCTACAAGAGCAGGTCAGAAGTTGGAAATTATATAGTGAGTAACTGATCTCCTGAATCCGAAAAAACTGCCCACAAAGTATGAGTAGGGGTGTGATGGAATACTCCCACTTGACTGGATGAGTAGAGCTCCAGCAACACACCATCCAGCAGACAGCAGCTTGTGTGATGGGTGATGTGACCATCAATTTACTAGACACACGATTGAAAGTAAACTGTGGTTTTAATAGTCTTACAACTGAGCCTGCCTGCGACCAGAGGAACGGCTGCAGCACTTTATACTTCCGGTAGTGGGAGGAGCCATGGCAGAACCATGGGCGGAGCCAAGGGTGGAGCCCTGTACAGGCTCCTCATCTCCCCCTATGGGCAGAGCCGCGCAACGGCTCACATACAAGGCCCACAAGGACATAATATAATGCAATGCAATACAGTGTGAATTACAATACAGTATAATTCACCACATTTACCCCCTGTAAAAATCAAGTCCGGCGGGGGTGACGGGTCTACAAGTTGAGCCGGTCCGGTGGCCGAGTCGTCCTTTGTGATCGGCGGAGCACCGGGGTTGCAGCCTCTTCGGGTGGCTGGGTGGTGACGATCGGTGTGGGTATGCGGGCGGACTCTGGGGGTGTTTCGGTCCGAGCTTCATACCTGACCGGTGCGACGGGCGACGGGGGAGGGCAGGAAACCTACAGGCGCAGAGGTGCCGAGCATGGGGAGGGAACATATCGGCGCGGGGGTGCAGAGCGTGGGGGGTTGAGTGGGGTGTAGTGTGAGGGGTACCTCGGTGGTGGTGGTGGAGTTGGATCCTGCAGGCGCCAGGTCCCGGAAGGAAATGGTGTCCTGACGGCCGTCGGGGTATTCAATGAAGGCGTACTGGGGATTCGAATGAAGTAGTAGCACTCTCTCTACTAGCGGGTCTGTTTTGTGTGTCCGGACGTGCTTCCGGAGGAGAACCGGGCCCGGTGTCCTCAAACGTGGTAGTGCCCCTAGGGAAAATGAATAGTCGTTCTTATGTTCTTATGTTCTTATGTGAGGGGTCTGATTGGTGGTGGTGCATAGGAGGGACCTAATAGGATGGAGCGCGTCGGGGAGGACTTCCTGCCAGTGAGAGGTCGGGAGATTCCTGGACCGGAGGGTCAGTAGGGCGGTCTTCCAGACCGTCGCGTTCTCCCCCTCCACCTGCCCGTTACCCCTGGGGTTATAGCTGGTAGTCCTGCTCGAGGCAATGCCCTTGTCGAGCAGGTACTGACGCAGCTCGTCGCTCATGAAGGACGAACCCCTGTCGCTGTGAAGGTAGCTGGGGAAACCAAACAGGGTGAAGACACTGTGCAGGGCTCTGATGACCGTGTGGGAGGTCATATTTGGGCACGGGATGGCAAAGGGGAAGCGGGAGAACTCATAGATGACGTTCAGAAAGTACACATTTTGATTGGTCGAGGGGAGTGGCCCTTTGAAATCGATGCTCAGGCGTTCAAAGGGCCGGGAGGCCTTTACCAGGTGGGCCTTGTCTGGTCTATAGAAGTGCAGTTTGCACTTCGCGCAGATCGGGCAATCCCTGGTGATGGCTTTAACCTCCTCGGTGGAGAAAGGCAGATTTCGGGCTTTGACGTAGTGGGCGAGCCGGGTGACCCCCGGGTGGCAGACGTCGTTGTTGATAGCCTTTAGGCGGTCGTCTTGCGCGCTGGCGCATGTGCTGCGGGACAGGGCATCTGGGGGCTCGTTGAGCTTCCCCGGTCGATATATGATATCGTAATTATAGGTGGAGTGTTCGATCCTCCACCGCAAGATTTTATCATTTTTAATTTTGCCCCTTTGCGAGTTGTCAAACATGAAGGCAACCGATGGTTGGTCAGTGATGAGGGGAAACCTCCTACCTGCGAGGTAGTGCCTCCAGTGCCGTAAGGCTTCCACAATGGCTTGAGCTTCCTTTTCGACTGAGGAGTGTCGAAGTTTCGAAGTGGAGAGGGTTCGGGAGAAGAAGGTGACTGGTCTCCCTGCCTGGTTCAGAGTGGCAGCGAGAGCGACCTCTGAGGCGTCGCTCTCCACCTGAAATGGGACGGATTCATCCACCGCCCGTGTGGCAGCTTTGGCGATGTCCTCCTTAATGCAGTTGAAGGCCTGGCGGGCCTCAGCTGACAGAGGAAAGAGTGTGGTCTTAAATAGTGGGCTGGCTTTGTCCACATACTGAGGGACCCACTGGGCATAATAAGAGAAAAATCTCAGGCACCTCTTGAGGGCCCTGGGAAAATGAGGGAGAGGGAGTTGTAAGATCCGGTCCGGGTCGGGGCCCAGGACTCCATTTTCCACGACATGGCCGAGGATGGCTAGTCTGGTAGTGCGGAAAACGCATTTCTCCGTATTATAGGTGAGGTTGAGTTTCTGGCCCGTTTGGAGAAATCGGTGGAGGTTGGCGTCGTGGTCCTGCTGATCATGGCCGCAGATGGTGACATTGTCCAAGTATGGAAACGTGGCCTGCAGCCCATACTGGTCCACCATTCGGTCCATTGTTCGTTGGAACACCGGGACCCCATTCGTGACGCCAAAGGGGACCCGGAGGAAATGGAAGAGGCGGCCATCTGCCTCGAACGCCGTGTAGTGGCGGTCCTCCGGGCGGATTGGGAGCTGGTGGAGAATATGCGGTACTGGGCGATCTGATTAACCATGTCTGCAATCCTTGGGAGGGGGTACGCATCGAGGTGCGTGAACCGGTTAATGGTTTGGCTATAACTAACCACCATTCGGAACTTTTCCCCGGTCTTGACGACCACCACCTGAGCTCTCCAGGGGCTGTTACTGGCCTCTATGATTCCCTCGTGTAGGAGCCGCTGGACTTCGGCTCTAATAAATACCCTGTCCTGCAGGCTATACCGCCTGCTGCGAGTGGCTACGGGCTTCCAGTTTGAAGTGAGATTAGCGAAGAGTGGAGGGGGGTCGATTTTTAGTGTCGCTAGACTGCAGATAGTGAGTGGAGGTAGGGGTCCGCCGAAGCTGAGTGTGAGGCTCTTGAGGTTGCATTGGAAATCGAATCCAAATAAGAGTGGGGCGCAGAGTTTGGGGAGTACGTACAGCTGGAAATTAGAGTAGCTGGCACCCTGAATCGTTAGGGTCGCGACGGTGCGCCCTTCTTTGTGGACTGAGTGTGAGCCCGAGGCGAGGGAGATAGTTTGCCGTGCAGGGAAGATAGGGAGCGAACAGCATCTTACCAGGTCAGGGTGCACAAAGCTCTCGGTGCTCCCGGAGTCGAAGAGGCACGGTGTCCTGTGCCCGTTGATTTTAACGGACATCATCAAGCTCTGGAGGTGCTTCGGACTCGACTGGTCCAACGTGACTGCGTTGAGTTGCGGGTAGTCGGCGTCTCAATCAGTTGTGCTGGAGTGGCCCCGTGATGACTGTCCGCTGAGATCGTATTCGTCGAGATGAGGTCGGTTGATGGCCAAGATGGCGGCCCCCGTTGATCGCACGTGGCGGGTGCTGGAGAAGATAGCGTCCAAGATGGCGGCCCCCATGACTCGCACGTGGCCGGCCGCGTGGAGGAGGGTTGCCAAGATGGTGGCCCCCATGAGTCGCACATGTCGGGTGGAGGCGGAGTCGGCAGACACGCTGCAGCATTACAGGGCCTGCGGGCCTGTGAGTTTGGGAGGCGAGTGCTCTGGACTGTGGGGGAGTTTGGAGTTTTCAATTTGGCCAGGCATACTCGGGCATAGTGTCCTTTGCGACCGCAGCTGCTGCAGTTCGCGTTGCAGGCCGGGCAGTGCTGCCGTGGGTGTTGGGGCTGGCCACATAAATGGCACGCTGGCGCTCCATAGTGGGTGGGTGGCCGCGCGGCGCAGGCCTGGGGCAGTCGCTGGTCGGGGGCCCACGATGGGGTCGCTTGGTCCGCGGGGAATGAGTTCAAACTGCGGAACGCAATCTCCATAGTCGTGGCTAACTCTACAGTGTCCTCCAAGTTCTGGGCCCCTTTTTCAAGCAATCGCTGGTGCACATAGTTGGACCTGATCCCTGCAACGTATACATCATGTACAGCGAGTTCCATATGTTGGGAGGCTGTTACAGCCTGAAAATTGCAGTCCCGAGCAAGGGCTTTTAAATCGCGCAGAAAGTCTTCCAGCGACTCCGCGGGGTGTTGGTGGCGGGTCGTGAAAATGTGCCGCGCATAGACCTCGTTAATCGGCCGCACGTACAGTCGATCGAGCATGACCAGGGCCTCAGTATATGAGGTGGTACAATTGAGTCACGTAGAGATACGATGGCTGATCCGTGCGTGCAGTACGCTGAGTTTCTGCTCCTCTGTAGTCTCGGACGTGCTTGATTCAGCCAGGTAGGCCTTGAAACATCGAAGCCAGTGTAGGAAGATTTCCCTCGCCTCTGCAGCCTGCGGGTCGAGTTCTAGTCGGTCAGGTTTGAGGGCTGATTCCATAGTAGTTTTCTTCAAGTTTTCTAAGACTATTAAATTGATGTGACGATCAATTCGCTGGACACACGATTGGAAGTAAACTGTGGTTTTAATAGTCTTATAGCTGAGCCTGCCTGCGACCAGAGGAACTGAGAGCAGGCTTACGGCTGCAGCACTTTATACTTCCGATAGTGGGAGGAGCCATGGGGGGAGCCATGGGCGGAGCCAAGGGTGGAGCCCTGTACAAGCACCTCATCTCCCCCTACGGGCAGAGCCGTGCAACGGCTCACATACAGGGCCCACAAGGACATAATATAATGCAATGCAATACAGTGTGAATTACAATACAGTATAATTCACCACAATGGGTACCCCATTCACGACCTTAAACATTCACTCCCTTTATTACCGGTGTACAGTGGCAGCATTGTGTACCATCTGCAAGATTCACTGAAGCAACTCACCAAAGCTTCTTTGACAGCACATTTCAAACTCACAATCTCTACCAATTAGAAGAACAAATGTAGAAGATACATGATAACAGCGGCACTTGAAAGTTCTCCTCCAAGTCACCCACCGTCCTGACTTTGAACGTTATCGCCGTTTTTTCACTGTCACTGAGCTAAAATCCTGGAACTTAACTCTTAACAGCTCTGTGGGTGTACCATGGATTACGTTGGTTCAAGAAGGCAGCTCACCAACAACTTCTCAAGGGCAATAAATGTAGGTCCAGCCAAAGATGTCCGCATCCCATGAGCAAATAAATAATACAAAACAACTGTAGATTTTGCCAGGGTTCAAAAGGCAAGAGCACGGCATTGAAAAGGACATGCGAGAAATGGGTTGAATAGTGAAACTGATTTTATGCTACCATGTCCATAGGAAAGGCTTCTACCACAGGGGTGACAAGGCCCTCCAACAGAACAAGGACCAACCTCGATCCTACCAGACTGGCATGCCAGAGGGCACCGTCAGATGCAACAGAAGGAGGATCCACCCTCTCCCCAGATAGGCTCACTCCATTGCACTGTGGAGGACTCATGATGAGGATACGCAACGCCAAACCAACCCCAAGTCAACACCAAGAATCAGAATCAATAGGCCTAGCACTCTCTCGAAAGAAGAGTGAATAAGATGTGTAAGCGTTATAAAGCTCCCAGATTGTTTGTACCTTGAACGTGAAGGGGTGAGTATGGGTACAGAGAATGTTGTTAATACTGTAATAGCAATAATGTTGGAATGGCATTAAGGTTGTAACAATAAGATTAATGCATAGGACTTTGATTCGATTTATTATTTGATTTGATTTATTATTGTCACATGTATTAGTATACAGTGAAAAGTATTGTTTCTTGCATGCTGTACAAACAATGCACACCATATATAGGGAAGGAAGGAGAGACTGCAGGACATAATGTTACAGTTATAGCAATGTGTAGAGAAACGATCAACTTAATACGAGGTAGGTCCATTCAAAAGTCTGACGGCAGTAGGGAAGAAGCTGTTCTTGAGTCGGTTGGTACATGACCTCAAACTTTGGTATATTTTTCCTGACGGGAGAAGGTGGAAGAGAGTATGTCCGGGGTGCGTGGGGTCCTTAATTATGCTGGCTGCCTTTCTGAGGCAGCGGGAATTATAGATAGAGTCAATAGATGGGAGGCTGGTTTGCGTGATGGACTGGGCTACATTCATGACCTTTTGTAGTTTCCTGCGGTCTTGGGCAGAGCAGGCTCCAGACCAAGCTGTGATACAACCAGAAAGAATGCTTTCTATGGTGCATCTGTAGAAGTTGGTGAGGGTCGTAGCTGACATGCCAAATTTCCTTAGTCTTCTGAGAAAGTAGTGTCGTTGGTGGGCTTTCTTAACTATAGTGTCGGCATGGGGGGGACCAGGACCAGCTGTTGGTGATCTGCACACCTAAAAACTTGAAGCTCTCGACCCTTTCTACTTCCTTCCCATTGATGTATTCAGGGGCATGTTCCCCACTACGCTTCCTGAAGTAGATGGCAATCTCCTTTGTTTTGTTGACATTGAGGGAGAGATTATTGTTGTCGCCAGATTCACCAGATTCTCTATCTCATTCTTATACTCTGTCTCGCCATTGTTTGAAATCCGACCCACTACGGTGGTGCCATCAGAAAATTTGAAAATTGAGTTGGAGGAGAATTTGGCCACACAGCCACAGGTGTATAAGGAGTATAGTAGGGGGCTGAGGACACAGCATTGTGGGGCACCGGTGTTGAGGATGATCGTGGAGGAGGTGTTGTTGCCGATCCTTACTGATTGTGGCCTGTGGGTTAGAAAGTTCAGGATTGTCGCAGAGGGAGGAGCCGAGGCCAAAGCCACGGAGTTTGGAGATGAGTTTTGTAGGAATGATGGTGTTGAAGGCTAAGCTGTAGTCGAGAAATAGGAGGTGTCTTTGTTATCTATGTGTTCCAGGGTAGAGTGCAGGGCCATGGAGATGGCTTCTGCTGTGGACCTGTTGCAGCGGTAGGCGAACTGTAGTGGATCAAGGCAATCTGGGAGGCTGGAGTTGATTCGTGCCATGACTAACCTTTCAAAGCACTTCATGATGATGGATGTCAGAGCCACTGGACGATAGTCATTAAGGATTAAGGGTTATGGTGTTCGGGCCGGAAAGTGGAGCTGAGTCCACAAAAGATCAGCCATGATCTCATTGAATGGCGGAGCAGGCTCGAGGGGCCAGATGGCCTACTCCTGCTCCTAGTTCTTATGTTCTTATGTTCTTAAGGCATGCTGCTTGACCTTTTTTTTGGTACAGGGATGATGGCCGTCTTCTTGAAGCAAAAAGGGGCCTCAGATTGTTGTAAAGAGAGGTTGAAAGTGTCTGCGAATACCCCGCCAGCTGATCCACGCAAGACCTGAATGCTCGTCCGCGTACCCCATCCGGGCCTGTGGCTTTCTGTGGGTTGACCTTCGAGAAGGCTGCTCTGACGTCTGCAGTGGTGATCTCAGATACAAGTTCATCTGCGGCTTCTGGGGTGGAGGGCTCGCTCTCGCTGACCTCTTGCTCAAAGCGGGCACCTCATCAGGAAGGGGAGCGTTCGAGCCACGATTTTACATGCTTTCGTATTGTAGCCCGTTATGTCTTGCAGACCTTGCCATAGACGGCGGGGATCCGTGTGGCTAACCTGGGACTCGAGCTTGGTCCGGTACTGTCTTTTGGCACCTTTGATGGATTTCTTTAGATCATATCTGGCTTTCTTGTATAGGTCAGGGTCGCCTGACTTGAACGCCTCAGACCTAGACTTCAACAAGCAGTGGATATCCCTGTTCATCCAGGGTTTCCGGTTGGGAAATACGCGGATTTGTTTCTTTGGCACACAGTCTTCTACACACTTACTAATGAAGTCAGTTACTGTAGTGGCGTACTCGTTCCGGCTGGTCGCAGAGTTTTTAAATACTGACCAGTCCACTGACTCTAAGCAGTCCAGAAGGAAATCACCCGATTCCTCAGACCAACAATGCACAACTTTCTTTGACAGACTCTCCCGCTTCAGTTTTTGCTTATAAGCCAGAAGCAGGAGCACAGCCTTGTGGTCAGATTTGCCAAAGTGTGGGCGGGCGATAGAGCGTTAGGCATGTTTGATATTTGTGTAGCAGTGGTCCAGGATGTTGGGGCCTCTGGTGAAACAGGTGATGTGTTGGTGGTAACTTGATAGTACGCTCTTCAGCTAGGCCTGATTGAAGTCCCCAGCTTCAGTGAACAAGGCCGCGGGATGTTTTGTTTCAAGGCTATTTGTGGTGGTGAATATGTCGTCCAGTACGATTTTCACGTTAGCATGGGGTGGGGTGTAAACTGCCGTCAGGATAACAGAGCTGAACTCAAGTGGAAGGTAGTAGGGGTGGCATTTTAGCGTCGGTATTCCAGGTCCGGGGAGCAGAAACTCGCCAGGGTTGCTACACGTAGGCACCAGGTGGTGTTGATTAGGAGGCAGACCCCACCTCCCCTAGACTTGTCTGAGGCCGCCGTACGGTCCATTCGGTGGATTGAGAAGCCCTCTGGTTGTAGGGCACAATCCGGTGAAGCAGGAGTGAGCCATGTCTCCATGAAACAGAGCACACAGCAGTCCCTCTGTTCTCTTTGAAAAGTGAGTCTGGCTTTAAGTTCGTCGAGCTTGTTTTCTAGAGATTCGACATTAGCTAGGAGTAAGCTCGGCAGAGGGGCTTTGGGGCCGCGTTGTTTCACTCTCACCTGTAGGCCTGCACGTTTTCCACGTTTCCTGGAGTGACTGCTTCTTTTCGAGCCTGGGAGACGGTCAGAGTATTCAGTGTTAAGGGAATAGTAATGTCCAATGAGGCTATCACTCTGTCAGTGTGTGAATGGAGGATTTGTTGCCTTGCTTGCGGTTCCTGCGTCGGTAGGTGGGTCTGCGCGGTCGAGCGTTCCGGGTTAATGTCGGGCTGCGGTTTGTCTTCAAAGGTCGGTGGATGTCCAGATCATGCTCCGGCGTGGATGGGGTGAAGGCCGGTAAGTGGATCGCGGTTGCGGATGAGGCGATGGCTGGGTCCGTGTGTTGGGGTCCACAGGGTCCTTTCCAGATCGCGGTCTTCCTTCAGAGGACGAAGGATCTCTAGACCTGCAAGTAAATTTAAAAGAGCAGTATTAGTGATTGTTAGGCTGTGGGAGTTGAGTTTTAGGAGTATTGGGCGACTGTAGAGGGTGGGGGGGGGGGGGGGGGGGGGGGATGCAGCTGCTGCGATGCTGGTCTGGTCATTGGAGAGCAGCAGGGTGGAGGTCCCGGCTTCTGTGGTGTTGTCCAGGTCTCTGGGAGCTTGTAGAGTCAAGGCCTTGGTTTCTAGGTTTAATATGCATCACTGTAAATACATAAGGGGTTAATGTAGATACACTCGGGCACTGTAAATACACAAGGGGTTAATGTAAATACACTGGGACTAAATAAACACTAGAGGGAGCACCAGAGACATCATGGCACACAGACATTCAACCAATATGCCAGTAAGCTAGGACACGACCAAGGGGCAGTCAAGACACACCCAGAGGTGACACTACCACAAGGGGGCTACCCATATAAAAGGACATGGCACACATGCTCTTTCTCTTTCCATAGGCGTCACTCAGAGAGACAGGGGCAGATCAGGGAAGCATCACACCCACCACATGGATTAGAGCACACTGGTTAGTTAGATCGAGTTACTATAGTTATATTAGCAGGAGAGTCAAACCCAAGTAGGAGAGTTGTTAACTGTTCAATAAATGTGTTAAATCTATCTCCAAGTCTGAACCTTCCTTTGTCAGAGTATACATCAAGAAAGCAGCTTATGCTACGTGAAGAAGCATAATACAACACTAACAACATGTTAAGGTTCCGCCCTGAATATCAGCAGATTGTGGAAACCCTTGTCAACGCTAATGCTTTCCTCACCCTACATTCATATACATTTAATATTTGTCTTATGGGGTAGTGCCAAATTAAAAATAAGGAAGTGAAGTAAATGGAAAAGAGACGGACAAATTAGTCCATTTTCTAGCACCCATTTTACAGTGCCACCTACCTGAGATGAATTTTACTCTCTTTCTTTCTCGCCAAGTAAACTATATAGAAATCAACTGTGTTTTATTCCCTAATCCAGGGCAATGAGGTCAGTGAAGTGCTCCATTATCACCTAAACTGAAATCTGTTAATTATACAGAGACAAGGATCAAACCTGAGGCTGGCCTGCTCCTTACAAATGGAGGTTTAACCATTGAGTCACAGAAATGCTTCTTTTGGCTCCCGTTTAAATCCTCACTTTCTATCCTTTATGACATCCTAAATGTTACTTTTTAGATTAAATTTAAGTGATCTGAAGGTGGCTATCACTGCGTGCTCAATTATTGCCAGCACGTACTGAAATAATCTGTGGTGACGCACCTGTTGATTTTGTTTTTTTGTGTGGTTAGGCATCAGATCACCAGCCAAGGTACAGGCCAACTGCCTGAGATTGGAAATTTTCAAATTAAATTCTAATTGCTAATTTAATGTCAGTCAGTACAAATGGTGGTGGTGGGGTTGGGGAGGGGGATGGGGGGTGTCCTTACCCGTTAGATTGTGAAATGAGACTGATCAATCTTATTTTATAACGTACCCTGGAGTTGCAAAGGCAAGCTGGACTGGAATCAAGAATCAAGCCCACATACCAATTTCTTCCTCTCACTGGTGTACTGTCTAATTGAATTCACCAAATTAAACAGCCTGCCAGTATAATAAAAGAATTTCTGGTGTACCGTTAATATGTAACTATTAATATCACCAGGACATTTCTTAACATCCACATCAAATTACCTAGTATTCTCAATCATACTGTATTTATCAACTGTGTTAAAGATAGGCAAGGGAATTTTATTACTGCACCAACATTTTCTCCAGATTGACTCCTCAAATGTACTATTAGACATAGGAGTTTGAATGGATTCTTAATTTTAGTAAAACAGTTGATGACCCTTAAAGAAGGTAGCCAAGTACATGCAATTTAAATGTACACAAAATATACAAATAATAGAATATCTATAACCAACTGCAAATTATTTTTGATAAATCTGGACTAATTACAATCATTAATCATTCAGTGTGAACACCATCACCCACCTGGCACATCCTCCAACAGCAGCTGGCATCTACACCAGCAGCCATTGTTGACTCAAAGGAGTGATCCCATTGATGAACACGATGAGAAGGGGTGGTCAACGCAGAATTGAGGGTGTTTTAAAAAAAAAAAGGGGCCTCACGGTAGCATGGTGGTTAGCATCAATGCTTCACAGCTCCAGGGTCCCAGGTTCGATTCCCGGCTGGGTCACTGTCTGTGTGGAGTCTGCACGTCCTCCCTGTGTGTGCGTGGGTTTCCTCCGGGTGCTCCGGTTTCCTCCCACAGTCCAAAGATGTGCGGGTTAGGTGGATTGGCCATGCTAAATTGCCCGTAGTGTAAGGTTAATGGGGGGATTGTTGGGTTACGGGTATACGGGTTACGTGGGTTTAAGTAGGGTGATCATTGCTCGGCACAACATCGAGGGCCGAAGGGCCTGTTCTGTGCTGTACTGTTCTATGTTCTATGTTCTAACACAACCCTTGGTAAATGAAGAATGTGTGATGTTAAAAAGACGCAACATATACCTGAGCTTTGATTATGGTCATAACCTATTTACATTTCAGTTTTGGCATCATCAAAACCTAAGTTAGTAAAGTCTAAATTAGATTTCTGAGCTATAAGGACTATAGCATACATTTACAAATGTCCTTATATGCCCAGGAACTGCTTTTATTTCTGAGAACAGGAGAATAAGGGAAGGCTTGAGAAAAGCTTTACAAATTGCAAAGGGGTTAGAAACAGATGTTGTTGCTGCCCTGTTGGGAAATCCAGAACCAGGAGCATAGATGTGAGATAAGAAAAAGTAATGTAAACAGGAAATTCGGACAGAATTGCTTCGCCAAATTGTGATTAACAAATGGAAGAATCAGTGGAGTAGGTTTTGATTTTCTACGATTGTATGTAATGTGTGATAGGGAAATCAACATCCCATTTCCATTTCTTGCGATTTTTTAACCCCACAATGAAAATAGAAACCAGGAGAAATGGAAATGGGTTCTCCTTTTTACCGGTTTTACACTATCATATAAAATCAAGTGAACCCTAGTCAGTGCATAGAACATAGAACAGTACAGCACAGAACAGGCCCTTCGGCCCTCAATGTTGTGCCGAGCCATGATCACCCTACTCAAACCCACGTATCCACCCTATACCCGTAACCCAATAACATCCCCCTTAACCTTACTTTATTAGGACACTACGGGCAATTTAGCATGGCCAATCCACCTAACCCGCACATCTTTGGACTGTGGGAGGAAACCGGAGCACCTGGAGGAAACCCACGCACACAGGAGGAGGACATGCAGACTCCACACAGACAGTGACCCAGCCGGGAATCGAACCTGGGACCCTGGAGCTGTGAAGCATTTATGCTAACCACCATGCTACCCTGCTGCCCCAGCATGTGGCTGACCAGTAAATATTATGGGGTTTCAAAATGGAAGTTACTGGGTTCTGAAGGAATTCAGTATTGTTACATTTTAGAAAGGATTTGGAAGGACGGCACGTGGCACAGTGGTTAGCACTGGGACTACAGTGCTGAGGTCCTGCGTTCAAATCCCGCCCTGGGTCAGTGTCAGTGTGGAGTTTGCACATTCTCCCCCTGCCTGTGTGGGTTTCACCCCCACAACCCACAATATGCAGATTAGGTGGATTGGCCATGCCAAATTGCCCCTTAATTGGACAAAAAAATAATTGGGTACTCTAAATTTTTTTTAAAATTAATGATTTGGAGATTGCTGGGAGAGAGGGGTAATCCAATTGTCTTCAACTTTCCTCTTAAAGTAATATAGCTGGTAAAATATTTCATTGCCATGTATTAAATTGTACAAGTACCATTGTGATGTTTTCTAAATATATTCTGCTGGGGGTGGGCATGACTCTTTTAATGTAATTGTTTCTCTTCCGCTATAATATATTTCATTCTACATTCCACTCCTGCTCATTCAAAGTCATCTTTCAGCAAAACAAAATGAACAATGTGAAACACTGAATCAAGTAATAAAAATAATACTCGAAATAAACTTTTGATGGAAAGGTGGAGAGACCATTGGCTTGAACAGCTAGAACAGGTTTTCCATTGTTATCTGGAAAATAGAGATGCAATACATTAGAGTAAGCAATTTTTACCACCCGAAGCAGAATGTGGAAGAGCAGATTTTCCACCTGTTGTCGAACCCATCATTTTTAATCCTCGCTGCTGACAAATATATTTTCAGTCAGGCTGGCAAATCCTTTGATTCAGGTTCACTACTTTGTCTATGCTGGAGCACTGTAAATGCAAAAAACTGTTAATTTACATGTTTTAATTATTTTTTTGAAACATTTATATTGCCCAATTCCTGTCTCTTTCTGCCAGGCTTCCTCCTTCAGCTTAGTGTACCAGATGGTTTGGGTCATGGATTTCTCCACAGTCAACATCAATGCTATCCTCGATCAACCACCAGCCAATTTTTCCACAATAAAAGGCTGCTGCCAGTTTACTTTTCATTCCTCTGAGACTGATGAGTTCCCTTGTGGGCATGACGTTCCATGCTGCAGCCCAGCTATGAATTGGTAATTGGCCCAATAAGGACAGGCAAGATCAAAGTTGAATCAATGGCTGAGATTCAACCTGTCAATCCTCTCTTTCGGGATACTTTGAGAGGCACTTAGTTGACTACACTGGACAGATAGTTTGATGCCATCTGGTGTACGAACTAAATCTAATAGAGATGGATTTATCTGCTCAGTTTGGAATTATATAACATGATGCTGAACTGTAAATGGGAGAGCACATGTCATAGAATCATAGAAAACTCACAGTGCAGAACGAGGCCATTCGGCCCATTGAGCCGTACAGACCCTCTGAAAGAGCACCCCACCCTGGCCCTGCCCATCCCCATAACCCAATAACCCCACCTAACCTTTGGACACTAAGGGGCAATCTAGCACAGCCAATCCACCTAACCTGCACATTTTCCGACTCTGGGAGGAAACCGGAGCAGCGGGAGGAAACTCACGCAGACACAGGGAAAACGTGTAAACTCCACACAGCCACCCAAGGCCGGATTTCAAACCGGGTCCCTGGTTCTGTGTGGCAGCAGTGCTAACCACTGCACCACCGTGTCACCCACATGTGACATTCCAGCGTTGGTTCCTCACCTGTGTGGTATCAGAATTTCCATGCTAGTTTAGTGTGATACAATGGTTTCAGAACTTGCTGAAGTTGCTTCTTTTTAAGAAGTTCACTTGTTTTTCATCAGAGATCTATATGGAGTAAATACAATTCCCGATATTATGTATGGAATTCAGGGGCAGCACGGTGGCACAGTTTCACCCCCAAAACCCAAAAGATGTGCAGGATAGGTGGATTGGCCACGCTAAATTGGAAAAAATAATTGGGTACTCTAAATTTTAAAAAAGAAAAAAAAATGTATGGAATTCAGTACTGGGATCAGTACTTAAGACCAAGTCACACTGTTATCATATCCTTACAATGATTATGTCCTCTCTTTACTGGAGGTAAAGATCCTACATGAAATAAGTCAGAACAGTTTGCATTTCCATAGTACAAGCTGCTTGTAAATTGGAACAAATTGGCATTGAGCTGGCAATCTTCCTCAAAAGGGTCACTGAATGACTGGTGTGCGAAATGGAAAAATAAACAAGTCATGATTGCCCGACTGAGGTTAGGCTTATGGTGTGTTACTGAGGGAGAACAGAGAGAGTTCTACTCTCCATCTGGTCTGTATTATACCTGACCTGGAAATGCTTGATACTGACATTGGGTGCTCAAAGTAGAAATATGTACTGTTCCCTGGTGCTGACATTCCTCACCTCGATAAGCTCAAGAATCACCAAAAAATAGAAACTTCAGGGTGAAAAACAATAAAAGAATATCCACTGGGACACGATGTGACAAAACATTTCCTGCAATTACCTATAACCCATTATATTGCTGCAGAAACTGCTGAGTCTAATAACAAAGACCAACCACTAAAACTATGCTCCCAAAGGAGTAATTCCTTTATTGCTACACCTGTACTAAAGATTAATGACAACCATTTCTCAAAGACTAATATTTGTTTCTGCAATAAAGTACAAAGCCAGGCATTTCTTTTTCAGCTGTTGTTCTGGAAAAGTCAAGAAGTTTTAGCTGTAAGTGTTGTCGCCAATGCAATAAAAGTCTTCCATTTCCAATGACTGAAATATCACTAACAAAATAGAGCAAAGTTTATCAATACACATTAAAATTATTCACTTTCCTTTGCCTGGTCAATAAGAAAATAGTGATTAGCTGTAAACCTGTTTGCCTGTCTGTTTTTAGCCAGGTCTCATCTGATCTCACCGTTTGAGGAACTGGTCAAACTTGTCACATGATTACTGAGCAAAATATGCTGAATGAAATAAGTTGACATCTGTCGCACAGGCAGTTCAGGTACACCAAAACAAGTCTGCAGCAAGCCTATTGCCAACATTTTTCTGGGAGTAATGAAGGCTCATGCACCAATTTTCATTACATGTGAGAGAGTTAAAAAAAGGAACTTATATTTGCATGGAAATTTTTATATCTGCAGGATGTCCCAAGTATATTACAGCCAATGTATTACTTTAGAAGTGTAGAAGTGGTGGAAGGATCAAGAAAAAAGCACACAGATTTAAGATAATTGGCAAAAGAAGCAATGGAGTCATGGCGAGAAATTGTTTCATGTAACGAATGGTTACGATCTGGAATTCGCTGCCTGAGAGTGGCAGTGGCAGGTTCAGCCGAGGTGTTCGATATGGAATTGGATTATTATCTGAAAAGGAAGACTATGCAGTGCTTTCAGGGAGAAGACAGGGGATTGGCACAAGATAAATTGCTCGTCTGGACAACTGATGCAGACATGACTGGTCAAATGGCCTCCTTCTGTGCCCTCGCCAACCTCAGTGCTTCTTCTGGGGAGGCGGGGGTGGGGGGAGGGGGGGGTGCGGTTTAGTAGATGATAAACACCAGGAGGATTCCCTGCCCATTTTTGACCTGACGCCCTTAGACTTTCTAGATCCGGAGCTAACGTTGAGGAATCCCAAGGCAGCTCCCGGCTGCGTATCACAGTGCTGCCATTTCTAGTAGGTCTGTCTGCCGGTGGGACAGGGTAAGTTGGTGGTGGTAGTGGCTGACACATTATCTGTAACGTATGATTCCGTGAGTATGACAATTCCGGTCTGTTCCTTGACTGGTCTGTGGGACATTTCGCCACGTGGCCCCAGGTGCTAGTGAGGAGGGCTTTGCAGAGTTAACAGTGCTGTGTTTGCCGTTGGCATTTCTGATGCCAAGGTCAGTGCTGGGTGGTTTGTCCAGTTTCATTTCTTTAGACTTCATAATGGTTTGCTACAACTGAGTGGCTAGGCCATTTCAGAGGGAACTTAAGAGACAACCACATTTCTGTTGGTCTGGAGTAACATGCAGGTCAGACCAGGTAACAATGGCAGATTTCCTTCCCTCGAGGACCTTAGTGAACTGGATGGGTTTCTACAATAATCAATGATGGTCTCATGGTCATCATTAGACTTTTAATTTCAGATTTAAAAAAATACAATTCAAATTTCACCATCTGCTGTGATGGAATACAAACCCGGGTCCCCAGAGTATTACCCTGTGACAATTCCAGTACGTCACCGCCTCCCATACTGCCTATTCTAGGCAGGTGATTCTTCTAAACTGTTCTGAGGACCAGAATTATTTGCTCATCTACCCTTTCACCTTACGAAGGGCTCCTAGGCAGGCAAACACTCTCCTAAGAGGCATCAAAAAAATGTCAAATATCATGGGCCGGATTTAACTAAATGGGAACAAATTTCATAGCCTAGCGCATTTAGATGCATGTTTCCTTGCACTCGGGACATTCAATCTCTGGAGTCCCCGAAGCAATCCTTGATGCCCCACCCTTCCATCCGCCCAACACCCGGCCCAATCACCACCATAGCACCATGGCAATCTGGCACCTTGGCAGTGCTCTTGCCAGATGGCAGTGTCACCTGAGAACCTTGACAGTGCCAGGCTGGCACCTAGGTGGCATCAGCAGTTATTACTATTGTTCTCCCATGAAAGCCTATGATAGGCCATCCATCCCAGGGTCAGCTGACAGTGGATGGCATTTACAACTTTGACACTCACCCAAACTCAATTACGTCTAGAATTGAGTCCAGTTTCTCAAACAGACCTTTTAGATGATGCACTTTTTATACATGGCCATGCTGGACCCACCTGCAACCTCTCATTACCTCCGGTTTGCCTGGCCAGACTTCAACTTTGGCCTGCCCTCTCTAACCAAAAATCGCAAATGTGGTCAGACATTTTTAAAGAATCCTAGAATTGAATCCCTAAATTGCAGAAGGAGGGCATTGGCCCATCAGGTCTGCACCAACCCTCCGAAAGAGCACCCTACCTAGGCCCAATCTTCCGCCCTATCCCATAACCCCATAACCCCACCTAACGTTATTGGGACACTAAAAATTGAGTTCACAGAGCCAAAAATTCTCTTGGGAGCGTAAATGTGGGCCTCTGCCTCTATTGATAAAGTTCAGGATCCTGCATGTCTTTGTAATCACTTTCCCAACCTGTCCGGCCACCTTCAATGATTTATTCACATATACCCTCAAGTCTCTCTATTACGAAACCCTTCTAGAATGTTACCCTTTATTTTATTTTGCTTCTCTTCAATCCTCTCGTTTGATTTGGATCAGGGACCCAATCCAGGAATGATCATGTTTCATAAGTCATCTGTATTTATATTTATCCTCCAATCATGTTTAATGTCTACTAGGCTGGTTGAAAACAGACCACGTTCCGTCTCCATGGCCTACGTCATTAAAATTAAACATGTCAGCTTTTAACATTTGTAACACTTGCGCTGAAAACTGAAGAGTTTGTGGCCAGCAAATACCATGTACTCCAAGCATTGAAACATTGCTGCTGGGTTTTAAAAGGGAAAGGGTGCGGAGAAATGTGAATTATATATCAAAAATACAGAAGATACAATGGGTTGAAGGATTAACAAGGTCCTCAAAGTTCTTAAATGCTGGTGCTAGACTCCTGTTGGAGCAAGTACATCTCAGCAAGGTGGCTATGATTGACACTTAAGTTAATAGGCCTCCAGAAATGTAGTCAAATGATATGGCAGAGATTCAAACCTATCCCAGCGTGCAATAAGTCCCTTAGTAAACAGTTACAAGTTCACAAGAACATTAAAGACAAATCATTAGCTGGTCTGTTGGTCCAAACACCACAATTTTCTGATAAATATAGGAGAAACTACACATGCCACATTGTATTCATAATTCTCTCATGCTACCATCAGTGTTTATTACACTACTTTTTTTTTACTTGCAGGACACTTTTGATATTCTTAGCAGATGTCTAATGCTCTGCCTCCTCTTTTGCCTTTCTTTATGAAGCTGCATTTTACTTTCCACCATTACCTTTGTAGCTGCAGGATATAAGTGCATGTAATGATAACGACTATTATCAATATAGTCCTTAATGTAAACCTCTCTTTGACACACAATAACTACTGAGAATTTACCCATGTGCGAGGAGACCAAATTAATTGATGGCCCCTTAGTTCTTTTAAAGAAATGACATTATACTTGACATGGAAGCTGTAGAGGGGAATGAGATGGATGGCCGTATTGGGAGAGCTAGAACCAACTCTCGAGCTGAGAACTGGTTCCATTTTTAGCATCCTTCGCATTCTTGCTCCATCTCTTACTCACCCATTTGCTGCTATCCGCCTGTGCATTTAAGGACAAGAATGTGTGTTAAATTCCCAGAGAACTCATTTTGCATGTCATTCAACCACTTTAATGCGCCTATTTAATCTCTGAAGGTGTGAAACAGACCACTTTTGAATGTGTTTCCATCACCTTTTCAGGCAGTGCATTCAAGACCTTAACAACCTGCTGTGTAATGATGTTTCTCCTCATCCGCCCCCCTGGATTTTTTGCCAATTATCTTAAATCCGTACCCTCTGTTTACTGATCCTCTTACTGCTGGAAACTGATTCTCCTTACCTAGTCTATCAAATCCCTCATTATTTTGAACAGTTTTATTAAACCACTCTGGCAAATCCCCTCTGCATCCTCTTTAAGGCTGTGACATCTTTCCTCAAGTCTGGGGCTCAGAGTTGGTCACAATGCTCCAGATGAAGCATAACTTGCTCTTGTACTCTTGAGTTCAACTAAAATTGGCATTGAGTTCAATTTATGACATGGAAAAAATACATTTGCAAGTAATGGTTTTAATTGATTGCGTTGTGTATTTGTGCTGTTGCAAAACAAATAGTAATTAATGGGGAACTAACTTAACTGAAAGTCAATACTTAGGTCACCAAGCTGACATTTGCTTCTTTGCTTGTTTTGCAGCATAAATGTGGGAGAGTAGGGCTTCCATCAGCTTAGTTACATGGAGCGCGATCGAACAGCCATGCTTTAATGCCTTAATAGCAGCTCGCCATGGCGCAGTGTGGCCGTTCGAAGCCGGGAGACCCCGCACCCAGGATTTACCCGGCTCGCAACGTCTTGCAAGATCTAATGCAATCTCGTGAGACTTTGCGATGTGAATCCCGCCCATTGTGGGCAGGATTACCTTTAGGCAAATCTGCATATTAAAATGAGACGGCTAGTCTCACTTTAATGTGCAGTTTCCCGAAGTACCTGAGGCATTGGTGTCTGGCCCTTTTGCCTCAGAGTCCTTGGGCAAGTGCGGTTCAGTACTTATGTCCATAAGGGGACCAGATGGAATGGCACTTGTTGGGGTCCTCCAGGTGATTGGAGGCCCCCAGGTGATGCCCTATAGGCAGGGTGGTTCCGCACACATGAGTATGGCCTCAACCCGGATCTTGGATTCATGTCGCATTACATCCACCCCCCACCATCTGGCCTGGACTTGCAAAATCCTACCAACTGTCCTGGCTTGAGACAATTTACACCTTTTTAACCTAGGATCACCCCTATCTCTGGATCTGTAATGTTTTGATTACCCGCAAATGCTCGCATTCCAAGCATTGTCTGGCATCTCTGACTTTGTCTATATAAATGCTTTTGGAGCATACCTCTCCATTCACCTGAGGAAGGAGCAGTGCTCCGAAAACTCGTGTTTGAAACAAACCTGTTAGACTTTAACCTGGTGTTGTCAGACTTCTTACTGTGCTCACCCCAGTCCAACGCCGGCATCTCCACATCCTGGCCAATGAAGGCAAGCATGCCGTATGCCTTCTTGACTAACTTCTCCACCTGTGTTTCCCCTTTCAGTGACCTGTGGACCTGTACACCTAGATCTCTCTGACAGTCAATACTCTTGAGGGTTCTACCATTCACTGTATATTCCCTGCCTGCATTAGTGCTTCCAAAATGTATTACCTCATATTTGTCCGGATTAAACTCCATCTGCCATCTCTCCGCCCAAGTCTCCAAATGATCTAAATCCTGCTGTATCCTCTGACAATCCTCATTGCACCAACCTTTGTGTCGTCTGCAAACTTACTAATCAGACCAGTTACATTTTCCTCCAAATCATTGATATATACTACGGACAGCAAAGGTCCCAGCACTGATCCCTACGGAACACCACTAGTCACAGCCCTCCAATCATAAAAGCACCCTTCCATTGCTATTCTCTGCCTTCTATGGCCTAACCAGTTCTGTATCCATCTTGACAGCTCACCCCTGATCCCGTGTGACTTCACCTTTTGTACCAGTCTGCCATGAGGAACTTGTCAGAGGCCTTACTGAAGTCCATATAGACAACATTCACTGCCCTACCTGCATCAATCAACTTTGTGACCTCTTTGAAAAACTCTATCATGTTAGTGAGACATGACCTCCCCTTCACAAAACCGTGCTGCCTCTCGCTAATATGTCGATTTGTTTCCAAATGGGAGTAGATCCTGTCTCGAAGAATTCTCTCCAGTAATTTCCCTATCACTGATGTAAGGCTCACCAGCCTGCAGTGTCAGTAATGTCAGTAATGTCACAACAGTCTGACTAAGAGGGAGCAAGCCGGTCGGGTTGTCAGTGGTCACTGTGCTCCGCATGCCTCTTTGGAGTACAGCTGCAACATACTTAATAATAATAATCTTTATTGTCACAAGTAGGCTTACATCAACACCGCAATGAAGTTACTGTGAAAAGCCCCGAGTCGCCACATTCCGGCACATGTTCGGGTACACAGAGGGAGAATTCAGAATATCCAATTCACCTAACAGCACGTCTTTCGGGACTTGTGGGAGGAAACCAGAGCACCCGAAGGAAACCCACACAGACACAGGGAGAACGAGCAGAGTCCACATAGACAGTGACCCAAGATGGGAATCGAACCTGCTGGTGGGTCAGCATTCCTGAGGCTGATGCACACTATGGAACAAATGGACATGGAGATAGATAGCGGGCCTTTTTAAAAACTTAATTTGAAGGATATTGGTGTCACTGGTTAGGCCAGTATATTTTGCCCTTCCCTAGTTAGGATCATAAAATCATGGAATTTGCAGTGCAGAAGGAGGCCATTCGACCCATCGGGTCTGCACCTGCCCTTAGAAAGAGCACCCTACCCAAGCCCACGCCTCCACCCTATCCCCACAACCCACTAACAACACCTAACCTTTTGGACATTAAGGGGCAATTTAATATGGCTGTTCCACCTAACCTGCACATCTTTGGACTGTGGGAGGAAACCGGAGCACCCGGAGGAAACCCACGCAGAAACGGGGAGGAAGTGCAAACTCCACACAGTGACCCAAAGTCGGAATTGAACTTGGGTCCTTGGAACTGTGAGGCAGCAGTACTAATCACTGTGCCACTGTGACATCCACGGTGTCACCGTGCCCTTGAGAAGATGGAGTGAGCTGCTCTCTTGAACCACTGCTGTCGCTGAACTGTAGGTACTGAACAGTGCTGATAGGAAATTCCAGAATTTTGACCGAGTGACAATGAAGGAACGGTGATATATTCTCAAGTCAGGATGGTGAGTGACATGGACGAGAACGTCCGGATGGTGGTGTACCCAGATATCTGTTGTCCTTGTCCCTCTATACGATAGCAGTTGTGGATTTAGAAGAAGCTGCTAAGGAACCTTGGTGAGTTGTAAAATAGAACAGAATCCCTACACTGCAGAGAGAGGCCATTCAGCCCATCGAGTCTGCACCGACCTCCGATAGAACACCCCACCTAGACCCATTCACCTGCCCTATCTCTGAAACCCCATAACCCCACCAAAGGGGCAACTTAGCATGGTCACTACACCTAACCTGCACATCTTTGGACTGTGGGAGAAAACCCACACAGTCATAAGGAGAACGTGCAAACTGCACAGAGACAGTCAGCAAATGTTGGAACTGAACCTAGGTTCCTGGCGTTGATAGTGATGGTGGAGGTAATGCTGTCAATTCAGTTAGGACAATGGGGCACATGAGGGAATTCACAGCTGAGATTGCATCATGGGAACAGTGCAAATATGGTTATGCAGAGTTGTGCAATCGAGCATGTTTTCCTTTGTTTCTAGCATGCAGACCAGCTCTGCTCCCTTAATCCCCTGGCCAGTTTATCTCTCAGGCATCAAGAGGAGGAAGAGAGGTCCAAGAATGCATCTTTACATCATACTAGCCCACACTCTGCCAACTCAGTTGCTGATGCATCAAAGGAGTCTGTAGAGTTGTTGGTACGGCTTGTAGGGCACAGCACCAGAGTGCAGGAGGAGGTGTCTAAGTCAAAGATATCTGTGTGTAGTCCCCCTCAGAGGAGGGGGGAAGGCAATGTTTATGCTCCAGAGAGCAGGAACGTGGAGCTTTGGAGTCATCTTTTGAGGTAATGTATTTGTCGAATCAGGTGCAGACATGTGGACATCTGACAGAGTTCCCTGAGGCAATTATTATGCCATATTATTTATTTTCTTTTGTTTCCTTTTCTTTTCATGTACTTAATGAATGTTGAGCTGCTCGCAGAAAAATACTTTTCACTGTACCTTGGTACACGTGACAATAAACAAAATCCAAATCCAATCCAATCCAATGAGAGCTCCAGGACCGTTATGAGAGGTGTCCATCATTGCCATCATGAACTCCACATTGTCCCAGGGGCTCAACTCCATGAAAATTTACAAAACACCAGTTTGGCCTCAATTGGAATATTGTGTTTAATTCTGATCACCACCTTTTAGGAAGGCTATGAACACTATAGATGTGTGCAAAAAAGATTTCTGATAATGGTGTCAGTTACAACAGTCTTCAGTTATATGGATGCATTGGAGAACCTGGGGCTGTTCTCCTCAAAGAATAGGAGGTTGAGAGGAGAGGTGACAGCAGTGTTCAAAATGCAGAAATGTCGGAGTGTTAGAAAGGATAGATCAAGAGAAATTATTCCCATTGGCGGACGGATTGAGAACTAGATGGCACAGATTTAAGTGTTTGGCAAAAGAACTAAAGGCAACATGAGGAAAATCTTGTTTACACAGTGAAAGATTAGGATCCGAATGAAACAGTGTTAACAACCCTGCTGACGTTAAATGCGAGTGTATCCCAAAGCCCAGTAGGGTAACTTGAAATACAGGTTCTTAGCGGTGTATATTTTTAACCTTGTATGCTGTGAGAAAAGTCATACAAACCAGGGACGAATAATCCAGTCACTTAGTGATCAATTAATAAAGTATATTACTCCTTTGTTCCCAACTGCCTACATTTCCTGAACTCTGACATGCCCCTTGTTCCTAAACAACATCCAATAATATAGAAGTCTATGAGCTAAATCCAGGAGACAATTACCACACACAGGTGTCCACATTTGGGAAAACCGTCTTCACTTTCAGTGAAGGTTTAATATTCTCAGTTTGAGTTTTGGATTTTAACTGGCTGCCTTTTTAGCAATAATGGCCCATAACTTCCGTTGAACCCTTTGACGTACGGAGACCGCACACCACACATGCACGCCAGGACAATGCGGAAGTCCCACGTATGGACATGCGCGCCCAACCACACCAAGTTCAAACCTCCAACCTGGTTCTTTGAAAGTCTTTTGCTGCAAGTGCTGCACTGAAGCAGCTGCATGTAATTAATGGGACAGAGCTAACTTGGCCTGTTTGCCCTGATGTTAGGTAAATATTTCTGCTTATTTAATTGCACTATTGTTTTGTCACACTGAATCAGCGAGCAGAGGCATTAGACATCCCAGAAATTTTTTTGCTGGGTTAATCTTTTATAATAGTGTTTATAAGGGTCTGGATTCTCCACCGGTGGGATTCTCCGTTGTGCCGGCAGCGCACCCATGCCTGTGGGTTTCCTGGCAGTGTGGGGTGGTCACAATGGGACATCCTATTGGCAGATAGCGGGAACGGAGAATCCCACTGCCGGCGAGGGCGTGCCACCAAGGAAAACGCGGTTGGCAGATCGTAGATTCGCGCCCATGATGTTTAAAATGCACAGAAAGTGAAAGAAAGATATATATATATTTAGTTAAACTTTGGTTTACTGTGAGGCAGTTAATTCCATTAAAGGAACTATAATGGATAGAGTGTGTTTTGAGTGTATGTAATAAGATTCAGGCTTTAGTCCATTGGGATTTTGCAATGTGTTTTAAGCTGTGTTGTTTAAGAGTCTCCCTCATGTAATGTTGATCCTTAAAACATCAGTGATTACTTCAAATTATTTAGGAAAGTTTAATGCCTTATGTGACGTATGTAAGCCCCTTGTAAACTGATGTGAACTATCTCCCTGATACATATTGCAGAATCCAGTGCAGATTCAACATCTGGAATCATGCTTCACCTCCACTAGTGCATTACACTGTAGCTTGGCTCCTAAAATCATTGAAGTTCTTTAGGGGTTTTGGCATAGGCCCAGGGATCATGAGAGAAGAGTCAGGATATATGTCGACCTGGTGAGTAAGTGAATCAATTGCCATCCCTAAGACTGTACAGACAAAGGACAGCATATGAAATTATATCAGAGGAGATGTATGCCACGAGACTGCGCTTGAGCTGACCACTACTTTAAATGCTGCCAGAGTTGCTTCCAGATTTTTGAAGTGGAATGAACCACCGTGTTTGAAGAGTATTTTGTCAGAGCAAAAAACAAAGATGAGGTTGCCAACAGCCTCAAACCGGACCCTCTGCATGACCCAGAAATCATCTGCACCCGGGTGGATCCCGGGTCTCCACACCACACTAATACCTCCTCTGTATTGGCAGCCCAGTTGTAAAACATCAAATTAGGCAGTGCAAGCTCCACCCCGACTGTCTATACATCTGCAGGGCCCCCCTCCAAATCCTCAGGATTTTCCCCGCCTATATGAAATCCAATAAGCAGCTCAATTCCCCGATAAAAGGACCTAGGTAGGAATACTGGAAGACACTGAAATAAAAATCTCGCCAGGGTGTTCACCTTGATGGATTGCACCCAGCACACCAACGACAGTGGAAGGCTGTCTCACCTTTGCAGGTCCACCTTGACCCCCTTCACTAGTTTGGTGTAATTCAATTCACAGAGTTGAGCCCAATTCCGAGCCACCTGGACCCCCAAATACCGAAAGCTAGTCCCAGCCAGATGGAAAGGCAACCCCGCGCCCCCCCAAACTGGCTCCCCTTTCAGAAGCGTTAACCACAAAATACTCACTCTTCCTTAAATTTAACTTCTAATTTGAGAAGGAGCCAATGCTCTTCAATATATTAATTATATCCCCCATAACTAGCCCCGGGTCCCTTACATATAGCAGAAGTTCATCCGTGTACAAGACATCCTGTGCTCCACTCCACCTCTAGTAATCCCTCTCCACTGATTTGAGGCCCACAGGGAAATCGCCAACGCGAACAAGAGTGGAGACATAGGACATCCCTGATTCGTCCCCCTATGTAGCTGAAACGATCCCGAACTCATGGTATTTGTAAGCATGCTGGCCAAAGGAGTGCAGACAACAACTGAATCCACGACACAAAGCCAGGACCAAACCCAAACCTCTCCAAGACAGCGGCGATACACCTCCGCTTAACCTTGTCCAACACTTTTTCTGCTTCCAGCAACGTAATTATCTCCGGTTCCGGCCCAGCCACTGGAGTGAGAACCACATTGAGTAGACAGCTCACGTTGGATGACAACTTTCAGACCTTCACAAATCCCATCTGGTCCTCCCTCACTACCTCTGGGAGATAATATTCCAACCGCACTGTCAGGATCTTGGCCAAAAGCTTAGCTTCCACGTTGAACAGTGAGTTTGGGCGTTAAAACACACTCCATGGGATCCTTATTCTTTTTCAGGAGAACAGAGATAAACGCATGTCTCAATGTCTCAGAAAGAGAACTCTGCTCCAGGGAATCATTGTACATCCCCACCAGCAACGGAATCAACAGGTCAGCAAACTTCTTATTGAATTCTATCAGGAACCCATCTGGCCCCGGTGCCTTCACCATCTGCATCTTTCCTAGTGTTGTATTTTATATTTTCCCCGCGTCTTGACTGTGATAGAGAAATTCAAACAGCATTCATTAGATAAGCAAAACTGAACTTTATTCACTAATCAGAACTGCTAGCAGTATATGGCTGATACTTGGAGTCGGAAAGCAGTCAATTACAAACTGCTGAGTCCGTCTCAAGTCTGCGATAGTACAGAAAAGAAGGCGATTCTTATACATTATAGGATCAAGATAACATGAATACAGCTTGGTCAGGAATTTGATTGAAAGTAAAACATAAGTAATAATCGTTACAATGGCGTCACCTTCTGACCTTTAGGGGACTTGAGTTTCATATCATTATCTTGTCTTTGTTTTAAGAAAGGGAAGAAGTTGTTTACATACAGGAAGAGACAGTTGTTCAGCTTGTTATGTATTGAGACTACTTCTAGTTCCAAGCCTTATCTAGACTCTCAGAGTCACCCGGTTCCCATGGACAGGCTATCTCTGTGTATTCTGTGCCTTAGGTTAAATTCAATTGTACCAAGAAGACTTGACTAGTTTTCCCATCATGCCATTATTTGCTTCACACAATACCACACTAGGGCTGTTCAAGCCTCCTACTATCCCAAGGGCACCTCCAGATCCTCCTGCAATTACTCCCCCACCTTGGGAAACTCCAGACCCTCTAAAAACTCTGCCATTCCATGCTCGTCCCCCGGTGCCTCCAACCTGTACAGACAATCATAAAAGGCTCAAAATGCCCCATTCACCTTATCTGGGGTAGAAATTAGCCTACCCTCCAAATCCCTGAGTTTAACAATCTTCCTAGCATCCTCCTGCTGCCTTAACTGGTGGTCCTCTAACTTCATGTCCATAAACCAATTCAAAAGGACTAAATCTTGTAGAATCAATTGGTGCATCCCAAATGGCAAATAATAAAATGGAATCCCTGGTCGGGATTCTCCGCAGCCGGGATTCTCCGTTATACCGGCGCCCGGGGGTTTCCCGATGGCGTGGGGCTGCCCCACAATGGGAAACGCCATTGACCACCGGCGTAACGGAGAATCCCGCCGTCCGGTCGGGGCGGAAATGTGGCACTGCGGGGCCAAGAATCCTGCTCCCTTTGTTCCAGTCATGAGGGTAATCTTAATCATACATTCACATCATTATTTTTGAAGTTTGATGCCACCTCGCTAATGGTCTCTGTGACTCTGGATCATATGCAATGATTCATACTGGGCGGAGAATGGGTTCCAACGCCAAAATCACGGCAGGGCCCGATTTGACGACAAATCGCAATGCTCCAGCACCTGGAAAACAGTGTCAATGCTTTTCTGAGTTCGCAGCCGCCACGTGAGTATCCTGACCGGCAATACCAGGTTAGTTCCATACCATCGGGAACTCGGCCGATCGGGGCCTAGGATGTTGGAGCGGGCCTCTGCCAATGGCCTCCGGCAGCACGGCGTACTCCCTGGCAACACCGCTTTTCGATGACCGGAGAAACGCCGAACCGGTGGCCGTCCTGATTTTGGCTACAAACTGGATTCTCCGGCCTGGCACCGGCCGCGATTTCGACGTCAGGGTGTGTAGAATCCAGGGCTATGTTCCTCGGGGACCATGGCAACTGTCGCTTTCAGTACTTGGCCTTTTCAACCCAGTTCCCCAAATGATAGTTAGCCAATTCTTTTGTAAAGGAGTCTATAGTATTTTCTGGAAGCCTGCTTTACATATCCACTATGCTGCAGAAAAAATGTTTCACCAAAATGTTTAAAATAACTGGGAACAAGAGTAGGCCATTCGGCCCATCGGGCCTGTTCCATCATTCAGTGTGCTCATGGATGATCCTCTATTCAACGCCATACTGCTGATCTCTCCCATACTCCTTTTGCTTAGAACATAGAACAGTACAGCACAGAACAGGCCCTTCGGCCCTCAATGTTGTGCCGAGCCATGATCACCCTACTCAAACCCACGTATCCACCCTATACCCGTAACCCAACAACCCCCCCTTAACCTTACTTTTATTAGGACACTACGGGCAATTTAGCATGGCCAATCCACCTAACCCGCACATCTTTGGACTGTGGGAGGAAACCGGAGCACCCGGAGGAAACCCACGCACACAGGGGGAGGACGTGCAGACTCCACACCGACAGTGACCCAGCCGGGAATCGAACCTGGGACCCTGGAGCTGTGAAGCATTTATGCTAACCACCATGCTACCCTGCTTCTTGTAATATTATTATTTCTGCTTGCTCTATAACCATATTGAGGTTCAGCAACCCGCGTATAGATCAATTTCCTTGCCAATTTGTTTTTCTGTTGCGAAAACAAAACTAATTGTGCACATCTCTTTTCATAAATTAGAACTTTGTGTCCCAGAAACATTGTTAATCTTCTCTGCACTTTTGCCAATGCACCAAAGTCTTCTTAAATGGCAAGAATTCTCTGCAATATCCCAACTATAGCCTGACCCGTATGTCAATGTGGCAATTTGACATGAATTCATCGATCCTGCACTCCCAAGAGCGCTGCACTTGAATGGAGTGCGCGTCACAGATGGGCCTCTGACACTGTCAATTCCCAAACCAGCCTTCCCTTTGCATGTAGCGAGGAGTATGAATATAATCCAAAGTTTTTGAAGTGCTTTAAGTACTTGATTATCCTTGTTATAATAGCTTCATACGCTTTAGAGAAGGACTTGACCTCTGCTTGCCACCTTCTCATAATAGCTTATTTCAGATTGGGAATGCACTATACAAGGATTCACAGGTGCAAGATGCCACACCCCAGTGCACCGTGGCAGAGTGCGTGGTACTTTAAACATTCACATACTGTCATTCTTTGTTAATGTAGATTTCCTTTACTTTTTTTTCGATCATACAGCTTGTCTGAAAACATAACTGGAAACATTAGCACAAAGTATTTCTACTGGGTGTATACATGTGGGAACAGAATGCACAGGGAGTGCAACAGGAAATGCTTCAAGAGAATAATGTTCATGAATTTTCTCATGTGAAAAGCGTGACACAGACCAGAGCACAATATTCACAGTCCACTATCATTTTTCACACAATGATTGGCATAAGTAAAGAACCAATATACAGGCAGGCTGTTGCAGACTTGCTGTCTCTCTACCAATACTTTCTCCTTGGAAAAAATGTATAACAAAAGCATGCCAAGACTGACATTTTAGAATTTCCAGTTTAAAGCATATTTTTTTCAACTCTGCAGGTCTAGCTCAATTGTGTAACGGGAGGATACTAAATTCATAATCCATAATCTCATAGCTGAAAACTAAGATCATAAACAGTTCTCGCTGAGCCATTTAAAAAATTAACTCCTAGGTCACAAATTCTCGAGTTATGAACTAAAAATTAAGGCTTATTGTTCAATTTATATTTCTCTTCACATCGTTCACACTCCTTTGCCTATTCCTGACGTTCTGAATTTTGATCAGATCGCCACGCAACTGCGATTGGTGATGATCCAGATTGCCTCACTTCACTTTCTCTCGGTTCTTTGAATACATTTGCCTGAATTAGGACACTGTTGAACAAGAATATTCTGTTGCAGTGTATCTAAAGGGTAAGACCATAAGACCATAAGACATAGGAGCAGAATCAGCCCATCGAATCATCTCCGCCATTCAATCATGGCTGATTTGTTTCTCATCCTCATTTTCCTGCCTTCTCCCCAGAACCCCTGATCCTCTTGTTAATCAAGAACCAAACTATCTCTGCCTTAAAGACACTCAGTGACTTGGGGCTGGATCCTCCCAAAATGGGGCTATGTCCCACGCTGGCGTAAAAACGCTGGCGTTGCACTCCCCAGTTTCTTGCAAAAAAAAAGCGATTCACTTACCATTCGGGGGTTAGCAGAGACCCCGGGAGCTTCACACAGCTTTGGCTGCGGATACCGGCCTCTGCACTTCCGGTTCCGAGTCCGCGCATGAGCATGGTGGCAGCCTCCAGCGGCTGCGCTGGGCACCATGGCGGACACAAACCGCGGACCAGCACCAACAAACAAGGCCACCTCCCCGATCGGCCGTGCGCCACTGCATCGGACCGGCTCGATTGACCATAATCCCCCTGCCCCAGTGCTCGATCCCCGCCCCCCACAAGGCTGGCCGCAGATTGAGTCAGCAGCTGCGTGAGAATCCCGACTGACCATACCACATTACTTCCACACCGTTTAGGAACTTAGCCCGGAGAATCGCTGGGAGGGCAATGGCCCCTAGCCACGCAACGTAATTTGCGGACGCGCGATTCTCCGGGCCCTGAAGAATCGCCGGAGCGCTGCCGGGCCCAATTCGGTCGGGAACTTTAATTTTCCACCCCCGTGCCAAACGTGATTTTGGCACAGGGCTGTGGAGAATCCAGCCCTTGGTCTCCAAGCCTTCTGCGCCAATGAGTACCACAGATTCACCACCCTCTGCCTGAAGAAATTCCTCCTCATCCCTGTTTTAAAGGATTGTCCATTCAGTCTGAGACTGTGCCCTTGAGTTTTTGTTTCTCCTACTAGTGGAAGCATCCTCTCCACATTCACTTAATCTCGGCTTCTCAGTATTTTGTAAGTATGTGCCATTACTCAAACTTGTCCCAGCAATTGTTAATTCAAAACATTTTTGCTCACAATGTTACTGCTGCGCAGCTATGGAAACATGGCACCTGGGACCAAAATGAACAGTTCAAGCAACAGGGTAGCAGCTCCTTAACCAGTGAGATTTAAGGTTTGGGGAATGAACACAGGAAGGTAGAGGTAGGAGTGTGAATCAAAAGAAGGTGAATTCAATTTAAAATCAGATGCAGAAAGAATGGGCGAGAGAGTTACAGAATGATAACATTACGAGGGTAAGGAAAAGTAAGAAAAATATCATGTTTAAAATTTGGCTGTTTGGATTTTAGGTCCCACCCTTGGCGTGTTTTCAGCTGGGGAGGGAGCACATAAAATATGATGGGCGGCTAGTCAACCAGCTTCTCACCAATCCCAACCCAGTCCCCCATAAAAGAGGGGGTAGTTAACGCGCCAGATAACCCACCTAATCAATGGCCATTTAAAGACTTCAATCCGCCTTCACTGCCATAACATGCCTGACAATGGAAGGTGGGTGAGAATGGTATGACCATTTTTTCACCAAGGGGTGCATCCTTTGAGGGGAAATGCCTTATACGCATTGGGTCACCCACCCTAAAATCGTACCCCAATTTTTTGCCTCTCTGCCTGTCCTCCAAAATCTGTTCCCCACCCCTCCCTGGTGTGTTTGATCCATTCCTGCCCAAAAGGCTAATCCATGACACTTCTTTGTGGGGCCACTTGCAGTCCCAGCAGCACCCACTACTACGTTCTGGTGCTGCTGGGCCGACAAAAGTTGCCAGCCAAACATAATGGGGCAGAAGTCCCACTCTTGGCAGGTTAAGACAGCCCACAAATTAATGTTGCCATGGGGAAGCCTTTTTTATAAACAGTCGGTATATGCCAGCTTTTTGCACAGGATTGCGAGCAATATGCCCCCCCACCCCCTCATGTAAGCTTTAGCTCAGCATTTTTAATATTAACCACAAAAATTTAAAAGCATGCTAGTCAATATTTGGTGCAGGGAGACTGATTGGTAGCCATTAACCTTTATCTCTTTGTTTAAAAATTAAGACGGATAGAAAGACTACTCATGGGTTCATCAGCCTCTGCAAATTGTTGGAAAAGTTACTGAGGAACTCAATTGTTCACCATTTAGAAAATCAAAGATTAATCAATCTGTGTGGATTTCAGACTTCCAGGGGCGGCCAAGAAGTGAACGGTCGCACAGAAGGTGACTCCTGCTTGGGGAATTGGTTTGTGGCCCTTTTTGCCAATTTAATGGGTGCTATTCAGGTGAAAAGTTGTGTAGTTGGAGAGTTTGGAATCCTCCACCGGTGTGGGATGTCTGGAGGCTACAATTCAAGGAATAGTTGAGTAAGGGATCATGTCTGACTCAGCAGGAACTCGTGATACAGGAGAGGAGAAAATGATGACACTCTCTGCATCATAGTTGCCCTCTCAGTGGACAACTGAGAAGCTGGTGGAATTTCTGGCAGAGGAGTTTAGGAAGCAGAGGTAGGTGGTCACGGATGATCTAACAAAGGTGACTGACCCAATTCAGGCAGTTCTGGACAGGGTGGAACAATAGTTTGAGGTACAGGGCTCGACGATTTGGAAGGTAGAGCAGAAGGTCTCGGATCATGATGATTGGGTGGCCTCCTTGGAGGTGTTGGTGGAGGGGCAAAATACATTGAAGGTGAAGGCCGACAACCTGGAGAATCGATCAAGATACAAACATTTGAGGATCATTGGGTTGCTGGACAGCATAGGAGATGTGAATGCCATGGACTATGTAGCAAAGATGTTTGGGAAGCTGGTGGGGGAGTGGGCTTTGCAAACCCTCCTGAAGTAGACCAGGCCCACCGGTCATTGTGATGGAAGCCCACACCTGGGAAGCCGCCATGGGCGATCATAGTCCAGCTCCACAGGTACATGCACAAGGAAAAGATCCTGAGGTGGGAGAAGGAAATGCAAGACTGCAAATAGGAGGGCCACACTGCCAGAATTTGCAAGGACGATGGGGCAGAACTGGCCAAAAAGCGAGCAGCGTTCAATCAGGCCACGGCCAAAGTGAGATGCGGAGTGATATACCCAACTCACCTGTGGGTCACATTCGGAGACAGGGACCATTACTTCGATACGCCGGAGGAGGCAAATGACTTTGTTAAGAAACATGGACCAAGGGAAGTTTGGATGAAGTAGTTGGTTTCACCTGAGTGGTGGGATTTTGTTATTTTTCTTGCTGGTTGTAATCTACATGTTTTTGTTCTGTCTTTAATCATGTATCCGTTGCAGTTTAGAAGGATGAGGGGGATCTTATTGAAACTTACAGGATACTGCAAAACCTGGATAGAATGGACGGGGAGAGGATGTTTCTTTCTACTTATAAGAAAACCTAGAACCGGACTTCCGGTTGCGGCTATGACCAGCTAAGTCGCACGTTTGGCTGCTCCTGCTACAAAGGTGTTTTCGGGCCGATTGGAGGGCCCCAACGGCGCTGTAAGGACAAATCCCGGTGGGGGGAAGGCTCCCTGAAGAGAACCAGACCAACTTTATGGTCGGTACCCGGAGTGGGGTGGTAAAGAAAGCAACAGCAGCTCCCAAAAAAAAGCGGGGGAAGAGGACCAAAATGGCGGCCGGTGGCGCACCCGAGGAATGGAGGAAATGGGCGGAGGAGCAGCAGGCCGCTCTCCTGCGCTTCTTTACGGAGCTGAAAATGGAGCTCTTGGAGTCAATGAATGCGACGACCACCAGGCTGATGGGAGCCCAGGCGACCCAAGAGGCGTCGATTCGGGAGCTGCAACAGGAGATGACTGTGAGGGAGGAGGAGGCCACGGTCCTCGTGGGAAAGGTAGAGGTGCACGAGGCACTCCACCTGAAATGGCAGAGCCGTTTTGAGGAGCTGGATACCCGAATGAGGCGGAAGAACCTGAGGATCTTGGGCCTGGCAGAAGGCCTGGAGGGGTCAGACCTCCCGGGATATGTAGCAGAAATGCTGAGCTCCCTGATGGGGCAGGGGCCGTCCCTTCGCCCCTGGAGCTGGAAGAGGCCTACAGGGTCATGGCTAGGAGGCCAAGAGCAAATGAGCCCCCGAGGGCGGTGCTGGTGCGGTTCCAGCGACTCAGCGACCGTGAGAGAGTGCTGGAGTGGGCCAAGAGGGAAAGGAGCAGCAAGTGGGAGAATTCGACGGTGAGGGTCTACCAGGACTGGAGTGCGGAGGTGGCAAAGCGGCGGGCCCGGTACAACCGGACGAAGGCGGTGCTACATGCAAAACGGATCAGGTTCGGAATGCTGCAGCCAGCGCGCTTGTGGGTCACCTACAGGAACCAACACCACTATTTTGAGTCCCCAGAGGAGGCGTGGGCCTTTGTACAGGAAGAGAAACTGGACTCGAATTAGACCCAGGGGATACTTGGCGGCCGTAGCCGCTCGGGTACTTTCAGCTGAATTCTTTGTTTGGATTTTGAACTCTTGCTGTGGTTTTTCTTCTGATGTTTTTTCCCCCTTTGCCAACTTCCCTTAGTTATTGTTATTGTGGTTATTCATGGTTATTTATGCTGTTTGGTAGAGGGCGACTGTTAAGTACATTGTTATTTGTTATTTATCTGTTATTTATAATGTTAAGTTGGGGAGGTGGGACGGGGGGGAGAGCAGATCGGGGATATGGGCTTCTAGGGGGGGTTCTTTTACAGGCATGGACGGGGACGGGGGTGGAACTGAAGATGGCGGGGTGGGGTGTGGCAGGGCGAAAGCGCGGGCTTTCCTCTGTTTTCCCGCGCGCGGGGCAGAGGAGGGGGGAGGGGAGGAGTGCGGGGCGTGGCTAGCAATGGCGACCTTTCCCGCGCTGGAGCAGGGCCAGGGAGGAGTGGCAAGGGGGGGGAGGCCCCCCCCCCCCCCCCCCGAGCCGGGGGGAGTCGGAGTGTGGCAGGAGCAGCCGGGTCAGCGTGAACCAGCTGACTTACGGGAGTACGATGGAGGGTACATCGCGGCTAGGAGGGGTCCTAGCCTGGGGGGGGGGGAGGGGGGTTAGGGAGGGACACCGGGTTGCTGCTGAAAAGACCAGAAACGGGAAGTGGAGGACTGGAGAGGTGGGGGGAGGGGGACATCGCCATGGGGAGCGGGTCAGAAGGGGAGGGTCGACCCGGGGCGAGCAGGGAACAGGACATGGCTAATCGGCAGGGGAAGGGGGCGGGTCGTCCCGCGACCCGGCTGATCACTTGGAACGTGAGGGGATTGAATGGGCCGGTCAAGAGATCAAGGGTATTCTCACACCTGAAGGGACTGAAGGCTGATGTAGCAATGTTACAGGAGACCCATTTGAAGGTAGTGGACCAGGTTCGCCTGAGAAGGGGGTGGGTGGGACAGGTGTTCCACTCTGGATTGGACGCAAAGAACCGGGGGGTGGCGATTCTGGTGGGAAAGAGGGTGTCGTTCGTGGCGGAGGAGGTGGTGGCGGATAAGGAGGGTAGGTATGTGATGGTGAAGGGTAAGCTGCAGGGGGAGAAAGTGGTGATGGTCAACGTATATGCCCCGAACTGGGATGACGCAGGTTTTATGAGGCGCCTATTGGGCCTCATTCCGGGACTGGAGGCAGGGGGCTTGATCATGGGGGGGGACTTTAACACAGTGCTGGACCCCGGGCTAGACAGATCGAGCTCAAGGACCAATAGGAGGCCGGCAGCGGCAGAAGTGCTGAGGGGGTACATGGAGCAGATGGGAGGAGTAGACCCATGGAGGTTTGGTAGGCCGAGGGCGAGGGAGTATTCCTTTTTCTCCCACGTCCATAGAGTGTACTCCAGAATCGATTTCTTCGTGTTGAGCAGGGGGCTGATCCCGAGGGTACGGGAAGCTGAGTACTCGGCCATTGCGATCTCTGATCATGCACCGCATTGGGTGGATGTGGAAATGGGGGAGGCGCGGGACCAGCGCCCGCTGTGGCGGCTGGATGTGGGGCTGTTAGCGGACGACGAGGTGTGTAAAAGGGTCCGGAAGAGCATTGAGAGCTATCTGGACTTGAATGACACGGGTGAGGTGCAGGTGGGGATGGTCTGGGAGGCCCTGAAGGCAGTGATCAGGGGAGAGCTGATCTCCATAAGGGCGCACAGAGAAAGAAAGGAGAGGCAGGAGAGGGAGAGGCTGGTGGGGGAGCTATTGGAAGTGGATAGGAGATATGCGGAGGCACCAGAGGAGGGGCTGCTGGGAGAACGGCGCAGCCTGCAGGTCAAGTTCGACCTGCTGACCACCAGGAAGGCAGAGACGCAGTGGAGAAGGGCACAGGGCGCGGTCTATGAGTATGGGGAAAAGGCGAGCAGGATGCTGGCACACCAGCTTCGCAAACGAGATGCGGCTAGGGAGATTGGGGGAGTGAAGGAGAGGGGCGGGAAGGTAGTGCAGAAGGGGCAAGAAGTGAACGGGGTCTTCAGGGATTTTTACAAGGAGTTGTATCGGTCTGAGCCGCCGACGAGGAGAGGGGGAATGGAGGACTTCCTAAACAAATTGAGGTTCCCAAGGGTCCAGGAGGGGCTGGTAGAAGGGCTGGGGGCGCCAATAGGGCTAGAGGAGCTAGTCAAGGGAATAGGTCAGATGCAAGCGGGGAAGGCGCCGGGGCCAGATGGGTTCCCGGTGGAATTCTATAAGAAAAATATGGACTTGGTGGGACCGGTACTGGTACGAGCCTTTAATGAGGCGCGAGAGGGGGGGGTTCTGCCCCCGACAATGTCGCAGGCTCTGATCTCCCTGATATTGAAGCGGGATAAAGACCCCGTGCAGTGCGGGTCCTACAGGCCTATCTCGCTTCTGAACGTGGATGCCAAGTTGCTGGCAAAGATCCTGGCAGCTAGAATAGAGGATTGTGTGCCAGGGGTAATCCATGAGGACCAGACGGGGTTCGTGAAGGGGCGGCAGCTCAACACGAACGTGCGGAGATTGCTGAATGTCATTATGATGCCGGCAGTGGAGGGGGAGGCTGAGATAGTGGTAGCGCTGGACGCGGAGAAGGCATTCGATAGGGTGGAGTGGGAGTACCTGTGGGAGACGTTGGAACGGTTTGGGTTTGGGGAAGGGTTTATTAAGTGGGTGAAGTTGCTCTACTCGGCCCCGACGGCGAGTGTAGTGACAAACGGGAGGAGGTCGGAGTATTTCGGGCTCCACCGAGGGACCAGGCAGGGATGTCCCCTATCCCCCCTACTTTTCGCACTGGCGATTGAACCGTTGGCGATGGCACTGAGGGGTTCAGGGGGGCGGAGAGGACTGACTAGGGGAGGGGAGGAACATCGAGTATCGCTGTATGCGGATGATCTACTGCTGTACGTGGCAGACCCAGAAGGGGGAATGCCGGAGATAATGGAACTATTAGCAGAGTTTGGGGACTTTTCGGGGTACAAACTAAATTTGGGCAAAAGCGAGGTTTTTGTGATACACCCGGGGGACCAGGGAGAGGGTATTGGGAGACTCCCCTTCAAGCGAGCAGGAAAGAGCTTTAGGTACTTAGGGGTGCAGGTGGCAAGGAACTGGGGGACCCTCCACAAGTTGAACTTTTCCAGGCTGGTGGAACAGATGGAGGAGGAATTTAAGAGGTGGGACATGGTACCGTTGTCGCTGGCGGGGAGGGTGCAGTCAATCAAAATGACGGTCCTCCCAAGGTTCTTGTTTTTATTTCAGTGCTTGCCCATCTTCCTCCCTAGGGCCTTCTTCAAAAAGGTGACGAGTAGCATCATGAGCTACGTGTGGGCGCATGGCACCCCAAGGGTGAGGAGGGTCTTTTTGGAGCGGAGTAGGGACAGTGGAGGGCTGGCACTGCCCAATCTCTCGGAGTACTACTGGGCGGCAAATGTGTCAATGGTGCGCAAGTGGGTGATGGAAGGGGAGGGGGCAGCTTGGAAACGAATGGAGAGGGCGTCCTGTGGCAACACAAGCCTGGGGGCCCTAGTAACGGCACCATGGCCGCTCCCCCCACGAGGTACACCACGAGCCCGGTGGTGGCGGCCACCCTCAAGATATGGGGGCAGTGGAGGCGACATAGGGGGGAAATGGGAGGTCTGTTGGCGGCGCCAATAAGAGGGAACCATAGATTCATCCCGGGGAACATCGACGGGGGATTTCAGAGCTGGTACAGGGTGGGCATACGGCAGCTGAAGGACCTGTTTATAGAGGGGAGGTTTGCGAGCCTGGGAGGGCTGGAGGAGAAGTTTGAGCTCCCCCCGGGAAACATGTTCAGATATTTACAAGTGAAGGCATTTGCTAGGCGGCAGGTGGAGGGGTTTCCCCTGCTCCCCAGTAAGGGGGCGAGTGATAGGGTGCTCTCGGGGGTCTGGGTCGGAGGGGGGAAGATATCAGACATCTACAAGATAATGCAGGAGGCGGAAGAAGCATCAGGGGAGGAGCTGAAAGCCAAGTGGGAAGGGGAGCTGGGAGAGCAGATAGAAGACGGGACGTGGGCGGATGCACTGGAGAAGGTCAATTCTTCCTCCTCGTGTGCGAGGCTGAGCCTCATTCAATTTAAGGTGCTGCATAGAGCTCACATGACGGGGACAAGGATGAGCCGGTTCTTTGGGGGTGAGGACAGGTGTGTCAGATGTCTGGGAAGCCCAGCGAACCATGTGCATATGTTCTGGGCATGTCCGGTGCTGGAAGGGTTCTGGAAGGGGGTGGCAAGGACGGTGTCGAAGGTGGTGGGGTCCAGGGTCAAACCAGGATGGGGGCTTGCGATCTTTGGGGTCGGGGTAGAACCGGGGGTACAGGAGGCTAGGGAGGCCGGAATACTGGCCTTTGCATCCCTAGTGGCTCGACGAAGGATATTAATTCAATGGAAGGACGCGAGGCCTCCAAGCGTTGAAACTTGGATTAATGATATGGCTAGCTATATTCAGCAAGAAAGGATCAAATTTGCCCTGAGAGGGTCGGTACAGGGATTCGCCAGGCGGTGGCAACCTTTCCTTGACTTTTTAGATCAGAGATAGACGTTCGGGGTCGTGGCAGCAGCAACCCGGGGGAGAGGGGGGGGAGGGGGGGGGAGGGAGGGGGGGAGGGGAGGGGGGAGGGAGGGGGGGAGGGGAGGGGGGGGCAGCAAGGGTCGTGGGGGGACATGCACGACTGTAACGCGGGCAAGTCTGCTCGCTGCTCATGTCTGAAACTGTAGGCTGCCTTGTTTGTTAAGGTTGCCTGGGGGGGGGGGGGGGGGAGGACTGGTGCGCGCGAGAGGGCGGGCGAGGGAGGGACATTTGCCTAGAGGGATGGTGTTGTAAATAATTTAAAAATTAGTAGGGGTAAATGTCTGTATGGAAAAACTCTTTCAATAAAAATTATTTAAAAAAAAAAGAAAACCTAGAACCAGAGGACACCATCTCAGACTAAAAGGACAGTCCTTTAAAACAGAGATGAGGAGGAATTTCTTTAGCCAGAGGGTGGTGAATCTGTGGAACTCTTTGCCGCAGAAGGCTGTGGCCAAATCACTGAGTGTCTTTGAGACAGAGATAGATAGGTTCTTGATTGATAAGGGGATCAGGGGTTATGGGGAGAAGGCAGGAGAATGGGGAAGAGAAAATATCACCATGCTTGAATAGCGGAGCAGACTCAATGGGCCGAGTGGCCTAATTCTGCTCCTATGTCTTATGGTCTTATGGGGCAGGATTCTCCGAACCCCCCCCCCTGCCGGTTCGGAGAATCCCCGAATGGGCGGCATGAACCCCACCCCGCCGCTCCGATGCCGGCTGCCGTATTCTCCGGCGCCGGTTTTCGGGCGGGGGTGGGGTTTACGCCACACCGGTAGGGGGCTGTTGGCAGCATCCCCCCCGATGGGCCGAGCAGCCGTCAATTCCTGGCCAGTCCCACCGGTGTGCAATGGACATGGTCCCACAAGGCAGGACCTGGCTCGTAGGCCATCTAGTAGGCCCCCACGGTGGCCTGGCCCGCGATCAGGCCCACCAATTTGCGGGTGGGCCGGTACTGTGGGGGCACTCCTTCCTGCCGCACCGGCCACTGTAGGGCCCCGCCATGGCCGGCGTAGAGAAGAACCCCTCTGCACATGCGCAGAACACACCGGCCGGTCTGCGCATGCGTGGAACCACACCGGTGGTTCTGCGCATGTACCAACTCGCACCGGCCCTTCAGCGCCGGTTGCCGCGGTGCCCTCCGGCACTGGCTTAGTCCCCGGAAGTGCGGAGGATTCCTCAACTTCCGGTTGGCCCGACGCCGGAGGGGGTCGCACCGTTCTTGGGGCCGATGTTGGACCATCCCGCCAATTGCGGGAGAATCCAGTCCCAGCTTGGTGAGCCTTCGCTGTATTCTCCCTATGGTCAGTATATCTTTTCTTACAGAAGGAAACCAAAACTGCACACAATACTCCAGGTGTGATCTCACCATGGTCCGAGACAACTGCAGTAAGACATCCTTTTGCCTGTACTAGAGTCCTCTTGCAATGAAGGCCAATGTAGAGGGAATAATTAAGAAATTTGCAGATGATACAAAAATAGGCCATGTGGTTGACCAATAGGAAGTTTCAGAGTCCTTACTGATTATGTTTTTTCCTATTTCTTTTGTTTAATTTTTTTATTTTTGTCCGTGAGCCCATAATTGGAATGTGCCTTTAAGCAGAAGAGTGCTTGCCAAGACAGCGTGTTCCTAGGATTTGTATATCAGAGAGGAGAAACCAGATTCGTTGGCGCTGAGTGAATCTTGGGAACCGATTTTGGAGGAAATAGGTTCAATTGGCTCACTGGCTACCAGTGGGTTTTCCAGGGACAGTGTTCTGCCTGACAACAGTCAGTGATTGATTCCTGCCAGGTGTTTTTATTAGAGAGAATCTGCCAGAAGCCTCTATACTCTCAAAGGAAGTGGAACTGTGGTTTCTCCCTCTCTCTGCTGCCGGTTGCCTGCTGTGTCTGTGAGTCTGTGTCTGTGAAGATTGTTAAAAGCTGAAGGAAAAGAAAGTACCCAACTGAAGTCCTAACCTTGAGAAAGAAACTAACTGGGAGACATTCATCGGAAAAAAAGATCCATTATCCTTTTATTTTATTAATATTTTCTTTACCTCTCAGTCACCCTTTCCCCTCTGTGTTGTTTATCTGTGTGTGTGTGTGTGTGTGTGTAGAGAGAGTGTGGATAGTTAGAAAGGAGGCAGTTGGGAAATGAGTATTAGATTGTCAGTTGCATTTTTCTGTCAGTTTAGTTATAATACTGTACATAATAAAAGGTGGTTTGTGTTTAAATTTTACAAACCTGATGACTGCAGTTCATTGGGCTCAGCTACAGGACTTTGGATATTTTAAATAACATCTAATTTTACTTGTGTTGCGACACCGGCTCAAGTGGGACTGGAATTGACCGAGCAATAGCCCAAGGTGTCATGACAAAAGCTGCAGACTGCAGGAAGATATCAATGAACTGGTCAGGCGGGCAGAAAAGTTGGAAAAAGAATTGAGTCTGGAGAAGTGTGAGGTCATGCATTGTGGGAGAGGAAACGGGCAAGGGAATCTATGATAAATGATAGGATACTGAGAAGTATAGGGAGACAGAGGGATCTTGCAATGCATGTTCACAGATCTCTGTAGGTAGCAGCAGATAAGATGATTCAGAAGGCATATTGAATATTTTTCTTTATTAGCCTAAACATAAAGCACAAGAGCAGAGAAGTTATGTTTAAACTGTACAAAACACAAGTTAGGCCACAGCTAGAATATAAGAACATAAGAACTAGGAGCAGGAGTAGGCCATCTGGCCCCTCGAGCCTGCTCCGCCATTCAATTAGATCATGGCTGATCTTTTGTGGACTCAGCTCCACTTTCCGACCCGAACACCATAACCCTTAATCCCTTTATTCTTCAAAAAACTATCTATCTTTACCTTAAAAACATGTAATGAAGGAGCCTCAACTGCTTCACTGGGCAAGGAATTCCATAGATTCACAACCCTTTGGGTGAAGAAGTTCCTCCTAAACTCAGTCCTAAATCTACTTCCCCTTATTTTGAGGCTATGTCCCCTAGTTCTGCTGTCACCCGCCAGTGGAAACAACCTGCCCGCATCTATCCTATCTATTCCCTTCATAATTTTAAATGTTTCTATAAGATCCTCCCTCATCCTTCTAAATTCCAACGAGTACAGTCCCAGTGTACTCAACCTCTCCTCATAATCCAACCCCTTCAGCTCTGGGATTAACCTAGTGAATCTCCTCTGCACACCCTCCAGCGCCAGTACGTCCTTTCTCAAGTAAGGAGACCAAAACTGAACACAATACTCCAGGTGTGGCCGGATTAACACCTTATACAATTGCAACATAACCTCCCTAGTCTTAAACTCCATCCCTCTAGCAATGAAGGACAAAATTCCATTTGCCTTCTTAATCACCTGTTGCACTTGTAAACCAACCTTCTGTGACTCATGCACTAGCACACCCAAGTCTCTCTGAACAGCGGCATGCTTTAATATTTTATCGTTTAAATAATAATCCCGTTTGCTGTTATTCCTACCAAAATGGATAACCTCACATTTGTCAACATTGTATTCCATCTGCCAGACCCGAGCCCATTCACTTAACCTATCCAAATCCCTCTGCAGACTTCCAGTATCCTCTGCACTTTTCGCTTTACCACTCATCTTAGTGTCATCTGCAAACTTGGACACATTGCCCTTGGTCCCCAACTCCAAATCATCAATGTAAATTGTGAACAATTGTGGGCCCAACACGGATCCCTGAGGGACACCACTAGCTACTGATTGCCAACCAGAGAAACACCCATTTATCCCAACTCTTTGCTTTCTATTAATTAACCAATCCTCTATCCATGCTACTACTTTACCCTTAATGCCATGCATCTTTATCTTATGCAGCAACCTTTTGTGTGGCACCTTGTCAAAGGCTTTCTGGAAATCCAGATATACCACATCCATCGGCTCCCCGTTATCTACTGCACTGGTAATGTCCTCAAAAAATTCCACTAAATTAGTTAGGCATGATCTGCCCTTTATGAACCCATGCTGCGTCTGCCCAATGGGACAATTTCTATCCAGATGCCTCGCAATTTCTTCCTTGATGATAGATTCCAGCATCTTCCCTACTACCGAAGTTAAGCTCACTGGCCTATAATTTCCTGCTTTCTGCCTACCTCCTTTTTTAAACAGTGGCGTCACGTTTGCTAATTTCCAATCCACCGAGACCACCCCAGAGTCTAGTGAATTTCGGTAAATTATCACTAGTGCATCTGCAATTTCCCTAGCCATCTCTTTTAGCACTCTGGGATGCATTCCATCAGGGCCAGGAGACTTGTCTACCTTTAGCCCCATTAGCTTGCCCATCACTCCCTCCTTAGTGATAACAATCCTCTCAAGGTCCTCACCTGTCATCGCCTCATTTCTATCAGTCGCTGGCATGTTATTTGTGTCTTCCACTGTGAAGACCGACCCAAAAAACCTGTTCAGTTCCTCAGCCATTTCCTCATTTCCCATTATTAAAACTCCCTTCTCATCCTCTAAAGGACCAATATTTAAAGGTCCTTTAAAAATACTGCATACAGTTCATAGAATCATAGAATCCCGACAGTGCAGAAGAAGACCATTCGGCCCATCGAGTCTGCACTGACCCTCTGAAAGACCACCCCACATAGGCCCACGACCCGTCCTATCCCCGTAACCTTTTGGACACTAAGGGACAATTTAGCATCGCTAATCCATCAAACCTGCATATCTTTGGCATGTGGGAGGAAACTCACATATCCGCGGGGTACAATGTACAAACTGTATACAGACAGTCATTGAAGAGCGAAATCAAACCCGAGTCCCTACCGCTGTCATATGTTACTTTACAGGATGGATCACAAGATACAGGGGAGATTTAGAACAATGTTGCAGAGACTGGAGAATTTTAGATGTGAAGAAAAATAGTTTCAGCTGGTGTTGTTTTCTTTGGAACGAGGAGGCTGAGGGGGAAATATTATCGAGATGTATTAAAGTTTGAGGAGTCCCGATATATTGAAGAGGATCAACCTAATCCCCTTAGCAGAGGGCTCAATAACAACATCCCTTCTAATTTCAATCTTGCACGCAACCATTCGGTTAAGCACATGGCACCATTAAATGTTTTTACACAGTCATGCACATGCACTATTTTAAATGGGGGGACTTGTGCATGGTCTGTGTGGTAACCTCCAGGTAGCTGCAGAACGATTAACTTAGAGGGAACATTGTTAAATAGCCAGTGGTATAGATTTAAACTAATTGGCGTAAGGGTTAGTGGGGGAGCTTTTTCACTCAGAGGGTATTGAGGATCTGGAAATCACTGACTGAAAGGATTGAAGAGGCAGAAACTCTCATCGCATTTAAAAAGTACTTGTAAAATGTGCCGTAACCTACATGAACTGAGAGCTGGGAAGTGGCATTAGGTAGGATTGTTCTTTTTCAGCTGCACACAAAATAGGCTCAATGGCCTCCTTTTGTGTTATAAATTTCTGAGTTCTAAAAGGGTACTTATGCTTGTAATTACAAGGCTTAACTTCCCGTAGTGAGTTTGATGGTAATTAATGAGCAAATTCCTTTTTAAAAAAAGGTTTAGAACAAAATGCTGTTTTGGTGAATCTAATGGTCAAGTGGTGCAACTCAGCAATAAATATGGGATATTTATAAGTTCATAAGAAATAGGAGCAGAATTAGGCCGTTTGGCACATTGAGTCTGGTCCATCATTCTATCATGGCTGATAAGTTCCTCATCTGTTATCAACAATGCGACAGACTATGAGCTGGATTGCAAAATCAGCCAGAGCATCTCCTTCCGAGAACACATGACCTAGGAGCAGGAGTAGGCAATTTAGCCTCCCGAGCCTAAACACCCTCAATGTGATCATGGCTGATCCCATCCTGGCCTCAACTCCACCATCCTGCCTGTTCTCTATAACCCTTCAACCCATTACCAATTAAAAGTCTGTCCAACTCCTTCTTACATTTACTCACTGTCCCTGCATTTAACTGTGCATATGCTTCTCTCCTGAAGTTGCTGTACCATTTACCTTAGTGACAATGCATTGTTACTTTGACAGCAAATTCTGGCCTTTTCCTTTTACAATGTTCTCCCCTTTTCTCATACTTCTCTCAAAGGCATTGACTCAGCCCAGAGTATATTTCCACATTGATAGTAGCTCTTTTATACTGCACTTAATGTAGCCACGCTTCATGGCTAAGCCTCGGTACCAAACGTTGACAGGCTATTTGATCATGACATTGACAAGCCCAAACACGTCCTTTACCAAGGTTCGTGGCCATGGAGGTTTTCATGAACTTTTCAGCAGGTGTCACTCGCTTGAAATCCTCAGCACATGGGTAATGCAGCTAATTGTAGTCTTGGTTCTGTCACAGCTGCCTTGCTGAGATGAAATTTTGAACTTCCCTAGTTTGTATCACAGAACGAATCACAATCAATTGCCTGGAAATCAGGCAGGTTTTACAAAGAATGGGCAGTCCACCTTGCCAGGTTACCACCAGATGGTGAGGAAGAAGATCTAACCCTGTGTCGCTTTACGCACTGAAACATCAGAGGGCATGAGGTACTTTTCTTTATTGGGCTTTTTTTTTAACTGAAGCTTCTTTAATAAAACATGTTGGATGCGACCCAAGGCCAAGTGCATGGACAAATGTGGATTTTAAAATATGACTTGGGTATGAAACCTCTTGTAAATTATGAAGCAGTGGTTAGCGAGGTTCCTGCAATGATCCACTTTTATTACCTTCTGCACACACCAATCCCCTAAGATATACTTGCAAATTGGTCCAAGATGTACATAAAGTCCATTGGCAATTTTGTTAATGGGATGCCTGGTCATAAGGCTGTGCGATACACAAATCCACTTGGCAGCCACTCTTCTGAAGCATTCTGTCAGCTCTTGCCTATGCCATTAGTTAGAAACCCAATTCCTTGACATAGAGCAGCCTCTAACTGCCTGAGAAGCAACATCAACCTCGGGTTTTAAAGCTTCTGTGAAACCTGTGAACTGGCTTAGTTTGTGTCCCCTTAAGAATCAGGCAGGCGTGAGTGGGGGTTGAGGAGAGGGTTTCGCAGTGGGAGGATTAGACCTTCAGACAAACAATTTTTAAATACACTATTGAGATCCCATGTGCAACAAAACATCAACTTCTGCATCAAAAGAAACATACAAAATTCAGTAATCAGTGGGTAATTTCATCAGATTATATATTAACATTACCAATGTAAAGTGTACACATTCCTAACACCTCTGGACCTGTACATACTAATTACATTAACAGCATATATTATTCAAAAATATTGACTGAAAAATAAAACAATTTAAAAGCATTAGTCTTATCTGAGTGCAGATACTCAATTATGAACTGCAGGACCCCAAGATCAGATGGTTTGCGATCGCACCAACAGATTTTTTTTTTCTTTTTTGTTTTATTATAACAAGAATCACAGGCTGTGCCTTTACAAGTATTTTCTCAACCACTGACACAAGGTTCACAGAAAAATGACCGACTATCGTGGCACCTTGCACCGAACCATTCAGACAGGACACTGCTGGGTTTTTCCCTCCTTTCTTTGAATCCCTTGATAATCCTATTACATTTGATGTTTGATAATTTTGCAAAGAAAATGACAACATGAATATCATGTGGCTTATATCACACACATTAGGTTAGCTTGTCAAGGGTATCACCCCACAGTCACCACAACTGAATGCAGCACACATCCTGATTGAGCAGTTACCAGTTCTCCAAAGTTTTATCTGCAAAAATTTGCAACCATTTAGCATGACAGCAAAATTTGTAAGTGTCAATCTTCCTAAATGAACTTCTGCTGACCTCATGGTTGGGGACTGTTACAATGTCACAAATGTAATTTTCTGAACAGTGATCCATTACTTATGCTCATTGTTTTGGGGTCAAAGCACGGATATAAAGTCATAGATAATTACCAGACCTATCAATAACCACCACCATGATTGGTGCACAAATGACAGGCTATAAAGTCCACTGAAAGGGACAAGTGATAAAATGTGTTGGAAGATGCCTGAACATTTTGAGGTTTGAACAGCTGCTGAGGCCCATCAACATCACCAGGGGAGCTCATTGTATTAACATAAATTCAAATGACAAATGCACGGTACTGTTCACAGACTCATTAATTTGCAGACGGTATGATACTCAGATTAGTGTAAAATTCAAATGTCACCACTAGAACGTGGGCCTAATCATGAGTCAAGCCTGCACAATCTGAAAAAGAAATGAGTATTGTACATGAATCTCTTCACTTCTCATCTAGCATATTAAATGTGATGAATACATGTGCAAAGCTGCTTTGAGGCAGACAGGACCCAAAATCCATTTCTAGCTATTACCAGATCCATGCTGCTTTCCAGACACGAAAGGAATATCATGTGGCAATTTCTTAATTGATTGGCTGCTGTAACATTCCTAGACACATGGCGCCCTCTTATGGACAAATACGTTTCACTTAGGAAAGTGCTGGGTTGGTTCGAACTGGAAAATTTGTTGAGTTTTACTGAAGTGTTAATCATAGAATTATAGAATCACTACAGTGCAGAAGGAGGCTATTCGGCCCATCAAGTCTGCACCAACTCTCTGAAAGAGCACCCTATCAAGGCCCACTCACCCACCCTATCCCTGTAACCCCACCTAATCTTTGGACACTAAGGGGCAATTGAGCATGACCAATCCACCTAACCTGCACATCTTTGGACTGCGGGAGAAAGCACCCGGAGGAAACCCACGGGGAAAGTTAAAACTCCACACAAGCTCAGAATCCTTTCAGTCTTGACTAACTTATGATGCATTTTGACTATTTTCCATTTTTATATCATATTTCCAGCATCATTTTTAAAGACGTTGGTGCCCTAATTTGTAATTTTTGACAATTGAATTGTTAATACTGCTATTCCACTACTAACAAACTATCAGACATAAAAAGCAAATTTAAATTTTTAATTAACACTATTATGGGCCTCAACCTTCACTGTGGAAGGGCTGAGAGAATTGTTCCTGCATTTTTGCATCTACCAGCAGCCTGACTTCTGTATGCGAAGGTGTGCCTGATGGATAACAGGTCTAATCATCTCATGATTGCAGTCATTATCATATCTGATCCAGGGACAACGGAGGCTGAGTTCAGAGGTCGCCACCCTAATTGTATTTCTACATTAACTTTAAATATCGTAACATTTATTAAATATGGTTTTATATGTACGGTACAATCGTTTGGATTTAGAAATCTGCAGAAAAGCAACAATGCTCGCTGCTGATCTTGAAGAAAATTGCTCACAAAGATCTAGTACTCTCTGTGGCATGGTTTTCCTTTTTCTCAATGGCAGTGTAAATCTGGTGCCAAGTCAAAGAGATGTCTTGTTGCGGGACAAGCAGAAAACCGGTTACCTACATTGAAATATTCATACATTACAAACAAGAAGTTAAAGCATTTAATATTCTTTGGAATTATTAGAAATTTTAAAATAATGAAATGAACGATTATTGATTGGATTAAGATAGAAGCTAAAATGAAGATAAACAAACATTTAATCATTTTTTTGTTAAGTCAGAGGAATTTGACATTCCACAAGTATAAATTTAGCTTCTCAAGGCCAATGAGCATATTTGGCAGCAATTATGAAGTTAACATGCTGTTAAACACCTAGTTACACCTCATTCAATAAAGTGTAACTTGTTCAGATGTTTTACACTAAGACTAACAGCATAGGAGTAGACATTCTTGTCACTTCAATTGGTTTCTTACCCAATACCCTCTGGGGATGCCTCAACAGTGAGGAATTCTGGGGAAGCGTAGTGTAACTGACAGCAATTTCTGGATTTCCACATTATTCTGCCCATGTGTGGACTCCAGAAGTTGATGTCAGTTTCACTGGAGTAGTGACAGTGAATGCTGACAGTTTTTGCTGTTATCACCATACTTTTCTCATCCTTGCTTTCAAATCCCTCCATGGCCTCGCCTCTCTCTCAATTTCTGTGATCCCTCCTGCTTTACAACCCTCCGTTATACTTGCGCTCCTCAAATGCTGGTCTCTTGTCTAAAACCTAGGGCGCGATTCTCCCATATGGGGAGAAATCGTAAGGCTGGCGTCAAATCCGGGCGGGTTTGACGCCAGCCCCGACCGGGAACCGATTCTGGTCCCCGGTCGGGGCTAGCATCCCGACGCCGTAAACTCCGGCATCACGGGCTTAACGAATTTCGTTAAGCCCGCTTGCCAGAGTTAGCGCCGGCTGACGCGTCATATGACGTCAGCCGCGCATGCGTGGATTGGAAGACTCCAACCCGCGCATGCGCGGATGACGTCATCTTGCATTTGCGCGAAACCCGCGCATGCGCGGGCCGGGATGCCCCTCAGCCGCCCCGCAAATGGATACTGCGGGGCGGCGGAAGGACAAAGAGTGCGCGGGCATCGGGCCCGCTGCCCGCGATCGGTGCCCACCGATCGTGGGCCCATGGCACCGTTGGCACGGCCGTGGTACTGCCGTGCCAATCGGTGCCATGGTTTTAAAAATCGACAGTTTACGGCCGTTTTTACGAACGGCCAGACCAGGTGTGTTTGCCGTTCGTAAAAACAGCCGTAAAGGGCTGGGAACTCGGCCCATCCATCAGCTGAGAATCGCTGCCGGCCGTAAAAAAACGGCGGCAGCGATTCGTATCGGGAGTCGGGCGTGGGGGGGGGGGGGGGGAGAATAGCGGGAGGGCGTCGGAACAGCGTGGCCGTAAAATTTTACGAGCCACGCTATTCTCCGCACCGTCGGGAGTGCGGAGAATCGCGCCCCTAATTTTACTTGCTCCACCACTGCTGGCTGCAGTACCGTCAGTTGCCAAAGGCTCCAAACTATTCCCTCTCAGTCTTTCCACCTTGCTCACCTCCATTAAAGACACCCCTTAAAATCTGGAATAAAAACAGAAAATGCTGGAGAAACAGGACAGTTCTGTAGAAAGGTTATTTTGGCTCAAAAGGTTAACTGTGTTTCTCCACAGATGCTGTCAGACCTGCTGAGCTTATTTTTGTTTTTATTTCAGATTTCCAGCATCTGGAACATTTTGCTTTTAGTTTACTGTAAAACAGAGAACCATTTTACTTTTATCTATCAATAAAAGTTTAAATTATGTTGAGGAATGTAGAGTGTAGTTCATTCATCCGCTTTGTCATATTATGCTAAAATATAAAATGAGCTTGCACTCCCAGATTCAGAATGTATCTTGGGAAGGTTTTATGACATTTGTGCAAATCCTTTTAGCCGTGGGAAAGAGAATGATGGTTTGCTGTCTCAACCTCCCCTTCTTTTAACAGTCTACCCAACGTTTAAAATCTAAACTCTTCCATCCTTCCACCTCTGACCCTCTGTACCTCGGACTGATGTCCGTGCAGTCACCGTTCCCTTCACTCCAGCTCCGCCCCGGTCCCATACTCTGGAATTCCCTAAGACAATTCTGTCTCTCTGACTGGTTAAGCCTATACATTATTATTCAAGTTACGTTTCCTATATGTGACTGCTTTTATATATAAAGTTTTGTAGAGTTCTGCAGAAGGTCATATGGACTTGAAGTGTTAACTGTGTTTCTCTCTCCTCATATACCACCAGATTTGCTGAGTTTATCGAGTATTTTCTGTTTTTATTTCAGATTTCAGCATTCAATATGCAGGTGGACTGGGAAATTCAGGTTTGTAGTGGATCCCAAGAAAAGGAATTTGTGGAATGTCTCAGAGATGGGTTTTTTTGGAGCAGCTTGTGACAGAGTGAACAGGCAATTCTGGATTTGGTGATGTGTAATGAGGCAGACTTGATTAGGGAACGTAAGGTGAGAGAAACCTTAGGCAGCAGTGAACACAATATGATAGAATTTACCCTGCAGTTTGAGAGGGAGAAGCTGCAATCAGATGGAATGGTATTACAATTAAATAAGGTTAACTAGAAAGACATGAGGGAGGAGCTGGCCAGAGTTGATTGGAAAAGGAGCCGAGCAGGGAAGACAGTGGAACAGCAATGGAAGGAGTTTTTGGGGGTTATCAGGGAGGCACAACAGAAATTCATCCCAAGGAAGAGGAAACATGCTAAGGGGAGGACAAGGCATCCATGGCTGATGAGGGATGTCAAGGACAGCATAAAAGCTAAAGAAAAAGCAAACAAAGTGGCGAGAATTAGTGGGAAGCCAGAGGATTGGAAAGCCTTTAAAAGTGAGCAGAGGACAACTAAAAAAGCAATAAGGGTGTAGAAGATGAAGTATGAGTGCAAGCTAGCTAGTAAAAAAAGGAAGATGGGAAGAGTTTTTTTTCAATATATAAAAGACAAGAGAGAGGCAAAAATTGTCATTGGACAACTGGAAAATGTGGCTGGAGAAGTAACAATAGGAAACAAAGAAATGGGAGGTGAACTGAATAGTTACTTTGCATCAGTCTTCACGGTGGAAGACACCAGTGGGATGCCAGAGCACCAGGAGAACCAGGGGACAGAGGTGAGTGCAGTGATCATTACTAAGGAAATGGTTATGGGGAAACTGAAAGGTCTGAAGGTAGATAAATCACCTGGACTGGATGGACCACACCCTCGGGTTCTAAAAGAGATAGCTCAGGAGATTGTGGAGGCATTGGTGGTGATCTTTCAGGAATCACTGGAGGCAGGAAGGGTTCCAGAGGACTGGAAAGTGGCTAATATAACACCCCTGTTTAGAAGGGAGGGAGGCAGAAGACAAGAAATTATAGGCCGTTTAGCCTGACTTCGGTCATTGGTAAGATTTTAGAGTCCATTATTAAAGATGAGATCACGGAGTACTTGGAAGTGCATGGTAAAATAGGACTGAGTCAGCACGGCTTCGTCAAGGGGAGGTCATGTCTGGCAAATCTGTTAGAGTTCTTTGAGGAAGTAACAAGGAAGTTAGACAAAGTAGAACCAGTGGACGTGATTTATTTCGATTTCCAGAAGGCCTTTGACAAGGTGTCGCATAGGAGACTGTTAAATACCCTTAAGGGTAAGATCCTGGCATGGATAGAGGATTGGCTGACTGGCAGAAGGCAGAGAATGGGGATAAAGAGGTCTTATTCAGGATGGCAGCCAGTGACTAGTGGTGTATTTCAGGGGTCAGTGCTGAGACCATAATTTTTCAAAATATACATTAATGATCTAGAAGGGGGAACTGAAGGCACTGTTGCTAAGTTTGCAGATGATACAAAGACCTGTCGAGGGGAGGTAGTATTGAGGAAGAAGCGGGCTTCAGAAGGACGTGGACAGGCTAGGAGAGTGGGCAAAGAAGTGGCAGATGGAATATAATGTGTAAAAATGTGAGATTATGCACTTTGGAAAGAGAAATGGAGGCATAGACTATTTTCTAAATGGGAAGATGCTTAGAAAATCAGAAACACAAAGGGACTTGGGAGTCCTTGTTCACGATTCTCTTAAGGTTAACGTGCAGGTTCAGTCGGCAGTTAGGAAGGCAAATGCAATGTTAGCATCCATGTCGAGAGGGCTAGAATACAAGACCAGGGGTGTACTTCTGAGGCTGTATAAGGCTCTGGTCAGACCCCATTTGGAGTATTGTGAGCAGTTTTGGGCCCCGTAACTAAGGAAGGATGTGCTGGCCTTGGAAAGGGTCCAGAGAAGGTGGAATGAAAAGCTTGTCGTATGAGGAACGGTTGAGGATTCTGGGTCTGTACTCGTTGGAGTTTAGAATGATGAGGGGGGATCTTATTGAAACTTACAGGATACTGCGTGGCCTGGATAGAATGGACGTGAAGAGGATGTTTCCACTTGTAGGCAAAACTAGAAGCAGAGGACACAATCTCAGACTAAAGGGTGATGGGACTGTGTTGGCACTGTCTGTGGTCGCTGTTGAGAGCAGGGAGGTTATGATAGCGCGCAGAGAGCTGAGTGCTGGTGCTCCTCAATCTACCCAATAGTCTGACCACATGCATGTCTGCTGAGTGGTCCCTCACACATGTGGTGAGCCAGGGAGAGGGGGGTAATGGGGTGTTTGTGGCAGGACACCAGACCCCCATGTTCGGGGAGATAGGGCATAGAATTGGTGTTTGGTCCGCATAGCAAAATAAAGTGTCAGAGGTGTTATACTGGTCGAGTTGCAAATATTTTAATTGGTTTCAGAGTGTTCATCAGTGCCCCACTTTCCCGAAGGTGCCACCCAACTCTCCCCATCCCTCCCATACCCTCACCACACCCCCCAAATGCACACACTCCCCCTTACCTACTCCCCTACCTATTCTCTTTACCCCCTCCCTCAAGTGCCCTCTCAGTGATCCTCGACGTGCTTAGCCATCCGTGCTCTACAGCTGAGTCTAGGTGTATCCCCAGGATGCATATCAGAGGTGGAGGCAACCTGTTGCGTACCGCATCTCCATGGCCTTTGATGCCCCTGCCGGGCATCCTCTGGGCTGGAGGGGTCCGATCGCTTGCCGGTGACACATGACCCAAAGTGCCAAACTGTACTGGGTGCTGACTCTGAGACATGGAATTGTCAGCGGGGTGGAATTTGGTTAAGCTGGTGGCCACTGTAACCAGTCCATAGGATGGGTCTGGGTTGGCTTCCAGCACCCACTACCTTTGCTCACTAATGTGTATGTCTCTGGTGAAGAGTGGGGATGACAGCTGTGCCGCGTCTATGGTGGTATCCTCAGCGCTCTCTCCGATGTGTCGTCCCGGTCTGTGCCTATAGTGCCCTGGGTTTACCTACAGATGGAGGGGCAGCTTCTTCAAGCCCTAGATGCCCCTACATCACATCTCTCCATATCTGTGGGTCTCACCCCCACAACCCAAAAAGATGTGCAGGGTAGGTGAATTGGCCGCACTAAATTGCCCGTTAATTGGAAAAATATGAACAGGGTACTCTAAATTTATTTTCAAAAAATCTGCCAGCCCTGGCAGCTCACCAATGCCTGCAGCATGGTGTTGATGCTCTCGGCGATGCTTCTCAATGACTGGACCATGCTCTGCAGTGCCTCAGCAATGCCCACCTGCTATTGGGTCAAGCTCCGCAGCATCTTGGCTATTCCCATCTGAAACTGGGACATGTCCCGTAGATCCTCATTAAGCTCCGCCTGGTACTGGGCCACATCCCCCAGTGAGTCGGATATTTTACCAAGGCCCTCAGCCATGGCAGACACTGAGCGAGCCACGCCTTGGAACCTCCACTAATGTTGCTGCTATCGTGCACCAGGTTCTCCACTCCGGTCGCCACCCTAGCAGTGTTGGCCTCAGTGCCATGCATTGCCGGTGCCATCTCCTATGCCCGTAGGCTCTGGTATTCTTCCAATCAGCTATGGACCCCTTAGAGGGTCACTGACATCCCCCTCTGAATATCATGGCACAACCCTATCATCTGCATCAGCTCCGGGTAACCCTGTTCCAGAGGCTCAGAATCTGACTGGGACCAGGCTTGGTACTGGGATCCAGCAGATCTCCGACTGCTGTCCCACCTGGACATTCCTGCCTCCACCTGTAGTGCATCTGCAACTGTGTGGTGCTCACCAGAATGTGCCACAGAAACCTGACCACTACCGTTGCCCACCAATGTGTGTGTCTATAGGGACTCTTATTTTACCTTCTACTAAGAATCGCTGTCCAGTTGGTGGGAGGTGTCAAAAATACGAGTTTATTGCTAATTATTTACTTGAATAACAACTGAATCAAAACTTAGAAACAATATATCAAACAATACATAAAAAGGTCAAGCACATGGCGAAAAGCATAAAGCATAAACAGAAATCACTTTAACTCAATCAAACAGATAGATGATTTACGAATTCAGGAACAAAGACCTCCACCACAAGGTCTTACTTTTAAGGGAATTGTTGGGCAGAATTCTCCAGTCACTGATGCCGAAATCGAAGAGTACGTCGCACGCCGTCGGAATGGCCTCAAGGCGTCACATGGGGCCCTTTCTCGAGGCGCCACCACCGATGGGCTGAGTTACCAATGACGTGGAACACTTATCCTTTTTTTGTGGACCCCGTGTGGCAGCTGCGGACTGAGTCCAGTGCCGCCACAGTAGGGGGGGGAGCTGTCTGCTGGCAGAGGGGCCTTCGTCAGGGCAAGGCTGGTTACAGGGGGGCAGTTTACATAAGACAATGACTGGATTCCCACAGTCAAGACGCTTTTAATATTTTTACTTCTTAGCTACATGCATTCAACTTGCACCTTTGTAAATAAAACTATGAATAAAACTAGACTTTATCATTCCTCACTTTGATTCTTCCAAACCGAATACAATGAATCACAATTATAGTAAAGTGAAAAGGAAAATAAAATAAAAGAAATAAAAGCTAAAAGGAACACATTCACAATTGCCTTTGATGGACCCTTTGTTTAGGAACAGTCTTCAACACTGGAATGGGCAAGCCTTGAAAGAGTTAGAAGCCCGTTGGGCTAATAGTAGGAACCGCTCATACCCTGTGGAGGTATTTGTTTAAGCGAATACAGAGGCACCATTTTTGGGCTTCTTGACATTCTCTTGCAGATACATTTGATCATCAGAAACAAAACATACAAAGTAAAAATGACTATAAAGAATATGACCAAGCCTTGTACAACTGAGGCTTCCAAGGATCCTAGCCACCGAGTAGCCCAACCCCAAAGGATGCATGAGTCAGGTTGCTTCAGTTTTTCAACTTCCTTCTGGATGTGTTTTGCCACATCAGTGATCTCTTCGGAGCTGTCCGGAATGTAAGTAGAACATTCTGACCCAATCAGGGCACATGTCCCACCCCTCTCAGCGAGAATGTAATCAAGAGCCATTCAATTTTGCAAGTCCACAGTATGGATAGCTGGCATTTTTGCGGAAATCTTGAATAGCTCTGCAGAGGTAACATTAGCAACCTTTTCTATGATGACTGCCATTTTATTAAACTTTTCGGCTACCTTGGCATCACCATGAAAAAGAACAAACGAAGCAAACAACCAGTAATAGCACATTTACTCCTTTCCCTTACTACCTCTAATAGAGAAGGGGAATGACGAATAGCAGGTATCACATACCCCAGATAACATGATCCTGACCAAAAATGTGGGAGCCAAGGATAGGCTCTGTGGTCACAAACAAAATAAGTACCATTATAGGAAGTAAAGTGAGCAACACCTTCTGGGTACCAGTGGTCTGAGAAATTCCCACCATCGGTAGAATTGTATAGGCCTGTCAGTGGGGAAGAATCGCGAGCGGCCTCTATTAACGTTGGAGTACATTTATAAGCCCTACTTACATTAAAATAGTGGGTGCAATTACTATATCCCATCTCCAGTCCCTTAGGGTGATGACTTGTCAAACATACTGACCCCTTCTGAATGAAGGTGGTTGGGATGTTTATATAGAAAGGATTCTGGTCCCTGTCGTAGTTGGGCTGGACCACGCTGAAAAGGTAGTCAGCGGGTAACTCACAAACCTCCACAACTGAGCCCTCTCCCTCAGAAAGACCCAAGATTTGGTCCCCCTACATGTGGCGGCTCCCTCACGAGTTTGGGAAGAACGGACTGTGCTTCAGAAAATACACCATTCTGCTGTTTCAGAAACACTAAAAGAAGTAGACAAAAAGGGAATACACCCCCCCCCCCTCCCCCTGAGTGGGTGGGAGTAGAAATGCATACCCAACAATTGGAAACATTGAAATCGTTGGCATACACCTTGGACATATAAGCTCCTTACAAACCTTTGTGGGTTGGCCATGGTACGGTAAACTGAAAAGACAACCAATAATCAAAATGATGGCAAACATTTTACAGAAATTAGCTTCAATCATAATAAGCTCTTTTAACATTTGAGGCATGGATCCAGGATTTCTTTCTTTAGACCTTCACAGCTGCTTGGGTTGTGAGAATCACCTGATAGGGTCCCTCCCACTTGGACCCCAAAGACTCCTTCTGCAGTTTCTTGACGTAGACCTTAACACCTGTACCGACCTTCGAGATGGTCACCCCATGCTGCCGATATCTGTAAGGAAGTGGAACCAATGGCATTTGCTAGATTCTGACAATATTTGAGTAACAAATCACTCATTAAATGACAATCAGCTTTTTGTAAGTCAATAGTCCCTGGCAAGGACATGGGCCTGCCAGTAATTACTTCGAATGGACTCAAGCCCGTAGTTCTGTTTAGTGTTGCTCTGATGCTGCACAGGACTAGTGGTAAGGCTTGAGGCCATGGCATTCCTTCTTGGTGATTCTTCGATTATCGCTCTTTCAAAATCAGGTTTATACGTTCCACTCGTCTTGACGATTGTGGGTGATAAGGGCAACGTAGCTCCCACTTAATGTTCAATGGCTTACAAACTTCTTTGCAAACAGCACCTGTAAAGTGGGTTAATTTGTCTGAGTCTATGCTGGTTGGTACTCCCCATCTGGGAATATAGTCTTTAGAAGCTTAGCCGTGTGGCTAGCTGTAGCTCTCCTGGCCAAGACGGCCTCTACCCACCTGGAGTCCACTATTACCAGGACGTCAGTGTACCTTTGACATGGCAGAAGCGTAATGTAGTCGCCCTGTATACACTGGAATGGTCCTTCAGGGGCAGGAGCTCTTAACTGAGGCATTGATGTTATGGGTCTTGAATTGTTCTTCTGACAGGTGATGCAGTGGTCTGCCACTACCTGGACATGTTTCCTGAATCCTCAACCCCACCAGCTTTTCTGGAATCGAGTCTACATCTGGAGAGGCCAGGTGCCCCCATGAGTGGATCTGTTGGGCTAAAAAGAGCATCAATGACTGTGGTGCAACTGGTCTGTCAGTGTCTGCTTGACTCCAAATGCCATCTTCAATGGAGCTTGATACCTGCTTCCATCCATGTCCATTTTACTTCTCGTGAACACTCACTTTGCATTTTACGTAGGTCTTGTAACAGGCTGCATAATTCCAGTCTGTAGATTTGTTTTGGTCTCTCTGGAGAATTGCATTGTGAGGCGGCTGCTCTCGCTGCCTGGTCTGCAAGGGCATTTCCTTGCAGTGTCCAGTTTAGTGTGGGCCTTACATTTCAGAATAGCCACTTCTTTTTGCAGTTTTAAGGCTTCTTGTAGGTCCAGTACCTCGTTCCCATTTCGAATAGGTGTTCCTGTGGTGGTAAGAAGTCCTCTTTTCTTCAAAGATTGGCCAAAGTCATGAGCTACTCCAAAACCATACCTTGAGTCTGTATCGCTGTTTGGTCTTTTGCCACACAACATGCTTCGGCTAAGGCCCTTAACTCAGCTTGTTGGGCTGGTGTCCCTGGGGGCAAACTTCCCTTTGCCATAATGGTGTACAGGCTTGTGTCTGCCCATCCTGCTTTCCAAATGTCATTTTCAGCAAAGGAGGACCCATCTGTAAATAAAATTAAGTCTGAGTTTTATAATGGATCTTCTTGTATCAGGTGCGCCTCCTCCATTTCCCCTGTGATTTCAACACAGTTATGCTCTTCTCCTCCCTCCTCTTGCTCCTCGGGAAGTGGAAACATAGATAATGGGTTTACTGGGTTTGTCTGTTGGAAATGGAGGTTAGGGGCTTCCAAAATTGCTGTCCACCTGGTCCATCTGACTGTGGTGACTTGTGCGATTCTATTCATTGATATTAAAACATGAACTGTGTGAGGGCATTTAATGGTCAGTGTTTGGTCGAGGACAATGCTTGCAGTATCCGTTATAGCCTGCCACATGGCCTCCATGGCTCTCAGGGCGACTGTGTCCAGTTTTCCTGAATAGTACCCAATTGGGCTCTGTTGATCCCCATTCTTGGGCTAGAATTGCTGTCATGTATCCTTCTTTCTTATGGACAAACAGGATGAATGGTTTCCCATTGTTTGGAATTCCTAGAGCTGGTGCTGAGCACAAGGCCTGTTGCAGATTCACAAAGGCCTCTTGCTATTCTGTTGTAAGGACGACCTCCTCTTTTGATTTTCGATTTCCCTTCAAAAGGTCAGTCAATGACTGTGCTAACTGTGTGTATGAATCAATCCAGTTCCTGTTAAAGTTACATAAACCGAAAAAGGAGCTCAGTTGTTTGACAGTGGTGGGCTCTTTTTCAGCCTAAATTGCCTTTGTTCTAAATAAAAGCAAATTACTGCGGATGCTGGGATCTGCAACCAAAGGAGAAAATGCTGGAAAATCTCAGCAGGTCTGGCAGCATCTGTAGGGAAAGAAAAGAGCTAACATTTTGAGTCCAGGTGACCCTTTGACAAAGCTAAAAGGCATAGAAAGTGGGAGATATTTATACTGTGGGCTGAGGGAATGAAAGATGAGTCATAGCCACAGAAACCAAGGGAAAAGAGTGTTAATAGCTCCAGAAACCATGGGAAAAGAGTGTTAATGGCGGTCCCCAGAGAGAATAAAAGGTGTGAAAGCAGAGCAACTAAAATCAGAGGGTAAACTGTGACAGATGTAGGGGGGAAGAGAGAAGCAAAAGGGAGAAAAGGTAAGGAGAGAGGGATAAGATATGGGGGAAAATATACCTGTATAAAAAAAACAAGAAAGAAATAAAAGGTAAAAGAGAGTTGAAGTGAAATGGAATGAAAACAAAAGAACAAAAGGGTTGAGGTGGCGTAGAGATAATCATCTGAAGTTGTTGAATTCAATGTTGAGGCCGGAAGGCTGTAACGTGCCTAACCGAAAGATGAGATGCTGTTCCTCCAATTTGCGTTGGGCTTCACTGGAACATTGCAGCAGGCCAAGGACAGACACGTGGGCATGGGAGTAGGGTCTTGTGTTGAAATGGCAAGCAACAGGAAGGTCAGGGTCCTGAATGCTCACAGAACCATTCAAATACCGTGTTGCGCCTGGCACAGACCCAGGCACGCTAGGTGAATAGCGGGAAAGGCCAAAATACAGATTCATGCTGGATGCAAATTACTTTGCGATTCACCCGGCCCGTTCACAATGGCGAGTTCCGGATCTCACCCAAAAGTGGCGACAATATCGTTAACCCTCATTTGCCATAATTTCAGTCTCATTAACAAGATTAAAGTTGAATACAGCAGCCTTCGGGGAATTACCTCATTCCCCAGTGAGAAGTCACATGGGTGTCATATAGCACTCCTTTACAAAAATGTGAAAATGGCATCATGGCTTCTGAGGGGAAGTGAGGAGGTGGGTAGCCATCTCATTTTCCGCAAAGCAGTTTAAAGGAACTGGAGATGCTGCCCCAGTGCTCAGGGATGGAGGGGGGACCCCTCAGGGATGGTTGGGCTTGGTCAGCGAGCTCATAGAATCAAAGAATTTACAGTGCAGAAGGAGCCCATTCAGCCCATCAAGTCTGCACCGGCCCTTAGAAAGAGCACCCCACTTAAGGCCACCCTTCGAACCTATCCCCGTAACCCAGTAACCCCGCCTAACCTTTTTGGACACTAAAGGCAATTTAGTACAGCCAATCCACCTAACCTGCACATCTTTGAACTGTGGAAAGAAACTGGAGCACCCGGAGAAAATCCACACAGTCACGGGGAGAACGTGCAGACTCCACACAGACAGTGACCCAAACCAGGAATCGAACCTGGGACCCTGGTGCTGTGAAGCAACTGTGCTAACCACTGTGCTACTGTGCTGCCCCGTTCTAGGTCAGAGGTCATCCCTGGGCCAGGGGGCTGAGGGGGCTTTGCGTCTGTGAGGCCTTCAATCCATCTGTAAATATTGTGGAGAGCCAAAACAGGGTTAACCACAGCTGCTGCATGTCAGTGCTATCAGACACTTCCAGGGCAGAGTGGCTTCTTATCCTGAAATTCAATTCCACTCCATTTGACTGTGACCAATTTCTAACTTCACAGCACAAGACTATTTCAAATTAGGAATTAGCCTTGTTATTTGTGAGAGCACTTCACGATCCTCAACTCTCAAGTGCCTGCCCGAGCATGGTCTTCCTAATGTTCCAAGCAGAGATCTGGCACCTGGGATCTATGAGCTCCTGATGTGGCCGAGCGTGAGTGGGCAGAGCAAGGTTTGCCGGCACAAGAGGCTCACTGGATGGCACTCTGAGAGAAGGCAGGAAACGTAAGAGTGGGGGCGGCTGAGTTGAGGGTCCCGGGGTGGAAGTCCTAACTAATTGTTGGCCGTGCTCCTTCTCCAATTCCTTACAAATATAACAATGTCTGCTGCTATGGATCCCGCGGAATCTGCCCTCACATTACTCGTGACAGCTGCCGGAGATGGCAGCAAGGCTAGCACAGGTGGAGGTGTGCTGCGGGCTGCCACACACCCTGAAGACCCAGCCACCCATTAGGCAGAGGAGAGACCCAGAAGGGGAAGCCAGGGATGGCCCAAGGTGTACAGGCATCGTTGCCCATTTAGCAAGATGACGGACACCATGTTCGGCACGCAGAAGACTGCATCTCAGCAGGGAGACAATGAGGCACGTGCCACATCCTCATGGACTTGGCACCCCATGGAGGAGGAGGACACCCTCTCCTTGTGGCCGTGAAGGTCACTCCTGCCCTGAATCTTTATACAACTAGGTCATTCCAGGGCTCGAGCGGGGACCTATGTGACATGTCACAATCTACAGGTGCATCCGGGAGGTTATGGATGCTCTGTATGACCAGACATCCAACTATATCACCTTCCAGCTGGACCAAGCCCACCATGATGCATGGGTTGCAGGATTTTCTGCCATCACCATTTAATGCCAGGTCAAGGGTGCGATCGATGACCGGCATGTTGCCCTGGGAGCACTATGGCATCAGGAAGTTCTCTATATTAACAGGAAGGGGCTCTACGCCCTGAATCTTCAGATTGTTTGTCAATGTGCATGTGTGTGCCCGTTATCCAGGGAGAATGCATGGCATCTACATCCTGGGGCACTCGGGTATCCCCGGTATCTTTGTGAACCATCCCAGGATGGTGGCTTGGCTCTTGGGGGACAAGGGATAGCTGCTGAGGTCATGGCTGATGTCGCTGGTGCAGAGGCCTGAGACCGAGGAAGGGACCTGACAAAATGAGGCTTATTCTGCCACCCTTACATCAGAGTGGTGCATCGGCCTGCTGAAAATGTGGTTCTGATGCCTGGACCGCTCTGGTGGTGCCCTGCACTACACCCCCTCAGAGGGTCTCCTGCCTTGTGGTGGTCTGCTGTGCCCTCCACGATCTGGAAAAGCAACGGGGCTACATGATGGAAGAGGAGGAGAAGCAGGAGGAGGAGGAGGGACATGCGGCCTCCTCTGAGGAGGAAGCAGTCCAGGAGGGGCTGGAGGGTAAGCCTGAGGAGCTGGAGGATGGCGGCACTGGCAAGGCTCTGGCAAGCGATAAGGAGACCAGGGAGGCTGTCATCATCTCCAGATTCTCCTAGGACGAGGCTGTGTCCATCAGCTCAATTGCCACCCCCCCCCCCACCATTTCCCTCCCAACCCAATCACCCTTCCCCAACCATTTCTCCCTCCTTCACCATCCCTCTATTCTCCCCACTCTCCGCACCATTTCCCTCCCTCCCCCATCCTCCCATCCATCATTTTCCTCCCTACCCCCTACTCGCATTCCCCGCCCTCCTTTACCATCACATCACTCCCTCCCCCTCCAAGGGTCTGTGTAACATCATCCCAGGGTGATGGGTCTGTGTCAGCAGTATTAGTGGGTCATTATACAAGGCAGGAGAGTGATGATAATTCACTGTAAGGAAATCTCTGGTACTCCTAACTCTCTGCAAAAGTCTGTCTCCTGTCTCTCTACTGCTACATCTAGGTGAGGCAGCCTTCTGCTTTCCGTGCCTTGTGCCATTTGAAGCCCTGGGTGGACGCCCTCTGGAGGGCCCGGAACCTATTGATGTTGCCATGCCACCCTGTCCTGCCTGCTGCTCTTGCGATGCATGTGTCAGGAGGGGGGTCGGTGGGGGGGGGGGGGGGGGGCGGATTTGGAAGATATGGACATTACAGTCGTCTCATTGGTGACAAGTCTCGGGTTGGCCTCCAATGCTTCCTCCTCCCTGATGGTGCCTGTAAGGCCCTAGGGGACACCATGGGATCGGGGGGGGGTGGGGGGGGGGGGGGGGTGGAGTGAGCTCCAGAGGTCTCTGAGTCATCTGGTCCTGCCAGTCCTGGAGGCTTCCCATTGTCTGCACCATCGTGTCAACACCCTCAGCGATGCCCTCAGTGGCTAGGCTGCGTTCCTCAGGGCCTTGGTATGTCCACTTACATCTAGGATATGTCCCTCAGTGACTGGGACATAATGTCAAGGCCCTCAGCAATAGTCGTCCCAGACTGAGCCATGCCTTGGACACCATTTCTCAGGACGTGAATGTCGTGCTCCAGGTTCTCCACTGCGGTCACCCACCCTAGCAGTGTTGGCCTCAGTGCCATGTATTGTCTGCACTCCTTCACCTTTGGAACTCCTTCAATCGGCCTTGCAGTTACTGGAATGTCGCTAACACCCCTCCTGAATGTCATGGCTGTGTCCTGTCCGGTATGGGACAATTGGGCACGGCCGTTTGGACGCAGCCGTTTGGGCGCCATGGGACAATTGGGCGCAGCCAATTTGGCGCGGCCGTTTGGGCGTAGACGACAGAAATTCTTTTAGTTTTTGTGGCTAGTAAATTGTTGCAAATTGTTGCAAGTAATTTAAAACCTTAAATTAGTTCATTTACTTTAGTTCATTTGGTGATTATGAGCAAGGCTCCTCAAGTACTCGATAGCATCCATGTTTTCAAATTTAAGAACAGTTTCATGTATTCTTTTATCTTTATTGTAAATTAAAAACCTTAAATTAGTTCATTTAGTTAAAAACCTTAAATTAGTTCATTTAGTTAAAAACTAAAGTTAAAAAACCTTTAGTTTAGTTCATTTGGTAATTATGAGCAAGGCTCCTCAAGTACTCGATAGCATCCATGTTTTCAAATTTAAGAACAGTTTCATGTATTCTTTTATCTGCATCTCTATACTTTTTTAGTTTTTGTGGCGGTTCATGGCCGGCCAAATTTTTCTTTACCACGTTTCGTTGATACTGCCTCAGCCATCATATGGGTATGCGAATTGGTTTAGTTAAAAAATATATAAAAAGATGGTGATAGAACGCACCAGCACCCAACTCAACGCACCCGCACCAGCGGCCAACTCAACTGAGGCTAATTCACAAATAAAGAAATGTTATTTTGGCGCCAAAACGTCCGGCGCCAAAACAGCCGGCGCCAAAACGGTTGGCGCCACAACGGCCGCGCCCAAATGGCTGCGCCAAAACGTACCTAACCCGTCCTGTCATCTGCATCAGCTCTGGGAGAACTTTGCCCACTGGCTAGGCATCTGACTGGGGCTCAGCTGAGTTCTGGGATCCAGTAGACCTCCAACTGTCTTCCTTGGATGTTCCTGCCTCCACCTGTAGTGCATCAGAAACTGTGTGATGCTCACCAGATTATTTCCCCAAAATCTGTGCACTAATGTCACCCACCGAAGTGTGTGCTCTGCTTTGATGGAAGGTGCGGATGAAAGCTGTGACACCTCGATGGTGATCTCCTTGGAGCTGTCCTCCGAGGTGTTCTCTTGGGTGGTGGGAGGGCTGTTATGAATTTGGATGGTCCGGCTTCATCAGATGGAAGTCCTGCAAGACAATGGAAATGTGGTCAGTGAGAGGGAAGGATCATTTTGTCTGACATGAACTACTTACTTGACACAGATATTCTGGGTGAAGGGGCAACAGATCCTCACCTCTGGAGCTCAGGTCAACCTCGTTGTCAGTAACTTCTCTTCCTTCGGGAACTGCTGCGATTTCCAGGGCCCGTTTCTCAAAGGGAATGAGGACCCGAATCTCTGGGACTCTACCTCCTGTCTTGGCCCTTTAATATGGGCTATTTTCTCCTGTGGGGACAAAGAGAGGGCACGATTGATGGGTCAGGTGGCAGCTGGCATGTGTGGGCACTGTGCTTGGACATGGAGGGGTTGTGCTGATGAGTGCCGGGGGTTCTGAGGAACAAGCATGACGATCAGATGTGGGAGGGTGCGAAGGGTCAGGCAGTGAATTGGGGGAGTGAACTTTGGGAATTTGGGGTAGCTGGTGGAACCGATGTCAGGAGCGAGGTGGTAACTTATCTTTGCAGCTCATTGGCGGTCATTTGTCTTCTTCCTACAATGGGTGGTTGTCCTCCTTATCATGATGGCCACACTGACAGCTGCTGCCACTACCTCCCAGGCGGCATTGTTAACCCTGCTGCTGGTCCGCCAAACTCCTCGGGGGAACAGGGTGGCCCACGACTTATCCACAATGTCGAGAAGCCTGGCCAGGTCGGCATCCCCAAAGTGAGGAGCAGGTCTGCCTGCTGCCATGCCTGTGTGTTGACTAGAAGTGAGTGGTGAGGGAGCGTTTAAAAGCAGCTCCCCCTTATTTGCAGCAAGCTGCTGGGGCACAAATCAGACGGTGAGGAAGCCAGTAATGGCGAGTATCAAATGTCGGCTCATTTTTGGGACTAAATGCCACTGAATAGGGGTCATGATCTCGCCAACACGGCTGTCGCGAAACACCCCGCTAAATGCACCCAAAACTGGACTTTGAATTTTTTCCGTTGAATCGCACCCTGTAACTGTCAACCTGAATAATCCAATTATTTCCTCACAGGCCTTCCACCTTCCAGACCACATAAACTTTAGCTCATCTAAAACTTGTATCCTAATTCATTCCAAGCCCATTCACCGATCCCATTCACCAATCACCTCCGAGCTCACTGGCTTACATTGACTCCTAGTTTGGCCATGATAGAATGCTGGAGCAGACCCAAAGGCACAAATGGCCTCATTCTTCTCCTATTCCTTAGGAACTTATGAACTTATGAACAGCTCAGTTGTAACATTTCCAGCTTTGTTTTCAAATCATCCCATGGCCTTGTCTCTCCCTAATTTACTGACATCCTCCATTTCTACAATCCTTTAAGATATTTCCAATTCTGGTCTCTTAATTGCTCATTCTTGGTTTTAATTGCTCCACCACTGGCAGTCATGCCCTCAGCTGCCTAGGCTCTGGAATTCCTTTCCTAAATCTTTCCACCTTTAAAACGCTCCTTGAAATTCACCTCTTTGACATAGCTATTGGGCTGGATTCTCCGCATCCCAACGCCGAAATTGCGTCCGGCGCTTGGGCAGAGAATACATTTCCGCCCCTGGAATCAGGACCGGCACCGGTTCCTCGATTCTCCGGTCACTGAAAAGCAGCGTACTCAGGGAGTATGCTGCGTCACCTACCACCTAACCTGCGGTCATTGCTGGAGGCCCGCCCCGCTATTCTCCGCCCCCGATCGGCCAAAGTTCCAACGGTGTGGATCGAATGTGATACTGCCGTTCGGGATGCTCACGTGGCGGCTGTGGGCTCAGTTCGGGCGCACGGCCGATCGGGGGCACTGTTTAGGAGGTCCAGCTCCGTGGTCTGAGTCCGCCTGGAGCAAGGCGCGGCTGCTGGAGGCCACCGCTGTGCGCATGCGTGGACTCTGACCCAGGTGATACGGGGACCCGTATCTGCAGCTAAAGCTGCTAGATTCACGACGGGTCCCTGCTAGCCCCCTGCAAGGCTATGAATATGTGGCCTTTTCATGCCAGTTTTTCTGGCGTAAAAGGCCACAGCTTTTACGACGGCATACGGACATAGACCCTGAAACAGAGAATCCAGCCCATTGTCTGTCCTGGTATCTCTTTATATGGCTCAGTGTCAAATTTTGTACTCCTGCGAAGGGTTTTGGAACATTTTACCACATTAAAGGCTGTCGCTGTTCATTTTGTTGAACAGATTTCCACAAATCTTTGCTTTCTGTGAAGTTCTATGAAAACCTACAAGAGACCGAATAATTAGTACCGATTACTGGGACTGTTTTTCATGTTTACGAAGAACATAACATTTAACTAAATGTGCTTTGTCTGAAGTGCAACATATATATGGCTACTAATACCAGTTTGGCAGAATGTGTTCTATCATTATCAGTTGAAACTATATATACAGGAAGTTCTGTTTGTAATCACTGATTTTGTTACTGTACTTTAGCATCTTTACGTCAGCAGTTTTCAAACATTTTTATGGCGGGGCCAGCGGGGTTATCCTGTAAATTTTGATGACTCCTGGAAACCCTCTTGTACAAATCTTTGATACAGTCGCTAAGGCTGGAATTTTCTAGCACCCGCTCCTCCCCCACGGCGGGTTCCCTCGCGGGAGGGCCTGCCATCTATTGAAATCTCCGTTCACGTTCGTGGGACCGGAAGATCTCATCAACTTGAGGGGCTAGAAAATTTGGCCCAAGGGTCTTAGGGACTGCTGTCTCAGTCTCAACATTCATCCAAGTGAGTAAGAAGGCCCCAGCAGCTTTAGGCAATTGTTTTTTTTAATGGTGGCTGCAGAAACAGATCCGGCCAGCATCTGGGACCAGTTGGAGAAACATTGGGCTTCCCACATTGAGGGATCAGTTGAAATCTGTTACAATAAGTGCACCCCAGGGAGAGCCCCTGTTCCCACAAAATAACTCAGTCTGCAGTGCCAATTTTGGCTCAATGATCACACCCTTACCGCTGTGTCGGAACATTGTGGTTTCAAGTCTCACTCCAGAGAAATGAGCATATAATTTAGGCCTGCATTTCAGGGCAAAACTAAGGAAGGTTTGCACTGACAAACAGTGCCATCTTTTGGTTGGAACATTAATCTAAGGCCCTGCTTACCCAGGTTTTGCGATAAAAAAGATCCCACAGCAGTGTACAAAAAAGGGGTCCTTGAAGAGTTCTTGCCAATATTTATCCCTCAATCAACATCATTAATACAGCTAGTTGGTTATGGTCTTATTACTGTTGATGTGTCCAACAGTTCAATGTGATGCATGTCCATATGAGTGGAGGGAGGTAATATGTTTTCCACTTTTGTGCGCTACTATGCTTCTCATTTTCAATCTGCACTACTGGTTAGCACAATGTGAAATAGAGGCCCAAATGTGTAAGCGTCTCCCTGCCTCTCTATCATCAAGTGCACAGCTGTGCCTCCCCATGGTTACACACGGAAACTGGTCCCTCACAGCCTCAGGCTAAAGCTTATGGAGGAATGCAAAGAAGGTTTGAGCCCCATATTTGGACCCCATGAAGTATGCAGGCCCACCAGCCTATGCCATGCGCTGGAACTCATGAACCAATCAGGCAGCTATCGGCGAGTAGCTTAACTGCCTTGTGGATTACCGCAAGAGGGTTGAAGACTAAAAGGAGTAAACCCTGACAAAACATCTCAAATGGAACCCAAAGGCAGACTGATGTCCAAATATTTCATTATTCTGGCAACTCCTGCAACCAAGCCAATGCCAAACATCATGCTTTGCACTCCTTTTGACTCAACCAGGGAGGCCGAGAGGAGGACCCTGACGTTTGAGCAGTCCAGAACCTCCACTAATTTTGTCCAGCTTTGCACCCTGGAGAGGACAATCCAATTTCAGACTTTTCAGACATATCTTCGGAATCTCTTTGAAACACAGGATCGCCAACACAGATGTTTCGGAGCTTGCAAATTCCACCAGCATACACGCATTGCTAAGCCAACAATGTCTGCACTGGCTTTGCCGCATCCATCAGATGGACGACAGCAGTATATCCAAAGATCTTCTGTTCGGCAAACTTGCCATTGGGTCACCACCTCTGGATGCTCACACCTCCTCCACAAGGACACCTGCAAGCAAGATATGAAGATGTTGAACATTGACACTAAAAAATTGTGAGACAGTCTCTGATGGATATGATCCGTGAGGGCTGACTGTTTGGAAAGACAGGAGAAAAGGCTGGCAGAAATGAAGAGCTCAGCTGGCCAAGATGAATGCCCAGAGAAAACAGAGGTCAGCAAATTGTACACCTTCTCAACACACTGAGACCCTCTGCAGCAAATGCAACAGAGACTGTCATGCCAGAATGGGACTCCTGAGCCATACGAGGTGATGCTTAAAACAGTTACCTCACCATGGTGCAAACCATTGTCTTACAAGGTGTAAGGCTGCTACAATGCCTTAAGGTATTTCCAATTCTGGTCTCTTAATTGCTCAGTCTTGGTTTTAATTGCTCCACCACTGGCAGTCATGCCTTCAGCTACCTGGGCTCTGAAATTTCCTTCCTAAATCTTTCCACCTTTAAAACGCTCCTTGAAATTCAACTCTTTGACATAGCTATTGGGCTGGATTCTTGGTACGTGTAAATTACCCTGAATAACAACAGTGATTATATCTCATAAACCAATGTCTATAAGCATTTTAAGATATCATGAGTCGTGAAAGGCGCTATAGAAATGAAAGTTCTTGTTTTCATGGCCATCAGTCAGCTGAAGGGTGGGTCATAGAGCTTGGTAGAAGTAGGTGGATTAAGTAAATGCCAGCAACACTGTGAAGGGGCTAATAGCGCAAACAGTTCACTTACCTCATTGTTGTAATATGCCTTTAAGGATAGCAGCATGACATCACGAGAAGGGAAATGTGTCATGCGATCCAGTCTTAGTTTCACTTTTGTCTGTGAGCAGAGAACAGCTCTGGTGCTGATGGCTTCAAGCATTGTACCTATGTTTGAATGTTCCCACGTGCCTCTTCTAAATAAATGAACCTGCAACGTGTTCATACAATCCCTTATGAGGGCTTCATGCTTATCTCGTGAGACCAACATGACACTCATTAAAAGTGGGCTAGGGACCACACTGTCATCTTCATATTCATATACTGTACAGATCATTATAATAATGAACTGTTCCTTCATACTCAAGCATTCTTTCATTCAGTCTCCTGATTACCATGAAATATGTAAAGGGCGCCCATTGCCCAAGCAGCAAATGTTTGTAATGGATTTGTGATTTTTTTTTTCTCTAATGCTCCAACAACTAGAAGACACGCAGAGTTAACGACAGGAAAATTGGCCCCTGTGCCAGTTATTAAAAGAAAACAGTGCCTGGAATTTCCACAGAGGTTCTCCAGCAGGCGATCAGCGGAACTAAATGGAATAAACAACTAAAACCACGAAAGGACTGAAGCCAGCTGTTTACACCAGTTCTCCAAGGTTCTTTAGCTGAAGCTAGGGTGGGAAATGAGAGAAATGCTGGAGAAAATCTCCAATCTCATTTCCTACACAATGTAACACAAATCTGAGGCATATCATGTGGAAAATAGTTGTTGTTGTGCTTTTGCATTAAAAGATGTGGCAATGCAAGAATGAGGCAGCAGAATAATTATTAAACTACTGAGCCTCTTGATCATGAACTTTTGGCTCTGCTTAGAATTCTGATACAAACATGATATGCTGGCCCTGAAAGTCTCCTGTTACAAAAAGTTCCTCTTATCACACAGAATCAATAAACACAACAGAAAAATAATTGTGGAGGAGGGTTGTGAGTTCAGAGCGCTTTCTGGCTACTCAATGTGAAGGTTACAGTTGATACGTTTATTCAAGCAAACTTTGTGACACACAAATTAATAGCCATGGAAGTTTTCCTTTCTTCATTTTTTTTCTCCTTCTTTCTTATACTCACTTCCTCAAATTTAGTCCTTCATATTCTTTCATCTGGACGCCACCAATGCTGATTTAGCCTTGGGAAATAATGTTGGAATTAACAAAATCAGTTCTTCCACCATCTCTAAATAATGACGAATGACAGGATATTGGATCCAACTTATATTTCCAAGTCAAGTCCAACATCCACTATTTAGTCATTTTGACGAACAGAACTTGAGTGTAGCTGATAAAAGACATGTGTTGTCAAAGCTTTTCATCTAGCACTCATCAGGACAATTAGCAAGGATACCAAATCTAAAGGGAACAACAATGGTTGGTAACTGGACACTGATTGGGAGATGCATTGCAATGGGGAATGCACCAGTCATCTGTCAAGCTTTGTTTAAATTCAGACAGGTTGACTGATTGGTAAAGACATTGCCCTAGGAAATGAACCAAACAATGGCTGCCACCTATTTTGTTTAGTTATAACAGGCGCAATGTGTGCACATGTTTTTTCTGTTTGAAAATAACAGGAACCTGTGTAATAATATCTGTAGTTTTGAAATAGTTGTCAGCTTAATTCTTAGCACACTCAATGTTGTTAACGAATCACATCTAATGTTGGACAGTGTGCTTTAAGTTTTGCAAGGATGAGTTGGTTGGGTATGGTTGGCATCTTTCCTGATGCAAACAGCTGAAGGTCAATGCTGTTTGAACCGATCTACTAGTCTTCGGAATGTACAGCCTACATACCGCATATTACAAACCCGGACCAGATCCCAAATTTGCTAGGGTACCAGAGAGAAATCCCAACATTTATTTTAATTTGTAAAGCTGTGAGGAAAGGATATTTTGTTCCAGGAGTGAATCTGCGCAAAAATAGGGATCTGGTATATTAAAACAAACTTTATTATTAACACAGTATTAAACTACCTTTAACATCACTAAAAAATAGCTTAAATTACCGTTTAAACAATGCTTAACAATAAAACAAAACACTTTAACTCCAAACTGCTACCTTCTTTGCCTTGAATCAAGCAAAAGTCATCACAGGTCAAAATCCTCTTTTAAATAATGTTACCAAATACAGGTTTATTTGCCTAACTTTCAATAGAAAGATGTTTTGAAAGACTGTTTGATGAGAGAGATCCTGTCAGGAAACATCCTGCAGATTCTTATCTGAGTCAGACTGCTGCTTCACCTAACAGCCTTTTGCAGAATATGTTGTCACAACTACCAGAGCGCTCACTCCAGATTGACTGGCACAGACCTGGCCCCTCCCATTACTACATCATCGTAATTCTACTCAAATCGACTTAGCTAATTACTTAAGTTTAAACACCATGGGTTGGATTTTCCATAGCCCAATGCCGAAATCGTGATCGGTGATCGGGCGGAGAATGGATTCTGACGCTAGAATCGGGGACGGTGCCGGTTTGACGCCGGTCCGTCATGATCCACTCCCTCCAAACCGGCGACATCGTGATGCGTGGCACGCGGCATTTCAATGCCGTTGGCGCATCATTGGCCAGCCCACTTGCGATGCTCCACCCCCGATGGGCTGAGTTCCCGACGGCGCAGACCACGTGTCCAGCGCCACCACATTTGGCCGGGATCCGTGCCGCTGGATGGGGGGGGGCTTCTGCTAGGGCTGGGGGACTCGTGCCAGGTGGCCAGGGGGTAGGTTGTGGGGACGTGGTTGGCGGGTTGGGATCGTACATGTTTTACGGCACGACCGGTGCAAGTCTTCCTCCATGCGAATACGCAGCCCAGGACCCTGCCATTCTCCGGACGTTTTCGGTGCGATCAACGGGAGTTTCACTCAGTGCCGGTTCTAACCCCTCATGAGTGCCAGAATCGGTGAGGGTATCCCACCGATTTTTCTGTCATGAAAGTCCACACATGATCCGCTGGCGTCAACACCCAGAGTCAAAAACGGAGAATCCAGCCCCATATCTCTAATTATCTACTCCCCAGAAATCATAACAAAATCCATTAAATCTCTCCTTTTAAACATAAGCATGGTTAGAAATAATAAGGGCTCATTTTTATGACATCTTAATTGTACACTCTGCTGTCACAGTGTCTGTCTTTCTTTTCAACCAGGATTATTTTTAAATATTACTGCAGCAGATATATACACACCCAACCCAGGCATTTATAACCATACTGCATCGGATACCTATAATCCAATATATATAAACCAATTCCTTACTTTCATCACATTCACATCACATTGTCACTGAAATTTGAATACCACATTACTCATTTGCAATATAGGCAGAACATTGTTTTGGCTTGGTGGCAGCATCCTGTTAGTGGTGAACACCACTTGTGGTACTACCACATAATACTTCGTTGTAACTTTTACAACACAATAGTGAGGTCCACAGGTCAAATTCCTGATACTGATATCTGAGGCTATCACCTCCTATTTCCTTGTATGCTTGTCTGGTGGTCCTCCTGGCAGACTCAGGAAAGAGGACATCTCTCCTCCTTTCACCTTGTGCACTAAAACCTCCAGTGCTGAATCTGGAATCCTGGAAGTCCTCCCTGATTCTCCATTGCTCTGATCTTCCAGCTGAGGAGGTTTCCCTCTTCCATTTCCAGCAGCTGCTACAGCTAGAATACACCTTCCTTTTAAGAGGTACAGGTTGGTATTAAGAAGTGCAGGCTGGATTTAGTTGATAATAGCCTAACATGAATCAGGGCCCCCTGTTAAGCCACTGAGGAACTCATTACGTGCTGGACCCTATGTCATAATTGCATAGATGAGTAAGTTGAAGGTAGTTTGAATGCTGCCTATGTCACTTGCATTGGCCATAAGGCAATTGTGCATTGCGATGCCTCTGCCTGCTAATGTGATGCGACCATCAATTCATGTGAAACAAGGAGTAGATGTAAACTGTGGCTTTAATTGACTAGAACAGTGCCTGCCTGCGACTGCTCTGCTACTGAGAGCCACCTACAGGGCTACTGCTCTTTATACCTCCCCTCAAGGGGTGGAGCCAGGTGCAGAGCCCACAAAGGCACCAACATGATACATTATAGGTAATATCTTACAATGGCCCATAGGTGGAGCCCTCATGGGCAACAGCGTGGTACAGTTACATACATGGTGGATGGTTAATGCAATACATTCACCACATAATGAGCCATACTCAATTTATAGTCCAATCTCTTTCAGTGATATAGTTGAGGGATAAATGTTGGCCAGAACACAAAGGCCAGGAATTGCCTCAGAGATGTTCAATTCCACCACCGTTTCGATGTTGGGAGCATGGCCGCTTTCAGTCGCACTTACAGAAAGTTTGTATGTAAGCAGAACAGGAGCAGACCCAAGGAAACTGCTGGGCAATGGAATCCCATGAGAGTGCAGATGGGGCCCAGCTTCAATATCTCATCTGAAAGACTACAGTTCTGACAGTGTTGCACTTTAATGTCAGCCTAGATGATGTGCTCAAGCAAAGGTGTGGACCTTGAACTCATAGTCTGCCTGCTCAGAGGCAAAAGTACTTTCATGGGATTAATGCTGGCATCTAAACCTAACACCATCATTGAGCAAACTGCATGGAGAAGTTATTTGCACAAACTGAAGATTAACTTCACAAAGTAAAAGTGCCAAGATTCTTGACACATCGATGAGTGTCCATTAGAACATTCTATGTGTGTAATATTATCGCATATCCTGTTGAAAGGATCTTCTGGCCAGGATACAAATATTGGGGTTAAACTCAGCAGCAATGTGCAAGGTAGTTTTTATGTCACCAGAGATGTATTATCATTCATATCAACCACAAACCAAAGACCTCTTGAATGCTAATCTCTGATTCGTGACAACTCTATCAAAAGCAGTTAAGAATTAGCAAGCATCCACTCAAAAGTGAAGATTCTTCTATTTCTCAAAATCAAGGGAAGTCTGCTAACTAGTTACATTTCCATGCTTTAGCTGGATTGTTCTTGTGTTTAGAGTGGTGGATTGGCAGATTGCAATCATGTGAAAATCAGGACCCCAAGGCAAAATCCCTTCCATACATAAATCAAAGGGATAGTGCTCTGTCAATACCCAAGTTGTCTGCAATGCCAAGCATGAAATCATGCAGGCAACTGCCAATTTCCTTGGCTCAGCTCATGATTCATTCACTTTAAGTCAGGCTAGATCGTCAAGGGCCTTTAAACAAGTTGACAGGGTGAATGGATGGTTCCTTGGGGATTGTGGCTGCAGCCTGAAGATGGGGATGTTGCCACTTCAACATAGCCCACAGACCCCATGTGAGTACAAATATAATGAGGCACATTGGTTAAGGCTTCCATGTTAAAATGGAACATGGCTGAGAGAGTATTTGGCAACCTAACACAAAGTGCCCTCCAGGATGTATCCCTGGAAGTTTGAACATTTTCAATGTGCTGTATTGTGCACAATCCAACTACTCAGAGGGACACTTGTATTGATATATTAAAAGAGAGGCATGAACCTTGACAATGGAAGCCTTTGAAACCCAGCACCTACAGACGAGTGATTGAAAAATCAAGGACTTGTCTCTACAATTTATTTAACATTTAAAACTCTACAAATGAGTTCCTAAATTTTGTGATGAAAGGTATTTCTGCTTCAGCTTCTGCTGAAAGCCACCTATCAACAAGGGACAATTCCGGCTAGGGTCTGGAGAGCAAAATAAAATCCCCAGGGCATGATTTATAAATCTTGAACCAGCAACAGAAAGTGCTAGTTTGTAGCACAATGCTATTCATGGGGCGCGATTCTTCGATCGTGGGACAGAGTGTCCGCGCCGCTGTGAACGACGTCGCGTTTCACAACGGCGCAAAATGGGCTCGGGCAGTACCGATTCTGGCCCCCACAGGGGGCCAGCACGGTGCTGGAGCGGTTCACGCTGCTCCAGCCTTACTTCCTGGTGCGCACTGGGGCTGGCGCCAACCCGCGCATGCACAGTGACGACGCGTCAACCCGCGCATGCGCAGTGGCGAAGCGTCAACCCGCGCATGCACAGCGGCGAAGCGTCAACCCGCGCATGCACAGTGGCAAAGCGTCAACCCGCGCATGCGCGGTGGTCTTACTGAACACTCCGGCCCCGATGCAACATGGTGCGGGGGCTCTGGGGCCGGACGGTCAACAAAGTAGGCCCGGGGAGGGGAGAGGCCGGCCCGCCGATTGGTGGGCCCCGATCGCAGGCCAGGCCCCATCGGAGCCCCCCCCCCCGGGATGGAGCCCCCCCCCACACAGGCCGCCCTCCCCCCCGACATTTCGCGCAGAGCTCCCGCCGGCAGCGACCAGGTGTGGACGGCGTTGGAGGGACTCTACTTTTTTCTGCGCGGCCGCTCGGCCCATCCCAGCTGGAGAATCGGCGTCCCAGCCTCGTACTGCAGCCCGCGACCGGTGCTGCGCCAAACGGCACAAATGGCGCCGATTCTATGCACCTCGAAGAATCGCTCGCCGGTGTAGGGGCGGCGTGGCGTGGTTGCGGCAATTCTCCGGCCCGGCGCGGAGCTCGGAGAATCACGCCCATGATATTTCTGTAGTGGAGCTTGAGGCGTATTTTCCATTTCTTGAGTCCGCAGAAGATTATGTTCTAAAAATGGTATTGTCAATGGGTTTCTAAGGATCCAATATAGCAAGGGATATGCATGTCATCTGCATATCATGCCAGACGTACGTATCTGACATAAGAACACAAGAACTAGGAGCAGGAGTAGGCCATCTGGCCCCTCGAGCCTGCTCCACCATTCAATGAGATCATGGCTGATCTTTTGTGGACTCAGCTCCACTTTCCGGCCCGAACACCATAACCCTTAATCCCTTTATTCTTCAAAAAACTATCTATCTTTACCTTAAAAACATTTAATGAAGGAGCCTCAACTGCTTCACTGGGCAAGGAATTCCATAGATTCACAACCCTTTGAGTGAAGAAGTTCCTCCTAAACTCAGTCCTAAATCTACCTCCCCTTATTTTGAGGCTATGTCCCCTAGTTCTGCTTTCACCCGCCAGTGGAAACAACCTGCCCGCATCTATCCTATCTATTCCCTTCATAATTTTATATGTTTCTATAAGATCCCCCCTCATCCTTCTAAATTCCAACGAGTGCAGTCCCAGTCTACTCAACCTCTCCTCATAATTCAACCCCTTCAGCTCTGGGATTAACGTAGTGAATCTCCTCTGCACACCCTCCAGTGCCAGTATGTCCTTTCTCAAGTAAGGAGACCAAAACTGAACACAATACTCGAGGTGTGGCCTCACTAACACCTTATACAATTGCAACATAACCGCCCTAGTCTTAAACTCCATCCCTCTAGCAATGAAGGACAAAATTCCATTTGCCTTCTTAATCACCTGTTGCACCTGTAAACCAACTTTCTGTGACTCATGCACTAGCACACCCAGGTCTCTCTGCACAGCAGCATGCTTTAATATTATATTGTTTAATATTTATCCCGTTTGCTGTTATTCCTACCAAAATGGATAACCTCACATTTGTCAACATTGTATTCCATCTGCCAGACCCTAGCCCATTCACTTAACCTATCCAAATCCCTCTGCAGACTTCCAGTATCCTCTGCACTTTTCGCTTTACCACTCATCTTAGTGTCATCTGCAAACTTGCACACATTGCCCTTGGTCCCCAACTCCAAATCATCTATGTAAATTGTGAACAATTTTGGGCCCAACACGGATCTCTGAGGGACACCACTAGCTACTGATTGCCAACCAGAGAAACACCCATTAATCCCCACTCTTTGCTTTCTATTCATTAACCAATCCTCTATCCATGCTACTACTTTACCCTTAATGCCATGCATCTTTAACTTATGCAGCAACCTTTTGTGTGGCACCTTGTCAAAGGCTTTCTGGAAATCCAGATATACCACATCCATTGGCTCCCCGTTATCTACTGCACTGGTAATGTCCTCAAAAAATTCCACTAAATTAGTTAGGCACGAACTGCCCTTTATGAACCCATGCTGCGTCTGCCCAATGGGACAATTTCTATCCAGATGCCTCGCTATTTCTTCCATGATAGATTCCAGCATCTTCCCTACTACCGAAGTTAAGCTCACTGGCCTATAATTTCCCGCTCTCTGCCTACCTCCTTTTTTAAACAGTGGTGTCACGTTTGCTAATTTCCAATCCACCGGGACCACCCCAGAGTCTAGTGAATTTTGGTAAATCATCACTAGTGCATCTGCAATTTCCCCAGCCATCTCCTTTAGCACTCTGGGGTGCATTCCATCAGGGCCAGGAGACTTGTCTACCTTTAGCCCCATTAGCTTGCCCATCACTACCTCCTTAGTGATAACAATCCTCTCAAGGTCCTCACCTGTCATAGCCTCATTTCTATCAGTCACTGGCATGTTATTTGTGTCTTCCACTGTGAAGACCGACCCAAAAAACCTGTTCAGTTCCTCAGCCATTTCCTCATCTCCCATTATTAAAACTCCCTTCTCATCCTCTAAAGGACCAATATTTACCTTAGGCACTCTTTTTTGTTTTATATATTTGTAAAACCCTTTACTGTCTGTTTTTATATTTTGAGCAAGTTTACTCTCATACTCTATCTTACTCTTCTTTATAGCTTTTTTAGTAGCTTTCTGTTGCCCCCTAAAGATTTCCCAGTCCTCTAGTCTCCCACCAATCTTTGCCACTTTATATGCTTATGGGATCGAGTTCCAACATTTATTTCTAAGACTCAAACAAGGGTTAAGACTTGTTTTGGGACCATTTTGTGCAATGGTCTGCACAAGCGATTGGATCACCATGTGTCATACGCTCCAGCAAATCATGAGACTAACTAGAAGCAAGATCACTGCACCATTGTATTAGGGAGGTTACTGGAGCCCAATTCCCCAGGATGAACATTTGTATTTCTTTCTCATGGATAGAATGAATCAGAAAGAGAGAGCAGTGGTTTCATGGTTTCGACATTTAAGGTTTCATGGGGTTCACGTTGACTTTAACTATGCATATCTTGTCTTGAGTGAATTTTGCTCCTTAAATGCCAAGCATGTTTGTTAACACAGGAAGCACATCACACAGGTCTGACCCCCACCCTCTAAAGTAGCTGTGTTGATCTGGGAATTGCTGGGAACAGTTGAAGTAATGTAACATTTTCGGCAAGGCTTCCCTCCTCTTCTTGAAATGGCACAGTAGCTTCAACATCGAAAATGATAGAATGATGTGGGTTATATTTTAACATAAGAAGGTCAAGCACTTAAACAGCTCTTGCATAGCTAATCCCAGCCCAGGTGACCTGCTCCAGGATTCAGGGATGCAGATCTGGCCAGACTCCTAGATGCAGTGGAGGACAAGAGGGATGTCCTGTTCTCTTTAGGGAACCAGAGGGTCAGCCACAGGGCAGCCAGTGAACACCTTGGAGGGGAGCTCCGAGGAAGACATGATCGAGGCATCACAGCTGTCATCCCGCCCTCCACCAGTGCAGATATGCGCACTCAGTGGGAAATTTTAGTGGTCAGGCATCTGGGGCACAATCTGGTGAGCACCACACAGCTGCTAATGTACATCCGGTGTAGGCAGGAACCCCCAGGTGAGACACCAGTCGGAGGTCTGCTGGATCCGGGGACCAAGCTGGGTCCCAGCCTGATGCCGAGGCTGTGAAAAAGGTATTCCCAGAGCTGATGGAGACAATTGGGAGCGGCCAGGACATTCAGAGGGAGATTACAGCGACACTCCAGCAGATCCATGGCCGATTGGAGGACTCCTAGAGGCTACGGGTGAATAAGATGTCACCGGCAATGCATGGCACCAAGGCCAACATTGCTAGGGGGGTGAGCGCAGTGGAGAGCTTGGTACACGACCTCGGCACCATTAGTGATGGTGTCCAAGGTGTTGTACAGTCGGTAACGGCCATGACTGAGGGTCTTGACAGAATGTCCGACTCGCTAGAGGATGTCACCCAGTTCCAGGCTGACCTCGATGAGGTTCTTTGGGACCTGACCCGCTCTCAGATGGGCATGGCCGAGGCGCTGCATAGCATGTCCTAGTTACTGAGGAGCATCGCCAAGGCGTCGACACAATGCTGCAGACCATGAGGAACCACCAGGGTTGGCAGAGCCAACTGATGCAGGGTCAGCCGGGGCTCAAAAAAGCTGCCCCTCCGTCTCATGGTGAACCTAGGACTCTATGGGCACCGAGCGGGAAGAGGGGGTGCTGAGTGCAAACCCGGACCCGTCCTATGGAGTGGGGATGGTGGCCACCAGCTACCCTAATTTCCACCCCTCTGATGAGGCCGCGTCACGCAGGTAGCAGCTGGAACAGTGCAGCATGGCTGTGCAAGTGCCACTGACAAGTGAGCAGGGGCCCTCCGGACCCAGAGGACGTCCACCAAGGGCATCGAAGACCACGGGACGTGGTAAGCATCTGGCTGTCTCCACCTCTGATGTGTGTCCTTGGGGCACACCTAGACGTAGAGGGAGAGCTAGGAAGGCAAAGCACATCGAGGATCACTGAGGTCACCGGTGGAAGGGGAGGGGGTGGGTGATAGGTAGGGGGCGAGGGGGTTGGGGAGAAAGGGGGAGGCACGATCGGATGAGTGGGGAATTGTTCCACACAATAAACACCCTGTGCACAAACTGTATGATGTCTCTGTCACTTTCTTCCGCAATGTGAACCGACCTCTAAACCCTTTGGCCCATCTCTCCAGGCATCCACATTCCCTGTGACACTCACCCACCTTCATCTGTGAACATGTCCGCGGAGCTGTGTTCCATCCCCCTAGCTGGTGTGTGTCTGGTGTTGCCTCCCGCAGTGTTCAGGCACAGTATCCAGGCACCACGGTCTGATTAGGATGCAAGGCAATTACTCCCACATGCTACATGGCACATGGGCACGCACTTGGGTTGTGTGAAATGCTCACTTAACCATGATTGCCAATTTCCTATTAGCAATAGCATTCATCCGCACGGCCAGACGCCATGCCAGTCTGTGGGGGTTATGGGTGGTCGGTGGGACAGATGGGTATGGACAGGGGTTGCCCCAGAATGGGTACACACAATCCAGGTGTTGGCATGGTGATGCCACACATGGTTGCCCCCCAGTTGCACCCTCCAGCGCCTCCCCACCTTCTTATGGTGGCCTACCCCTGTGGAGTGACCCTACCCCCTGACGACCACTGGGGTTGCAAGCCCAGTGACCCCAGGCTCTTTGCCTGCGAGCAAAGATGGCCACTCATCTCCTCAGGTCCCCAGAGAAGCCCTTGTGCCAGGTTCACGTTTTAAAAAGGAGAGTTCTAATCGGCACCAGCGTGACCACTTTCTGGGGAGGTCGATGAATGATGGGAGGCTGTAGGATATGGGGTGGCTCCCGTTAATTGTATGGAAATAGGGCTTAAGTGGTGATAATTGGTTTCTCGTCACGCTACGGCAAGAACCCAATTTCACCTATGGGAATGGGCCGGTAGCATCGCAAACTGTTTGTCCCCTGGTACGGTTCTCATTTTCGGCCTCTCCCACTATTTACCGGCCTCGTTTCGCTCAAGTGAGAGCGCAACGCCACCGGAGAATCACACACATAGAATCATAGACTCACTACAGTTTAGCAGGAGGCCATTCAGCCCATTGATTCTGCACCGACCCTCTGAAAGAGCACCCTAGCTAGGCCCATGCCCCCACTCTATCCCAGTAACCCCACCTAACTTTTGTACACTGAGGGACAATTGAGCATGGCCAATCCACCTAACCTGCCATCTTTTGACTATGGGAGGAAACTGGAGCACCCGGAGGAAACACACGCAGGCATGGGAGAACATACAAATTCCACACAGGCAGTGACCCAAGGCTTAAATTGAACCTGGAGCTATGAGGCAGAAGTGCTAACCACTGTGCCATCTTGCTGCCCTTGATAGCAGCAACAGTTGATGGGCAATAAATGCTGGTCCAGCCAGTGGTGCCCCTATCCTATGACTGAATAAAGAAAAAAACAGTATTCTTACCTTGATAACTCTGGTGAAGTTATTGAACCTTTTTTCCTCATTTACCCGGTTATAGTGTTGGTCCCAGTAGGGTAGAGCTGCTGGCTGTTGGAGTGCCAGGAGGCACCAACCTGCCTATGCTTATAGCATGCGATGTGACCAAACATTTCTTAAAGACAGTTTTCCCTGTTAAAGGGAAAGTACACTGAATTACAGGAGGCATCTGCTGAACACTGCAATTCTAAACAAGGCAAATGCAAGGCAAATGGCCTCCTTCTTCAGGGCCTGTTCCTGTGCTGTATTGTTCTTTGTTCTTTAGGGTTTTGGCCAAGGTTGGTATCATGAAAGGTACAGGCTTGGAGGGCCGTAGGGCCTGTTCCTGTGCTGTATTGTTATTTGTTCTTTGTTCTTTTTTCTCCTGCACTGTAGGGTGAAGAGGCACCCCTCTTTTGAAGAGGCAGTTATGAGGGAACACAAGTTCAAGGTCAGGGGCAGGGGTTTGGAGAGGATTTGAGGAAAAACATTTTTTTCCAGAGTGGTGATGCTCTGGAATGCGCTGCCTGGGAGGGTGGTCGAGGTGGGTTGCCTCACATCCTTTAAGAAGTACCTGATGAGCACTTGGCACGTCATAACATTCAAGGCTATGGGCCAAGTGCTGGCAAATGGGATTAGGTAGGCAGATCAGGTGTTTTTCATGTGTCAGTGCAGACTCGATAGGCTGAACAGCCTCTTCTGTGTTGTATTATTCTGTGATTCTGTAGGAATTCTATGGTTCTATGTTCCCCAAATGGGACCCCATATAAAGCCTGACATAAACTGAGGGTAACGGTGAAATGCTGACTTAGATTAATCAAAATGCTTATATTGCTCTTAAAGAGAAGTTGAATAGAAATTAATATACTACCTGGATTTATTTTGGTGTGGATCTTTTTTATTTTTGGGTAATTATCGTCAAAGCGTAAAATGGGCTTGAGCCCATAGTTGTCATGTCCCTCAATAAATTTTTCCATTAAAATGTGGAATGTATGCTCTCTGGAATTGGCATGAATTTAGTGAGTTTTCAGTTTTGTTGCAGTAAGTAACTCCTTGACAAAGGTCAAGTGTTTTATGTCCTGTTGTTAAATTGTTTAATTTGGTGTTCCATTTATTATACATTCACTCTATGAATGGCCTTCATTTTCCATTCGCAGTAAATTACTATGCAAAAAAGTGCTTATGCATTTTGCGATTTGGGCAGTAAACATGGGCCATTAATTTGGATTAACTGACCGAGTGGCCTTAATGACTGCAGACATGACAATCCGACTGCATATATTTTATAGAACAATATTAACTGACAAACACGATGTTGAGCATAAATCTTTAGTACGGCTTTTTTTTAAATGGTGCTGAGCAAAGTTCCCTATTTATAAAAGGAAGTTTACATAACACAGAAGCATTTTTCAAACAAAAACCTCTTTTTTACCTTATCAGAACAGTTGTTTTTCTGGCAGTCACATTTATTGCAAATCAACAAAGCCATTCTCAGCAGTAAATGACTGCAATGATTAAAAGCACTGTACTGACTCCATAACTCAGGATTATTTATTATCCCTGTCCTAGGTTGTGGCCTGCTACTTCCTCAGACTGCAGAATCCAGAAGGACCATCAAGTCTGTCTGACAACTTCCTCAGACAACTTTTCTGTATATGTTATCTATCTTTATGAATGTATACTTTCTAACACTTATTTGTTATATTCATAGTCACCTTTTAGTTGTTTTTCAGTATATTTAAAGGACTTATATTTTGCAATGAACATAAATAATACATGTTGATTTACACTAATCTCATTAAGAGGGAACTGTATCCCTCAGTCTTGTCATTTAATTTCATATGATATTTTTTTAAATGTCTGTGTGTCTACTGATGTCTGTCAGTCATCCCACATGTTATGTGCTATAAAATTATTGGTCAGATTAAGCTTGGTAGCAAATCTTTGGATAGAATTTTCATCATAAAATTAAAAGGTTTCACCTTAGGAACATACTTAATGGAAAATTGTACTTTATTGACAAGACAGTTGTTGTGATCACGTGAGAAGGGGTAGCATGGGTCCCATCATTTCTCATTAATAAGGTGGGATTCTCCAGCTGCGCATCACCCGGCGACCGGAGAATCCCACCCGAGATCAATGGAATTCTCCATTGTCTGCATCTCGCCCGTGGTGACCTAGCGATGGGCGGGGTGGAAGAATCCAACCCATAATTTCGCACACAATAGTATATATTTTTTAAATTATGCTGACCAATTCAGTGAGTGTTTAATTCTTTAAGTGCTTTGACTGCAAAAGACACACACAGGCAGGTTTTCTTGTCAGTTTTTGAAGAGAAAAGAGAGACCTATTTATTGCACTTAACACCTGATTTAAAGAAAAATAATAAAAACACTCCAACTCTTAACACACACATTGAAGGATTCACAAACATACAGACCAGTACATTAGAAAGTGGAAGAATGAGTTGAGTGCCTTAGACGTCCGATAAAAATCAGTCCAGCGCGGATCTTGAAGAATAATGTCTTGGATGGTTTCAGACAGAACCTGATGGTCCTTCTGGATTCTGGATCGAGACAATTTAAAGATGTTGACAGATGGATTAAATATTTTATTTTCGAGTCAGCAGCTGCTATGTTGATTCTTAAAATACTGCTTGTGGAATGTGTGTGTATAACAACAGGCAAGGGCAAACTTGCAGGATAGATGGAGAAAGAGATCCAGGAGGCAGGAGGATCCTTCATCTCCCGCATCACTTCATCTTCTGTTCTGTATGCTAGAGAAAAGCAGTATTTCAAACTCAAAAGAAGGTTAGTTGTCTCATCACATAATCGGCTCTCACGGACTGACCAGTTACCCAAATATGATCATAGCTAGTTGATTCCAGGTCTGTGATTTAGACATGATAGTATGATGGCTGGAAGTGTTTCCATCTAACCCAGGGTCCATTGTTCAAAACCATTGTGTTTAATAGCTTGTTCCACGCCCAGTTGATTAGAGGTGATTGTGTGTTTAGTGAATGGTTCAGGAGATGGGCCATTCACATTCCTCTCAGGTGATAGCCTCTGATGGGTTCTTCTAGATACCCTGGCTCCGATGGCTTTGTAATGTCCAGGATAGAGATATGCTAATGTTTGGCGGACCTCAGAAGCTACTGTTTCAGTCACTGGAATGCTGTTATTCAGTCTTTTAAAACTCAGTAAGAAGTTTTACAACACCAGGTTAAAGTCCAACAGGTTTGTTTCAAACACTAGCTTTCGGAGCACTGCTCCTTCCTCAGGTTCAGTTAAGTGGCTAGATTGGAGAAACTAGCATTGTTCTTCTCAGAGAAGAGAAGTTTGAGAGGAGATTTTATTGATATGTTTTAAATCATGAACGTTCTGTACAGAGTAGATAGGGAAAACTGTTCCTTTTTGTGGAAGGGTCGACAACTAAAGGACACCGATGACGGCAAAAGAACCAAAGATGACATGATAAATGCATTTGCCTGAAAGTGTGACCAAGGAGATTCAATCTTGGTTTTCAAAAGGAAATTAGACAATTTTTAAAATGCTGAGCTATGGGGAAAAAGCATGGGAATAGCACTCGCAAAATGGTTCTTACAGAGAGTCAGCACAGGGATGAAAGGTCAAATTGCCTCCTTTTGTGAAGTAATTTATCTATGGTTTGATATTCAGAGTTAGTATTCTGTTCTCCACTTACCATAATCCTCTGGAGTGAGGCACAAACCCAATTTCTCTTCAGAGATGAGAAAACTAGCTGCCCAATGGTCTCACCACACAACCATGTCATCCCACCCAGTAGTGAGAGGTTCCATTTTAGTCTCCTCTATCAATAACTACAGGTAAGCATCATGATGAGCTGGCAACTAGAGTCTTGATCCTTATGAAAGGACTCTGCAACAGCAATTTGGACAGCAAGCAGTGCGGAGAATGCCATCAACAATATTTGGAGACCTGAACACCTACATCCTTTCCAAACGTTTTAGTTCATTAAGCAGCTCTCTGGGTTCATTTTGATGTGGATGTTTTTATTTTGTGGTAATTGCAGCCACGCCATTAACATATGGATTTTTGAGCTACAGTTGCCTGATTTCTCAATAAATTCTTTCAATAAAATATGAAATATGCACTCCCAGAAATGTAGCCGAAGTCTTGGTGACCCAGCAATCTGGGTAGCAAGTTGTGCCATCAATAATATTTGGAGATTAAAATTTACAAGACTGTTGGAGGTAATGATGACAAGAAGTATTATATGTGGCACTGACTACCTAATTCCTCGGCCAGATGGGAGACACTGGAGGCAGTTACTTAATGATTAAACTGTATTCATTAAACTCTACATGCACCACAAAAAAATCCATACTCGATACTCAAACCCCTTAGAGTGACATTAAACGTACAAGCAAGTAAAAAACAAAAATTGGTAAGTTTAGAATTGCTGGTGAGATCTTTTTACCATGATATGTATCTTTAACAAAATTAGATTCGTTTTTCCAATATGATTAATTGATATTTAGTATAATCTGTTAAATGTTATGTACAATATAAAGTTAGATTTATAATAAGTGCCCAATTCATTTTTTTTCCAATTTATAGACAGAGACATAGAACAGTACAGCACAGAACAGGCCCTTCGGCCCTCGATGTTGTGCCGAGCAATGATCACCCCACTCAAGCCAACGTATCCACCCTATACCAGTAACCCCCCCCCCATTAACCTTATTTTTTAGGACACTAAGGGCAATTTAGCATGGCCAATCCACCTAACCCGCACATCTTTGGACTGTGGGAGGAAACCGGAGCACCCGGAGGAAAGCCACGCACACACGGGGAGGACGTGCAGACTCCGCACAGACAGTGACCCAGCCGGGAACTGAACCTGGGACCCTGGAGCTGTGAAGCATTTATGCTAACCACCATGCTACCGTGCTGCCCGTAAAGGGATTAGCATGGCCAATCTACTAACCCTGCACATCTTTGGGTTGTGGGAGCGGAATCCACGCAAACACGGGGAGATTCTGTATACTCCACACGGACAGTGACCCAGATCAGGTATCGAACCTGAGACCTCGACGCCGTGAGGCAGCAATGCTAACCAGTGCGCCACTGTGCTGCCCATTACAATGTGCACCTTGAGCCACATCTGTACCACTCAAAACCTGAGAGGGAAATGCGGCAGAGGCAGCGGAGAAACTGCTCAGAGAGGGAGGAGAAGGATATGGATTCTCAACCCAAAGACTTACTCACCTGGAGCCTTCCCTAATTTCCTTATGTCCACCTAACCAATGTGTGTGTCATCTGCAATTCACGAAGGCGATGCTCACAGAACCTAGCCTCCCTGGCTCAAACACCTATGATTCCCCCAATTGGCATCCCCCTGACCCAATACCCTAGCTTTAAGTGCTGTCTCAGCTGCCTCCAGATCTTCTGCGTTGCCACTACCACCGGACTCCCAGAGTACTTGCCTGGAGCTGTCGGGAACGGCGCCATTGCCAACACCCTCAACCCCGACCCCCTGCACGAGCCTTCCTCCATCTGTTTTTTTTAGCACAAGAGTACCCAATTCATTTTTTTCAATGAAGGGGCAATTTAACGTGGCCAATACACCGACTCTGAACATCTTTGGGATTTTTGGGGCGAAACCCATGCAGACACAGGGAGAATGTGAAAACTCCATACGGACAGTGACCCAGAGCCGGGATCGAACCTGGTACCTCCGCACCGTGATGCAAACAGTGCTAACCACTGAACCACCATGCTTCCCTCCTTCTTCCATCCTAACCCACCGGGACAATCCCGCAACAACCCAACCCCGCACCTTCTCCATGTTCGCCACCCAGTAATAATGTAATACATTTGGGAGATCCAGCTCCCCCAGGCCTGTCGCCTCTCAGCAGGACCACCTTCCTAACCCTAGCTACTATTCGCCCTCAAATAAGCAAGGTGACCTCCTTGTCCGCATCCTTAAAAATTGACTTGGGTAGAAAGACCGGCAGGCACTGAAAGAAAAAGAAAAATAGCGTAGCACATTCTTTCTAACTGCATGCACCCAGTCCGCCAATGACAGAGGGAGGATGTCCCACCTTGCCAAATCGGTTTTCACCCTCCCACCAAACTAGTAAAATTATACCTACTGAGCACCCCCCCTCCGAGTCACGCGCCACCTGCACCCCCAAATACCTGAAGTGGGCTGATGCCCTTCGAAATGGTAGCCCCCCCCACTTCTGGCTGGAACACCATAAAGTACCCGCTCTTCTCTAAATTTAGTTTATAACACGAAAATGATCCGAATATTTCAAACAGCCCCATTATGTTCCTCACCAATATACTTGGCTGAGATATACAGCAGTAAGTTGTTTGCATACAAGGATACGCTATGTTGCATTCCCCCTCTCACGATCCGTTTCCACAACCCCAAACTCCTTAGAGCGATGGCCAGTGGCTCTTTCGCTAATGCAAATAGCAGGCAGGACACTGGACACCCCTGCCTAGTACCCCGGTGCAGATCAACGTACCCCAAACTCATGTTGTATGTGCAAACACTTGCCATCGGTTCCCTGTAGAGCAGCCGTATCCACACCGTAAACCTCAGCCCAATCCCAAATCTCTCTAGGGGCGCATCAGACACCCACGCACTACCCTTCTGAATTCCTTCTCCGCGTCTAATGCCACCACCACTTCCATTTCCTTTCTCTCGGCCGGAATATGATCACATTTAGCAGCCTTCTAACATTCGAAAGCAGCTACCTTCCTTTCACAAACCCTGTCTGATCTTCTCCTATCACCTACGGGAGGCACCCCTCCAGCCTTGCCACCAACACCTTTGTCGGGTGCTTGTCTTTTTTTAACAGACGGGAAATCGAAGCCTGTCCCAATGTTTGTGGTAATACTACCTTACCTATCGCCTCCTCAAACATTCTCACCATCAGTGGGCCAACTTGTCTTTATACTTCTTGTAATAATCTACTGGGAACGCATCCAGCCCTACCTCCTTCCCCGATTGCATCCCCCCAATTGCCTCCTTTACCTCCTGTTCCCCCACCGGCCACTCCAACCCAGCCCTATCTTCATCCCCCAGCCTTGGGTACTCCAACCCATCCAGGAGCTCCCTCATTCCTCGCTTCTCTCCTGGTGGCTGCAACCTATACAACTTCTCGTAAAACTCTTCAAAAAATGTATTAATCTGTTCCGGAGCCATCACCAATTCCACTGCCCTGTCCCTAACCTGGGACGAAATTCTCCCCTACCCGGCGGGGTGGGGGGTCCCGGCGTAGCGGAGTGGCACCAACCACTCCGGCGTCGGGCCTCCCCACAGGTGCGGAATTCTCCGCACCGTTAGGGGCTAGGCCCGCGCTGGAGTGGCTCCCGCTCTGCCGACTGGCGCCAACGGCCTTTGGCGCCATGCCAATCGGCGTCGGGGCTGGCCGAAAGGCCTTCGACGGTCGGCATGAGTCCGCGCATGCGCCGGAACGTCAGCGGCTTCTGACGTCACCACCGCCACATGCACGGTGGAGGGAGTCTCTTCCGCCTCCGCCATGGTGGAGGTCGTGGCGGCGGCGGAAGAAAACGAGTTCCCCCACGGCACAGACCCGCCGGCTGATCGGTGGGCCCCAAGCGCGGGCCAGGCCACCGTGGGGGCACCCCCCGGGGTCCGATTTCCAGCCACGGCGGGGGCGGGATTTACGAAGGCCCCGGGCGATTACCCGACCCTGCGGGGGGGTCGGAGAATTCCGCCCCTAGTCTATCTCCCTCGCTGCCACCTCCCACCATAGCTGGCCTGCCAACATATGCCCCGTCTTCTTCCCATATTCATAAACTGCTTCCCTCACCCGCCTCAGTTGGCACGCTGCCTTTGCCATAGACAACCGGTCAAACCTAGCCTGAAGCTCCTTCCTCTTGTCCAGAAGGGTCGGATCTGCCTGTCCACCTCCAACACCTCCTCAATCAACTTTTGGCACTCCTCCCTCTCCTCTTTGTCCACCTTGGCCTTCAGGGCCTCCCAACCAACGTCTGCGACACTTCCCCTGTACAATGAAACCCCGCATACTCCCCAATCACCTTCCCAATCTTGGTGTCGGCAATTTATGGGCCGATTCTGGAAGAAGGGAAGGCACCGCTGGAGGAGATTAAGGTAAAATGGGAGGAGGAGCTGGGAGAGAGCATGGAGGAGAGGTTGTGGTGTGAGGTGCTCCGGAGGGTAAACGCCTCAACTCCGTGCACGAGGTTGGGGCTGAAACAGCTGAAGCTGGTGTATAGGGTGCACCTCACACAGGCAAAGATGAGCCGACTCTTTGAGGGGGTAGAGGATGTTTGCGAACGTTGCGGAGGAGGAGCCAGCAAACCACATTTGGTCCTGCTGGGGTGTTGGAGGGAGGTATTGAGGGTAATTTTGAAGGTGGTACGTATTCGGCTTGAGCCTCTGGAGGCCATATTCGGGGTATCGGATTGGCTAGGGTTAGAAGCGAGTGCGGAGGCAGATGTTTTAGCCTTCGCCTCGCTGATCGCCCAAAGGCGGATCCTGTTGGGGTGGAGGTCAGTTTCTCCACCCTGTGCTCTGGAGTGGCGGGGGGGGGGGGGGGTCTGTTGGAGTTTTTTAACACTTGAGAACGTGAAGTTTGAATTGAGGGGAAGGATGGAAGGGTTCTACAATATATGGGATTTATTTATTATGCACTTTCAAGAATTGGCTGACATCGAACATTAGGGAGGGGCTGGGGTAGTGGTGATGGGGGCTTGGGGTGGGGGGTTGTTGGACTGTGTTTGTTGTAGGTGAGTATGTATGGGTGGATGGTGGATTCCTGAATCCATTTCTTTGATGTTTGTATTTAAAATGTTGAAGGATGTTTGGGGGTTGGTGGGTGGGAGGAATTTCTGACATTGTATTTATTACCGCTGATTGTTGGTGGGTGTAAATTTGGATGAAAATGTGAGAAAGGAGGAGAATAAAAATATTTATTAAAAAATAGAGGAGTAAAGAGAGCGCCATAGAGTCATGGAAGTCTACAGCACAGAAAAGGCCCTTCGGCCCATCATGTCCACACTGGTCAGAAACAGCCACCTAACTATTCCAACCCCATTTTCCAGCATCTGGCCCATAGCCTTATACGCCCTGCCAATTTTATACATCTCAATCATGTCCCCCCCTCAGTCTCCTCTTCACCAAGGAAAACAACTTAAATCTATCCAATCTCTCTTCAAACTAACACTCTCCAGCCCAGGCAATATCCTGGTAAATCTCCTCTGCACCGTTTCCAGTGCTATCAAATCCCTCTAAGATGTTGATTCCAGATCTACACAGAATACTCTAGCTGTGGCCTAACCAACATTTTATATAGTTCCAGCATATTCTCCCTGCTCTTAAACTCTATGAGTATGAGAAGTATTATGATTAAGTGAGGAGGGGATGACTGGTTTGCCTTTTTTTCAAATTAGCTAACTTTTAATGAAAATTAAACGCCTGCCAAGGCTCCTTCCAAATCCATGACGTCTTACCATCCAAAAGGACAAGGCCTGGGAACCCAACCCTCCAACTCACACAATATCTGGACTTGTAAATATACCACCGTCCCTTCACTGTCGCTGGGTCAAAATCCTGGAAACCCCTCCCTAACAGCACAGTGGGTGTACCTGCAGCACATGGACTTCAGTGGTTCAAGAAGGCAGTTGACCACTACATTCTCTTTTTTTTTAAATAAATTTAGAGTAGCCAATTCATTTTTCCAATTAAGGGGCAGTTTAGCATGGCAAATCCACCTGCCCTGCACGTCTTTGGGTTGTGGGAGGGAAACCCACGCAAACACAAGGACAATGTGCAAACACCACACACAGTGATCCAGAGCTGGGATTGCACCTCAGCACTGTGAGGCAGCAATGCTAACCACTGCGCCACCGTGCTGCCCACTACTACATTCTCAAAGGCCATTAGGGATGGCCAGTAAATGTTGACCTAGTCAGCGACACCCACATCCTGTGAAAGCATATTTTTAAAATCTTGTCAGAGAAGGCATTCCTCATATTCATTGTGTTTTGCTGTATCATCAACTACCTGGCCATCCTGAGGGTAAAGGCCTTGAGATTTTGGGTGACACGTTAGCACAGTGGTTAGCATTGCTGCGTCACAGCGCCAGGACCCGGGTTCAATTCCGACCTTGGTCCACTGTCTGTGTGGAGTTTGCATGTTCTCCCTGTGACTGCGTGAGTTTCCTCTTGGTGCTCCGGTTTCCTCCCACAGTAGAAAGATGTATGGGGTAGTTGGATTGGCTAAATTGCCCGTTAGTGTCCTAGGCTGTCAATTCCCATATGCAGCTCGAAGACAGAATGCTCAGAGATTCTTGAGGGAATTATTGAACTTATTCAACTACAGAGAAGGGAATTATTCAACTTATTCAACTACTGTTCCCCTGAACATAGCTCTGATTCTGCATTGTACAAAGGTTCCACGTCTCATCATCCCTCTAATACAGACCATCACAACATTCTCTTGGCTAAAATACTGAAAGAAAAACCACCACAAACAAACCATTGTATAGAAATATCTTACAAAACATCCAATATTCCATGCAGATCTTAACTAATCAACCTAGTGCATTCATTCCCTTCATGTCTGTCTCGTGGTTATTTTGCCTGACTTGGTGTTCCAATGGAGTACTATGCAATCAGCTGTAATGTGGCTTCTGGAATATCTGCTGACTTTTATGGGCCTTGCAGCATGCCCTCAAGCAGCTCTGAGCATTCTGTCTTTGAGCTGCATATGGGAAATGACAGCCTAGGCTGACTGGCTTCAGGCAACAACAAGGGCAGTACAGTAAGAAGTCTTACAACACCAGGTTAAAGTCCAACAGGTTTGTTTCAAACACGAGCTTTCGGAGCACTGCTCCTTCCTCACCTGTACTCACCCCAGTCCAACGCCGGCATCTCCACAACAAGGGCAGTGGCAGAGTAATAGTGGTGGGCACCCAAATGCTGCTACCCTGAGAGGACTGCAGGTCCATGATCCACAGAACCACTCTGGCTCCCCTGGGGCAACATCTGAGCAATTCTAGTAATCTTCAGGAGCCGAGTCTCACCCCAGGCTCAATGGCCAAGGAAGGTGTCTTCATAATGCATCAAATCCTTCCAACGCACGCCAATACAGGCGGTCAGAGCTGGAGAGAATCATGGTCAGACACACTTGGTGTACAGTGACATCCCTCAAGCTATAAGCCTCTGGTAACAAGCTAGCAACCTGACCCAGGTAAAACTCACGACAGGGCACAGATGAAAGTCTGGCTTGTCCACTACCAGGTGTGGATAGAGAAACAACAACATTTCACATTGTCACCCAGAGTTAGCATTGTGCTCAAGGAGGTTCTGTGTAATCATCAGATTTTTTTTTAAATAAATTTAGATTACCCAATTATTTTTTCCAATTAAGGGGCAATTTAGCATGGCCAATCCACCTACTCTGCACATTTTTGGGTTGTGGGGGCAAAACCCACGCAGACACGGGGAGAATGTGCAAACTCCACACGGACAGTGACCCAGAGCCGGGATCGAACCTGGGACCTCAGTGCCGTGAGGCGGTTGTGCTAACCACTAGGCCACCGTGCTGCCGTAATTATCAGATATGCCCGTATTCCTGAGATGGTGGAAAACTTTTGAACACAGTGAATGAACCTAATGCTAAGAATTGCTCGACTTAATGGATTTCAATGCAATTAAAAATAATTTAATCTGAAATAAAGTGGGCAGGATCACTTTTTAGCAAACCTGCGTATTAACGCGAGACAGCTAGTCTCACTTTAATGTGCAGATTCCCGAGGTACCTGAAGTGTAGGATTTATCTCCTTCACCTCAGAGGCCTTGGGCAAGTGCTGTTCAGTACTAGTCTCCTCAAAGATGTGGTGGTATTTGTCCAGGTTTATCCCGAGCAGCTCCGTGACACAGGACTCTGTGCTATATGGACTGTTTCCAGGGACACACACCGAAACAAACATCAACTGCTGCTGTAAGGTCATCAACTTGGTGAAAGACACTCTTTGGTCTGCCTGAAACTTGCTGATCTTCCAGTGCAAAGAATTGTCCTCGACCGAGTGTTGCAGACTGGCACATTCCAAGGTCCAGGACTATGTGCTGAGGGACGCACACAAGCTTGGGGCAGCTGCCGCCAAGGCGCAATGGGGAAAGACATTGTGTAAGGTCTTACCAGCAAATGTACACCGAGGGGTGGGTAACAGTGTAAAACCCCTCGGTCTGGGTCTTCAATACTCCAATGTATAAAAGATACATGACAATGCAAATATTTAAGAAAGAACTGTAACATAAAGAAGGATGTGTGTGTAATGTTACCCCAATTGAATTGAAGAAAGACAAGTGAATGTGTAACTTTGATGGGAATGTACAGTCAAGACAATTTGAAATGTTCTGTAATGTTTATTATAAATTTTATGAATAAAGTATATTTTTTGAAAAAAAAACTAGTCTCCTCAAACAGGGGTCAGACAGAATGGCACTTGTGAGGGTCTCCCAGAGGATCGGAGGCCCCAAGGTGCATGCCCTTTGGGCAGGGTGGTACCTTGGCAGTGCCACCTAAGTGCCAGGCTGGCACTGCCAAGCTGGCATTTTTTGCATGGTGGTGATCCAGTAGGGGGTACCCTGTGCAAGGAGGGTGCATTGGAGTAGGAGGTCACTTTGGGGCTCCGGAGATCGGGATGCCGTTTTTAAATAGTCTTGCTACATTCAAGAGTTCTGGTGAGTGGAGATCCTCAGTGCACAAAATGGGGCTATGTGCAGCCTCAGCCATATGTTCCCCACTGAGGCCCACTATCTAATGTGAGTGCTGTTTTTTTAAAATTATATTTATTCCAGTTTAAACATTTTATGTTGACCAATAATAAAAAAAACACATGCAACGTATTAAACCCCCTTTAATATTAAACCCAAGAAAATCACCCCTCAACTTAACAATCAACAGTAGACAACTCTCCAAGGTGCAAAATGAACAAACGGCAACACATGTGGAAGCTATCACTCGCCCTTCTTAGGGCAAATTTCACCCCCTCCAAGGATAAGAACGTCAATGGATCCCCCAGCCATGCCGAAGCATAGGGCGGAGAAACTGACCTCTCACCAACAGAACCAGCCTGCGAGCAATCAGCGAGGTGAAGGCTAAAACATCTGTGCCCCACTCCTGTCTGCAACTCTGGCTGGTCCGATACCCCAAAAATGGCCTCCAGAGAACCAGGCTCCACATCTGCGTACAAAACCACCGAAATAGTGCTAAAAGCTGACCTCCAGAACCTTTCCAGCTTTGGGCAAGACCAGAACATATGTACATGATTAGTAGGCTTCTCTCACATCGCTCACAGATGTTCTCTAACCTCTCAAACAACCAGCTCATCCTTGACTTCGTCAGATGCGCCCTGTGCACCACATTCAGCAATATCAGCCCCAGCCTTGCACACGAGGGAGAGGCATTCACCCTCTGCAGCACCTCATTACACAATCCCTTCTCTAATGCCGCCCCCAACTCCTCTTCTCACTTAGCTTTAATCCCCTCTATGGACACCTTAGCCTCCTCCAGAATCCTCCCATAAATCACCAAGGTGACCCGCTTCTCCAATCCCCCCACTGACAGCACCTCCACCAACAACGAGGAGGCGGGCACTATCGGAAAGGTCGGAAAAACCTTCTTCACAAAGGCCTGCTGAAATCTCTCCTCCCGTGCCAGCCCAAACTTCTCAGTCAACCCCTCCAAGCTCGCAAACCGCCTTCCCAGAAACAAATCCTTCAACTCCTGAACCCCCTCTCCTCCCATCCCCGGAACCTCGCATCCAACCACCGAGGCCCGCATTTGTGATTCCCGCTCATCGGCATCACCCTCAACCCCACTCCCAAGTGTGGCTGCAATAGCCTCTTTATCTTCAGTGTGGCCAATACCACAGGACTACCCGAATACTTCCCTGGCATCTGCAACCCCGAGCCCCTACAATATCCTGCCTCCATCCTTACCCACAAAGCCTCCACCACCCTATTCCAACCCTGTACATTCTCTCCATTCGCCGCCCAATACTAATACATTAAATATGGCCTAACCCTGCCTGACTGCCGTTCCCTCTGCAGTACCAACTTCCTTGTCCTGACTACCTTCCCCGCCCAAATGAACGAGGAAATCAGCCCATCCACCCCCTTGAAAAATGCCTTCGGCAAATAGACCCGCAGGAACTGAAATAAAAACAAACAACGTGGTAAAATGTTCATCTTCACTGCCTGCACCCGGCCTGCCAACCACAGAGGAAGATTATCCGACCTCAACAACTCTGCTTTCACTCCTCTCCACCAAACTTGAAACATTCAACTTGTGAAGATCTGTCCAATGCCAAGCCACCTACACGCCCAGATACCTAAAATGAGAAGCTGCCACATGGAATGAGAACCCCCCAGCCCAAACCCCGTCCCTTGAGAGGATACCACAAAATATTGACTTTTCCCAAGTTCAGCTTATACCCCGAAAACACTCAAATCTTTGAATAGCAACAACTTGCTCATATACAGGGACACCCAATGCTCCACCTCCCCTCACTACCCCTTCCACAACTCCAAGCTCCTCAGCGCAATGTCCGAGGGCTCTATCGCTAATGCAAACAGAAGGGGAGGCATGGGGCACTCTGCCTCGTTCCCCAGTGCAATGAAAAATATCCTTTTTAAAAAAGTTTTTATTGATGTTTTTTGTAATATATAGAACAAGGATAAGCGTGGACAAACATTTGAAGACAAAAGAGAAAAATAAAGAGAAATATAGACATCAGTCGGCTTCTGTTATCTACATCAGTCGTCTTACATTATTTGTAATTGTTACAGTTTCCTGTTTTTTGTTTTTCAGTTTGCGTTTGGTTCTGGCTGTATCCCCTGATCCCCTTTTCTTCCTGACCACTACCGCCCATCCACCGCCGTTTAGCTTGCCTTCCCCCCTCGTCTGCTCTTGTACCCTGCTCCAGTTGCGTTGGTGTGATGCTGCATATCTTGCTATTTACTGAGCATGGTTGGTTCCATGCCTCTTTGTTCCCCCCCCCCCCCCCCCCCCCCCCCAATACTTCTTGTATTGTGACTGGCCTCTCCTTTTCTTTGGCTCATTGGCAGCTGGCTGCAAACAGGTGTTGGAACAACTGGATCAATGGCTCCCATGTTTTATTGAAGCCCTCTTCCAACCCCCGGAAGGCCAATTTAATTTTTTCCGTTTGGAGAAATTCCGATAGGTTGGACAGCCAGTCTGCAGCTTTGGGCGGTGCCGCTGATCGCCAGCCGAGCAGGATTCTCCTGGAGGCATCATCCCTCCTCCGCATGAATAGATCTGGCTGTTCTGAGATGCCAAAGATTGGCACTCTTGGGCATGGCTCCACCCTCATCCCCGCAACCTTGGACATTGCCTCAAAGAAAGCTGTGCAAAATCTGGCAAGTCTGGGGCAGGACCAGAACATGTGGGCATGGTTGGCGAGGTCTCCTTGGCGCCGTTCGCATTTGTCCTCCATCTCCGGGAAGAACCTGCTCATTCGGGTTCTAGTTATGTGGGCTCTGTGTATCACTTTTAGTTGCATTCGGCTTAGCCTTGAGCATATGGAGGTGGAGTTGACCCTGTGCAGTGCTTCACTCCAGAGTCCCCATTCTATTTCAAACCCCTCCTCCCACTTTTCTCTCATCTCATCCAGTTGGGTGTTAGCCCTCCTTAGTAGTCGCCGATACATGTTGGCGCAATTTCCCTTCCCGAGGTTGTCCGCATCCAATAGGTCCTCTAGCAGTGATTGTTGTGGTGGTCTTGGGGATGTCCTCCTTTCCCTACGTAAGAATTTTTTGACCTGCATACATCTTAGTTCGTTCCCCCTGTGAGCTCGGGCTTTTCTGTCAGTTCCTCGAGCATTGTCAGTCTGTTGTCAGTGTTGAAGTCCCTAACTGTCAGTGCCCCCCCCCCCCCCCCCCAACCTGTCTCCACCTTTTGAAGGTGGGCGTGAACCTGTGGTTGTTGCAGATGGGGGCCTTGTCGGACATTTCGGTTACGCCAAAATGCTGCCCAGCTGGTTCCACAACCAAAGTGTTGCAACCACCACTGGGCTCGTTGAGCATTTATTCAGTGGGGATAGAAGTGCTGCCGTGGCTAGGGTCCGGAGGGAGCTCCTTCTGCAGGAGCCCTCCTCCACTCGGCTTCTGGCTCCTTTATCCACCCCTTTACCCTCTTCACAGTTGCCGACCAGTGGTAATATTGCAGGTTTGGGAGGGCTAGGCCCCCCATGGTTCTCACTCTCTGCAGTACTCTTTTTGAGATCCTTGCATCCCCCCCCCCCTCCCCCCCACACACACACACACACACACATACACACACAAACACCATGATCAGTTTTTCTAGTGAGTTGAAAAAGGCTTTCGGGATGTAGATCGGGATGAATCTGAATAGGAAGATGAAGTATGTTCATCTTGATGATCTGCACTCTACCTGCCATGGAGAGTGGGAGTGTGTTCCATCTTTTCAGGTCCTTTTTAACTTCCTCCATCAGGCTGGTCAGGTTCCATTTGTGGATCCCTGTCCAGTCATGAGCGATTTGGATCCCCAGGTAGCAGAATTTGTGTCGGGCCTGTTTAAATGGCATTCTCCCCAGCTCTGCCCCTCCCCCTTGAGGGTTCACCGGGAAGATCTCGCTTTTACTCAGGTTAAGTTTGTAGCCCGAGAAACATTTTCAAGAGAGCCACGATTCCTTCCATACTGCATTGCGGGTCCGAAATGTAGAGGAGCAGGTCATCCGCATAGAACGAGACTCTGTGCTCTCTGTCTCCTCTCCGAATCCCTTTCCAGTTTTTTGGCACCCTAAGCGCTATCGCCAGTGGTTAAATTGCGAGGATGAACAGCAGCAAGGGCAATGTGACCCAGAGCTTGGCTGGGTACAGCATCCCAAACTTCATGCCGCTTTTGTACAGCGAGGCCTTCGCCCTATTGAATTCTACCCAGCGCTTGGCCAGGTCATGCTCAATGTCCTGGTAGATCCGAATCCAGTAACCTTCCCAGTTACAGTTCTCAGTTTATCTCACCCGGCGCAGGATTCGTTCCTGATCCTGTTACCGATGCATTTTGGCGATTATCGCCCTCGGCTGTTCCCTGGCTTTGGGATTTTGGCGAAGCGGCCGGTGCGCTCTGTCAATTTCTGGTGGATTGGGGAAGCTGTCCCTTCCCACCAGGTTGCCGAGCATTTGGGCCACATAGTCTGTGGGATTCCTATCTTCGATCCCCTCTGTCAGGCCCATGATCCGTAGGTTTAGGTGTCTCTTATCCGCTCTCTTAGTTGTCGATTTTCCCCTTGTTATGGGTCAGGGATTAGAGACCCCAAAGTGTATCATGGAGTTCACCTGACCCACAACTTTTAATATATTGTGGTATGGGGAGCACACGGCTCACTCTGCAGGTATGGTACAGCAGAAATGGATGAATATTTTTAAAAACAAAACAATGTTTATTCTATGAACTCAAGTTAACCTTTATTAAACAGTGAACATCTTAGAAACCAGTAAATCAAATACACCCCCCAAAGAGTACAACACTAAGTAATCTGTATGCTGTTCTTTTAACATCCAAAAGACTTAACAAACCTCCAAACAGAAGCACATCAGGGTTTACATTCAATACTGAAAACATTTATAATTCTGAATTCACCAAATGATAGTCTTTGATGGCAGACTTCAGATGCAGCTCACTGAAAAACACAGACACACCCAAGCTTTTCTCAAACTGAAACTAAAAAGCAGAAGTACAGCTCACTGCAGTAACATGAGCAGCTTCATATCTTAAAGGTACATTTCTTAAACGCCCATTTCTTAAAGGTACTCTCACATGATACCCTTCAGGGTCCCTGTGTTGCGACCAGCCTTGCTCTGCCACCTCTTTCTCCAGGACGATGATCTGGTCATCTTAGTTTGTTGCAGCTTACTCCAGCTCTTTAATAGTGTTTTCATAGAGAAAAACATCCTCCATCCATCCCCTGGCGTGGGGGTGGCGGGCTCCTTGCGCGATGGGCCGGTCCTTCTAGTTCTGGTAAGGCCCGAGCTTCACTACCACGTCCGTCGGCCGGCTCGGCCATTTGTTTCTCCAGGCTTTTTCCACTCCTGGTTTCCATGTGGCCTCTGGAATGGCTGCTGTTTGGCATTTTCTTCTCGGGATGTTGCTGGTATAGGTTGTTATGTTATGCTTCTTCACGTAGCATAAGCTGCTTCTTTGATGTATACTCTGACAAAGGAAGGTTTAGACTTGGAGATAGATTTAACACATTTATTGAACAGTTAACAATTCTCCTACTTGGGTTTGACTCTCCTGCTAATCTTGCTATAGTAACTCGATCTAACTAACCAGTGTGTTCTAATCCATGCGGTGGGTGTGATGCTTCCCTGATCTGCCCCTGTGTCTCTGAGTGTCGCCTATGGAAAGAGAAAGAGCATGTGTGCCCTGTCCTTTTATATGGGTAGCCCCCTTGTGGTAGTGTCACCTCTGGGTGTGTCTTGACTGCCCATTGGTCGTGTCCTATCTTACTGGCATATCGGTCGAATGTCTGTGTGTCATGATGTCTCTGGTGCTCCCACTAGTGTTTATTTAGTTCTCGTGTATCTACATTAACCCCTTGTGTATTTTTACAGTGATGCATATCACCACATAGGTGCGGGGGGGGGATGTTTTTCCTTTGTGTTAGCGGGCTTTTTCAGGTGAAAAGAGCCTATTTTTCAGGAGAGCCACCTGATGTGCGACATCTCAGCACATCCCCATCACCGGAAGTCATCAACAAAAAATATCCTGAGTTCATAACATTAATATGCACACTCGCCATCGGCTGCCGATATAGCAAATTCACCACAAACTTATCCCAATCTCAAACATCTCCAACACTGCAATCAGATAACTCCACTCCACCCAGTAAAACACCTTCTCCACATCTAATGCCACCACCACCGCTAACTCCCTTCCCTCTGCCCTTAACGAACCCCATCTTATCCTCTCCAATCACCCTTGGTAGGCACACCTCCAACCTTAGCACCAGCACCTTTGCCAATACCTTAGCATCTACGTTCAGTCGCGATATGGGCCTGTATGACCCACAATCCACCGGGTCCTTATCCTTCTTTAGCAGCAACGAGATGGAGGCCTGTCCCATCGTTTACAGCAAAACTCCCCTGACCATCGCATCTTTGAATATTTCCACCAACGACAGTGCCAGCTTACCCTTAAATTCCTTGTAGAATTCCACTGGGAACCCATTCGGCCCTTCCGCTTTCCCCGTCTGCATCTTCCCAATTGCTGCCATCACCTTTTCTACCCCATCAACGCCTCCAGCCCCGCCCTCTCCACTTCACCCACCTTCGGGCACTCTAACCTCCCCATAAACTCACTCATCTCCCTCTCACCCTCTGGTGATTCCAACTTCTACAAGTCTTGCAAAACTCCTCAAACACCTTATTAATCCGCTCCGGTGCCACCAACAGTTCGCTCATCTAACCTGAACTATGTCCCTCACCTCAGCTTGTCTATGGAGCTGACCTGTCAACATACGGCTTGCCTTCTCCCCATACTCATCGACAGCCCCCTTCATTTTCTCAGCTGACAAACCGCTTTCTCTATGGACAACCTCGCCTTCCTCTTCACCAGAACCCTGGGTCCAGGTGCCCCGCAGATCTCCCGTCTACTTTCAGAATCTCTTGCATAGATTGTTGGCGTTCCTCCAGCTCCTCCCTATCCACCTTAAACAAAATCACCCCCCTCCCCTCACAACGGCCTTCAGAGCCTCCCAAATCACCTCCCCAGTATAATTAAACCCACATACTCCTCAATCACCTTCCCCATTCTCACAAAGAAGCTCTGGTCTACCAACGATCCCACATCCAGCTTCCACCCTGGCTTCTGAGCCAGCTACATCCATCCAATAATCTGCCCTCTTAATTTTAGCTAAAAGTGCCTTTTCCACCACAAAGAAATCAATCCTTGAGAACAAGTTATGGAGAAAAAAGGAATACATTTGGGTATCCCAAGGGAACCCCTTTGGTGCAAAAACCGCCATGGGTCAACCCCCCCCCCCCCTCCCCCCCCACCATCTCGCTCATAAATCCCGCCAACAAATTCAACTCCCCTTCCCACCCCTGGATGGGTTTAGCGAGCAAGGCTGGGATCTATCCAACCTCTGTTCCAGCGCTGTATTCCAAACCACCCCAAAATTAACTCATACATATACAGATTTGGAATGGCTGGCAGCATTTTTTTTTCATGAAACCTGCGTCATCCCAATTTGGGGCACCACTGACCTCCCCCCGCAGCTTACCCCCGATCCGCCACCACAGTCACTGCCTGAAAGTCACCCGCTTGCTTACCAAAATCGCCACCCCCCTGAGCCCTACTGTCAAACCCTGAATGAAACACTTGGCTCACTCATCCCTTCCTAAGCCTAATCTGGTCCTTCACCCTCAGGTGAGACTCCTGCAGCATCACCACATCAGCTTTCAAACTCTTCAAATGCGAGACAATTCCCGACCTCTTCACCGCCCCTCCCCAGCCCTCGCACGTTCCAAGTCACCATTATACTGTGGGCCTCTCACTGCCCCCCACCCCTTCTAAACACAATTGCCACTGCCCCTGGCCTCGCACATCCGGCAGGACCCAACGCCATCCTCTAGTCACCTTCAACCCCCTTCCCAGACTCCCCCCAGCCACCTCCTCTTGCAAATACTTCACCCAGTATCGATCCCCTGCCCCCACCATTCACCCTTCCCAGGTCCATCGAAAGCTGCCCAGCCAGGCTCCAACAACTGCAGGACCGCCCCCCCCCCCCCCCCCCCCCACCACACTCCCATTCACTAGCCAACCTTTGTTCGCTAGCATGGTGATCCCTGCCAGAGCCCCCTCTTCCTCCCAGAAACATACTCAGCAACTCAACCTCCCATGGCCAAAACCCTCCACACCCTCCACCCCATACTCTCACAAAAAGTATACTTCAACCCCTGGCTATACAATCAGAGTGGAGAGAATATATCAACAGAAAAAAAAGGAAAAACAAATAAAAACTAGTGAGAAAGTCAAAGAAAAAAGATCTCAGTCCTCACGTCCAAATCCAAATCCTAAATTCATCTCAGTTCCAGTCCTTCAGCTTTAACGAATGCCTCCGCCTCCTCCGCCGTCTCAAAATAAAAGTCCTTTGAATTGTGAGTCACTCTCAGCTTCACCGGGTAGACCACTCCAAACCTCACACCGCTGCTATACAGTGCCGTCTTCACCCTGCCTTCTCTCCAACTCAGCCGTAAGATCTTGGTATATACATATGCCACCGCCTTCCCACTTCACATCTCGTCTCTGCTTCATTAGATTCAAAACCTTCTCCTTCACCTGGTAGCTGTGGAAGCAGAGGATGACCACCCTTGGTGGTTTATTCGTTTTAGGCTTCGGCTGGAGCAATCGATAGGCCCTGTCCAACTCATAAACGGATGGTTATTCCCCCTCCCCCATCAACATGGCGAACGTGTCTGCAAAGTACTCGGTCGGCCTCCGGCCCTCCACTCCATTGAGCAAGCTCACGATCCTCAAATTCTGTCTCCTCAAACTACTTTTCAGGTCCTCCAATTTGGCTCTAATTCCTTTATTGACCTCCACCACTCTCCGCAGCTCCTCATCCATCGAGGTGAACTGGTCGCTATGCTGCAACAATGCCATCTCCACCCCTTTCATCTTCTGTCCTTGCTCCTGCGCCTTCATCGACGTCTTTGTCAAAGCTCCCTTCATTGGGTCATGCATCTCCTCCACCCACTCTTTGAGCGAGGCCGTCATCTCTCTCCGATGCACCTCTAAATGTTTGCCGAATAGCCGCTCAAACTCTCCTGATACCATGGTTAGAGTTTCAACCAACGAACCAGCACCCGCCATCTTTCCTCCTGTTGGACTCACAGCAGCTCTCGCTGGCGGACTTTCACTCACCCCTTTCCTTCCATGACCTTTCCTTGGAACTTTGACATTCCAACGATTCCTTTGAACTTCCCACACCAGCTCATCCAAAAAGTACCCCTGAGACGGGCATAAAAGTCCAAAAATCGAAGACTCTAGCAGGAGCCACCCACCTACATGTCACCACCGGAAGTCCCGCGAGTGCTGTTTAAAAGCATTGTGTTGTCTCAGCGCTGTAAGTGCCGGGATGCCGGGAAACATGTGGCTAAATGTGCTAGCTATGGGACTCTGATTCCACTTAGTTAAATCCCGCGCTAAATGTGGTAATTCTAAACTGATGCAATACCTGCCTCACACTAAATTCCTTACCAAATTTCTTGATCTTGAATTTGTCAACATCTTCCTCCCAGATTTCTTTTAACTTTAGCTCCACTTTTTAAAAAGTAGATCGCCACTATCAAAGAGTTTAAAAGCCTTTTGTGCTGCTCAAAATGCTGCTTGTGCATGACCATCAGGAACCCCGCATGTGCTTCATATGTTGGTGTATATGTAAACAATCGCAAGACAAGTATAATTCAAAAAATGGACAGAACAAAAGCCAATTAACTGCATTCAATGCAATATCAGAAACAGGTGGGTTTTGCTTGTTCGACCCACTCACAAAAAGGCTGTTTTTAAAAACGACGTATAACAAGGACCAGATGAAACATGAACAATAAATGCTTTGTTGACGATGAGAGAATGTTATAGTGCAGACCTGGATTATTTCACTCCTGGTCACGAAACCCAGATAAATCAAAGTATTTTAATTAATTGTCACAAAACCTGTTACTGGAATGAAGATTTTACTAAAGTACTGATTTCAGATATCCGGGTCCTGAGTTTAACTTTGGGCCAGTTTGCAAAGAATCACACAGCACTCCAGCTTTATGGTTCTTTAAAAGGGTTATCCAATTAGCCCCACACACCGCCTAGTCCTCCACAGCCTTGCTGTATTTATATACTTCCCACTTGGAATTTAAAATTGGAATAGCTTTTATTATCCTTTTAGGTGCCACATCCAGCAGGTAACAGTGTGAGTTAGAATTAAGTCCCAGGTAATTTCAATTCTTGGGCTTTGGGCTAATTTCTCCCCCTCGCAACACTACAGATACAAACTGCAAACGGGTGACAAATCGGGCATCTCCCCAAAATCAAGGCCCGCGCCCACCACCAATTCGGAAGCCATGCTCGGTCTCTCCCTGGTGGTGATGATGAGATTTGCGCCCTGCGCTGGCGGGCGCATGCAAAAGAACATTTGCATGAATTTCAATATATTTAGCGCCTATGAGCCATTATACATCGGGCCTCCGCAATGCTCCACCCCTCGTAGGTGGAATTCATGTGGGCACAATTTACAACAGGTATTTACAAATGGAACTGGGCACCATGGCTACAAAGGGTGGAGAGAAGGCAGCAAAGTTTGAGAAACTTAAAAATTGTCTCGCTTGCTGGGGATGGCTGCAAGGGCTGGGAGGGGAGTAGTGGGGAACGACTTGCTGACAGCTCTGTGGATTCAGGGTGTCCCCCTCAGGATCAGGATGGCCTGGCTCAGACTGCCATTGCTGCCGTATTTGTTTCAAATGCACTCATTTGATACAAGCTACAATCCCCTGGCTGCTCACTCTGCCAACTGCTCACTGTGTCCTGTAAATGTTCACGGAGCCTCTGGTCATTTGCAAGCCCACCCAGCCGTCCCTCTAGAAACCCTCAGACCCCAGCTGAGCCATCAACGGTATGGGCGTGGCCAAGCTCAATCAGTGGCTCACCAGGTGCTGCCACTCCTCAGTGCACTCATCAGAAGCACTCAGGTGAAGCAGGGGAATAGCAGAGCTCATCCCAAACAAAGGACTCATGCACCATGGCCTTTGGCACCCTCGCTGGCACACAGCGCCAATCAGGGCAGAGACTACCAGCTAGTCCACCCCGCAGGAGCACCAGCTGTCTCCAAACCCTACCTGCCAAACTGCACCCCTGCTCTCATCCATCCTGCCTAGGTAGATTGTCACAACCTGTGTGTCACAACCTGTGTGCCACACATCGCACTGCAGCTACACTCCTGGCAGATGCACATTTCCCTGCCTCACCCCCATCTGCCCACACAAAAGCCTCTAAGTATGGAGGTGATTGATGGGACATGTTGACCCTCTCCAGCGCACAACCAGGTGCCACCCTGCTGGTGGAATAACACATGGTCCACATAATGAGGACACGCACAGTAGACCCCACTGGGGAGACAGGACAGGTGCCACAAAGTCTATCGCTGACTCAGGTTGCGGAAGCCACCAGTACCCCTGTTGACAGGGACAGATAGTGAGGATAGAGGCTCCCCAGTGCCACTCACTGATGGGGAGAGGGGTGCAGGGTGGAAGGTGACGTATCGGGGGAGAACAGTTGTGGGGTGGGGATGGATTTTGAGGGGACACATGGAGGGTGGAGCTGAAGTGCAACTGTTGGTCACCATGTAGTCTGGTGGCTTTGGATTGGCAAGGAAACTCATTTTCTCCCTCTGCAGGAAATGAATTTGGGAGTACAGCCAACAACGCTCGCTATCTACCTGGCTGCAGCTACTGTTACAGAAGCCCAGAGGCTGGAGGCACAGGGCCTGCTCGGGGAGGAACCTGTCCATGAAGATTCTGTCCCAGAAGAGCAGGGGCCAGCTGGTGAGGCTCGAGTGCCGGACGCCCAACAGGTCAAGTGTGAAGGAAGTGCCGCATCAGGCTCAATGTATACCGTCGATGCCTGTCCTTCGATGAACAACTGGACCACATGTGCCACCAAAGACTTCAGCTAACGAGGGAGATCATGCGCCACCTGTGCCGAATGATGGCACACCTGGCATCATCAGGATGTATGGAAGAGGACACCCGTTCCCTATGGCTTTCAAGGTGATGGTCGGCCTGAACATTTATGCTTCTGGATCTTTCCAGGGGCAAGGTGGGAACCTGTCTAGGATTTTTCAGACGTCCCCACAGAGGTGCATCCGTGCTGCGATGGATGCCCTATGTGCCCAGGCAACGGGCTACGTAAATTTCAGTCTGGACTAGGCACACCAGGGTGCCCAGCCAACAGGATTCACTGCCATTACTGACATGCCCCAGGTCCAGGGGGTTATCGATGGCACACATGCCCTTCATCAATCAGAAGGTCTTCCATTCCCTGAATGAGAAGTTGGTGTGTGACCACCAGCTGCACATCATGCACATCAATTCCTGATACCCAGGCAGCATGCACGATGCATACATCCTGGCGCACTTGTTGATTCCCGGCACCTTCGAAGCATTCCTTCGGGTGAGGGGTAGGTTCTTGGGTGACAAGAGTTACCCACTGAGGTCTTGGCTAATGACACCTGTCCGAAGACCCCAATACCACCCAGTGAACCACTATAACGATGCTCATGCAGCAACCAGGAGCATCATTGAGCGGTGCATCGACATCCTCAAGATACGCTTGCGATGCCTGGACAAATACGGCCCCAGGAGGATCTCTAACATCGGGCTGGCCTACTGCGTCCTGCTGCATCCTGCACAATATCGGGCAACAGATGAAGGAGGAGGTAGAACGACAGGCTTCATCTGGCAAGGAGGATGGCCAGGAAGAACCAGGCATGGAGCCTGGGCTGGCACGGCAGGCTGCCCAATGTGTCGCTGCCTTAAATGGGACAACCTCATCAACTCCAGATTTGCCGACGAGGGGTCCTGGCCACCGGCAACTCTGCCACCCTGTCCCACCTCTCCATACTCTCCCCCCTCATTCTCTTCCAAGTGGTGCCCCTTCCATAGCCGCTCACATCCTCCTGTCCCTCCTCCCTTACTCCATATCACCTCCCGAGTCCCACCTTCCCTGTACCATGCTTGTCCCTCCTCCCTTCACGTCCTCCCACCATTCCAGTTCTCCCTCCTCCCTCCCAGGGTCCTATCAGCATCATTACAGGGTGCTGGCCCTTGGCAGGCAGTATCAGCAGGTCATGTCAGGGACAGAGGATGATGATGATTCGTTGTGAAATGAACACTGGTGCTCCTCATCGTTTGACAAAGTCTGACTCCTGCCTTCAGGATCACTATCCCCTGTCCACCCGCTTGATCCCTGCATGTGTGCTGGCCATTCCATCTCACAGGCCCATATATCCTTTAGGGAGGTGAGGGTGGGGTGGTTATGGAGATGGTGAGTGGTGATGGGTCATTCACTGGGTAAGCTATGCTAAAAGGCGGTCTCACATTTCTGGCCCATTCCCAGCCGTTTCTGAGGGTGACCCCAGATGGAACATTCAATTGTCCTGGGGGCCCTGCCCCATGCCATCCTCGAGCAGCCCCACGCGGCGCACCCTCTACATCCAGCCCAGCCCATCCCTCACATCCTTCAGACAGAGGATTGAGGCAGTTAAGATTGTTGGTGAGAAGGTGTATAATGGTGACTATATATATTATTGTGCCCTAACCCTTACCTCTAACCTATGTGCTGCACCCATGCAAACCTAACTGCTGTCTAACTTTCTTATCTTATGTGGCCTACCATTCCTTCTAGGTGCGACCCCAGACAGTACATCAGACATGAAGGTGTATCTCACCCTCTGACCTGAGATACATTTGGTGGCCGTCATCTGGAGGTCCTGGAATTGGATGGGCCCAACCGACTTTCGGGTGTCACAGGTAATTAGGTGCCATCTTGTTCTCCTCACTGCCCATCAGATGCGCCCGTGCCAGGTGGGGTGGGGGGGAGGGGGCGGGAATGGAATTCAGAAGCACTGGAGTATTCCAGCACCTCACCTGCAGGAGGCACCGGCATTGGCCCCATCACTTCTTCCTCCCTCAGTGTCTGGATGGCTCCCGGGATATTCCACGGGATGGAGGGGAGGCTGGAGTGAACTCCAAGGTTCCAGCATCACCTGGCGCTACCAATCCTGAAGGCCCACCCTCGGCTGAATCAGGGTCTCGATGCCCTCAACCATGGAGCACTGAGACTGGGCCACATCCCTCAGCGAGTGAGTCATGTCTCTCACTGCCTCAGTCAGGTTCCTCTGGCACTGTGCAACGTCTCTCTCTGACTAGCTCAGGTCAGTCAGGACCTAGCCAATGCCCTCAATGCCCTCAGCCATGACCCTTTGTGATTGGGCCAAGCTCTGAGTGCCGCAGCAATGCCCATGTGGGCCCAGTACATGGCTCCTGTGACCGGGCTCCCCTCTCCTGAGCCTCAGACATCGACCGCATCGATTGCACCAAGCCTTGGATGTCTTAACCGATGGCTGTGACTTTTTGACCCAAAGCTTCCAACGTGGATGCCACCCGTTCAGTGTTGGCCTAGGTACCAAGCATTCATGGCACATCACCTGTGCCTGAAGGCAGTTGAACTCCTCTAGTTGCGCTTGCAGTACTGACACTCCCTCCTGTAGATCCTGGCTCGGTGGCTGCACCTCCATCAGTGTTGGGAACATACTTTCCAGAAGCCCAATACCTATCCGGGCTACAGCTGTTTTCTGGGATCAGGCAACCTTTCTACTGTCCACTCCCTTGGGTGTCCTGACCTCAATCTGATGTGCCGCAGGATTTATGGCTTGCACACCAGAAGGTCGCTCAGGAGCCTCATTACTACCCGAGATGATAGTATCTGCGATGGTGGAGGGTGCAGGTGACTGCAGTGATGAAAAGTCGGTGTCTTTCTCGGACTGGTGCTCCGGGGTGTGCTCAGGTCATAGCTGGGGGCGAGGTACCCCAGATGAGCCAGCCTGGTCTGATGGTGATCGTGCAAGACAAAGTCAAGACACGTAGTGAGATCTTGGGAAGGAGTGGTCTAGTTAAGAGGGGTGTCATCGCTCTGCATTGGGAGTTCACTTGGTTATTGCATGCTGATCTCTGCCTCAGTGATAGCCCTCTTCTGCACCTCCCGGCTAACTCTATCGCCCTCCGCTCCATGGTGTTTGGAGCCTTGAGATCTCGGACGCCCCCTCTAGTCTTCACCCGCTCTGTTCAGTTATGGGTTACCTTTTCCTCAGGGCACATAAAAGATGTGGTGAGATGCATAGCGGCAATTTAGAAAGGGGCGGGGGGGCTGTCACTGGTGTGTGCAAAGTGACTGTCCAAAGTGGGCAATAGACGTGTTGGGGTTTGGTTCGGGGTGGGAATGTGAGGGAGATGCAGGCAGGTGGGTTTTTATTGGCCTCTATGATGTGTGGTGTGATGTGAGGAGCGAGGGACAGGAGTGATGCCAGGAGGACAGAGGCGGTGGCTCACCCGAGCTGCCCCAAGGAGGTCATTCATCTTCTTTCGACACTGCCTGATAATCATGGGCTAGAGTCTCCTGCTCACCGTGGGGAACAGGGTGCCCCGCCACTCCTCCACTGCATCCAACATTCGATCAAGCTCTGACTCTGTGAATCTCGAGGCCGCTCTCCTCTGTGCCATCTTCCTGGCTGGAATGAGAGTGTGTAGGGAGTGGAGAGCTTATAAGCAGCTCCAGCTTGTCAAGCTCTCCAGCCCCAATTCCAGCCCCAGCGAATTTGACACTGGTGTGAATGAGAATTGCTTTAGATTCACATAGGCAGAATACTGGCCCATTAGCATCTCCTGAATTGCTCTGCAAACAGTGCCCCCAATGGGAAAGCAAATCACACACAATTCAGTCCAGCATCAACACTTTGTCTCCCAAATGGAGAATTTTGCCTGATTTCAATGGGCCAGACAATTTTCCACCCATTCCTCTGGGAAGCTGGTAGCAGGCGAGATAAAATTGTCCATCTGAACATCAGGTTAGTGGCAGGAGGGACTGCTGGGCCATTCTGTGAGGGTTCTGTGGTTGAGCAGTGTTATGGCCCCCTGGGCTCTTGCACAGTCAATTCCAGCCCCATTTGACCCCATTGGGACCTTGACTGAGCCCAATAAACTGCAGTCACCAGGTTTGTAGCCTAAACACAAATAACCTATTATTATGTACAGTATTATAATTAAACTGACAGAAAAATGTAAATGACTATCCAAGATCCCTTTTCCAACTCCCCCCTCCCTTTCTAACTGTCCATACACAGACAACAACACAGATGGGAAAAGGTGGTTGAGAGGTAAATAAATTATTGATAAAAGTAAAAGGATGAAGTATCTTTGATGCAGTGGGATGATTTCTCGTTATTGTCGTTCTGAGGTTCATCTTTCGTTTCAGTAATTCTTTCTTCTAGGTTTTGGTGGCTTTTACTGGCAAGGTTCTCTACTTTCTCTGCAGATTCAGGCTCATTTCAAGTTTACAAAGTTGTGCCAGGCACTCACTGATTTTTGGGCAGCACGGTAGCACAAGTGGATAGCACTTTGGCTTCAGAGCGCCAGGGTCCCAGGTTTGATTCCCCACTGGGTCTGTGCGGAGTCTGCACGTTCTCCCCGTGTCTGCATGGGTGCTCCGGTTTCCTCCCACAGTCCAAAGATGTTCAGGTTAGGTGGATTGGCCATGATAAATTGCCCTTCGTGACCAAAAGGTTGGGGGGGGGGGGTTATTGGGTTACAGGGATAGGGTGGAAGTGAGGGCTTAAGTGGGTCGGTGCAGACTTGATGGGCTGAATGGCCTCCTTCTGCACTGTATGTTCTATGTTCTATGTAAAGCAGTTCTGTCACTTCAGGAAGCAAGGGAGTGACTGTTCCTTTCACTTTCAAGGTCTAAATACTTCTACCCAGCTCTCTCAAAAGCATCACACAGGAACCAATCACTGACTGTCGTCAGACAGTACACTGTCCCTGGCCAACCCACAGGTTGCCACTTAGCCAGTCAAACAAACTTCCTCCAAAACCAGTTCCTAAGATTCACTCGGCACTGACGAGTCTGATTCTCCTCTCTGAAGTACAGACCCAGTAACACGCTGTCCTGACAAGCAGGCTCCTTCAAGCTTTAGTCCTCCACTGAAATGCACAAAAATAACAAATAACATAAAAGGAAATAAACAGGAAGGACTTTGACAGGAGGAAGAGACTCTATTACATGGAGATCCTTGTGTAGGCCAAAGAAGCACCCACCTACTTCCTAGCCCTATAAGGAAACTGGGAAAAAAAAATGTGGAGCATCTTTTGTATCGCTCTTCTCTCACTTACTTGGCCTCATGGAAAACTCACTGCAATTACTGTTCAAGGCTCAAGTAAACATTACGGTCCTGTCCCAATAAGGTTATTGGGGTCTGACCTGCACTCTTCAAAAATGACCCTCCACCATGGAAAAGTTGTACTCGCCCCCTGTTCAGGAGAACAGATTTAAACTCTATGAGAAGAGTTTGAGCAGGTTGAGCCTATGTTCTGTGGAGTTCAGAAGAATGAGATATGGGACCGGATTCTCAATTTCAGAGACAAAGTGCTGCCACCAGATTTGAATCGTGGGACCTTCCCCTGCCCAGGAGAAATTTAGGTCATGCAAATGGGCCAGCACACTGCACATGCGCAGCCTGAGTAATTCCCGGCCCCACTGGTATCTGATTCGCTGGGATTGGGATTTGTGTTAAAAGCCTGACAAACTGGAGCAGCTTTTAAGCGCCCCACTCACCACAGACTGTCATTTCAGCCAAGAGTATGGCTGCATATAGGTCTGCTCCTAGGCAGCAAGAGTTGGAGACCAACAGAATTCCGGATGCCATTGAGGAGGGGGAAGGACACCCTCTTCCCTACGGTGGGCCAGCAGTGGAGTTGAAAGACCAGCATGATCTTATTGAATGGCAGAGCAGGCTGGAAGGTGATAATATCACCTCCTAGTCTGAGGTTCCAATTTTTATAAGAGTGTCAGAACAAATCAGCTCCTGGCAGCTCTAAGTAAGTAACTCGGGTGATTTTAACTTGCCCTTTTCCTGCTGGATGGGTACAACTCCCCTAGTTTATCTTCCTTCTTTAAATCATTACTAGTAGCTCCTCAGCATTGAATTGGATAAGGAAAGCTAAGATGAAATGAGTGACATTTTCTCCGATCTGTCCGAACTCTCCAAGCTTTCTGGTTCTCACAGCTTAACAACCTCGCCTTACTGTGCAGAAAATTTATTCTGTCAACACTCCCACGGAAGTACAGTATGTGCTGAATCCTTTGATCACGGCTGGCTCCCATATTTATCAAGCATAAGCCAAATTCAACACAGGCCAGCAAGTCTTCAAACCAGGTGCGCTTTGTACTGCACTGGAACCAAGTATGAAAACTATTTCGCTTTCTTCTCGCTGCTTTTTCCTGTTCCTGCAGGCAGCAGAAGAGAAGATTGGTAGGATTTATCTTCCTCATTTTTAAATTGCCAAATCAGTTATTTGAAAGAATTTTTCAATAAAGTAAAAGAACATCATTTTTTTCCTGAAGTGATACTAATTTCAAG